>NC_081314.1:145957917-146589861 GCF_026419965.1 Kogia breviceps
GCTTCAAATTCTCGCCACATTAGCATAAAACGGCAAGGACTTGCGTCCTGGGGGCAGAGCTGGTGGGGGTGTGTTGGTCCTAACTGTTGAAACGGCCCTGCTGGCTGTGCTCTGTTTCAACGGCATCCCCGCCCCAGCCAGCCCCATGTCGGCTGCAGACCTGTGCTGGCCCGGCAGGCCTGCCACGCGGCGTCTCCGGTCTCGCTCCTCAAGCCCACCCTCTGGAGCAGGTGTGCTGTGTTGTTAGCTTTGCCTGTTCGGCGTCACCATCCGAAGCGGATGCTGTCACGCGTACCCTGGCATGCAACGTCCCGAGGTCACGTGCCCGGTTCCCCAGCTCCGCATTTCCCCTCACTTGACACCACTTGTCGTGGCTTCTGTGGGGACGTCAGCTTCTTGGACAGAGGACAGTCACGTGAGGGGAGACACAGAGGCTTGCAAATCTGCAGGCTGGAGCCCCGGCAACGTCTCCCAGCCACCTCTGAGGCTGCTCTTATCTCTTGCTTACAAATAGGGAAGCAGAGACTCGGAGGGGTGACGTGCTCTGCACTACCAAGCCGTGCTCTCGAGCCTGGCTCTTCTGTGCTGCTAAGGGTGGCATCTGAGCTGCAAGTGGCCAGTAGGCGTCTGGAGCGCCGGTCTGCGGTGGCGAGATGGATGCCGCTCTCAGAGGGCTCGCAGAGCAGAGCCCTGCTGCCTGGCAACGACTCTGACATGCTCCGCAGAACGATGTAAATCTCCCGAGAGGCACGTGCGCTGGCGGCCTGGGTGGGACAGAACATCCCAGCAACGTGAGCCCGTCTCCAGGGTCCACAGACTAACTCATCAAGCATGGAGAATACCCAGCACAAACAGAGGTTATTGCATTTTCATGACTAAGTAAAAATGTTATCGTCCGTTTAAACTTGGCCAGTAAAGTGCAACGACCTTTGGGGTAAGTAACGCCGGAAGGGCGTGGCCACGGGTGGGCTCATGGACGCTGATGAGGCCGCACCACAGGTGGGTGTGAGGTCGTAGCTCAGACGGGCGAGTCCCCCCTCGGCCGCGTGACTAATGGACCTCGGAGCTCGCTTTTCTCTGCCAGTGTGTCCCAGGACGCCCAGTGACTCCATCCCAATACCGAGCTGAGTGCCGCAGGGAAGGCTCCTGGTCGATGTGGTCCAGATCTCCCACCACTGCCTGAGCTCTAGGAGGTAACCCGGAGTGAGGTGGGTGGGCTTCATCCGGTCACTGAATATGCCTGAGAACGGAAAGGAAGGTTCCCGGGGCGGAGATTCTGCCCCAAGACTGCGGCGCCAGCTCCTGCCTGCCCTGCAGATTTCAGACTTGTCAACACGAACCGGTTCCTTGAAATACAGAACCTATTGGTGCTGCTTCCCTGGAGAACCCTGGCCGAGAGAAGAGCTCTAGTTTGCTGTGTCACAGTTGACTCTGGGCCCACAGAACCGGTCACCCTTTGCTGACAGGGAAGAATTCACATGGATGGCGCACGGCAGCTGGGGCCGGTTGCATTTAATAAGCCCGCCTCCTTCACTCCGGGCTACCTCGCCCACCCAACGGGCAAGAAGCGAGGCTCAGACCTCACTCCCAAAATCTTAAAGATGCCTGGAGGTAAGGTGTGGAGACGGGTTATGTGAAATTTAAGGCAAATAACCAAAGTCTTAGATGGGACAGGGAAGAGAAAAAAAAATCTTTCCCGGGTTCTAAAAACAATCATCAGACTAAAGGTTAATTAAAAAAACAATTATAAGGCTAAGGTATAAACAAATATATGAAGGAATTAAAAAAATATTATTCTAAATTATAGCTTTAATGTTGCAAATATTCCCAAATTTATTCCCACCGTCTCAGTTTAACAGACGTAAATTGCTCGTTGAAGAATGCATCCTAACATCTTATAGGTAGGAAAACAGTGACCAAAAGCAAGCTTATAAATTATAGTTTGCTGCCCAAAGAACAGCTTTAGATTACAAGGGGAACCACGGAAGGCCCAGTCACAGAAGTGACAGCTTTTTAGAACCAAGGACAATTAAGGGAGTCGGTCTGTCTGAATTTCTTAGCGAGGTTGTTTTGTCACGTCAGCCGACACAGGGATGCCTTCCCCTGAGATGATGGTCCTCTACTACCGGACCAGGGCACTTTGAAGGAGGAAGGTGGGAAAACGGGCACCCGGGGACGGTCAAAGTGGAAAGCGGTGGGAGGGAAAAGGAAGGGGGAGGGGTTAACTTCCGGCTCAGTTCTGGTGCGTGCTTTTCTCATAGCAAGGCTATACTTAATTAAAAAATATATATATAAAACAAAAATAACTTACTGTGTAGGCAATTAATTCTGGTTGGCATAGCGATCCTCTTAAGTTAAAGGGGGTGAGCAGGAGATGGAGAGAAGGAAGAGGTGAAAAGAAAAGTTTGCAACAGCAAAATCAGAACGAGACGCGGTACGAGTCTGAAGCATTTGCGTTATATACAACGTGTGACGTTACCGTGCAGGATGCTTGGCAAGCTTTGTTTCTGTTTCCCTTTTTAACATTTTTCAGTCTCCACCAAGGCTTCTGTTCTTACTTGAGGTAAAATACACACAACATAGATGCACCATCGCAGCCAGTTCTAAGTGTAGAGTTCGGTTGTATTAAGTACATTCACATATTTGTACTAGCACATCAATGCTTTGTTAAGCTAAAAATGAAACCAAATTTGAGGAAAGCATTTCCTGTCTTGGCTGCATCATAACCATGTGTACATTTCCAATCAGCAGGGTTCCAGGGGAATTCTAAACAGGCAGTCTTGGAAAGCTAGAGCCAACTCCTTCCTGTGACAGGGGATGCAGGTGGCTCTTGCACTGAAAAATAGGCTTCAGTTTACAAAGGAGAGAAAACTCCACAGAGCTGCCCCCTGGATCACCCGTTTGGAAAAAATACTGGTGCAAAAGAAAAACTATTTGGTACCCATAGAGCGTAATCATCTAAGGTTCTGACGGTATCTCGTAGAGATGCCGAGTGCAGATCTCTCCGGAAACAATGGAATGAAAAGCAATTTTTAATATGCTGCCAACGCGTCCCTTTAAAAACTCCCGGGTGTGTGCAGGTCTACGAGCCAGGCGCCCGAGTGCTGCCTCAGCGTCCGCGCCCGGCCCCAGCCGCCAGGCCTCAGGGTGGGGCACGAGGTCCTCAAGGGTGAGGGTGTCACCCAGCTGGTCGGTGGCGGGAGCGGAGCCGAGTGGCTAGGACACGGCAAGGACGGAAACCCAAGGGGAAGGGCTCCCCGGAAGGGACAGCAGAGGGAAGGAGGAAGGCAGGGCAGGAGGGTGGATGGAGGAACGGCGGTCTCGGAACGGACCCGGGGTGGTGAGGCTCGGCCTTCTAGAATGAACGGACGGCGGGAGGGAGGGGCGGCTTCTGCGAGAAGAGGAGGTGGGCTGCTGGTCCATCAGGTCCCAGACGGGGCACCCCACCTGCACCCCACCCTGCCCAGCGCCCACCTGCCTTCCTCAGGTCCAGGTGAGCCCGCCCGGGCTGCCCTGGCCCCAAGACAAAGCCCAGGCCAGGGCGCATGCCGGGCCGCGGACCAGCAGCCGGGCCCCCTTTTCCATAACAGAAGCCAGGGAGCCACCACAGGGGGCGGCGCCCACCCCCACACTGCCCCCGGCCACCCGACGGGGTCCTCGGGATAAGGCGCCAGGACCGGGCGGCGGGCAGACAGAGCCCACTCTCCATCGCAGGGTCTGGAGATCACATCTGGGGGCCCTGCTCCTTCCTCTCTCTCCTCCTCTTCTGCCTCCACCCCGTCTGTCCCGCTCCGCTTGGCGAGGGGGTGGGTCACGGGGGCGCCCAGGGAGCGAATGGGAAAGAGTGGGGGGCAAGGCAGAATGCTGACCTCCCCGGCGGGGCTCTCGGCTCGGCCCCGTGGATACTGGGGCCACGCGATGCTGCGGTGGGGTGTGGAGCGCCACCCCTGGCCTCCACCCACCTGAAGCCCCCAGCGCCCTCTGCCCCCAGCTGTGGCAGCTGCAACGGTCTCCAGCCACGGCCCGTGTCCCCCGGGGAGGGGCCGCGATCGCCCACGTGGGAACCCCTGGTCCGCGGCGCCAAGAACAGAGCAGCTCCCCAAGGCTCCCGACCCGAGTGGCTGAGACTCCAGACGTCTACACCCGCGGGGGCGCCGGGACTTGGCGCGGAGCTGCACCCAGGACTGCTGGTTTGGCTCCGGCCCCCGCCTGGGCTCTCCCGTCCTGTCCTCTGCGCTGGGCTCTCCTATTACCGCCCGGCCCGTGGGGTTCTCGGGGAGGTGGGCGCACGTGGTGGGCACATCCCCACTTACAGAGGAGGGGGCCGAGGCTCAGTGAGTCCTGCAGCCTCACGTCTAGAACTGGCCCGGGCCTCTGGACTACATTCCCTCGGCAAGTATCCAGGCCACCATCGTGCCGGAGCACCGTCTGGGAAAACCTGCGCGCGTTGAAGCCGTTGACAGGTTCAGAGCACTGATTTAGCGCTAACGGGAAACAGTCGCTTATTCTAATGCAACGACTCCCTCACCACTGCACACATATTAAGTTAATCGGCTAACTTTCTGGGGAGCTCATCTCCCCGCGGACCCTGTTAGGGTCGAGTGGGGAAGTCTGGTTTGCTTCCCCTTGGAGGGGGGCGTCGGAGAGGCACACAAGGGGAGGGGTGCCCATCTCCGCGGCTGAGGGAGCCCCAGTCTCTGCCCGGCTGGTCTCTCTGGCTCCATCGTGGTACATGGCTCTTGGAGACCCCCCTCGATGCTCTGGACAGCTCTACTCCTGCAGGGACGAGTGCCCAGACAGAGGCAGGGGCGCTTCTAGCCACAAACACAAATTGCCTCCGCAAATGAAGAGAGATGGCCCGGCCGCCCACCCTCGGAAGGATTCTGAATGCAGCCCGCGCCCCCCACCCCGCCCACGGGCTCTAAATGGGCTCAGATGCTCAGCGCAGGTGTTTCTGCAGGTGTAGGGGCGCTGAGGGTGGGGTGCCCTTGTAGAGGAGAAGGGAAGGAAAGCAGAGGGTGAGAACTTGCTCAGCTTGGAACTAGTAGGAGAGCAAAGCCGTGGGGCGGGGGGGAGTGCTGGGGAGTGAGGGGGCGTGGGCAGGGCGGGGACGAGAGGGGCTGGTACCTTTACGCTTCTGGGAAGTGCCCGGCTCCAGCTCAGACACACTCAGGGAGCACTCGGACAGCTCATCCCCAGCGGGGTCCCGCGGGGCCTGGCCACCCCACGCCCCGGCCGGTGGCTCCTTCTCCAAGTCCCAGGAATCCAGCTCAGTCTCCTGGGGCTCCAGGGCCAGTCGGGTCCCTGCTGGGGTCTCCTCCTCCTCCTCCTCCTCCTCCTCGGGTGGGGCAGAGGCCGCGGCCGCCCCTGGCTGGTCTGGGGCATCCTTCTGGCAGGTGCTATCCATGGAGGCTGCATAGCCCAGCATCAGGGAGGCGTCGTTGTCCTGAGATAGCGAGGCCTACCCGGGGGGCGAGAGACAAAGTCAGGGTGAGGAAGATGCCAAGGATACTTGGAAGGGGCAGCGGGTGAGGAGAAGCCTCAGCAGCCCTGTCCAAACATCCCGGCTGGCGGATTCAGCGTCAGAAGGCGCCCCGGCCCTCCAAGGAGGCAGCTAAGGGAAGCCTGGGCTGAAACGCAGTGGACGAAGGTCTCCTGGGGCAGAGGGTCAGCCCGAGGTTGCAGGCTGGAGGGGTCTGGGGGAAGAACATTCTTCCTACATATGGGATGGCCGACAGGGTGACAGAGGACATGAGCTCTGGAGTCCAGATTCCATTTATCTTTAACTTTTGTTCCTACAGCATTTTTGTGTTTCCTGCAAGGCCGGAACTGACCGCTATGCACTTTGTATCCTAAGAGTTACATTTATATGTAAAAGAGATGTAGGTGCTTGGGGGTGGGAAAGTGGTTCGCTGCAGGGCAGGAGAGTGACTGCAGGGACATGGCGGGGGGTACCTGGGGGCCGGTCTGCTGTTCCTGATCTGCGTGGCAGTTGTACAGGAGAGTCTGCTAAGTGACAGGTGACAACTGCCCTTTTCTGAGCCAAGTCAGAAGTGCCCACTGACTCAGTCTGGGACAATTTTATCATCAGCAAAGATATTAACTGCAGTCGGTTGGATGGACTAAATGATCTAGAATAAAATCTTAGAGAAGGCACAGAGGAGGAGACGGTCACGAGTCTGGTCCTTATTTCACTCATTTATTTATTATTCATTCTAAAGAAAACCCAGGAGCTTCCAGAGACGCCATCGCCCCCTGCTGGCTGCCTCTGGAAGCGCACCCAGAAGCCCAGAGACTCCCCCGTCCCCTGGACACTACGGCCACACTGGTGACTCACCTCTGGCACCTCCCAGGACCTGTTCTGGCCCCTCTCCCGGTAGCCAAGGGGTCAATCATGCCCTCCCACCCCCCCCCTCATGCCCTCAAAGTATCAACCCACCCTCCGTGTCCAAAAATGCATCTTCCTCATCCCCTCCCAACTACCAAATGTCCCACCCGCCCCTCCATTGCTCACATTCTCCTTGCTTGTTCTGAAATGTTAAGAAGAGTAAGGGACTGTAATGTGGGCCCTTGCCTGGCCGGCGCCCACCAGGGACGCCTCGCACCCGCCAGCTGCTCTGGACAAAGGTCACAGGGCAGGAGAAGGAAGGAACGGAGATCAGGATGAGTTTTAAAACAGGCTTCGTTTCTCTGATCGCGAAAGGCATAAACATTCACTGCAAAATGGAAACGGGGGCTTCCCTGGTGGCGCAGCGGTTGAGAGTCCGCCTGCCGATGCAGGGGACGCGGGTTCGTGCCCCGGTCCGGGAGGATCCCACGTGCCGCGGAGCGGCTGGGCCCGTGAGCCGTGGCCGCTGAGCCTGCGTGTCCGGAGCCTGTGCTCCGCAACGAGTGAGGCCGCAGCAGTAAGAGGCCCGCGCGTACCGCAAAAAAAAAAAAAAAAAGGAAACGGTTTGGAAATGTGTAACGTGTGAAGTGAAAGCTCCCCAAGACAGGGCAGCGATGAGGATGGAGATTCTGTCTCAAAGGGGAGTTGACATCATGCTGGTCTTTCCCTTTCAATAATTTTTCTTCACATGATTCACCAGCCTCTCAAAAACCAAAGCATCCCCGGTCAGAAACTTTCACGTTTCCTTCCTCAGCAGGATAAGCTGCATCAACGAGATACCACGAAGAACCCCTCGTTGGTGAGGGGATGTAACCTGACACTTGGGGGTGGAACTCGCCGGAGCTGGTCGAGGGCTGGGGCCGGGCTGGCGCAGGATGAGCGCGCGGCGGGCTCACCTTGGAGACCCCAGATATGATGATCGTGCTCTTCTTCCGCGGGGACTTGAGCTTCAGCTTCGAGGACTCGCTGAGCTGTCGGATGGCGACTTCGGCCACCGGGTCGGCACCGTTCAGCACCAGTAGCTCTGTCGGAGGAAAGGCGGGCGTGAAGCACGTTAACAAAATCTGAAGCTCTGGCAGGAACTTCTGGGGTGACATGACAGGTTTGGTCTTTAAGCAGGGGTTGGCAAATATTTTCTGTAACGGGCCAGACAGTGACTTTGTGGGCAGCCGGCCTGTCACAAGTACTCCACGCTGACTTGGACGCTAGGAAGCAGAGACCGGGTGTGTGTAAAAGTGTCCACGGCTGGGTTCTGGGGAAACTTTATGAGCAGGACAGGTGATGCCCCCGGGTCTGGAGCTGATGCTCTGTGGTTACACACACTCTCCGAGGTGTAGGCTTCAAATCACTTTAATGAATGTAAATATGCCTCGATTGAGGTGAAAAACAGAAACCTCTGGGCTTTGGGGAGCTTGTGAACTTTGAAAGGCAACGCAGCTACTCCCTGGCCCTCCCAGGAGTGGTCAAACACAAAAACGAGTGTTCAGGGTGACCGAGGGCTGGTTCGCAGAAGCTGCTTCTTCCCAGGGTTCGTTCCGCAGCCCCCGGGCCGACACCCGGGGAGGCCTTAGCACGGACCTGCGCTCTGCAAAGTGCTCCGTGCACGTCATTTCAGGTAATTAACCCCAAGCCCTCTGAGGGAGGTGCCTTTCAGTTTCCATGTGAGAAATGGGGCAGGTAGGAGACAGCCAGGTGGGCGGCGGAGCTGAGATGCCCGGCCAGGTCTCTCCCACTCAGAGCTGATGCTGGAACTCACACTAAGGGGTCTGCTGCTGCGGGAAAATGAAAAGGACAATGGGATTAAGGGGCAGGATGTTACCAGGAACTTTTTCTCAGTTTGGCCTCGACCCGCTGACAACGGATGCTACATTTGTGTGTGTGTGTGTGTGTGTGTGTGTGTGTGTATTGTAACGACTTAAAACATACATTGATATCCCACAAAAGGAAGATCAACTTTTTTTGGTAAACATATACACATAAAACTTTATGATAACTTTCAGTTAAACAACAAAAAAATTTATGATATCAACTCAAAGTAGTAAAGGAATTTTACTTCCTGAGAATTTTTTTCACAGAAAAAAAGTTCTCGACTTAGAACTTCCTAGAAAATGTCTAGGTCAATGCCAGGAGGGTTTGGAAAGACCTTGAAGAGAAGGCCAGCCCAGCCTCTTTCTCGGAAGTAGAGGTGGGTTTGGTTTCAAGAAACCAGGCCTGTTGGAAATGATAAAATGGAAGAAATCCTTTAGGAATCACTGGATGTAAGATACTATTAAAATCTCTCTGAAAACACAGATGCTACATTTCCCAAGGCAGCGGCGAGGGCCCAAGCGGCTGAGAACTGCGTGGCTGCCGCCCCGGCGGGAAGAGCGGGACGTGGTGAGGACGCCTGGGGAGAGGGCTGCGCTGTGAGTCCCAGGCCTTGGGACACCAGTCGGCGGGGCGCTGAGCCCAGAGCGTCTGTCCACCCCCAGCGAGCCCGTCCAGGTGCAGCTGTGCCTGGGGAAGCTCGCAGGGCTCCTGGCTGCACGGCGCGGGCTGGCGCCGGCACCCACAGGCCAGAGCGGGAGCCAGAGCAGGGACGCCAGCCCGGGGCGAAGGTGCCCCCGGTGGCACAAAGCAGAGCTGAGAAAGGGCCCCCAGGAGCGGCCAATGAGGGGCATTGCTTCCGTCTAGGATTTTGCAGCTGGGGGGACCCTGCAGCTTCCAAACCGCCAGGGAAGCTCCCACAGGGAAAGAGGCAGTTTTCCACTTCCGCCAGGTTCAGAGGACACATGGCTGCCCCAAGACAGCAGCCGTCCAATGAGAGCTGCCTGCTCACTGCCTGCCCCTCCCTGTCCCGTCCCTGGCACTGGCGGGATCGGAAACGGGGCTCAGTGGACGGCGGTGGGGGGAAGCTGCCCACCCAGCCCCTCCTCGACTGCGGGTCACACGCGAGCCAGGGGAGAAAATTTTTTTTTTTTTTTCGGTATGCGGGCCTCTCACCGCTGTGGCCTCTCCCATTGCGGAGCACAGGCTCCGGACGCGCAGGCCCAGCGGCCACGGCCCACGGGCCCAGCCACCCCGCGGCATGCGGGATCCTCCCGGACCGGGGCACGAACCCGCGTCCCCTGCATCGGCAGGCGGACTCTCAACCACTGCGCCACCAGGGAAGCCCAGGGGAGAAAATTTAACCCCCAAATTTAGATGGCGCTCGGATTCCAAGAGACAGTGACACAAGCGACCATAAAAGTGGGAAATCTGCATCCAGAGTTCCAGGGGAAACTCATCCTATTAAACGGGTTTCAGGGGCAGTGGGGGACAACATAAAGCTGCCTTTATGATTATGCCGCCTGAGTCCTACTTATTTCATGACAGCCGTGGAACTAGTACTTTGAACAAGAGGAAAAACAACATTCAGAAATTGTACACAGTGAGGCCTAAGCTGGCTTTCTGTGCTGTTTCTGTTCAAGCGTCCCTAACACTTAAGGCAGGGATGCCAACACCCCTCCTGGTCTTCCATCGACTTCCATTTCCCTCTTCTCCTTCCAGTTCCTCACTTACTATATTAAAACACCTCTCCCCAAACTCTAAAAGGGAAAAGCGTCCTTCTCACCAGAGGCGGGGCTCGAGGGCAGAGCCTGAAGGAGCTGAGCGGGGACCACCTCGAGTGGCCTTGCGTTACCTGTATCTGAGGAAGAGAACATCTTGCTGACGGGGGCGCCGTGGCAGGAGATGGCCTGGATGGAGATGTCCTTCTCAATGACCTTCACCTTGACAGGTGTTCTCAGGGGAGATTCTGCCCGGGAGAAATCCTGATTACAACAGCCCTCCGAAAGCTGTCTGACTCTTACAGTTATCAGAAAGTGAAATCACACCTCACTTCAACTCTACTTCATGCAGTTGGAAAAGGTGAGAGGCAAACCTTAAGATATCTTTAACGACCTCTCTGATTCTTTTCTGGGGGAGGGGAGGAATGTCCAAAAGGGGCATTGGAAGCCCAGGTTTAAATAAAATTTCAGAAACCTTTTCATTAAGCCAGAATTTCACTTTCTGTTTTGCATTCAAGAACAGTGCCAAGTGATTTATTCTGGGATGATAATACTTTTGTACAGGCAGGAACACATTATAAATTTTAAAAAATAATAAATCATACACTTATACAGAAGTTGTCTCTGGGGCGGTGGCGACGGGGACAGGTACAGAATTCGGCTCGATCTAAAATGACTGCACATCAAGCCTTCGAATGAGTGATTTTTAACATGAGAAACTCTATGCTGGCCGAAACATCGAATGTTTCAAGATAGCGCGCTGCCCCCACGTAAACGTCACGGAGTACTTAATGTAACGAGATATTTCATCTCGTATCTAGATTTTAGCTTCAGAATTCACTACAGGTTTGAACCTTGCTTTGGCTTGTCATGTGTCTGACAAGATAGAAAGATAATTGTCTGGAAAAAAAAGCTATGCAGAAGCCTTGCCAATTACCATTCTTCCCGTACCAGGACATTTTCTTACAGATAATCCTGCAGCCTACAGCGCTCTGCAGTTTATGGAGGCAAGACATTTACAGGGGAGGCGTGACTTCAGAGTTTCTGCGGGGAGGAAACTCACCGGAGCTCAGCGGGGACGCCCTCCCCGCATCGAAGCGAGGCTTGGTTTTCACGGCCGTGACCGTCGTGACCACGGTCCCGCACGGCATCACCGTGCGGTCTTTTTCTATCTTCGCAGCAGGAACAGGTGGAGGCATTTGCCAGGATTTCGCTTCCCCAGGTTCGATGTAAGAAAACTGCAGAGAGGGCTGGTTACATGCTTTGTAGTCAGTGCGGACGGACACCCCGCCATGGCACGCTGCCTGCCTTTGCAATAACCTCTGATTTCTTTAGCTGTCGCTTAGTATCGTAAGTAACTTATAATTAACCGATTTCCCCGGAACTGACGCAGGATGATGAGACCCAGGCTCAATCCCAGCCACTCAGCACATAACGATGGGAACAAAAGCTGGAGAACCGAACGAAATAAAAGAGCCCTTTCTGGGTTAGGCCTGCGTGAGAGGGCGCCACGGAAAGTTACGTCAGGTAGACAATGCAACGCAACCCCGGGCATCCCATTCACGTCTAGAGATGCCTGGGAGGAAACATCAGGTCTTGGACACGCTTCTCGCTCTATGTTGAAGCGAGAGCAAGACTCTGACAGACGTACATGAAGACACCCCTTTTCTCAGGTGGGTCGAGCTGGGCCTTGGCATTGTAGAGAATGACGTCATACCTCTGCAGTGACCGAACCCCATGCTGAGCTGCCCGAGGAGGACCCGCCGGTCAGTGTAAAGCTCTGTGGCCCAGAAGGCTGCTTCTTGAACAAATCCAAGGGCACAGTCGTCATCGCCAACAGAGCTAAAGAGACAAACAGGGAGCGTCGGGGGGCGTCTCCATGGGGCTCCACAGGGACAGGACACCCGCGAGCAGCTGCAACCAGAACCAACTCTGGACACACACCCCGCTCACCGGGAAATGCTCCTGTTTCAGAACCTTTTAGAAAAGTCAAGGTCGTAAAAGACAAAGGAAGGCTGTGGAACTGTTCCAAACCAAGGAAGGCTACAGATGTGACAATCAAGAGGTGGTACCCGACCCTACACAGGACTGGGGGGTGCTCTGCTAAGAAGGGCCTCAGGGGCTCGGCTGATGGAGACTGGAATCTGGGCAGTAAAGAAGTGGACCAGTGTAACTCAGGAGGCCGATAACTGCGCTGTGGACAAATACTATCCCTACTGTTAGGAAATACGCACTAAAGCATTTAGGGTAAAGGGCCAGGATGCCTGAAACTTACACTCATGGTTCCCCATTTACCCTCGGTGTGTGTGTGTGTGTGTGTGTGTGCGCGTGCGCGTGCGTGTAGACAGACAGAGAGAGCAAAGTGAGAGCAATCAGCAATTGTGGGTACAAATAATAAAGGAAATGGGGCAAATGTTAAAAATATATGAGCCTGAGGAAAGGTTGTATGGTGGTTGTTTGTTCTGGGGTGTTTTTTTTTTTTTTTTTTAAGTTTGAAATTTCATAGATCCTGTCTGGCTGGACTGGAATGAAATTGAATGGAGCCAACAGGGGTGGTGCCCCAGGAATGGATTAGGCAAAACAGTGGTTCCGCCCTGTGTTCAGAGCACACGCCCTCTCTTGGAATGTCAGTTCTTATCTCAGGAGCATCTGAGTTATCTCTAGACTACAGAACCAGGGAAACTGCCTCAAAACTCCTTGCTAATACCTAGGAGCTTGAATCGTTTTTTCCTTTGCCTTTGTAACTGCAGGAGATATAACCAGATGGCTTCCTTTCACAGGTGAATAAGCCCGGGAAGGGTCACCTCTCCCAATTTTGGGTATCTGTTCATAGGGATTTCTAAAAACCGAATAAATACCGAAACTACTGATTTACACACATACACACTAGGTCCCTGTTCACTTTAGTGATTTTTACCTCTGTTTGTTGCTGACTTATATCTAAAGTATGTGTCCAAGTTAAGCTGCTGTGGCTTATTCTACAAGGAAGAGGCAGCTGCAATTCATGGAGACAGAGAGCAGGAGATTGGGGGCCAGGGGCTGGGGGAGGGGCCTGGGGAGTGAGTGTCCAAAGGGGACAGAGTGTTGCTTTGGTAAAAGATGAATTCTGGAGATTCACGGCAGTGATGGTTGCACAACCATGTGTGAATGCACTTAATACCACTGAATTCTACACGCAACAGTTGCTAAGATGGTAACTTTTAAGTTATATGTATCAACACAATTAAAAACTGAAGAAAAAAAAAAGTAAAAGGTCTACTAAGGCTAAGAGGGTTGAGAACTGCTCTAAGCCAAGAACTGTTAACTAAAAGATTTTGGATATTTGTTTCAAAAGAAAAAGAAGAGAACCAGTTGAATATACTCTTTCCCAAAATGTTTGACCTTGCCAATAACAGAATGGACTTCCAACCAAACATTCCCTTGGGAAGACCTGGAGTGGCTTGGGTGGTGTGTGTGTGTGGGGGGGGCTCTGCCGGGCCTCCCGCCCTCCCCACCCCAAGGCCCTGGTCAGGGCCGCTGGATGGCCCTCCCAGAGAGCAGGGTCTCCGTCCGCCTGCTGACCACCCACCTTCTGAGGATTCCCCATCCTCTGAAATCTGCAGGTGCAACTCCCTCGACTTGGCATTCAACTCACTGTGGAAAGGAAGAAGGGCCATGAATCCTTAAAAATGCTTTACTATTTTCTTGAAATAGTATTTTTTTTTCCTGATGATAGAAAGGAATGCAAATCACCATCAGTATTTAAGAAACGACAGAGATATATAACCAAAATACAAAGATTATCTGCAACTTCACCATCCAGAAACAGTTACTGTTAATATTTGGTGACTAGTCACTTAGGGTAATCCAATGGGACTTTCTGAATGATGGTGGAAATGTTCTGTAGAGCTGCTATCAAATTCGGCGGCCACTAGCCACATACAGCTATTCAGAACTTGAAATGAGGCCAGTGCAAACTGAGGAACTGGGTTTAATTTTGTTTACTTTTAATTAATTGAAATTTAAAGAGCTACATGTGGCTAGTAGGTACTGCATTGAAAGATATAGCCATATAATTGTCTGAAAACAAATATAGAACATAACATACCTCCCTCCTCCTTTTTTCACTTAAGGTATCATGGACATCTTTCCATGTCAATAACTACAGAGCAACATCCTTTTTAGTAGGTGTCTGGTATTCCACTATCTGGCCTTAAGAGATTTTATTCAGCCAGTTCCTTAATAACCAACCCTTGATAATGGGTTGTTTCCAATATTTTGTAATTATAAACAAGCTGAGATAAATATCCTCATACATATATCTTTGCAAACACTGTGTGATTATTTCCTTAGGAAAAGAGCAATTGCCAATCAAAAGGTACATGCATATAAGAGACTTTCTTTTTTCATACATATTGATGACCACCAGAATGATTATTCTAATATATACAGTATTTCCACTGGCTTCTCTCACTCTTTCTTTACCAACTTATAAGGCAAAAAACAATCTCTTTTGTTTAAGTTTGCATTACTTTAGCTATTTCTGAGATTGAACATCTTTTCAGATGTTTCTAGCTAGCTATCTACAGCTCTTACTTTTGCTTTTCTAGTACAGAAGTTTTGCCCAGTTTTCTAAGAGAGTGCTCATATTTTCATTAATAATTTATAAAGGCTCTTTATATTATACATGGGACACCTTCTTCCATTACTTTTTCTAATTATTTATTGTTTACACACCAGAAAGTGATCGATTTCTGTATTTTTGTACTCAGCTACTTTACTGAAATATTATTTATATTAGTTTTTATAATAGTATCATTTCTACCCTATATTCATTATTTCTAATAGTTTCAATTGATTTTCTGGAGTAGTCTAAATATGCAATAATATTATCTCCAAGTAATGATTAGTTTTGCCTCTTCCTTTCCACTACTTGTGTACTATTTCTTTTTCTTATGTAATTGCATTAACTAGTACTTCTAGAACAAAACAGTGGGTATCCTTCTCTTGACTTTAGTGGGACTGTTCCTACTACTTATCACTTACAGTGATTTTTTTTTTTTTTTTTTTTTTTTTTTTTTTCGGTATGCGGGCCTCTCACTGCTGCGGCCTCTCCCGCTGCGGAGCACAGGCTCCGGACGCACAGGCTCAGCAGCCATGGCTCACGGGCCCAGTCGCTCCGCGGCACGTGGGATCCTCCCGGACCAGGGCACGAACCCGTGTCTCCTGCATTGGCAGGCGGACTCTCAACCACTGCGCCACCAGGGAAGCCCTACAGTGATTTTTTTTTAATCGTATGAAAAAAGTGACCATAAATCTTGTTCTAATTAAGTTTAAAATATTAGAAATGGTTATTAAACGTCACTGAATATCTTTTGGGCATATAGAGAAATAACAAGTTTGTTTTCTCCCTTGATCTAGTGACACAGTGGATTTCATTAATAGACCTCCTCACATTAAACCATCCTTGCATTTTTGGTATGAACTCAGCCGGTCTTGGTGTATTATTTTTAATGTGCTACTGAATTCTATTTGATAATACATTAGTCAGAATTCCTACATCATAATTTGTAAGTGGTCTATAATTTTCCTTTTTTCCATTCTCTTTGTCAGATTTTGGCATCAATCAGAAGTTTCCTTCCATTCTGCGCTGGATGGTGTGTGTTTCTAAAGCAAGTGGAAGGCCCAACAACAGATCTCTTATCACAGCAGGGCGTGGGTATGTAGGTGAGGAGTGAATCGATACTAAGAGCTGCCTTCAAAAAGAAATCCATGTCTGACTTACAGCTTCCTCAGATGCTTAATATACTTCTTTTTAGTTTTTTATATTTTCTTTTTTTTTTCCCTCCCTCCCTCCCTTCCTTCCTCCCTCCCTCCCTTCTTTTGTATGAACAGTGCTGCAGAATGGTTTTAGAATTTGGCAGTCTTGAGTAGGTGTGGCCATGGAAACCCGGGCCCCTTACGCACAAGGTGAATTCTTCTTCCCAAGTGAGGGTGGTACTGTTTTTCGAGAGGGTGCTGGAGAACTTCTGGATGGGATCATTCAGCTGAACTACACATACTGGGTTAATGTTGCCTGTAATCAAACAGAGGGGCACCGTATTGGCTTTTATTTTTGTTTTCTAGTTGCATTAAGACGTTTTGCATATAAAAGAAAGGCTGAATTAAATGTCTGGTCTTGGCTCAGAGGGTCCAGTGTTCCTTTCATTTGCCATTTACAAACTCTCAAAGCACCTCACCTGGGGTTACTCACTGGATGTCCACAGCCCTGGGCTGCCCCAAGTGCCCCTGCTCCCCCCTCGGCTCTGACTGCAGGCACAGCTCTCTGGTGAGGGCCCTCCCTGGGGGCAGCATTACTCCAGCAGAGATGGGGGCCTCACTTTGTTCTTTTTTTTTTTTTTTTTTTTGCGGTATGCGGGCCTCTCACTGTTGTGGCCTCTCCCGTTGCTCCGGACGCACAGGCTCAGTGGCCATGGCTCATGGGCTTAGTTGCTCCGCGGCATGTGGGATCTTCCCGGACCAGGGCACGAACCCGTGTCTCCTGCATCGGCAGGCGGATTCTCAACCACTGCGCCACCAGGGAAGCCCAAGGGGGCCTCACTTTGGACAAGACTGACAGCTTGGAAAAGGAAGGGCAACTGGGGTAATTGCTCAATTGGGGGATACCTCCCAGAGAACCCGTTTCCCTCTTACAAAGATGTAGGTTTTTATACCTAACTCAGCTCAGTCAAAACTTTTTGAGGTATTTGATCCAGGTAACAGGACATTTCACTATTGAACAGCTGTGTCTGCTTTGAGGCAATGCTTGCGCCGTGGCAGAAAGCCGTGAATATACTGTGTAATCAATAATCAACGGTAAAGGACTGGAATATGTTGGCCCTTTACCGTGTACCAGGTGGTGTCTGGTGTTCTACACACATCATCTTACTAATCACCACAGTCACTTTCAAGGATAGACTCTGACTCAGATGGGGACCTGCTGGCAGAGGTTAGAAATTGGGACCCCAACCCTGGCCGACTGGGTCCCGGGAGCCCCTCCCGGCTGCTAAGCGGCGTGGCCTCAGGGGGCGAGGTGTGAGTTACCAAAACACCACCCATACCCAGCTTCATTCACAGAGTTTCTAGGTAGTTCAGTGGGTTCTACCTGCACTTCTGGAACGGGAGGAAACTCCCCACAAATAAACGTAAGTAACCCCGATGTTCTCAGACAATACAAAGAACTCATCGCTACTCTTAGCAAAAACCACTCCACAGTGGAAAGATGTGTCCGGCCCCAGGCTACTCGGCATCTGGGGTCTCGGCAGTGACTCAGAATCACCGAAAAAGAGTCACCCGTTCTGCCATGTTTCTGTCTTGTCTCCACAGCAGCCTCTCTGGGCAACACAGGGTTCCCGGTGGGCCCAAAGCCTTCCGGACACCCATAATCCCCCCATGTGGCACCCCCCTTCCATAGGAGGAAGCAAAGGCCACAGACAACCCACAAGGCACCTCCTCCCCTCAGCTCACACTGCAGACGGTCACACCCACGGCCAGCCGGGTGCCCTGCCCTCACCCGGGTGCCCCTGCCGCGCCATCACCCACCTGAAGCACCAGGATGGCTCAGCAGCGAGGCTCGGATATTCTTCACCAATAGTTTGAGCTCATGAGCCCTTGGAGGTTTGGGAGGGCAGGATTCCTGAGTAGATGAAGTGAGCTGCAGATGCTGCAGAAAGGAAGACAAAGAACAGTGAGCCGTGAGAAAGAGGCAGTGGCCGCTGGACACCTGTTACAGGGAAGGAGTCTTCAAGAAAACCTTCAGAGGGAGCCTGGCCCCCAGGCCTGCTCTGTAACAGCTGGGGAGGGAGGGTACCGGTCACCCACTGCTCCTTCCCCTGCTTGGGAGCCTTGTACATCCCACAGAAAGCAAGCGAAGGAGTTAAGCATTCACCCAGAGAGGACCCCCCTGAATCTCACTGTGGGTGGAGACGGGTCCACGCATGAGCCAGGGCAGGAGCCTGAGACAGAGTGGGGTGCCCTCCCTGGGATGCAGGGGCCCAACTGCCCAGCAGCACTAAGTGTGACACCAGCCAGGACACTGGTTGCTTCCCACCTCCTGGCAGACCTGCCATCCACGTGGGGAGGATCTAAGTGTCATCCAGGTGTCACACTAGGGACAAAGCAGAGGCGGGCACCCCCTGAGCCTGCTTCATCAGCACGTCCTCAAACGGGTATCAGGATGTTTCCAGCAGAGAGCCTCCCCAAGCTCGTGGGACCTCACCTTCAGACCAGCCTTTCTCAAGCTAGCTTCCACCTCCCACTCACGGCTACGAGTGTTATGTACAAGGGGCTCCTTAGCTACAAACATTTGGGAATCCTGGAAAAGCTTCTCAGAGACATCACAGGCCTCTGCACAGCGAGAGCCTTCCAGAGAGGGATCCTAAGAGCTGATCTGACCTCAGAGTGCTTTTGGGGGGGTGCTTACTAACATCTCAAGCAACTGTAGTATTTTTTTTTTTTTTGCTAGGCGGGCCTCTCACTGTTGTGGCGCCTCCCGTTGCGGAGCACAGGCTCCGCGGCCATGGCTCACGGGCCCAGCCGCTCCGCGGCATGTGGGGTCTTCCCGGACCGGGGCACGAACCCGTGTCCCCTGCATCGGCAGGCGGACTCTCAACCACTGCGCCACCAGGGAAGCCCGCAACTGTAGTATTCTTTAGGTCACCATCTAGAAGACATTATTCTGAGCCAGGGCAGGGCCTTGCCCACTGCGAGCTGCAGGTGCTGGGAGGCCAAGAAGTAATCACAGAAGTCCTCAAGATCCAGGTCCCTGAGCACTGGAGACATAGCAGCCCACATGTCTGGGGTGGAGACGCAATGTTTTTTCTCAATTGTGTATGCGTGATGGCTAAGCTTATGTGTTGACTTGACTGGACCAGGGGGTGCCAGGAATGTGGTCAGACACGATTCTGGGTATGTCTGCGAGGAGGTTTCTGCCTGAAATTTACATTTAGATCAACAGACCGTGTAAAGCAGATTGCCTTCCCTACTGTGGTGGGCCTCGTCCAATCAGGTGAAGGCCGGAATAGAACAAAGGGCTGACTCTCCCTCAGATAAGAGGGAATTCCTCATGCCTGACTGCCTTAGAGCTGGGATATCCATTTTTCCCTGTCTCTGGACTTCAGTGGAAACATCAGCTCTCCTGGGTTCCAGCCTGCTGGCTTCTCCTGAAACTCTTGGGGCTTCTCAGCCCCAGGCATGAGCCAACTCCCTAGAATCAGTCTCCTTATGTATATAAATATATATATTTTATACATAAATATATAATTGGCTCATGCAGTTATGGAGGCTATTTTATACACACACACACACACACACACACACACACACACACATCCATTGGTTCTGCTTCTCTAGAGAACCCTAATATAATATGCGTGTTATTTCGATACATACACTCTACAAATTTATTTAAAAGCATTATTGAATTTATGGTAGTCTCGGTCCCTTTATTTTCTGAATCAATGTATTCTAAAAATGCAGTTCTATTTTGTGAAGTTTCTCGAATTTTGACATTAAAAATGTATAGTCATATTCAAAACAGGCAGCTCTGATCTGAACTAAGCCACCAGGATAGAATTCCTGAAAGAGAGAACAGCCAAGACTCTGCTCTCAGCTCTGGGGAGCCTGGCCTGACCCCCAGTCTCTGGGGCCGAGCCCCACCTGGCGGCACAGCCCTGGGAGCCCCGCGCGCCCACAAGCCCCTCCCTCTGCTGCATCAGGGCTCTTATGTCCTGATAACCTGCAACACCCAGAGCGAACCACAAAGCACTGCGATCCCCTGATATCTGTGCAGTGAATCAAAGATTTTGTCTCCACGCTCTACGCATTCACAGTGGTGATGCCCTAACAGGAACCAGAGACCAAGAGCCTGCATCAAAAAATCATATTAAAAGTTATACTTTAGGCGGGGCTTCCCTGGTGGCGCAGCGGTTGAGAGTCCGCCTGCCGATGCAGGGGACGCGGGTTCGTGCCCCGGTCCGGGAAGATCCCACGTGCCGCGGAGCGGCTGGGCCCGTGAGCCATGGCCGCTGAGCCTGTGCTCCGCGGCGGGAGAGGCCACAGCAGTGAGAGGCCCGTGTACCGCAAAAAAAAAAAAAAAAAAAAAAGAAAAAAGAAAAAGTTATACTTTAGGGACTTCCCTGGCTGTCCAGTGGTCAAGACTTCGCCTTCCAAGGCAGAGGGTGAGGGTTCGATCCCTCGTCAGGAAGCTAAGATCCTACATGCCTCATGGCCAAAAAACCAAAACATAAAAAACAGAAGCTATATTGTAACAAATTCAATAAAGACTTAAAAACAGAAAGTTATACTTTCACACTGACTTCACCACCCACTATGTAATGACAGTGGATATTCTACCATGCCACATAAAAATACTGGAAAGACATGGAAAAATAACTTTAGGGACTGTAAATGTATGTTTTGCATAGTCCTCATGAAAAGGTCTCCTCATGATTGGGAGAATTAGTTCACCTCAAGCCAAGGTTTTTAGATGTGTAGCCAAGAGAGACGTGCGGGACCAGGCTCAGGGAGGCTGTCCTGGGCGAATGCCCCGGAAGTGAATTTCGCCAGAGAATTAGCGGCTAATCGGGCAGTGGGGAGGGCCCCAGAATGGGGAGGGGGGTTGTCAGCATGCGAAGGACCCCGCAGAGGAGATGGCCTCATGTGTCCGCACTGCCTGAGGGTGACAGACCCCCGAGAGACAGTGTGGACGGCGGCTGTCCCCGTCCTGGGCTAAACGTCTGTGGGTCCAGGGCATTCCCTCCGCCTTGGGGCAGTTCCCAGGTACCTCAGTTCTGGAAGGGTGTGACCCCAGACAACAGGCTCTGGGCGCACAGCGAAAAGTCAAGTTCTGGTTCCTAAAAGGAGAGGATCTGGGCTACTTCGGCTTGGACGCTGCTGAGTGCGCCAGACACCTCTTCCTTTCCTCCCACGGGGCTTCGGAACCCTGTGCCCTGAACTCAGAGCCTCGCCCCAGACCGCGGTCATCACCCAGCAGCAAGCGGCCGTGCAGTCTCGCTCCACCACGGGGGGGCTGGGGGGGCGGCCGAGGCAAGGTGCAGGGGTGGGGGGCGGGCGAGCATGGGAAATGCGCACGGATTCTCCAAGCGGGTGGACCGCGGTCCTTCAGGGGGTCGTGAAGCACCCACACCCCGCCGTGAACTGGTTTACCTGAACTTCCCTCACATCCGTAGGCTTTGTGCTCAGAACCACTGATGGGTAGGCAGAGCTAACCAGGTGCTTCAGAGTGTCCTTGAGACTTTCAGACACCGCATCTGCCCCAACGGCCTGGTCCTGCTGAAAGAGGAGGGAGTCACCAAACCATCTCGTCACCAGGCACGTGTACAAGTGGGCAAAAGCAAATGCATGGCTCTCCGGATGTCCCTGGGACGAGACAGACTTGGGGTCACCAGGGCTCCAGGAGATCAGACTAGGACAGTGAGATGCTCACTCACTCTCATCTTTGCCGATCTCAGAAGTCATCCATCCTCCTTGTTTTCAAAAGTTAAAGATAAGACATGTGCAGCATAGACATGTGTTAACATTTCTGTGTCTATCTTTTCAGTCCTTTCCCGTAAACATACAGGCACATGTGTTTTCCTTCCTGCCTGATGTTTGATTTTTTTTTTTTTAATTAAAAGGTAGTCAAGGGACTTCCCGGGTGGTCCAGTGGTTACAACGTCACCTTCCAATGCAGGGGTTGCGGGTTCAATGCCTGGTTGGGGAGCGAAGATCCCAGATGCTTTGCGGCCAAAAAAAACCCCAAAAACCAAAAAACAAAAAACCCAAACATAAAAGCACAAGCAATAATGTAACAAACTCAATAAAGACTTTAAACATGGTCCACATCAAAAAAAAATAATAATAAATGGTATTCAAGTAAATGGAAAGGCTCAATAAAGATGAAGACAAGCTTGTAGAAAAATAACACAGCAGGGTGACTCACACCACCAGATGTCAAGCTCTGTACGATAATTAATACCCAACAGAAACGCGCCCACGTGTTCTAGAATGTTCACAGCACCACTATTCATAATGACCCCAAACTGGAAACCACCTAAGTATCCATCAATACCTGAACAGACACACAAGTTATGGTGCAGCCACACAGTGGAATGCCACAGGGCAATGAGCACAAACAATGTACAAGCGCACACGACGACACAGGTGAATCTCACAGACATCATGTTCAGTGAAAGAGACCAAACACAGAAAAACACGTACACAGTACTGCACGATTCCTTTAGTTAAAGCGCACAAACAAGCAAAACTAAGCTCACGCTGTTTGAGGGCAGAATTCTAAGATGACCCTCAGCGAGTCACGTCCTGCATCATCCCCTCGCCCCGAGGGCAGGTGGCGCCCGCGACCTGCTTCCAGCCAACGGGATACGGCAAAGTGATGTGATGGCCAAAGGTTATGTTATATACAACTCCCTCTTAGCAAACCAGAGCAAGAGATTCTCCTGCTGACCCTGAGGAGGTCAGCCTCCACGTGTGAGGGGGCCACACGGCACAGAACTGCAGGGCTTCAAGGAGCTGAGAGCAGCCCCAGCCCACATGCATCAAGGAACCGAGGGCCTCAGTCCTACAACCACCAGGAGCCGAGTCTTGCCCACAGCGATAGGAGACTGGAAAAGGAACCCGAGCTCTAGGAAGGGCAGTCAGCCCAGACCGTGATGACGGCCCATGAGACCCCGAGCAGGGGACCCAGTTAAGCCTGGACTGACTGCCAGATACTATGAGGTAAACGTGCGCTGTTTCACGCTGCTGGGTTTGCAGTAATTATCAGTTGCGAGCATAGATAACTCATACATGTTAGAAGTCAGGAGCATGGTTACCCTCTGTAGGGGCTGCGGGTAACGAGTGGAAGCGGGTAGAGGGGATTTCTGGGGAGCTGACCCTGCTCTGTTTGTTGAGCCGGGAGCTGGGTACTCATGAATGGTCAGCGTGTGAAAGCTTCAACGAGCTGTGCTTTCACAATACGTGCACTTTTCTGCATATCTTATCTCTCATTTTTTAAGCAAGGAGGATCTATTTTTTAAAATCTCAGTTAAGAGCCTTGTTTGAATATAATAGCTTTTGTTTTGAACTCTTAAAAGCTGGATCTGGCTGGACACCTGCTAAAAGAAAATGTCAAACTCTGCCAGCTCTGCTGGCATCCACGCCATCACTCTGTGGTTTCAGGAGAGCAGTGTGGTGAGTGCCGATGCTCGGCCGCCCTGGCCATGATTCTGGCTCTGCCATTGACGGCTCCAGGGCCCTCTGTGTCCCGCGTCACTTCTGGTGTAAATGTCCCCACTGTGGGGCTCCAGCCGCCTGTGCGCAGGGGGATGGACACTGGCAGGACTTGATTTCCACCCGGACCACAGACCTATTGAAAATTCTTCCAACTTGCGGGGCTGGAAGTGATTTCAGAAATTGGTCTGTTGTGTCCCAAGGACAACCAGCTGGCCAGGCCCTGTTACAGCAAACTTAGGCCAAATCTGCCACTTATTGAAAATCTACTCCCTGCCAGGAACTCTAAACTAATCATAATCAAAATGGCTCACACTTACGTCTCTCTTATGATGTGTCAGGCTCGATGCTACGCACTTACACATATTAACTAGTTTAATCCCCACAACCACGTTGAAAACCATCATCCCCGTTTTACAGATGAGGAAACTGAGGCACAGAGAAATTAATTAACATGTGTGGGGTCTCGCAGCTCATAAGTGGCAGAGCTGAGAGTTAAGCCCAGGCACTAAGGCTCCAGGGTCCGCACTGAGAACCGCTCCGCCATCATCTTTCTCTTATTGCAATAGGTTCTTGATACCCTTATTTTCAAACTGAGGTGAATTCACATAACATAAATGTAACCATTTTAAGGTATGCGTTTCAGTGGTGTTTAGTACATACATACACCGTGTGGTAAAACTACCACGTCTATCTAGTTCCAAAATATTTCCGTCACCTCCAAAGTAAAGCCTTTACTCGTTAGCAGTCACTCCCCAGTCCTCCCCCCAACAGCCCCTGAGAGCCACTAATCTGCTTTGCATCTTCATGGATGTGTGTATTCTGGGTATTTCATAGAAACGGGATCATAGGACATGGTCATTTATGTCTGGCTTCTTTTACTGAGCACAGTGTTTTCAGGGTTCATTCATAATCTGGCACATACTCGTGCTCCAATCTTCTTATGACTGAGAACAGTCCGTTGTATGGATGTACTGCACTTGGTTTACCTCTTTCTATCTTTTTTAACCCGCTCATTTCTCCTCACTGTACAGAGGAGGAAACCAAGGGGGAAAGATGGGTTCGGGGGTGCTCGGAGTGCATCACGTTTTAGATCCGCAGAGCAGCTGACTTGGGGACCTTCCTTTCTAGCTGTCCCCCTGCCCCCATGCCACCTCAACCGCCAGGGGCCCAAGGGGTTACTAAGCCCACGGGACCCAGCTCCAAGGGGCTGGTTTAATCCCACAGGATTACTTCATTGGGAAAGCCACGCCTCTCAATCCTATGGGGAGCCCGCGGTCGGCAGAGAAACGTACAGCGCATTATGGGGAGCAAGGTGCGAAGAGCGCATACGGCATTTGCCAGTGAGTGGGTGAGAATGGGGGCATGAGGTCCATTTTGCAGAAAGAAGCCTAGGATGGGTAAACGAAAACGAAAGAAACAAGCGAGCAGGGAGAAGGGGATGGATGGGGTGGAGGGGAGAGGGGTGGAGACTGGACGTCTGCGCACAACAGTTCATGTAATTTTGACCTCTGAACTATGTTAATATTCTGCACGTTCAAAAAATACGTAAATCAGCAAAGATGGCGGACAAAACCTGAAACTGTACTAACAGAAGCAAATGCTGACATCTGCTTACATTAACTCACATCAAGTTAGTAACGTAACCACACAGAGGAAAACACTTAATCTGAGTAGTTTTTGAACACAGAACTCGGTACCCCCTCGGCGGCATACACTCTGCTATGAAGACCAGCAGAGCAATCTTGAACTTCGGAAGGTTTGATGTCAGAGGTGGCAGGGGAGCCGTTTACAGAACCGTTCTGTGTATACTGTGGGCCTGGAAAAGCAGTGCCGTGTGGGGGAAAGCAGATGCCAGCGTGGGCGGGAAGGAGAAAAAGGAAATAAAGCAGTGACTAGGGAAACAGTTAACACGCGTACTCTGTACACCTAAACGGTCAGGCAACAATTCCACTTCTGACGTACGGAAGGGAAAAGAATTACAATTCAAACTTCCTAGTCTTAAAAACAAACTGCCTGCACCTACATCAGGGCACAAACAGTTACACTATTTATGGACAAATTATTAAATTTTGCGCGATCTTCCCAGCAACTGAAAGTGACAGCACCCACGTGACTCAGCGGGCCTCTCCTTCTCCCCAATTCACTTCCTCACACCCCCAAGACCACAGGCAGTAGGGAGATCACCTTCAGACTCGAGACGCAGCTTTGCAAAAGCTGTGGGGAGAAAGGAGGTGGTGGCCTTGGAAGCCAGGCTTTGGACTCAGGCTGAGCTGTAGGTGAGTGGCGCGCCCTCACGGTGAAGGAAAGCATCTGAGGGTCAGGTGTGAGAGAACGGCCAGGAAAACCTAGGTTGCATCACTGCCATGGTTTTCAGCCATTGCACGCAAGGGCTGCACACAAGTGCTTTAAAAAAAAAACCCGGTCCAATTAAACCTGCCCGGGGGACGCGGCAGGTTTCAGGATTTTTAAAAGCTGCCAGGTGATTGCAGGTGCAGCCCAGGTGAGAGCGGGCATGAAACCCACGGAAGGCCCTCCCCGCCTCCCCTCCCCCCGCCCCCCGCCCGCCAGCGCCGCCCCATCACTGCCCCGCGCGCTCCCCGGGATCGCGCATCAGACGCGCACCAATCAGAGGCTCCGTCTCCCAGAGCAGGTGGTCGTCGTGTGCCACGTTTGCACACACACACGAGGGAGGGATCACAAAAACTCACGGACCGACCTCCCCCGGTGCTTTGGGCTGGACCGTAATGGCCATCTCCGGCTCACGGATGAAGGACCACTTGATCTGAATGTCTTCTCTCTTCTCCTTCATGTGGAGCTCCAGCTATTAAGGAAAAAAAAAAAAAAAGAGATTGTTGGAGGACTGCTCTCTTCACTGGAGCCTCAAAATGTATCTGTGTGTTCATTTGTTTTCTCAGACCGCTATTTACTGCCTCCTTGGCATACGGTGTGCTTCCAAAATGGAAAGGAGGGTCCCAAATCCCCTGACCTCCCTTTCCCCGTCGTGTAGCCCACCTCGCCCTCCTCTGCCTCAACCTGTCACTTGGAGAGGAACGTCAGGGTCGGGGCTAAAGGCCAGGTGCCATGAAAACCGTGCAGCCTCTTGAGGACCAACCCTCTGCTTTGCAGCTCTCTTCCGAGAGCATCACCAAGGCATAATGGAGCCGGGGGGACAAGGAGAAGGGAGCCGGACGCCTTGTCCAGCCCCACGTGCTGGCGCAGCCCCCGAGGGTTGTGTACACAGCCGTCAGCATTCTTACCCTCTCTTGCCGGGGCCACTACGCAACCTCCACCTGGACTCTGATCTCCCCCGATGCCCCTTCCGGCCCTACCCATCTGTTGTGGCAGAATAACGCCTGCCCCCCCAACGATGTCCACACCCCAATCCTTGGAACCTGTGGATATATTACCTCACATGGCAAAAGGGGCTCTACGGGTGTGATTCGGGTAAGGACCTTGGGGTGTGGTGACAACCCTTCATTAACCCAGTGATCCCTGGGGAAGCAAAGGAGCCCTTAAAAACGGAAGAGGAAGACAGACGAGGATGCCAGGGAGATGTGACTGGAAGACAGAGAAGGATGCCAGGAACCCAGGAATGAGGTTGCCTCTCGAACCTGGGACCTCGCCCTTAGCTGACAGCCAGCAAGGAATTCGACCCTCAGTCCTGCAACCATAAGGAGCTGAATCCTGCTGATGACGGGTGAGCAAGGAAACAGATTCTCCCCCGAGAGCTTCCAGAAAGGAAGGCAGCCCACCAACACCAGGATTTTAGCCTGGGTTGGACATCAGACCTCCAGAATGGTGACATGATAAATGTGTGCTATTTTCAGCTAAGATTACGGTGATTTGTTTCAGCAGCGATAGCAGACTAATACGCCATCCTTCCTTCCTCAGCTGGAGACTCATTCTAAAGCCAAAATCTTGACCCTTCCCACCTCCACGCCTCCGCCCCACCACCCAGGGAAAGGGAAGGAGAGAATGACTTTAGACTTGTTTTCTCAGTACTCAGTACTCTCCCTCCCGCTAGCAACTAGCATGAGGTAAGAGAAATGACGCTTCCCTTGCCCTATAATTCTGGGTGACTCTCACAAAAGTGCACTTTAATTTCATGGCCACAGTCCCCGAGTCGCTCCCACCAGGTCGGGGAGAGGGGTGAGCCGCTAGTCTCTATTGCATCTTTTATCTGCAGAGGAGGGGACGCCTCCTGCCAGGAGCATTAATAATTCACCAACCTCTAGCAGCTGCCTCTGCTTTGAGAGGTAATCCGCAGGCTGCTTTTAAACTATGGTTAAGAGATCAAAGATACAATTGTGTTACCTGTATCTGAGCTGCCGAAAATGGCACATAAACAGCATCTCAGAAACTATGTCTCCTCGGTGAATGTCTGTGGTCCTTGCTGGACTCACCCCACCCTGAAACGTGTGTCATGTTGGGTACGTGTGTCCCAGACTTTAAAATAATCTTCTGATCACACTGTCCAAAAAACTAGGGGGGGAGCAGGAGGGCTTTAACATCTGACAAGTCCACGAGGTCGATTAACCTCTTCGACTCTCAGAAAGGGAATGTTAACCAGGGTAGGGGTGGGGAGGCTGGGCTTCAGAGAAAAGCCATTTAGGGAGCCAGAAATTTTTGTTTGCTCTGGTCGTTTAAAACCATGTCTTTTAAGCAAAGCAAATGGAATATCATCTTCCCTTGTGGTTGAGAACCCTGAACGATTTGCACTCCAGATTAGCGGTCAAGCACAAGGACAGAGGAGAGGGAACGGCTGGAATCAGCAGCGACCCCTGAAACAGACCCAGGAATTCACAATTTTTACACACCGGCTAAACAAGAGCTTCGGAGAACTTCCGCCTCTGTGTGTGTGACACGCAGAGCTGTCTGATGGTTTAGGCATCCAGAAGTTTCACTAATAAGTCTGTTATCATTATTACATATGTCTCTATTTATAATTGCTTTATGTATAATTATTAATGTTACATATACAATACATAACTATATCGATCATAAAAGTTATAGTTATGTAAGTCTAACATAATTATTATAATCATGTCTATTATCCAAAAAATAATGGTAGTACTCATCCTTTAACATATAAAAATAATAAGGGGTCTTTTAAAGCTGACTTTTTCAAACACTCAAAGGAGGAATGCCAAGTCCAGCCCCTAAGCTGTTTTCCAAGCTGCAGGAGACTTCTGAGGTCTAGTACTTGATCCTGAAATAAACCACTTGCCTTCTCTCAGATGCCATTTTCCTTAATCTAACAGTCGACAACACCCTTGATATGCTTCAGTGCCTTGAAAAATACCGTATCTCCCGTATTTGATGGATGGGAAACTCTGAATTCGTTATATATACGTGTACATATGTGTGTGTGTGTGTGTGTGTGTGTATATGTGTCTGTGTATATACCTACGTGTGTATATATGTGTGTGTGTGTATACATACACCTATTTCACACACACTTTATTTCCTACAGAGACAATATAATATGGAAGGTGACAGTTCGAAAGTTATGAAATGAACGGTAATTAATGAAAACAGCAGCATCCACGTCTGTGATTGCACCCCTCTCACCCTGCAGGTTCACGAGAACTGTTTTCCTAGGACTCGCTCAGTCTCCCCAACTTTACCTGTAGATGAAGCGGGGAGAGCCGCACACTGTAGAGCGGGCGCCCCGTGTCCTCGGACGAGGGTAGCCCCACGCTGACCAGGAACTGGATGGTCTCGCCCACCACGTGACAAAACACCACCTAGAGAAGGGGCCATAAAACAAGAGAACTTTCACGCAAGAGCGAGGAGAGCTTGCACCTTACCCATCTTCATTTCACTGAACAAAATAATCTGGACTCTATAAATCAGCAGGGACAAGAATTCAGAGTTTCAAATATGGATGAATATCCAGATTCACACCTTTTCTATTATGCAGTAACTTGAAAACTAGAAACAATATTTCAGATCTTTTCTTCCTGATGGATTCCTGGGAGCTAACTCTGGCCTGCCCAAATCTAGTTAGGATCCTTCCACTCATACACATTTTTTTCTTTAAACGTGGCTTTGTTCTATTTCTCCACGCGGCTGATTTTAAATTGCCCAGACAGTTCCACATTCACACGGAGTGAACGCCATTAGCCACTGTCTCTCACTAAAAATGGGCCTTAAAAAGAAAACTTCTTATGGATGTTACAAGGAAAAAATAAAAAACGTACCCAGAACACAAGAAATTGTTTCTATTTAAATAAATTTTTAACCTATTGTGGCTTCCAAAGATGCAGGGATAGCGCAAAGAACGAATGCAATATTAAACAGTTACAAAACGATATAGCCGTAACGAAAGTAGAATTATAAAATGAGCTCATTTAAAGACCTGCGAGACAAAATAATTACATCAGGCATAAACCTGACCATATTCCTGACATACATCGCGAAGCATTTTACAGGGACGAGTGTGAACGCTGTCACCTCCCAGAGGAGAATCGAGTTTCTGTCACAGAATCCCCCCTACTGGAGCAGACCTTCCAGAATGAGGGGTCGGCCACCCTCCCGGCAGGGTGCCAGGCAAGCCCAGTGTGGGGTGACCACAAGGCCAGGTGCCAGGTGCGCAAAGGCAGGGAGAGGACGGAGGGGGTCCGGCAGGTGGCCAGTGCGTCTGGCCAAAGCCGGGTCGGCAGAGGCTGAGGGTGCGGCGGGATGGGTCCCACATTCCCGAGGGAGCTGCTGACCCCATATTGGATGGTGTCACTTGGGAAGGAAGGAAAAAGTCTTTTTAATTCTCTGGTGGTCTTAGAACCTAAAATACCAAGTAGAAAGACTGTCAAAACAGTGACTTCGTCAGGGTGACTGCTATTTCACAAAGTTCAGACTAAACACATGTCCCCCTGCTGAGCCGTGGCTATAACCCTCTCCACTTGGGGCCTACCTGCCCCTCCGGCAGACACCTGACCTCTACTATCCCGGGCACCCCAGCAAGGGGCCCATCTCCGGTGTCCACCATAAATGCTCTTGACAGTACAGGGTTAGAAAAAGAAAACCTTGCCTTTTCCAAATACTGGCAGAAAATTGCACAACCCTTATTTTCATCCGTTCTCGTAAAGTCGCTCTCGGAGGACTGATTTATGTGGATTCGTTCCATATCTTCATCATGTCCGTTGCATCTCCAGAGCTCATCAAAGGGTGGCACAAAAAAATGTTTGTCTAAGAAATGTCATCTATTCATTTTACAAATAAATGCTCTAGAGACAATCCTTTTAGAAGGAACTTGTTTTTGTTCTTGGCTGAGCCACGTGGCTTGCGGGATCTCAGTTCCCCGACCGGAGATAGAACCCGGGCCCCTTGCGTTGGGAGCGTGGATGGAGTCTTAACCACTGGACCGCCAGGGAAGTCCCAGAAGGAATGTATTTTGATGCCAGATGAGTTATACACACAAGTGACTGACACGGAGAAAATTCTCTGTTCTTTGTCTCAAGAGCCGAGGCTGTTTTACTGCTTAAAATGAAAAACCAGGCGGTGACTGGCTGACTTCTTCTTTGGAAACTAAGCTAATTAGAATGTTACCGACAACACTGACAGCTTCATTAGCGCCCTGGCTCAAGAAAGAGTTTGGTTTCCATTTGCACCCAGTTCTACAAAAAGCTACCCCACTGCTCCATTCCTGATACACAGATAGCCCAAGCACCTGGTTAAAAGCAAATAAACAAACAATCCAACAAAGATTTTAAAAGACTTTACAACTTCTAGAATGCAAGCCTCCAAAGGTCACAATTACCATTCAAGTCACATCGGGAAAGTAAGGGCAGTCACTCAAAATGGGACATCTAAAGGTCTGAATGCCCTTTCGCAGAGATCCCCCTGGAGGGTCCTCCCTGGCCCTATGGCTTTCTGAACCTCTCAATAACACCTGTCAGGGCTTCCCTGGTGGCGCAGTGGTTGAGAATCCACCTGCCGATGCAGGGGACACGGGTTCGTGCCCCGGTCCGGGAAGATCCCACGTGCCGCGGAGCGGCTGGGCCCGTGAGCCGTGGCCACTGAGCCTGCGCGTCCGGAGCCTGTGCTCCGCAACGGGAGAGGCCACAGCAGTGAGGCCCGCGTACCGCAAAAAAACACCTGTCATACAGACCAACCATTTCTTGGCCTCTCTTTAGTATATTCAGCTGGAAAAACTAATTAAATCAACAACCTGATCAGTTTTGATATGGTCAAACGAAATGCCACCACCGTTCCTATGGGTCCGGCTGGAGGGGTGACCATTAGGACAAATCCGGGTCCAGGGCCAGGCTCTGCCCCTGCCCCTCTGAGAGGAATGATGTCCCATTTGCCAAAGGGATGAGAACAAAACGGAAAGGAGGCTTTAAAAATAAGTAATCTTCTTTTAGTGCATTAAGGTGTTATCCGCAACGGGGATTAAATTCTCTGAACCCAGGCAAATAGCGGCAAGGCCGGCCGCATCCCCGAGGGGTCCCCTCTTGGAACAGCAGAAGGGCAGAATCACCTGATGCGAGGTGAAGCCGACCCTTCCAGCTGCTGCCAGAGCGCCCAGGGTTGACGTCTACCTGAACATGGACGAGCGGGTAGAGACCCTGATCTTGACCCTGGAGTCTCCATGCCCCGGACACAGTCGTGTTCACGAGGCTCCCTTCTGAAGGTTACAGGCCAGCTCCCTGGAGCGTATCCCAATTGTGCAGGGCTGTTGAAACACGGCTGTCAAAGCTTTAACGTGTGGGCCTCCCCCCGAAGCAGTCTGATATCGGTACTGGATTTTTAAAGTTAAACGGAAGCAATATCTAGCTTCTGTGGTGGAGGCCCTGGAGCAGGACTCCACAAAGCCAAGATCTGGACGCACAGAAGCGAGCTCCCTTGAAAGCAGCCAGCCACAAATCCACCTGCTTTATTCTTGAGATTTTTTTTCCCCAAAGCAAGCAAAGAGATCCTCGATTACACAAACCATTTCAAAAATCACACAACAGAAGAGGCTGAACCGTGTATGCAGATAAATCCCCTTCCCCCTTCCTCTCTACATACCAGAGCCTTTCATGGGGGGAGGGGGGCGCCACATGGGGAGGGTTTCAAAGGTGCAAGTCTTTAGCCCAAGGAGCAGCTGTGCTGACAGGTGAAGGGTCAGGGTCCCTGGTCCACCCCCAAGGGTCAAGAGGGGAGACAGCTGAGGGAAGCATCTTTAGGATATGAAAGTGGGCACTTTTCCTTATAACGGCAGGGAGGCCATCAGTCAAGGTTTTTTATTCTCTCTAGCCTCCAGACCTTAAACTCAGTCACATACCTATGCAAATAGGTCTTATCTTCAAAGCATATTCCTTTGTTTAGACAGGGGCCCAAAGAATTCCAGGCCTAGGTAGTCCCAGGTTTTGCTATAGCTTGCCAACAAGAACGTCCTCAGATATCTGTCAATCTCACCACACTTCTCCACTTCTCTTTTCAATTAAGCCTCTTGTATGATTGCCTCAGCTCCTCCTTCTCTGAGAACACTCTAGAGAACTGGAAATAATTTAATTCCTTTTGTCTCCAAAAGAATTAGGAATACAGCTGAGAAAAAGGACCTAAAAGGTTTATGTCACCCAACAGATTTCACTTCAATCACGCTATATGACATCGTGCGGGAAAGAGCTCCAAAATAAAAATGGAAGTCAAGACCCTTCCTTCGCTCATCCTTCAGAGCTCCCAGTCAGATTTCTTCCCCAACTCTGCAACCCAGTCTTGGCCCTGTAAGTATTCTTTAAGATGGCACGAACCTGATAGAAAATATTACTTCTACTCTGGAACAGACTCAATTTAAAAAGTAAACTCCGTCAGAGCTGACTATTCTCAGAACATCTATAAAGTTAACCCTACTTGCCGGCTTGTTCACAATACCTGGCTGAAGGTATATTTCTATAAGGCCTCTCCCAGTGGACCGAGGTGAAAAATGCTGGAAACAAGACGGCAGCCAACCCCAAGGAATGCTGGGTAGATGCTCTATTTCATCCCCTCGAGGGGTGTGCCTTGGACCACACGGCTCCGATACCCCACCCCCAGCTACACTCTGCATCCCTTCTCTTGTTGGGATACTTTAAAAAGAACAACGAGGCTTTTCGGCAATAGTACACGACCAGAAGGTATTGTTACTACATCATGTGGTTTAATGTAAGCATCTCTTGGCTTAAAAAATCCAAGAATGTGCTGTTCTCCTCCATGGACTCTATGCATTAAAAGACATATACAGGACACTTCCTTTAAAATGAGGGCACCTGGTCACACCTCCACCTAATGCCGCCGCTGGGTGTGTTCCAACTCACAGACAAAACCCCAGTTTCCCGGAGGGTCCTTTTACCTGGTCTTCACCAGGCGAAGTACCTGAGGGCTGACTCAGCCCAGAATTCCACATGCCTTTATCCGAACAAACAGGGGGCCCTCCCAGAGACACTGTTCCCATTCACATCTCAAAGGGCGGGGCCTCCAATGAGGAATTTTGCACCTGCCCTTGGAAAGACCTGGCTTCAAAACAATTTCACAACCTGTGAGTATTTCAGCATAAATACCAGGCTAATGGAGTACCTCGAATTTCAAGTCATGCAAAGCCAAAGGAGAGTCAATCAAATTTCCTATTTGCAACTACAACTTTGCGTGCTCTACCCTTGCAAAGTAAGGGGTCCACCAAGGTCTGGAAAGAGCACAGGAGTGCCCAGAAGCTCCCAGAGTATATTTTAGTATATGAATGTATAACAGCCTTAGGTAGATAAAACCCGTGTGCTCACAATATACAATTCATCCCAGTGACGTCCGTGGGGTTCCCGACATACACTGTGGAATAAGATTCCAGGGGAAATTCCATGCAATTGCCTGAGGTCTGTTTGTTGCTGTGGTTTTACAGAAGCAAGGGTTGCTTAGTGCCTTTCAGTTCCTTTTTTCCCATTTTCACCGTCTCTTTCCTGGTGGGGGTGGGTGGGAGCTTAAGTGAAATGATAAAAATAAAAATATAAACAATAATAGTAACAGTGCTGTTTATGGTGTACTGCGGTTGGAGCTCATTTCTGGAGGCCGACTCGGGTTCAGTTCCAACCTCTGTTATTCAGCAGCTCTTAGTTCCCTTGCCCGAGGGCCCCGGCCTCTTGGCCTCAGTTTCCTCCTCTGTACAATGGGCACAATGCTTCCTTGGGCAGAGAAGAGCTGTGGGCACTAATGAGAACAGACACGGCCCTTCTTGCCCGACGGCATCAGAGCTACCACGTGGCAGGGGCCCTGCAGGTGCTGCACAGGCCGCGGCCAGGGAGGGATTCATCCTTTCCAGACACAAAGCCCGTGGCTCAGAGAGGGCCTCACACCGAGAAGGCCTGGGTCACTGCAGTCCCCCAGCAGCAGGTGACCCCTGCTTTGCCTGGCAAGCCTTCCACATATACATCCTGTTTACAGGGACACTCACCACGCTTGCTAAGTAAGTGTGTGGCCTTTGCAGCAAGTACCTGTCCCAGCACAACACTCCTACCCGTGATTCACGTTTGGGGAGCTCCCACGCTGCCCTTGTAGACCTCACGCCTTCACAAAGCTTCCGAACCCACGCATTTGCCCTGGAGGGGTTACGGCTGCACCCCAAGAAGAGCTGCTCTCAGGCCACTTGCAAAATTAAGTTTGCTCCTTCTGGGTCAAACGTTCTGGAGCAAACCTCTCCTAGGACATGAGGAAAGAGAACACAGCTGAAACTCGCTGCTCTTGTGTAAGAGCGCAATTACAGTCTGGGAGAGAGAAATGTACTGGGGGTGTGTTGAGACTGGAAGGGAGGACACAGAGAGCCCTGGAGAGAGAGGCTGAAGGGCAATGCTCTCCTCCACAAGAAGTGCCCCACCGACAATGCCTCCCGGTACCGAGCCCTCACTGGGCCTGCCACCCGGCTAAGCTGAGCGTGCGTCTGCAGACCACGAGCCCTGGAGACCCAGGGGTGCTTCCTGTCGCCACCTGAAAAGATGCCCGTCCACAGGGGCACAGGCGTCCTGCCCTGCATGGGAGACCCTCCTTTAGAGAAGTGCCCCTGCCCCAGCAGAGCTTGCCTCTTGCGGTAACTATCTGGTCTTTTTGTCCTCAATTCCTGGCACACAGCTCCTAAAACCCTTGGAATCTCCAGAGTGATAAGAAGGTCTTTTGTATGCTAAGGAGGTGACTGGTGGTAGCGGGAGGCGGGGGGAGGCGGGGGCTAGATAACATCAGGATGAGGACTGGGGGCCAGAAGGACCGAGGTGTGGTTAGAGGGTAGCAGCTTTGCCACCTGGACTTCAGGGGAGGGGATGGGAACTAGAGAGGGGACCCTCCCCCAGGCCTGTGATTTAATCAGCCATGCCTCTGTAATGGAACCTCCAGAAAACCCCTAAACAACGGGGTTCCGAGAACTTCTGGTCCCGGGAGGGCGGTACACGTGGAGGGCATGGAAGCTCCGCACCCCTCCTCCCTTCCCTGTCCCAGGCACCTGCCATTTGGCCGTCCCTGAGCTGTGTCCTTTATTAGACACTGATAGCAGTAAGTGAAGTGCTCTCCCGAGTTCTGTGAGCTGCTCTAGCAAATGATCAAGCATTTGGAAGGGCTTGTGGGAACCTGCCGCTTCATAGCCAGCTGGTGGGTGCAGGTGGCCCAGACTTGGGGTTGACGTCTAAAGGCAGGGGCAGTCTTGGGCTGAGCCCTTAGCCTGGAGGGTCGGTGCCGTGTGGGTGGTTAGTGCCAGAAGCGAGTTGAATTGCAGGACACCCTGTTGGTGTCCAGAGAACTGGAGGACTGCTTGTCGGGTGCAGGAAATATCGCACACATTTGGTGTCAGAAGAGTCATGCGTAAACTGCTCAGAAGCCCCCAGTTCAGCCACGGCTGCAGGCTGTGGACTGTCCATGTACCACTGGGCCCGCAAGGTGACTCAGATGCTCTAAGCTATGCAAGACCCCACTCTCTGTGCAGGACGGGGGGGCAGGGGCCTTGCTGATGAGCCAGGTACTTGCAAAGGTAGTTGCTCTGGCACATGGGGGTCTTCGGGGGCTGCAGGAGAAAGTCCGAGCACATGGCAACTGGAAGGCAGGGGAGACCCGGTTCTGTTCTGCGAGGGTCGTGCCGGGAGACTCAAGACCAAACCCAAGCTGGGAAGCTGCTCGCAAAGGGAGACCAGAACCCCATTCTCATCTACTTGATCGAAGACGTGACTAGACACCAGACCCGAGAGTCAGCCCTTTCGTTACCTCAAACGTCATCCACACGTTCCTTGTCAGGACTGAGTCAGAGGGATGAGAAACACAGACCCTGACACTCTGGAGGGAGCGTGGAAAGGGGAGGGGGGTGTCATTGAATCTCCTGTCTGCGTTCCTTGGACACCTTCTGAGTCCTCAGACTCTGTCTGCTACGGTTCTTCCCCTCTCGAGAATTACACAGAGCCGAGAGAACACATGACGTTGCTGGCACAGGATTCAACCTAAGTTTGGAACCCATGGGGGTGTTTGGATCCTAAAAGGAGGAAGACACCATCATCAGCGTCCTGCCCCACAGGCGGTCCCAGAGCACGAGCTCCTGGGACAACGCCCGTCCTTCGTTTAGCGCAGGGGTCCCCAACCCCGGGGCCGGTCTGTGGCCGAACAGGAAGCCCCAGCAGGAGGTGAGCGGTGGGCGTGCGCGCAAAGCTTCACCTGCTGGTCCCCGTCACCCCCGTTACTGCCCGAACCATCGCCCCTCCACCGTTTCCCAGCCCCCGTCCGCGGAAAAGCTGTCTTCCACGGAACCGGTCCCTGGTCAAGAAAACACGGGAGCCAAGAACTACGAAGAAACTTGTAAAAGAAAACAAGACCGTGTGCACTTTCCCAGTAGTTTACTGGGTGAAAAGCTTCCTGGAAGATAGTGTGGACAGCCGTCCATGGTCCTATCCAGGGAGAGCAGAGGAAGGAAGGCCGAGCGCAGAGAGGAAGAGGGCAGACCTAAAAAGAAAGCCTATGCACTTCTATATATTGTTTTTTACTTTTTGACGGGTATGCACAATTTCGGTAATGGTATTAAAACAAACACAGTTTAACTGTCCACTTTCCAAAGGATGCTTTTCTGGCACTATATATATCAAGACCTTTAAAAACAGTCTATTGGGCTTCCCTGGTGGCGCAGCAGTTGAGAATCTGCCTGCCGATGCAGGGGACACGGGTTCGTGCCCCGGTCCGGGAGGATCCCACACGCCGCGGAGCAACTAGGCCCGGGAGCCATGGCCGCTGAGCCTGCGCGTCCGGAGCCTGCGCTCTGCAACGGGAGAGGCCCGCGTACCACACACACACACACACACACACACACACACACACACACACACACACGATTAATTAATTAATTTTAAAAATAAAAATAGTCTATTGCCATCTCCAATCTCTGCTCCCTCCCGGCACCTCCAGGCCAGCCCCTGAGATCCGTCCCTCTCTTAACGCTGACAGTGTCAGAAATCAGCAAACAGAAACTGTCCACCACAAAGGGACCTGGGGTCTATTTGTAATAATAGGGCTCTCACTGCACAGGGGCACTTCCCAAGCAGGGGCCTTGGGTGGGTGAGGCCAGCAGCCATCTGTCCCTCAGTCCCCCAGCCTTTGAAACTTAGGCACTGGAGCATCGGCTCACAAGGCCCCTTCCAGCTCTTATGGGCTGTGCTGGTGTCAGCATCCTGCCTTGTGGCCACCGGTTTCCTCCCAATATCTTCCAGAGACTTCTCCATGCTTGCTGCAGGGGTTATGGAGCTCTGTGACCCCCGTATCGGCCAAGGGTGGGGAAAGAGAGCTTCCCTGCGCTGCCCGGGCCGAGGAAGCCGGGCCAGCCCCTGGGCGACCAACTCTGGAATCCGTGGTGGAGCTGAAGCGTGCGCACCTACAACCTAGGAAACGCCACTCCTGCCCTGGAGATACTCCCGTCCTTGTGCCTGAGGACTCAGGAGACAGTCCACGGCAGCTCTGCTGTACTTAAGAAAAAGAGAAAACTCCCTAATTATCCATCAGTGGAAGGTGGAAAAGGCAGCCCTGGTCCACCCAGAATCCTGAACTGTAGTTCCAGCTAATGAACTCGAGTAACACAAATCAACCTGGATGAACCTCCAAACTGTCATGTTCTATAAGGAGAAAGCTTCTGTGAGATTGTGCACACACAGAACAATAAACGTTTGAAATGCACAAACCATGTTCTAGCTGAGCCAGTGAGGAGATACACAAGAGGTGGGGTTCCAGGGGACTGGATGTGAGCTCCTTCCGGGCCCGGGGGGCCACCCAGGTGTCCCCTCCTTGCTGTCTGCTAAATGATATGCATTTAATTTGATAATAAAATATACAGAGATACAAGGGTAAGCCTTGTACCTAAGAGTTTCTCAGCACTTCTACAGATACTTTATGTTAAAAAAAAAAAAGAACTTACAATTACATATGGTATTTGACCAGCCTAATATGTAACTTCAGCATGTGAGCTGTTAGCAACTATAAAATAGACTCTACGTAATAGCTAAATGACTCAAATCTATATATCGTGTTACAGAAATTCTTCACATACTATTTATATAACTATATATAGAGATAGATATAATTCACCCATTTAAACTATACAATTAAATGGTTTTAAAATATATTTTAAATATATTTAAATATATTTTAAAATATATTTCACAGCATTGTCCCCCCCCCAAAACCCTGTCCCTGTTCACCTGAGGAGTCACTGTTCACGTCCCCTCAAGCATTACCCAGCCCCAGCCCCTGGACACCACCAATCTACTTTCTGCCTCTACTGATTTATCTCTTCTGATAGTTGCTATTCTGATATCTGTTCTGAGAGTTCCATTTACATTTCATATAAGTGGAATCTTATGTGTCCTCCCATGTCTGGCTTCTCTCACTTAGTGGAGTGTCTTCAAGGCTCATCCATGTGGGAACACGTGTCAGAACTGCATCCCTTTAGGAGGCCAAATAATACTCCATATCATGTGGACATGCCATATTTTATTTATCTCGTCATCAAGTTGATGGATCAGATTTTATTTATTTTTTGGATGTAAGGTGTCTGACACTTTCAGTCATTCTAAGACAGAATACATTCCCCCACCCCAGCTTTTTTTCTTTTTAAAGTTGAAGCCTAGCTGATTTGCAATGCTGTGTCAACCTCTGCTGCACAGCAACGTGACTCAGTTATCCAACCCTGCTTTAAATTCGCTTCCTCGGTGAGGAAAGGCCCAAGGTAGGTGACGGTGCCCAGCTCACCTTCTCCTGGGCTGACTGGGCCACGCTGGACACCCGTCCCATGGCCAGCTCCAGGGGCTGCTGCAGCGGGTCCTCCTGGAAGCAGAGGAGCGGCGGGCCCTGGAACGGAAAAGCACAGTGAGGAGACGGGTGCGGTGCCAGGCAGGGTGGCTACTCTCTAAAGGCAATGACGGACTTGCCGCAGAGCTCGGCAGACCTCAGAAGATGTGGTCTGACTTCTCTTGGTTCAATCCATGCCTCTAAATAGCAGCAACGGGCAACTATCAGTAAGGAACGCAGGGACAAAACCAGAGATGTTGCAATAAAGTCGGCCAGGGATATTTTGAGAGTTCGTGTTTACAGTGTAAGGGGAGAAGCCCAGGCTCCTGGGGTGGACGGTGGGTCTGGAGATCAAGCCCAGCACCCGGCCAAGCACAGCAGGTTCAAGGGCTGCGCTGCCCTTCTTCTGGGAAAGCACGCTCTCCGGTTTCAGAGAATCACCTCTCCCTGCTCCACGCGGGCGCTGGCACCCTACTTAGGGCGGCCCCCTTCTCCTCTCTCACTGCCCAAACGGCGCCGGCGCGTGAGCGGGAACCCGGGCGGGGCCGGTGGGAGGTGTGGCTGCTTCTCCCTGGAATCTGGGATTCCTTGGCTGGAAATGAACTTGGGCCGGTGGCCATGCCCAGGATCGGGTTCCTCCAGAGCTGCCAGGCTCCTGCCCTCCAGGGTCTCCCGGTTCAACCCCGCCCTCGGCTCTGTGCATCCCCATAAGCTTCCAGAAAAGTCCTCTGTGGCCTGTCACCCTACGCCCATTTTGGTTCTTGCAATTAAAATCTCCAAGGGCAAGACGTGCAAGTAATGAATACGCCCACAAGGCAACAAGATCGATGTTTTTATTAAAGAACGAATCAGGCTCGGATTGCCAACCAAGTCTTGGCCTTTTAAAAATAAGTTCTCTTGAGAAGCTGAACACTTATGCCTACAATACGACCCCGGAACGAAACTCTTCTTAAACTCTTTTCCTGACAACATCGTCAAGTGAGCTCTGACTGACTGGTTAAAAAAGAGATTCAGACCCACAACTTCCCTCCATATCTCATCTATTTCTGAGGCTCTCAGCTGTGATGCACTGGTTCCAACTACAAGGCCAGATCAAGGGTAGGGAATTAAAATGGTACAAAAAGGCACCAAAGCTCTCGTGGCAAGTGCAGTGCAGAGGAACAGGAACGAAGTCATCACGGGGCTGTTTCTTAAGAATTCCCAGTGATCCAGGCTAAACCTACAAGGCACAGAACATTGTCACTGACCTGCTTCTAACCTCACCCTGTCTTGGCAACACTGATCTCACCCCCTAAAAATCATCAGGGAAGAATTAAATCGACTTCTCAAGCATGATGAAGTCATGCCTTGGGGGCTGCTCTGCTGACGACGTCCTCTAGGGCTAGAGCTTGTTTGGGGGTGACCTGCTGACCAGGGGCTTGGGGATGACACCGCCCTGCGTGCCAAGCTGCGTGGCGGGCAGAGCAGCACCCAGCACAGAGCCCAGCACCGGGCAGGGAGCTGACCCCTTGCGGGAGTCGCTACAGCTGCCGGGACTGCGTGTGAAACAACGCACCTTCTGCACCAGCCTGAAGACACCACGGTGCCTTAAGCAGCCCCGATGCCACCTCCTGCCCCTGCCCGTCAGGAGGCGCCATCTGTGCCCTCTGATGTGTGACAGCTTCTGAATGAAAACCCTGGAAATATGTTGCTAGGGAAGTTCATGTCAAGGGGCAGTCTCACAAAGGAAACACATTATGAAGTTAAAATAAGGACCCAGAGGTCCCCCTTCCCTTTCTGCTTGATCCTTGAGTTTCAGGAAGCCCGGCGTGCATGCAGCATAACCACAGACTTGCACGTCTCTGCACCCCGTCCTTGGGCAGGCAGCCCCGGTCCGGACTCAGCCCCCCTCAGACCAGAGCAAGATTTTACGTCCACGGGAAAAGCAATGGACAGGAATCGCCAGGAATACACTGCGAAAGAAAAACAAGAGACTAGCTCTCCTACACGTTGAGACGCACTCTCGAACCTCTGTAATTCCAAGTGTGAACACACAGACGGCTGGTAGGGCTGAACAGCATGGCCAGAAGAGACCCCAACACACGTGGAAACAGTACGTGACAAAGGTGGCATCCCAAATCGCTGGCGAAAGATGGATTTTTGAAAAATCTGGATATGGGAGGAAACCCAGATAGAACGCAAACCTCACTCCACCACAAGTAAAGAACACAGCCATGCGAAGGGGAGGGAAACAGATGTAACCTGAGAAACTGAAGTAAACGGTATCCTGGCTGTACATAAATGCGAGAATCTAGTCCGAAAATGTGTTTCTCATGGGGGTACACGTCAGCAATTCAGAAAGTAAGTTATGTGGAAACTAGAATTGACCAAATAAATACGTTACAGAGAGTCAGTCCCAGGTACCTCACTTTCGGAGGAAGAAGTTAGAGAGAAGGAAAGGGGAAGATGAAAATGAACTCTGTGCCGTCGACCTAGAATCCAGGATATAGGCACAGTCGTGGTTTTGAAGATGCAGACAGAGAGATGTGTGAGCGTGAACGTGTTAGCATCCACACAGACATTTTCCCAGGTCTGTCCGCTAAGAGGGCCTAGAAGCAATGAGACCCCAGCAGTAATGAGCACACCTGATGCCCAGATCTTGTTTTCTAAACACTTCTCCAGGAGAAGCAATCAGAGCTGCTTAGAAAAGTGTCTGAATCCAGGGCCAGAGAAGAGGAAAATACAAGACGAGCTCAGAGCATACATCTTGCAGAACCAACAAGCAAGGAAATGCTAAGGAAAGAAAAAAACTATGTGTGTGTGTATATATATATATAATATATATTTTATATATATATACATCTCAATGGAAGAACACAAAAGAGCTTCTAATGGCCAAAACAAGAACAGTTTAAGCAACAAAATAAATAGTGATGGTACTGAGTTATAACCCATGGAATAAAATAAATACCCATGAGTCCATACTGATGTAAATAATCAATTAAATATATAGATGGAGGATAAGTGGCCGCTCTTTTGTGCAGTAGAATTCCACTGAATAAATGTAGAAGGAGAGAGGGAAACAGAAAATCATCACTAGGCAAACTCCACAGAAGTCAGTGGCTGCAGACTAGATACACAGATGGATGCCAAAATCAGTGAGTGAAAGTACGAGGGGTGACAGGGTTTGTACAATCTCGAAGCATCTCCCCAAGTTATACGGTAACTATAGGGGGAAAGGATAAGAGGAGACGTAAGATGTAAGAAGAGAGACAGGCGGAAGCCACCTTAACCAAGGAATGAAGGCCGCTGCTTCTCCCCAGCACTAAGCCACGCTGACATCACGCGCCCCGTGACGCAGCGCACTGAAAGGGGCGCGTCACTTCTGTGGTTTGTATAACTGCAGTCCAATTGTGGCAAAACACCAAACTGAGGGGCATTTGGCAAAATCACCATCAATACTCCTCAGAGTTGTCAAGGTGACCAAGAAACAAGGGAAGACTGGGAAACTGTTACAGCCTGCAGGAGACGAGCGCAAAGCAACAACTCAATCCATGTAGGACCTGAACGGGACCCTGGAACAATGAAAGAAGACTGGTGGGAAGCCGGTGAAATTCAGGCTGTTCCAAACTCACCACGGCCTCTGCTGTTGCAGGCTCGCCCCGCATTCCAATGATGACTACCGTACCCCTCCCTCCCCCCGGCCTGAGTGAGCCAGAGTCCCCTAATCAGCCACTGCTTTAACCCCGTCCTGTCTGGGCAGGAACGGATGCCTGAGGGGGACCTACACGCAGAGGCGGGGCCAGATCCAAAGCTGGACCCCGGGAGCTGTGCCAACAGAGAAGAGAAGGGAAATCTCTCTGTGCAGCCGCAGGAGCAGCGGATTAAATCTCCACAGTCAACTTGATGTACCTGCATCTGTGGAATACGTGAATAGACAACGAAACAACCCAAAATTGAGGCAGTGGACTTTGGGAGCAACTGTAGACTTGGGGTTTGCTGTCTGTGACTGACTTCTTTCTGATTTTTATGTTTATCTTAGTATAGTTTTTAGCTCTTCTAATCATTGGCAGATTTGTTTATTGACTTCATTGCTGTCTCCTTTTTTTAAATTACTTTTTAATTTTTTTATTTTAATTATTTTATTATTATTTTTCTTTCTTTTTTTCTCCCTCTTCTTCTGAGCCGTGTGGCTGATAGGGTCTGGTGCTCCGGTCTGGTGTCAGGCCTGAGACTCTGAAGTGGGAGAGCCGAGTTCAGGACATTGGACCACCAGAGACCTCCCGGCCCCATGTAATAACAATCGGCGAGAGCTCTCTTCCAGAGATCCCCATCTCAACACTAAGACCCAGCTCCACCCAATGACCAGCAAGTTCCAGTGCTGGACGCCCCATGCCAAACAACTAGTAAGACAGGAACACAACACCACCCAACAGCAGAGAGGCTGCCTAATATCACACTAAGCTCACAGACACCCCAAAACACACCACCAGCCACAGCCCTGCCTACCAGAAAGACAAGATCCAGCCTCATCCACCAGAACACAGGCACCAGTCCCCTCCACTAGGAAGCCTACACAAGCCACTGAACCAACCTTACTCACCAATAAACAACGGGAACTACGGACCTGCAGCCTGTGAAAAGGAGACCCCAAACACAGTAAATTAAGCAAAATAAGAAGACAGAAATACACAGCAGATGAAGTAGCAAGGTAAAAACCCACCAGACCAAACAAATGAAGAGGAAATAGGCAGTCTACCTGAAAAATAATTCAGAGTAATGACAGTAAAGATAATCCAAAATCTTGGAAACAGATTGGAGAAAATAAAAGAAATGTTTAACAAGGACCTCGAAGAACTAACGAGCAAACAAACAACGATGAACAGCACAATAAATGAAATTTAAAATTCTCTGGAAGGAATCAATAGCAGAACTACTGACGCAGAAGAATTGATAAGTGACCTGGAAGATAAAATAGTGGAAATAAATATGCCAGAGCAGAATAAGGAAAAAAGAATGAAAAGAATTGAGGACAGTCTCAGAGACCTCTGAGACAATATTAATCACACCAACATTTGAATCGCAGGTGTCCCAGAAGAAGAGGAGAAAAAGAAAGTGTCTGAGAAAATATTTGAAGAGATTACAGTTGAAAACTTCCTTAACATGGGAAAGGAAATAGGCAATGCAGTCCAGGAAGTGCAGGGAGTTCCATACAGGACAAATGCAAGAAGAAACACACCAAGACACATACTAATGAAACTATCAAAAACTAAATACCAAGAAAAAATATTAAAAGCAGCACAGGAAAAGCAACAAATAACATTCAAGGGAATCCCCATAAGGTTAACAGCTGATCTTTCAGCAGAAACTCTGCAAGCCAGAAGGGAGTGGCAGGACATATTTAAAGTGATGAAAGGGAAAAACCTACAACCAAGATTTCTCTACCCAGGAAGGATCTCATTCAGATTCGACGGAGAAATTAAAATCTTTACAGACAGGCAAAAGTTAAGAGAATTCAGCACCACCAAACCAGCTTTACAACAAATGCTAAAGGAACTTCTCTAGGCAGGAAACACAGGAGAAGGAAAAGACCTACAATAACAAACTCAAAACAATTAAGAAAACGGTAATAGGCACATACATATCGATAACTACCTTAAATGTAAATGTATTAAATGCTCCAGCCAAAAGACACAGACTGGCTGAATGGATATGAAAACAAGATCCGTATATATGCTGTCTACAAGAGACCCTCTTCAGACCTAGGGACACATACAGACTGAAAGTGAGGGGATGGAAAAAGATATTCCATGCAAATGGAAATCAAAAGAAAGCTGGAGTAGCAATTCTCGTATCAGACAAAAGAGACTTTAAAATAAAGACTATTACAAGAGACAAAGAAGGACACTACATAATGATCAAGGGATCAATCCAAGAAGAAGATATAACAATTGTAAATATTTATGCACCCAACATAGGAGCACCTCAATACATAAGGCAAATGATAACAGCCATAAAAGCAGAAATCGACAGTAACACGATAATAGTAGGGGACTTTAACACCACACTTTCACCAATGGACAGATCATCCAAACAGAAAATAAATAAGGAAACTCAAGCTTTAAATGACTCATTAGACAAGATGGACTTAACTGATATTTATAGGACATTCCATCCAAAAAACAACAGAATACATTTTCTTCTCAAGTTCTCATGGAACATTCTCCAGGATAGATCATATCTTGGGTCACAAATCGAGCCTTGGTAAATTTAAGAAAATTGAAATCGTATCAAGTATCTTTTCTGAACACAATGCTATGAGACTAGATATCAATTACAGGAAAAAAAAGTGCAAAAAATACAAACACATGGAGGATAAACAATATGTTACTAAATAACCAAGAGATTGCTGAAGAAATCAAAGAGGAAATCAAAAAAATACCTAGAAACAAATGACAATGAAAACACAACGACCCAAAACCTATGGGAGGCAGCAAAAGCAGTTCTAAGAGGGAAGTTTATAGCAATAAAATCCTACCTCAAGAAGCAAGAAACATCTCAAATAAACAACCTAACCTTACACCTAAAGCAATTAGAGAAAGAAGAACAAAAAACCCCCAAAGTTAGCAGAAGGAAAGAAATCAGAAATATCAGATCAGAAATAAATGAAAAAGAAATGAAGGAAACAATAGCAAAGATCAATAAAACTGAAAGCTGGTTCTTTGAGAAGATAAACAAAATTGATAAACCACTAGCCAGACTCATCAAGAAAAAAAGGGAGAAGACTCAAATCAATAGAATTAGAAATGAAAAAGGAGACGTAACAACTGTCACTGCAGAAATACAAAACATTATGAGATTACTACAAGCAACTCTATGCAATAAAATGTACAGCCTGGAAAAAATGGACAAATTCTTACAAAAGCACAGTCTTCCAAGACTGAACCAGGAAGAAATAGAAAATAAGAACAGACCAATCACAAGCACTGAAATTGAAACTGTGATTTTAAATCTCCCGAGAAACAAAAGCCCAGGACCAGACGGCTTCACAGGTGAATTCTATCAAACATTTAGAGAAGAGCTAACACCTATCCTTCTCAAACTCGTCCAAAATACAGCAGAGGGAGGAACATTCCCAAACTCATTCTACGAGGCCACCATCACCCTGATACCAAAACCAGACAAAGATGTAGCAAAAAAAGAAAACTACAGACCAATATCACTGATGAACATAGATGCAAAAATCCTCAACAAAATACTAGCAAACAGAATCCAACAGCACATTAAAAGGATCAAACAACATGATCAAGTGGGGGTTATCCCAGGAATGCAAGGATTCTTCAATATACGCAAATCAATCAGTGCGATAAACCATATTAACAAACTGAAGGATAAACACCATATGATAATCTCAATAGATGCAGAAAAAGCTTTCAACAAAATTCAACATCCATTTATGATAAAAACTCTCCAGAAAGTAGGCATAGAGGGAACTCACTTCAACATAATATAGGCCATATATGACAAACCCACAGCCAACATCATTCTCAATGGGAAAAAACAGAAACCATTTCCTCTAACATCAGGAACAAGACAAGGATGCCCACTGTCACCACTCTTATTCAACACAGTTTTGGAAGTTTTCACCACAGCAAACAGAGAAGAAAGAGAAATAAAAAGAATCCAAATCAGAAAAGAAGAAGTAAAGCTGTCACTGTTTGCAGATGACATGATACTCTACATAGAGAATCCTAAAGATGCTACCAGAAAACTACTAGTGCTAATCAATGAATCTGGTAAAGTAGCAGGACACAAAATTAATGCACAGAAATCTCTTGCATTCCTATATGCTAATGATGAAAAATCTAAAGAGAAATTAAGGAAACACTCCCATTTACCACTGCAACAAAAAGAATAAAATATCTAGGAATAAACCGACCTAAGGAGACAAAAGACCTGTATGCAGAAAACTATAAGACACTGATGAAAGAAATTAAAAATGCTACAAACAGATGGAGAGATATACCATGTCCTTGGATTGGAAGAATCAACATTGTGAAAATGACTATACTACCCAAACCAATCTTTGCGTAGTATCAATGCAATACCTATCAAACTACCAATGGCATTTTTTACAGAACTAGAGCAAAAAATTTCACAACTTGCATGGAAACACAAAAGACCCCGAATAGCCATAGCAGTCTTGAGAAAGAAAAATGGAGCTGGAGGAATCAGACTCCCTGACTTCAGACAATACTACAAAGCTACAGTAATCAAGACAGTATGGTACTAGCACAAAAACAGAAATATAGATCAATGGAACAGGATAGAAAGCCCAGAGATAAACCCACGCACATACGGTCACCTTATTTTTGATAAAGGAGGCAAGAATATACAATGGAGAAAAGACAGCCTCATCAATAAGTGGTGCTGGGAAAACTAGACAGCTGCATGTAAAAGAATGAAATTAGGGATCTCCCTGACCTCACGCCACGCCAATCATCCACTTCTTTCCTAGGCCGACCTCGCAACAGGCCTCTGATTGCCTGATCTTGGGTGCGAACGCTGCGGAGAGGCGGCGACGATAGGCTGGGAGCCGGTTCCGGCCTATCCGCAGAGTGCGCGGAAGATGATTGGTCAACACTGTCGTCCAATCAGCGGCGGGCTGTCGGATTCAAACCGGACTCGTTTGGCTTACGATCGGTTGGTCTCAGTCGAGTCGTTGCCTTCACCTGACTGGGACGTGTTGCTCGCCTGCGCCCGTTCTTCGCGCCTCGTCGCTCCAGTCCTGTGCTGCCCACCGCCCTCCCGCAAGATGGCCCATAAGCAGATCTACTACTCGGACAAGTACTTCGATGAGCACTACGAGTACCGGCATGTCATGTTACCCAGAGAACTTTCCAAACAAGTACCCAAAACTCATCTGATGTCTGAAGAGGAGTGGAGGAGACTTGGTGTCCACAGAGTCTAGGCTGGGTTCATTACATGATTCATGAGCCAGAACCACACATTCTTCTCTTTAGACGACCTCTTCCAAAAGATCAACAAAAATGAAGTATATCTGGGGATCATCAATTAAATCTTTTTCAAATTTAATGTATATGTGTATATAAGGTAGTATTCAGTGAATACTTGAAAAATGTACAAAGTGTTCATCCATTCCTGTGCATGAGCTGTATTCTTCACAGCAACAAAGCTCAGTTAAGTGCAACTGCTATTAGGTTACTGTAAGGTGTTTAAAATTTCTTCTAGTCAGTTTTTCTTTTAATGTAAGTGCCTGTTTGACTTTACCTGTTACTTTTGTTAAATAAAGTTTGTATGTTGCATTTAAAAAAAAAAAAAAAAAAAGAATGAAATTAGAACACTCCCTAACACCATACACAAAAATAAACTCAAAATGGACTAAAGACCTAAATGTAAGGCCAGACACTATACAACTCTTAGAGGAAAACATAGGCAGAACACTCTTTGACATAAATCACAGCAAGATCCTTTTTGACCCACCTCCTAGAGAAATGGAAATACAAACAAAAACAAACAAATGGGACCTAATGAAACTTAAAAGCTTTTGCACAGCAAAGGTAACCATAAACAAGATGAAAAGCCAACCCTCAGAATGGGAGAAAATATTTGCAACCAAACAACTGACAAAGGATTAATCTCCAAAATTTACAAGCAGCTCATGAAGCTCGATATCAAGAAAACAAACAACCCAATCCAAAAATGGGCAGAAGACCTGAACAGACAGTACTCCAAAGAAGATATACAGATTGCCAACAAACACATGAAACAACACTAATCATTAGAGAAATGCAAATCAAAACTACAATGAGGTATCACCTCACACCGTTCAGAATGGCCATCATCAAAAAATCTAGAAACAATAAATGCTGAAGAGGGTGTAGAGAAAAGGGAACCCTCTTGCACTGTTGGTGGGAGTGTAAATTGACACAGCCACTATGGAGAACAGTATGAAGGTCCTTAAAAAACTAAAACTTGAATTACCATATGACCCAGCAATCCCACTACTGGGCATATACCCTGAGGAAACCATAATTCAAAAAGAGTCATGTACCACAATGTTCACTGCAGCTCTATTTACAATGGCCAGGACATGGAAGCAACCTAAGTATCCATCAACAGATGAATGGAGAAAGAAGATGTGGCATATATATATACACACACAATGGAATATTACTCAGCCATAAAAAGAAAGGAAATTGAATTATTTGTAGTGAGGTGGATGGACCTAGAGTGTGTCAAACAGAGTGAAGTAAGTCAGAAAGAGAAAAACAAATACCATATGCTAACACATATATATGGAATCTAAAAAAAAAAAAAAAAAAGGTTCTAATGAACCTAGGGGCAGGACAGGAATAAAGACACAGATGTAGAGAATGGACCTGAGGACACGGGGAGGGGGAAGGGTAAGCTGGGACGAATGAGAGATTAGCATTAACATATATACACTACTAAATGTAAAATACATAGCCATTGGGAAGCAGCTGCATCGCACAGGGAGATCAGCTTCGTGCTTTGTGACCACTTAGAGGGGTGGGATTAGAGAGGGTGGGAGGGAGACGCAAGAGGGAGGGGATATGAGGATATATGTGTACATATAGCTGTTTCACTTTGTTACACAGCAGAAACTAACACAACATTGTAAAGCAATTATAGTCCAACAAAGATGTTAAAAAAGAAAAAAATGTAGGGTCTTCAGTTTAGTTAAAAACTTTTGTTAATTTCTTGTACTGTTACAATGTTAATATGATTTTATTACAAAATATAGTAACATTGTACCAATATTAATTTCTTATAGGTTACAATGATAATATCATCGTACTATGAAATATAGTAACATTACACCAATGTTAATTTCTCATATTTTTACAATGTTAGTATCATTATACTATATTATAGTGACATTGTACCAATGTTAATTTCTTGGTTCTGCTCTTGTGCTATGGTTATGTAAGGCTGGCTGAGGAAAGTATGGAAACTGAATTATTTTTGAAACTTGTCTCTAAATCTAAAAGCAGTAAAAAATTTAAAGCTTTTTTTTTTTTTTTAAGGAAGATGTTACAAGAAAGCAGCCCATCTTTATTGACTCTATTGACTAAAGGCCTCGCACAGATCTCATCGCATCCGGAGTGGGTGCTGTTTTCCAGACTGAACCCAAACTTACCCTCTTCCACAGAAGAAGCAGAGAGGTCAGGGCTTGCCCAAGGTCACACAGCCCCAGAGCCGCCTTCCAGCCTAAGCAGCGGCCACACAGCTCTTCCGAGTGGCTCGAGAGGTCCCTTCCCTCCTCAGCAACCCACAAGGGGCTGACAGGAGTGGAGGTCAGCTCTGGCTGCATTTTAGTTGACACGAACACTACACGCACCCTTCCTTCCCCTGAGTTCCCGTCTTGCTGAGAGCACGGGTGGACGCAACGAACCACCTGAACTGGCTGGCATCTGTCCCTCGTCTCTATCGGCAGTTTGCAAAGTCATCAGCGAGCCTCCTTCAATGTTGATTCTTCAGAAGTGAAAAACAAAGCACATTCAACAGCTTGTCTGGCCCGGGCCTTGGCCAGCTCCCAAGCAAGGGAGGCCTGTATCCAGACGGGGTGACAAGTTTCTAACAGGGCCTGGCCCTGTTATGCTCCAATCGCCACCTGGCCCAGGCCAGCCGTGCGCTGGGCACCGGGGGCACTGTGCCTGGCCGGACAGGGCTCTGGCCTCCCTCACCATCCCGGGAGCTGATGAGGGCAGCAGCGACCGCAGGCTCCTGCTGGGGTGAGGGTGGGGCAGCATCCTCCCCAAAATGAGAAGGTCAGGGGCCCCTGTGCTGAGACCTGAAATACTGACAGGAGTTAAATAAGGAGAAAGGTTAAATAATGTTGGAGGCGCAAGAAATGCCTTGCGGGAAGATCCCACACAGGAGAGAACCCTGAATGTTTGAGCAATGGAAAGGAGAGCGGTTTGGGGGTCAGGTAGAGAGTGCCTTCCCATTCTTGCCAGCTGACTTATACTGTGGCCACCATGGGTGTTTACTTTTCAAATTGCCACAGCTCCTATACAAGTCAGAGCTATTAATAACATGTTCTAAGTTCACAGGACATCTTTTTTTTTTTTTTTTTTTCGGTCATTTGCATTTAGAACATTCCTCTGAAAAAAAATCCTGGGGCAAAAGACGAAAGAGACAAACAGCTCTGTTAACCCTCCCCAGCCGGGGCCTGGGCCTGCTTGAGTGGCCCATTTCTGGACAAATCCAGAACGTGGCTCTCACTCCCAGACTGCCGCCCCCCGCACGTGGTCCCAGCAGCATCAGCCTTGGGAGGGAGGCGCTGTCCAGCCCACCGGGAGGGGGCACGGGACCATGGGCACACTGGCTTCCATAGCTGGTGACCTGCTGTGGAAACGGCAACCCTGGAGCCACCAGGTGGGTGTCGAAGGTGTGGACCACTGCTGGGGTGACTGTCACCCCCAAACCACTTTGTAAATGTTCATGCAAATGCAGGGGAACCAAAGGGAAAACCTCAGCTGTTGCCTTTAAATAATACAGCATTAGTTCCCAGTCTGGTGACTGAGCCAGTTCTGGGATCGCTCTGTTCTCTGGGCCCGAACTGCCATCAGATCAGCTGGAACTGGGTGTTTGCAATGCCAGAGTGGAGAGACGCTGTTGGGTGAGGGGGACCGGACCGACTGACTGGTGGCTGGCTCACGGACACTGTGTGTATCTCCAGCAGCTTCTCACTAGCGAGGAGCTAGCTCGGGGAACTTGTGAAAAATACAATAAGCTCCCTGCACCCCCAACAACTTCCTAAGTCTGAAGTGGGGGAGGGAGCAGCCATGTGTATTTTTTCAAAGCTCTCCAGGCAAGTCGCCAGCGTTGCCCAAACACCTGGCATCAGCCCGACCAGCTGTCAGAGCAGCCACGGTTTCCTCACCTGTCTCTCCAACTCACCATCCTAATCATTCAGAGCGAGGGTTGCAATCCCAGGGGCCCCCCGACACAGGGAACCTGCAGTGCCACAGTCACTGGTCATCCGGGGCCGAAGGAGACTCCGCAAGCTCCTGACCCACCCTCAGCTCCTAGGAGACAGGAGCCCCTTTGTTAGGGATGATGCATTAAACAATCGCACCCTTTTATCCTTGCTTGCTGGACCTCAACTAAAGGAAACGTTTGGGTCTCAAAGTCAAGTCTGCTGCCCACAGGGGACCGTGACTGCAGATGTGGATGGACCATGAAGACCCCCCCCAGCCCAGGGTCTAGGTCAACCCTGGCAAGTCTCTCTAGCCCATGGGCCTCAGTCTCGCCTTTCGGAGAAGGAAGAGGTGCTGCGGGAAGGGTTTAGGGTTCCTTGCAGACCTAAACTACAAGCTGGGGTAAAACAGAACGGGAGGAGTCGCTCCATTCAGGAGAGAATCCCACGTCGCACGGAAGATGCTGGAGATACCTGAGTTACTGCCAATCCCCCAGAGACACGCAGAGAAGTGGTCTCCCCCCTCCGGGCCAGGGCAGACAGATAACAGGACAGGGTGGGGGCAGAAGGGGGGCGCTAAGCTGTGGCTCGCTGGGCTGAGGGCGGGCTTGGAGTGTCAACCCTAATCGGGGATTAGTGGAAATGGTGTTGGAGGCAGGGCAGAGGGGGACTCCGCAGGGCTGGCTGCCAGGTCAGGACAGCCGCTAACGGCACACCAGGGCCTGCTCAGCCACGCTGTCCTGAGTGTCGCCGCCGGGAGGGCCCAGGACAGGGGACAGGTATGCCAAGGCCAGGGCAGGAGCTACCCAGATCCTATCAGCCTGCAGAACGTTCCATCTGAATTCAAATCAAGCAACATTTCCAGGCACCAGGGAGAGCAAAGTGACACCACCAATCCCCTTCCCCCATAACACACACACACACACACACACACACACACACACACACACACACACACACACACCCTGACAGCACAGTCAGACCCAATCTACTGTCAGAGAAGACTCAGGGTTGCCTTGAGCTTAAACCCAGTACATTATTGCCCCTTCCGGGCAGGCGTTCTGCAAAAACTGGTGTCTAAGACTCTGCAGTGCATGGCGAATAGCAGAGAACGGAGAAGGTGCAAAGGAGCCAGATCTCTCTCCCCGCCCCCTGAGCCAAGGGCCCTCTCTCCTCCCACACAGATTCAAGTGAGTAGGGAGAAAGGTTTGCCTCTGAAACCTTCAGGTATTTTCTTCAGTTCTCAGCCTTACCCAACCGGCTGCAGACAAATTCCAGAGCAGGGACCTCCTCCTTTCTCTCTCAGTGCTCCAGGCACGAGGGTAATCTGGAAGCATTATAGCGAAGGCAATCATAGTTTCTAAGCCAACCAGGAAACGTCCTGGAACACGGCAGAATGCTTTAAGCAGGGCTGTCCCAGACCTCCAGGAAGAAGGCTCGTGCCTCAGCCTGACCCTCTCAGGAGTCCCAGGGGGGTGACCAGGACCCTACGGATCATTCACCCGACGCCAACACGCATGTCACAGCTCACGAAAGGCTGCGAAGCAGAATCAGTGGCCCGCGTCACGCCCCCCCGTCTCGTCCAGCTGGGACAAGACTTTCACCCACTCTCAGCTCCCGGCTGCAGAGTACTCAGCCCTGGAACCCAGGCCCAGGACACCAGGTCAACCAGCGGTCAATGACAGCAGCTTCGCGGGGAAACAAATCTGTGTTTGCTCGCATAGGTGAGGTCACATGGCTTTCGGGGCTCCCACAAGAGTTGGGGTGGCCCCCCTGAAGAGCTGTCCGGGTCTGGCGGCCGCGGCACGGACTCCAGGCACCGAGGCAGACGGCAGTCAAATGACCTTGAAGGCTTTTTTTCATCCAAAAGTTACAGTTATTTATTTATTTTTTTCCCCCAGGGTTCAGAACACGGTCTGAAAACAAAAACAAGCTATTTTGTTTTTTTAAATCCGTGGCTCTGTGAGTCAGTCAAGGCCACGCGCAAAGACCGGACAGAAGGCCCACCGTGGAATATTTTGAAGGTTGATGGTCCAGACACACAGCATTCGCTACTTCCAAAGCAAAGCGCCACGGGCTCGTCCACTGAGCTCCCAAGCAGGTGGCGGAATGTGGTACACCTGGGAGCCATCAGGACAGGCGAAGGCTGGGAGGTACCCCAAACCCCCCAGGCCCCCATCCCTCCTATGGAACACCTAGAAAGAGCAGACGCCAGGAGCCTGTCATTAAAACAAGACGTCTTAGAAGCAAAAATAAGTCACCCAGTCATTAACCAGACAAGGAACAGAACCACAGGACCATGAGGCGACAGAGTTCAGTCATAAGCCCCTGAGCTTTGAGGTAGGAGGTAGGTGGGTTCAAATCCCCAGCTCTGCCACCCACAGGCTGTGTGACCTTGGGCGGATGTCTTAACCTTTTCAGGCCTCAGTTTCCCCACCTGGAAAATGTTGACAACGCCTTGGTCGCAGGACTTGTGAGGATTCAGAGATGACAGACGTACCTGAAGCCCCCAACACATGTCTGGCGAGTGGCTAGCCCTCCATGGTCACTAATTTTAAACGCCAAGGAATGCAAACCTTTTGGAAATAACATGCCGGGCGAAATTCAGCTCTGTACGCGGAAGCATATTTGCTCCGCAGCTATTCAGGTGCAAAAGCAGTCCAGTGTCCACCTGAATACTGGAATCCACCTGGGACGCCAGGAAGGGCAAGTATGAGCGTGAAGGGGAAGGGGCACCCCGAAAAGTCTCTCCAACAGCCAGTCTGTCCCTCCAGTGGAGCCTAGGGCCTGGCACGTCCCGTGTCTGGTTAATAAAATCTAATCATTTTGTCTTGATTCCCCATCAGGGGGTCCTCCAGTCTTCAGGGTCTTTCTCCTAACTTTCAAGGATGCTCTGCCCCTTTAATCAGTCCAGGGCTGTGGCGAGGCCCCAGGGAAGACGAGCTCTGCTCTGAACCTGCACCGCGAAAGCGCCGCGCCCGACCCCGCAGCACGACCGGCCCTCACGGAAACTCACCGCTCTCCGTTTGGCCTCGTCGTTCAGGGCGGCCACCCAGGCGGCCTGCCACTGGCCCCTCCAGCTGGTCAGCGCCAGGACCCAGGCGAGCAGCGCATCCGGCTCGGGGCGCGGGCCCTCGCCGGGCTCCGCCGCCCGCCTCGGGGAGCGGGGTCGCGCCCCGGCCAGCGCCCACTGCGCCAGGTACAGGCCCACGGTGCCCAAGGCCACGACGAAGAGCGCCACCAAGCCCAGCCACTGGACCTCACCGAGCCACGAGTCCAGGCGGGACATGGTGACGGCGCATACCCGGCGCGCCTCGCCCCAACTTCCCAGGCAGCCCCTGGCCGGGCGCACAGCCCGCGGGCGGCGAGCTCAGGGCATCAGCTCGCGGCCGGCCGGGGCTCGCGGGGGGCGGGGAGGGGGCGCGGCGGGCGGATCCGGGCGGCTGGCGGCGCGGGCTCCCGGGCCCCGGGAGCCGAGAGGCAGGCGGGCGGGGTGAGCGGGAGGAAAAGCCCGGCCGGCTCCCGACGGCCACGGCCCGGGACCGCGCCTCTAACCCCGCACCCCAGGCCAACGGGGACGCGGTGTCCCGCGTTCCCGACTCGGGCGTCTGGCAGTTCCCGGGGCTGCGGCCGGGCGCCTCTCCTCCAGCGCGCCGCCCCAGGCGTCCCGCCCGCGGCCCAGCGGCGGCCGGAGAAGGGGCGGGGCCGCGGGGCGGGGGGAGGGGGCGCGGCCTTCGGGGCGGGGCCGGGGCGGGGCCTGGGCCTCCCCTGCGCCCGGGCGTCCCCGCCGCTCCCGGCTCCCCGCGGCTCGCCCCGCCTGCCCCGCCCGCCCCTTGAAAGGCCCGGCGCCCAGCTCCCCTGCCGACCCCGCCCCCGCTGCGGCCTCGGCCTCGGCCCCGGCCGGCCGTGTGCGCGCGCCGCCCGCCCCCTCCGGCGCCTTCGCCAGGACCATGGCGGCGCGGTGGCCGCGTGTGCGCCCGGCGCTGCATCCTCCTGCGCTGACCTGTCTCCGGCGTGGAGACGCGAAAGCGCGGGACTTTCCAATTAGTCAGCCCAACCCCAGGGCTACAGTGGGGCGGGCTGGCGGGGCTTCCGTGAGCATGTGTGCGCGTGTGTGTGCGCGCGCCTGTGCGTGTGAAAGGGTGATTTCTGGGATCACCAGCTGCCCACCAGCAAGAGACAGTTGTCTGGTTTTAACACACTTGGAAGGCCCCTAGAAATCCACCACTCGCACCCTAAAGTCTGGAACCTCGCTTTAAGAGCTGCCATGATCCCTCCTGGGAGGGTCTCGGGAAAATGCCCATTCAGAAGTTTGCGTGTGCGCATGTGTGTGGCCCCCTCACCTTGCAGTCAGCCCCCATCATTAGGCAACGCCGGAAAACACTAGCCTGGGATCCTCCAAGGCCTAATGCAAAGCCTGAATCATAAAACAGTGATTTGCTTGTAGTTCTGCAGCTATATGAAGGGGATTTGACCTTGAATTGGGTTGGTTAGACCTGAGCGCTTAGCCTTCTCTCACCTAGCCAGGGTCTCTGCCCGTCTGGTTGGTAACAGCAGTGAGGATCCTGGCCCCGACACTGCAGCAGAGGGTCCTCACTGGCTCCGCCCCAGCCCCTCCCTGCCACGGCACTGGGTGAAGAGAAGCCTTCTAACCTGGCTCTGAGGGGAGATTGCTAAGAAGACAGACTAGTTTGGCCGATGGAGGTTAGGATCTGGATCTGGTTCAGAGGCTAATGGCGTTTATTGACATCTATTTTGCGAAAACCATGGGAGCGGTATAGAAGAAAGAGAACCGCAGACGCCGTGACGAATCTGCCCTGGACACCAAGTACTAAAGAGGAGGGTGAGGTGCCAGGCTGGAAAGGGGGAAGTTGGGTGCAATGGCATTTGAAGAAGTGTGTGTGTGCAAAGTCTCTAAGTCCTAGAGTGTGTAGCTCAGTACCCTAAGTCCTAGAGTGTGGGCCCTCACAGGAGAGGGTATTTCTGGCTTAGAGACTGGAGGCCAGGAGATGAAGGTGGGTGAGGGTTTGGTTTTTTAAAATTTATTTTATTGAAGCATAGTTGATTTTACAATGTTGTGTTCATTTCTGCTGTACAACAGGGTGATTCTGTTATACATATATATATACATTCTTTTTCACATTCTTTCCCATTACGGTTTCTCCCAGGAGATTGAATATAGTTCCCTGTGCTCTACAGTAGAACCTTGTTGTTTATAGGGTGGGTGAGTCTACAGCAGTGGGACGGTGAGGGAGCTGACACCCGAGGGCCCGATTTTCTTTGAGAAGGAGGAAGGAATTGGGAGGTAGGTGGACCGAGAGCCCTCGTGGGGAACAGGACCAGAAGCTGGCAGGGAGGGGACTTCATCAGGTTGCCCAGGTGCGCTGGGACCGGGGAGAACCAGCCCTCACCAGGCAGGTCTGATATTAGAAAGTGGAAATAGAAGATGATCCTACCAACTTCCTGCGAGTTATCTATCCTTTACCCTGTCAGTCGCCCTTCAGCCCCCAGGCTGTAAAGGATCGGGAGGAGTTGCTCTCCTTTGCTCAGAAATCTCTTCTCATTTGGAAGAAACATCTTATTATTTGCTGACCTGTAGCCAGATCTATGCAGTTGAATAATCCAAGTCATGCTGGCCCCGTTGCCAGAATAACCTGGATAACTGGATACCCAGGGCTCCTCGTCTCCCTGTTCGACGGTGAGTACGGGTGTGCGCACGTGCACTGGCCGTGTGGCAGGTAGGAGACAGCCGTCCCCATCCGTGTGACTGGTGGAACCAGTGTCATTCCTCTGCGGCCGTGCCTTCGCCTTCGCACTAACAACCGCCCCGGGTTTAGAATTCGTCACACTGCTGTAAGTTTTTTCAAAGGGAAGGTAAACATCTAAGTATTGCACTACTTCTGTGTAGAAGCAAAGTGAGGGGACATGAGGAACATCATATCATGGGCTTACAGGAAAATGCAGTTGGCCAAAGCGTGCGATAGGAAGGAGTCACTAAAACACCTTGTAAAGCTGCGGAAAAGAACAGACCCTTTACTTCTGCTCCGGTGCCCGATCCCATTCATCCACTGCCTGGAGTGGATACCAGACAGCTCAGTCTCCAGGAAGAGTAGCATTTCACCACTGTCACACATGGTGACAGTCCCTGCTCCTAGTATGTCGCCCTCTCCTCCACCCCGTGTCCCTCCAACCCAAGGAGCCAGACTGCAGCTCCGCCCGGGAAGGACACTCTGTGTCACCCACCAGACCTTCCAATGGATCGGGGTCCATCACACTCTACCCCAGCGGTTTGCCGCTTTCAACCACTCCTCAAAGGAAACTACCATATGCTTGGAATCGTCCAAGCACTTGCGCTGAGCTTCTGTGAGCAGGTGGGGTTGGGGTCTAGGGGTCCGGGTGCCGGGGAGGGGCCCACGGGCGCTGGCCATTGTTCCCAAGCCAGTCACTCATACTGTGGCCCAAGGGAAACCATCTTCACATCACCCTACTGGATCCCCCAGAGGCAGCCACCTGCCTGGAATTCTCTGGAAGGCATGACTCTGAACCTGGGACCAGGTGGGTGCCATTAGTGCACGAGGAGACAGCAGAAACTATGTTTCCAAATTCCTCTTTGGAATGTTCCACAGTAACTGGTTGTGAGCCTGCACACAGGAAACAGGAGTAAAGGCTCCTTGTTCCCTTTGGTGGCTCATCTCTGCGTCTTCCGTGGAAGTATTTTTTTTTAACCTTCTTCTTTATTATTATTATTTTTAATTGGAGTACAGTTGCTTTACAATGTTGTGTTAGTTTTCTGCTGTACAGCAAAGTGAATCATCTACACGTATACATATATCCCCTCTTTGGGGGGATTTCCTTCCCATTCAGGTCGCCGCAGAGCACTGAGTAGAGTTCCCTGTGCTGTACAGCAGGTTCTCATTACTTATCTATTTTATACAGAGTATCAATCCCCCTCTCCCAATTCCTCCCACCACCCCCTTCCCCCTTGGTGTCCGTACGTTTGTTCTCTACATCTGTGTCTCTGCTTCTGCTTTGCAAACAGGCTCATCTGTACCATTTTTCTAGATTCCACGTATAGGCATTTAATGTACGACATTTGTTTTTCTCTTTCTGATTTACTTCACTCTGTATGAGAGTCTCTGGGTCTATCTACGTCTCTGCAAATGGCACAATTTCTTTCCTTTTTATGGCTGAGTAATCTTCTGTGGAAGTATTTTAATGTTTCCCTCTACCAAGCCCAGGAGGTTCTATGATGATGTTACATTTTTTTTTAATTAATAAATATGTCTAGTGTCATATATGTTTCATAACTACAAACAAAGTTATACTTATCAATACTAGAAAATATCCATTATCATTGAACCAGATATTCTCATAGGTTTTTAAAAATATTTAACAAAGAATTGGGATAGATACTTCAATACTTACCAAAAATGTCATTGAGTTTCCAGTTACAACCTTACATTTCTAGAAGAGGAAAAGGGCAGATCTAGTTTGTCTCTGACTTGGTGGGGATGCTTCTCTCTCACGCCGCAGCCACTTGCATGGTGGTGAGGAACTATCAACTTGTGCCCGCACTGCCCCAGTGGTCCGGTGGACCGGAGCCTGGGCCCCAGCGGGGCTGTGACGGGCGACCTGGGAAGACAAACGTGCAGCTTCCTCTGGCAGCGCTTGATGGGAGACATTCCGAGAATTCCTTCTTAGCAAAACGCTTTTAAGATCTGCCTCTGCGCCCACGCCCTCAGCAGTGGGGTCCGTGGGGACATTTGACCCAGTCTCCTAGGCTGCACTGGCAGGACTTAGTCATTTCCACAGTCCGGAGGCTCGGGAGGGGGGCTGGGGGCCATTTCCTGTTGTGCCGGGGGGTCGAGGCGGGTGGGTGGGCGGGGCAGGGGTGGGGGGAGTGCAGGGAGCCTCTGCTCCAGGCATGAGAGGGCTTGGACCCTCCTGCTGGTAATTTTCATGGTTTTGTACACGCCTTCCCTGGGAGAAAGGCAGCACCTCTGCATAAACTGTCTTAACCCCAAATCACAGCATCAGGAGGGCTGTGAGAAAGTTTCTGAGTCTGAAGATCAGAGCACACGCAAGTCGCCCCGGCTGCGTGAGATGGAGATGTGGTCTGTGCCGCATGCCCCCTCCGCGAGGTCATAACTGCGCCTGGGGGTGGGTCCCCATACATGCACCTGGTGTGGCTGGGTGGCTGCAGGCGCTCACAGCAGGCACACTGAGGAACCGCTCCACTTGAGGGGCTCACTGAATTTTCATGGCAACGTGAAGTATGGCATCGTCCCGTGTTAAAGGCGAGGAAGCTGAGTTCAGAGAGGCTGAGTCACTTGCTCAAGGCCACACAGCGAGAAAAATGGCAGCGCCAGAGGTGGCCCCCACGTGGTGTCGACCCCAAAGCCCATGTTCTTTCCATCAACTATGATAAAGCAAACAAATTCTGCTAAAAACAGAAACACGTTAAAAGCTGGAAATGAAGGCGTCCCATGTCTCATGTGCTTGGGCAAAGGTCTGTCTAAAGAAGATGAATTGCCTTTTGTGCTCTGAAGTCCAGGAGACACGGATTCTTTCACACTCAGAGGGGAAGGAAGTTCATTCAGGGGTCATTCATACAGAAGGGACTTGTATGGCGCTTCTGCTGTGTCCCAAGCCCTTTCTGGGGAAGATGGCAGGGAAGTCAGCCAGACATCCTGCGGTGCCCACCAAGGAGGGCCCGACCCCCCCGCCCCCAGCCCTGCAGGGCCTCCCAGGCCGTGCACCTCTCACCCGGAGAGTGAGAAGCCAGCAGGATGTGCCCTCATTCCCCCTGGTGAGGGCCACAGAGGAGCCTGAGTCATCGGTGATCCGGGGGAGGGGGCGGCCTGGTGGGGGCAGAGGCAGGTCCGGGCAGCCTAGAGCCTGCCCTGGGCCACCCTGATGACGCAGTCCCTGGGACTCTCTGTCCACACCGGGTGGATGGAGGAATGTGATCCAGATGGCAGCTCCATCGCAGCCAGGTGGCTCCGCTAATCCTCCTGTGTGACTGCCCAAGAGCAAGGGGATTTGGCAAGTTTGCTATAGCACCCAAGGCGAGGACCTACATTATGAATGAAAATATTTGACCTCGTATTTTTTTATACACTGAAAAAGTCCTTCTGAGGACGCAGCCACCTCCAGGGTATGTTTTCCATGACTCGAAAGACTGCTGCCCTGCACCTGTCCACTGATGTCTGAAGTCACGCTGTCGGAGAGTCAGCTGTGTCCGCAGTATAGAGGTCAAGTTCACGAGGGGTCGGGGCCGGGGGGGAGGGGGGCGGCCTGGCGGGAGGGCGTGCCAAGGAAGAGAGAGATGAAGTCACTGAGGACAGACATCGCCCCCTCCCCCAACCTCGTTGGGACTTGGCTGCATCTGAGACTCCAACTGGGGGTGTGGCCGCCGTGAGGTCTTCTTGCCGGGTGCACGGTCCTGGGCACCAAGGGGCGCTGCTCCGTCCTTCTCAGAACCCTTGCGATCTGCCTCTGGGTCCCCCTGGCCTGGCGTTCCTGGCGCTGACTCCAGAAGAACGCGGACTTGATGTTCGGGATGGTGCGCGCAAGGGCGCTCTCGTGGCTGCTCCCAAAAGCCCAGCGAGCTGGAGGGGGGCCGTGGCTCGGCCGGCCCATGTGAGACCTCGGAAGGCTTCTCCCATCCCCCGTCAAGGCACGTGCCATATAATTAATATTTTGCCTTCATTCTGGCCCCAACTTTTCCTTTGTGCTATGTATTTTTTTGAAAAAGCCTTACTGGCGCAAGGATTGAGGCAAGAAAATAACAGGAGGAATATTTAGTCTCTTTGGGAGTTAAAGGAAACTACCATGAAAGGGCTTTTAAAACAACCCAAAGACACCTACTTACCTACAAAGAATTGATGTTCTAATTACACATGATTATTATCTAGTCCAGCGGCTCACCGAGCAGTCCAATAAGACAAAGTGAACAATTTTGCTGGTCCGGAAAATACTGGAGTCTGGAAACAACTGATCTCGGGATTAAAAGAGGAAAACACAAATGCCTTCTGTTTGCCTAGCTCTCTGCGATGATTCCTATGACAAGTAACTCAGCAAGGACCGCTTGGCTTGAGCAAAGCTAGACCTGGAATCCAGGTGTTCTCTGTGTGGTCCTTCCTGCTACACCCGTGGGCCGTGCCTGTGCAATTAAAGAGCGATTCTTCACGCAGATTTATTGCAATGTCTCCTTTTCCCCCGATTCTGATGGAGTCGTCATCTTCCCTTGCCGCTCGGGGTGTGACGGTACCTGTGAACACCTGAGATCATCACACGCATGTCTTGTGGCATCATTTCCTGCAGAGTCACCTTCCAGAAGCTCTGCCGGCTCCCTCTCTGGGGGCCCCGCTGAGCCCGGGGGCTGGGGAGCCAGCAGAGCTGGCGTGGGGAGGGAGACAACCCTGAGATTCTAGAGTCCCTCCACGCCCGCTCCCATCGGCTTGACTCTCCTTCACAAGGATGAAGCCGGAACTCTAGGGAGGGAAGCAACTGAGCCCTTAGCCTTCAGGCCCTTCCCCGGGTGGCAGGAAGAAGAGGCAGCTGCTGTGTCCCAGCGGGAGAAACAGCCCCGCCTCAGCCCCACTCTCTGCAGCACTGCAATTCCTGATTATTCATACATATACTGTTTTTTTAATATTTCTTCTTTATTGTTGTTGCTTTTTTTTTTTTTTTTGCGGTACACGGGCCTCTCACTGCTGCGGCCTCTCCCGTTGCGGAGCACAGGCTCCGGACGCGCAGGCGCAGCGGCCACGGCTCACACGGGCCCAGCCGCTCTGAGCACGTGGGATCTTCCCGGACCGGGGCACGAACCCGCGTCCCCTGCATCGGCAGGCGGACTCTCGACCGCTGCGCCACCAGGGGAGCCCTGAAGTATTGTTGATTTACAGTGTTTCAGGTGTACAGCAAGTGATTCAGGTATACATATGTATATATATATATTCTTTTTCAGACTCTTTTTCATTACAGATTATTACAAGATATTGAATATAGTTCCCTGTGCTAGACAGCAGATCCTTGTTGTTTATCTATTTTATATATAGTACTGTGGTGTGTATCTGTTCATCCCAAACTCCTAATTTATCTCCCCCCCCCCTTTTCCCCTTTGGTAACCATCAGTTTGTTTTCTAGGTCTGTGAGTCTGTATCTGTTTTGCAAATGAGTTCATTTGTATCCTTTTTTTAGATTCCACATATAAGTGATATATGATATTTGTCTTTCTCTGACTTATTTCGCTTAGTATGACAATCTCTAGGTCCATCCATGTTGCTGCAAATGGCATGATTTCACTCTTTTTGATAGCTGATATTCCATTTTACATATATATATATCACGTCTTCTTTACCCGTCCATCTGTCGATGGGCATACAGGTTGCTTCCGTGTCTTAGCTATTGTAAGTAGTGTCGCTGTGAACATTGGGTGCCCGTGTCTTTTCAAATTAGGGTTTTCATCATTTCCAGATATATGGCCAGGAGTGAGATTGCTGGATCATAGGGTGGCTCTAATTTTAGTTTTTGAAGGAACCGCCATACTGTTCTCCATAGTGGCTGTATCCATTTACATTCCCACCAACAGTGCAAGAGGGTTCCCTCTTCTCCACGCCCTCTCCAGCGTTTCTTGTTTGTAGACTTTTTTTTCAACATCTTTACTGGAGTGTCATTGCTTTACAATGGCGTGTTAGTCTCTGCTTCACAACAAAGTGAATCGGTGATACATATACATATGTCCCCATATCTCCTCCCTCTTGCGTCTCCCTCCCTCCCAGCCTCCCTATCCCACCCCTCTGTTTGTAAACTTTTGATGATGGCCATTCTGACTGGTGTGAGGTGGTACCTTATTGGAGTTTTGATTTGTATTTCTCTAATAATTAGCAACGCTGAGCATCTTTTCATGTGTCTGTTGGCCATCTTCATACCTATATTGTTTTAACTCCATGCTTCTGTGTCCAGTACGATGGGGGGAAAAATACACCGAGAAGCGTCCTGCCTCCACACATGGAAGAATGCCTCGGGGAGTGACACCTGCTGCCTTTCAAACGCATGGCTCAGCTTGACTGGAAAACAGCCAGAGTCCAAGGCTTCCCCAAAGGAATAGGAGGAAGCCCAGGGTGATTTCTGGTGCAGGAACCAGGACAGGGCAGGGCAGGCTCTGAGGTCTTTGTCACCAAGGAGCTGGGGGTTTAAGGCTACAGGGGAGCAGGTGGAAATGAGGCCCCTCCCCCCTTTGAAGGACAACCAGAAAAAGAATGTTCTGGGGGTAAAGGATGATGCCAAGGAAGCTAGTCTACATTTATATTAAGTGCGTGATCTCACAAATCCACGCAAACATTTCTGTAAAAGGGTTGTCACCTGTGATGCCAGGGCAGTCGCGGAAACCTGTCACACGGTGATGTCATTCGTCATTACCCTGAAGACCCTCGGCTAGACTGCTTCATGGAACACAGACTCCAAGTGAACAGAATCTTTGAGAAAGTTGTCAGCTGAAACCACTCAGAATCTTAGCCAATATGATTGAGCACAGACCAATGCAGGGTAAAAATGACCGGAGACTCTTTAAAGGGAACCGAGACCATGAAGAAGGAAGAAGACGCGTTTAGATTTGAGGCCCCACAGTGCTGTGAGGTGGACATGATTGCCCCCATTTTGGGGTGGGGGCCGCCAGTGCAGAGGGCCCTGCGTTTACTCCTGACACAGCTGAGCAGCCAGGGGTGTGTGCAGGGTGCTGCTCCCACACGCGCCCCCTGCTCACTGAGAACAGCCCTCGGGAAGAGAAGTGACCAGGGGCAGAGAGCCTCACACATTGGCCGCCCCTGGATGCACCCTTGGGACCCCTACACACCGGCCCCCCGGGATGCACCCTTGGGACCCCTACACACCGGCCCCCCAGATGCACCCTTGGGACCCCTACACACCGGCCCCCCAGGATGCACCCTTGGGACCCCTACACACCGGCCCCCCCGGATGCACCCTTGGGACCCCTACACACCGGTCCCCCCCGGATGCACCCCTTGGGAACCCTACACACCGGCCCCCCAGATGCACCCTTGGGACCCCTACACACCAGTCCCCCAGGATGCACCCTTGGGACCCCTACACACCGGCCCCCCCGGATGCACCCTTGGGACCCCTACACACCGGCCCCCCTGGATGCACCCTTGGGACCCCTACACACCGGCCCCCCGGATGCACCCCTTGGGACCCCTCGGTCTTTAGCCCGAGCTGTTGTAAAGGGCTGGTTGACGTTATTTGCTCCAATGATAAACCCCCGCATATTCATTCAAAAAATATCATCAAAGCTGCTCTCAAGTGAAAAAGTGCACAGGCTTCGTCGGGCGCACTCCAGATGACGGAATTGTTTATGCATCACTGTTCAAGTGCAGCATCCACCTCGACTGGGGATTATTTTGCCTTTTTATTTTTTAAGTTGATCTAAGAATTTCTGCAAAATTGAAAGAACGGGAAAGAGGTGTGGTCTATGTGAAGTTCTGTCGCTGCCAGTGGCATGTTTAGTGTGGACATGTGCCCCTCTGGACGGGGAGCTGTCCTGCTCTGTGTCCTGCTCTGAGGTCCAGAAATGATGGGTGGAGGAGAGTGACCCGGATGCTGTCTCCTCACCGAAGTTTCCCCTCCCTCCCAGGACGAGGTAGGGGGTACACCATGGGAGATGCTTCCTGACGCTGGGTGTATGAGATTGAAAGATTCTGGTTAGAGGTGGTGACAAAAAGAACATCATTTTTTGTTGGGGAGAGCTAGCCTGGCCATCACTGAATGTGGTAAGTGAGAGTCCTGGACCAGGGGGACAGCCAAGGAGGCCATTAGAGGAACTGTCCTCGTGCACGAGGCCAAGTGGCAGAGCTGGTCCATCCGTCGTATTTAATGAGCTCTGTCCCGAGAAGACCAAGGAAAGAGAGAGCAGGCGGGAGAGAGGATGCCGGGTGAGCCTGGAGGGAACCTCTCCTTCATCCTGTAGCTCTGGGACCAGCCACAAGAAGGCAAGGACTCAAATCAGCTGAAACGACAGGGGAGACTCAAATGTCCACTGATAGATGAATGGATCAACAAAGCGGGTCCACCCATACCAGGGAATAGCATTCAGCCACGAAAAGGAAGTGGTGACACGTGCTACCACGCGGATGAACCTTAACGCGTGATGCCAAGTGAAGGAAGCCAGACACGGAAGGCCGCATAGAGTGTGGTTGCCTTTATATGAAATGTCCAGAACAGGCAAATGCGTAGAGACAGAAAACAGACTTCAGTGGATGCCGGGGGGCTGGGAGTGGGGAGGAATGGAGACTCCCTCCTAATGGTTATGGGTTTCCTTTTGGAATGATCAAGACGTCCTGAAATTAGGGTGATGGTTGCATGACATTGTGAAGGTAGGTGCTAAACGCCACCAAGCTGTCCACTGTAAAATGGTGACTTTTATGTTATGGGAATTTCACCTTTATTAAAGAAAAATCATAGTGAATGAATTAAAAGGAGAACATAGTAACCCACCCACGGTCAGTGATGGTCCTCTTTGCTAAACACGATCGAAGCAAGCGCAAAGGGAAGAGTCAGTCGCTCATGCATTCAGGCAACTCATGCTTCCTGAGCACTTGCTTTGTTGGAGAGGTAACATACAAACACAACTTAAAATGTTTATGCGACAACAGAAATATTCCCGCCCTCCGACTTCTCTATCTGTGCCCCAGTGGCATCATTTTCTCTCACAAACACACCAGAATCATCTTTACCAGCCTCGTTTCTCCAACCCTGATCCCATCCCAGCCAGTGGGTCAGAACCCAAATCACGTCCTTTGCGGGTCTAAATGCAGCTCCTTTGCTTCCCTCCTCCTGGAACCCGTCTACAGGGCTCTCCAGCCGGTCCTCCCACGGCTGTATCGCTTTCTCCTCCATGCCGCCCTGCTCCTACCTTCTGACCACCTGCTGTGGCTACCTGCTCCCCGCTGCATATGCACCTTCCAGGCTGGCTGACCTTGACGCTTTCCCTGACCTTCCTGGAGCTCACCTCCCCTCGCAAAGCGGACACGTGGATGCCTAGCTCACCGGGCCGCTGGGGGGCCTGGAGACCCCAGCGGGGGTAGAGCTCCTGTATGGTGCTGGGTGCAGGTGAGAGAGTCAGGTGTTGCCCACGGCTGCCCAGTGCCCCCAGGATCACTTCCTGGCACTGAGGGCACCCTGTTCCCTCCGGGCACATACGCTCAGTCCCCCTCCACTGCCCTTTCCCCCGACCGGTCCTGCTCCAGGTTACAGTCCTCGGCCTGTGCTCCCCGCACGGTGTCTCTCCCACGTGCTGTGTCCTGCCTGGGACCCGAGCCTGCATGCCTCCCACTGTCACACCTCCTCTACCGTGCTGGACTGCCCTGCAGAACTTCACAGATGTGTGTGTGTGTGTGTGTGCGCGCGCGCATGTGTGTGCACGTGTGGCCCTGCTGGACTTCGAGTTCTTTTAGGACTGAGACCAGAGTCCTCTGACTTCTCTCTGCAAGAATCTGCAGGTATTCTGGAAGCATCTCTTGATTTGGATTAGAGGTTTGTAGCTCGAGCCCCAGAGTTAAGTTGGATTTAGGGCCGCTGTCTGCACCTGAACCCAGGTGTGCGCAGGTCCTGCTGCAGCCGAGTTCTCCAGGGCTGGGCTGGGGCTGCTTTCGGGGACCAGGGGCTCTGCCCCCGTTCTTGGGCTTGGTCCTTCCCACTGCGGCCAGGGCCGTCTTTCTGTGATGCCGACGGGCAGGTAGAGCTGCTTCCCCTCAGCCTGGAAGCAATGCCAAATTGTGCCTTTCTCGTGGTCACTCTGGGCCCTCCCCGGCCACGTCCAGCCTCCTGCAAGGCCTCCACAGACCCTAGACCCACCCGATGGTCTGCGCAACCCAGGCCATTCTCTGCCTGCAGCTCCCCCGTCCCCTCTCCGCCTACAACCATCTCTTCTGCTTCCGGGATCAGGTCAAAGTCGCCCCGAAACAGGAACTGTCACATGTTCCTGGTCAGACCAGCTGGGTTCAGACTTGGGCCCCTGCGATTTTAGGCAAGTAATTTCATCTCTCCGTGCCTCAGTTTCCTCATCTGTACACAGGCGTCATTATTCTTATCTCCAGGAGGACCGGACAAGCTAACCCACGCATGTAAAAGCACACAGCACTGGAAGCAGCCCAGATCCCAGAGCCCTACTGTTGGCTCCATCCAGCCCTCTGGGCATCTCACTTTCTGTGTCTCCTTCCCCCAGGAAGGACGCAGAATTCCTGTCCTCTGCAGTGTCGTACCCCAGCACGGAATAAGACACAGGGCAGGGGACGCAGGCTCAATGGATGTTTGTTGTATGCTTGAATGTGTCGACTGAAAAAAATGCATGACCTACAAATTGAGAGTTATGTTTTATTCTGTGGGGAAAACTGAGGACTTAAGCCTGGGACACAGCATCTCAAATGGCTCTGAGGGACCGCTCTGAAGAGGTCAGGGTGGAGCCGGATATAGAGGAGTTTTTGCAGCAAAGACCAGGTAGTTGGACCATCAAAAGTTTACTGTTAATTAAAGAAAACCAGGGCTTCCCTGGTGGCGCAGTGGTTGAGAGTCCGCCTGCCGATGCAGGGAACACGGGTTCGTGCCCCGGTCCGGGAGGATCCCATGTGCCGCGGAGAGGCTGGGCCCGTGAGCCGTGGCCGCTGAGCCTGCGCGTCCGGAGCCTGTGCTCCGCAACGGGAGAGGCCACAACGGTGAGAGGCCCGCGTACTGAAAAAAAAAAAAGAAAAAGAAAAAAGAAAACCAGACATCTGAAGTTAAGGAATGTAGTGCTTTTCTGTGTATGGGAAGGTGCAAGAGTCCGGGCTCCCTGAAATCATTCCTTTGCTGGGCACCTCGGCTACCTGGGGCCGGCATTCTGTGCTTTCTCATCCTGAGCTACCACAGAGTGCACCGCCCGGGGACAGGGGTGGCGGCTGCAGTGTCTGATAATTTGACGGTGGGCATCCTGTTTCCATTCTGAGTACCCTCAGGGCTCCCCATCTGGGCAGCTGTAACGTGATGGCTTGACGGCCGCAACATCTTTTTTTACTGATATGGCAGGCAATAGTTTTCATTCACGAATGAATGAATGAATGAATGAATGCAAGCGATAAAAATCAACAAGCAAGCTTTCAAGGGAAATTTGGGTCGCCCGCCCAGAATATAAAGTTTCCCTGCCGGTGCAGGACAGGGACGTCGCCTGTGTCTCCTTTGGGGAGGGCGCGCTGGGCGCAGGGCACGGCAGGGGTGGGTGGAGGAGAGTCCTCTGTCTCCTGCAGGGCCTCGGGTGAAGAGCAGGTGCCGGAACGTTCAAACAGAACCGAAGCCAAGATCCCAGAGTCTGAACACACACCGGTGGCCACAGGCACCCAGGATTTGCTCCCCGGAGGTGGATGGTGAATGACAGGCCAAGTGTTGCCACTTGTGACTTCCGGTCACTGCAGGTGACCCCGTGTCCATGTCCTCTGCTTACGAGCATTCTTGGAGCTCCCTCAACAGGGACTCAGGTGCAAGGCAGCCTTAGTGAGCTGTTTACAGCCCCAAGTCCTGAGTTGGGATGTTTGAATGCTTTCCCCGATTTGAAAGCTTCTGCTTAAAGTGAGTGTGATTTCGGCGTCGAGATCGAGGGTCGTGCCGTTACCCTAGCTCCTCATCGGGGGAAGTTTGAGGCTATTCATCTTGATGTAGGACAGACAATAAGCAGATTTAAAAATCAAAGATCTCCATGCTACATTTCTTTGACATCCATAAAGCCTGGAAACTTTGCCTGCGGCTTCTCTGCTGTGTCTGGATATTTGTTCGTCGCAGACTCCCTCGCACTCAGTAGGAACTGCCCTCTTTCTCACTCCCGGGGGCTTCCGAGTACCCCAGGGGCCACAAGGTCCGCTCCACCGGACACCCCCTTCGTGCCTTTTTGCACTGCACAGAGGAGGCCCCGGCAGCAGCCTTGGAGGCTGGGACCCCTTAGTGGATTCCTGTGACTCTGCCCCTGACTTCCTGATCAGGCTGGTCACTGCACAAGGACATCGGGTGGAGAGGCGCCTGGGGCTGCCCGGCACCCTGCCTGGAGGAAGGGGCATCTTTCTCTAACACACACAGAATGTCCGAGTGGGTCGGCAGCAGCCCCTGTTCCCTGTCCTCCCTGGGCTGCACGGGGCTCGGGGCCTCACAAGGGCAGCCGCGCTGGCCTGGGCGGTAGACACCCTCAGAAACCAAGGCTGCACAGCCTGTTAGCAGCCTCGGGGCAGGGAGAGTGTTCGTATTTTTTTTTTTTTTTTTTGTGGTACGCGGGCCTCTCACTGTCGTGGCCTCTCCCGTTGCGGGGCACAGGCTCCGGACGCGCAGGCCTAGCGGCCATGGCTCACGGGCCCAGTCGCTCCGCGGCACGTGGGATCCTCCCGGACCGGGGCACGAACCCGTGTCCCCTGCATCAGCAGGCAGATTCTCAACCACTGCGCCACCAGGGAAGCCCTCGTATTTTAAGGAGGGAAAAGCTATGCTCTACTTGGTGCTGGGTACGAGGGGAGAAAGCTGGGCGCTTTCCACAGGTGAAGCTGTGAGACAAACAGGGTTGGGCTGGGCGGCTTGCTGGCTTTCTCCCGGGTGCACTGCTGGGCGCCTCAGCTTCTAGGCGCTCGTGGACGTCAGGTGCACTGGGCGTCAACAGGTGCCTTTGTGGAGGCCTGGAGACCCGGTCCCACGTCTCACACGGCCTTCCCCTCGTGGCCCACGGCTCACCCACGAACCCTGGGAACAGGGCTCCTCCCTGCAAGTGAGAGTTCGTGCACTCGGTTTGGAAAAGCAGGCCCTTTCCTCCGGGGTGTGCTGCCACCAGCCCGCCATGCTCTCCGCGCCCCCCTCCCGCCTTCTCTTCCTGCTCTGCGCGCAGGGTCGGTATCCTCAGGCCTGAGATGCCCTTTCCCACCCTCTCCTCCCGGCAACGTTATGGTTTCTAAATCGGTCCCTCAAGAGGCCTCCTTCTGGCACGCCGGCCTCGCTTGGTCCCCTGGGGAGATCCTCTGGCCCTTTGGTCGGGCTCACTCCACGGTCACCTGCACGTCCCCTTTGAAGTCCTGTCCGCGCTTGTAATTTGTGCGGGTGTCTTCCCTGTGGCGGGAGAGCCACACCGAGCAGCATCTGTGTCTGAGCTGTCAATCACCCATCACGGGAGCCTGGGCCCCCATTACGGGCCTATACAGTCAGTCCCCTACGTACGAACGAGTTCCGCTCGGAGAGCGCGTTCGTAAGTCCAATTTGTTCGTTAAGTCCAACAAGTTCACCTAGGTACCCAACTAACACAGTCGGCTACATAGTGCTGCACTGTAATAGGTTTATGATACTTTCCACAGAAATAATACATAAAAAACAAGTACGAAAAATAAAGAAAACATTTTTAACCTTACAGTACAGTAAGTACCTTGAAAAGTACAGTGGTACGGTACAGCCGCTGGCATCCAGGGGCTGGCATCGAGTGCACAGGCGAGAAGCGTTACTGGCTGGAGGAGGGGGAGGAGGGGGGAGATGGTAGAGCTGAAGGGTCGTCAGCAGTTAAGAGACGGAGGGCCAGCTGCGATGTCACTCACGCCTGACGTTGATGGCACAGGTGCTGGTTCCTTGCTGGATTCAATTCTATCTACCCTCTTGAAAAAGCGATCCAGCGATGTCTGGGTAGTAGCTCTTTTGTTCTCATCCTAGGTGACGCGGTGGCACTGGATCGCATTCTCAACGGCTGCTGCAACCTTCCTGTACTGTTACACGTTCGGGTCCTGTGCCACAAAAACTAACAGTGCCTCCTCAAATAAAGAAAACCCCCTTTTGCCATTTCCCGCGTCGCGCCGTGAATCTCTTCGGTTCTTCACTTACATCTTCTTCCTCTTGTCCCTCTTCGTCCTTTCTCTGGGCCTCCGATTCCATCAGGCCTTCCCTAGTCAGCTCCTCGTGTTGTACAGTAAAGCACACAAAAGCACAGCCACTGGGGGATGCACGCAGGTGACAATGTACGCCGGACACGTGAACTAACTTAGGGGGCTGGACATGCGAACGCGCGTTCACGTCTTCGAAAGTTCCCAACTCGAAGGTTTGTATGTAGGGGACTTGCTGTCAATAATTGTGGACCAGATTAGAGGTGCACTTGGGAGCGCCCCTGCAGGCCCCCTCTTTGAGGACAGATGGACTTTTGTCTGTGTGAGAACACAAGTCAGGGCCTTGAACTGTCACAGCAAAATACTGGTAGCAAATCTCACACAGAACTTGGTCCATCAGGCCCTGGTCCGTGAAAGTCACCAGGGATGCAGGGAGACCCGCGGGCGCTGGGGCCACCTCGACATCCAGGATCGGAAAGGCGACTCGCAGAGAATCAGGCGCTTTCCTATACCTTGAGCAGCCTTTCCTCTGGGATTCGGAAGCTCCATCTTGTTTTAAGTTAAATTGTGAGAAAAAAAGTACCTCGCTTCAGCCCCCTATGAGAACAGTCTCCCTGAGTTACTATTAATGATGGACCTTCAGCTTTTAATAGGGTCTAATCTAAAGACGATTTGTTTGAAGAACGTTTCTGCTCTTCTAAAAACACAGAAGCCTCGGTTATTTCACCAAGGACCCTTCAGCTAAGTAATAAATTCCTCTTTTACCACCAGTCCGGGGCCGTCCCCCCGTTGAACATGAGACATGACTGTACAGGCGGCCGCGAGCGCGAGCGGGTCCCCAGCTGTCTCCTGGCTCGGAGGGAAATTCAACAACGGCCCCTTTTCAAGGACTTGAGCCCCATGCGTTCTGGATCAGGTCTCGGGTTTTTCGTTGTTCTGGTTGACATTCAGTTTACTTTCTTAAAGTCCCTTATAAGCAGGGAGCTACACTACAAGGTGCAGAAAGAGAAGCAAACCTCTAAACCAACGCATCTGGATTCTTATGGAAAACAAAATTCTGGTAGGAGCGGGTGCTTGCTGACACAGGCAGTGCCGGGGACCCTTCCAGCTTCTCCGGGGGTCACACGGGGGCTCGGTGTTCTCTTGTCCCAGGAGAGGAAGGGGAAGCATGGATGCCGGCGGGGGTTAGAGGCGGATGCTGTGATGGTGAGCTCCCAAATAAACATGCGTGGAAGCAACTATTATTGATACTTTGTTTTTCATTTCACATATTCATATTTCCAGTTTAAAAAGTCCGTGTTTGCTCTCCTATTTTTTTTTTTTTTTTGCGGTACACGGACCTCTCACTGCTGTGGCCTCTCCCGTTGCGGAGCACAGGCTCCGGACGCGCGGGCTCAGCGGCCACGGCTCACGGGCCCAGCCGCTCCACGGCACATGGGATCCTCCCGGACCGGGGCTCGAACCCGCGTCCCCTGCATCGGCAGGCGGACTCTCAACCGCTGCGCCACCAGGGAAGCCCAGCTCTCCCATTTTTACATCAGCATCTGAGCGCCAGCAGACCCTCCGCGTTCTTATTATCTTCTTGTTCTGTTCAAACTGTCCCCCAGGCCTGCCCGCTCCAAACCCCGCACCGCCAAAATGTTTCTCACACACTTTTGAGGGCGTTTCTGACGCCCCGACGCCTACTGGGGTCAAATGGATTCTAGGATCTCGGTTAACCAGCTCTGAACTTTCTTCCAGTGCACGAGGTGGTTCTGCAGAGTCCTTGCTTTTTCCTGCTCCCACGAAGTTGCTGTTGTTGTTTTTTCTTTTTCATTTTGGCCTTTTGCCCACGATCTACTTGATATTCTTCCAGCTTTTATTTTATCTGCAAACGTGATCAACGTCAGCCAGACTTCCAAGTCTTTGGATAGAGAACGGGGGGCCAGCACTGGCTGAGGCCTGAGAAAGATGGAGAATCCGCCAGGAATGGCCTGGTCCTCAGCCTCTGTCTTGAGGCTGGTTCTCCGAATGGCGGCGGGATCCGCTTCTCCGTCCTCCCTGCAGGCCCTTCAGGAGAGGCCTCGATTAGTTCCCGGTTGTCAACCTGACAACTGGATCCACAAAGAGAACGAAGCCCTTTGTTCTCATCCACCTGTCCATCCATCAACCAGCCAATGCATCCGGCATCCTCGCCCTGACAGCCAGCAGCTGGCCCCGAGCCTGGTGCAAGGGGGCCCCGCTCTGAGCTACGCCCGAGGGGAGCTGCGAGCCCGCCCAGTGTCAGGGCCTTGGGGCCTCTCCCTCCCGCCCTCCTCCCTCTCGCCCCAGCCCTGCCCGGCGCCCGCTGTTCCCGTGGGCACAGTCACCCCGTGTTACCTCCTACGGACGGCGCAACCGTCCCGAACACACGTTAAACCTTGAAATGCCAGAACGTCGGCATGCCCCGGGCCAGGCCTGACCGGTGGGGACAGGAGATGCGGGACAAGCGGTCCCCTCTTCGTGTCTGCCTCCTCAGAGGCCCCGTCCGCCTGTCCTCAGAGGCGTCCCCGCAGGAGGGGCCCCTGGGCCTACAGTGTAACTAGCTTGAAACCCTACCTTCTGGGGTGGGGGGCCTTCTTCCCAGCCTCCACCTGTTCCCGAGAATAGCTTCCAGAGGTGAAACACCAGGGGGCAGGCTCTTGTCCCTTGGGGAGACCTGACCAAGCTGCACGAGCCGCACAAGGGCTCCCAGTCCGGAGGGATGGACGACCCCCGAACCATTAGTTACCCAACAGCGTGCACGGGGGCCGCGGCGGAAGCAGAGCCCGACTGGTAGGGGTGGCTGTGCGTCCGGGCAAGGCTGAGCAGGGTCCTGAATGTCAGCAGAAGTCAACAAGCCTGAAGAGGAAGTGCGGCGGGAAGGCCAGGCCCAGAGAGGGGCGGGTACGGCGGGGAGCTCAAAGGCCAGGAAGTGCGAGCAGCCCGCGCTGGGCCTCTGGCCCCGGCCGCTGATGTTTACCACGTTTGCCGGGGGCCTGATGCAGACGAGTCTGGACACGCAGGCGGGGCCTGGCCGGAAGTGGCCCCGCGGAGAGTCAGCTCTTAGCCCCAAAGGGATGGCGGACTCGCCAAGGGCTGAGCAAGGCAGAGTTTGTAGGGTACGTCACCTGGAGCCTCGCTGGGCAGAGTGCGGCCTGGGACCAGCTGCTGCAGCATCACCTCGGAGCCTGTAGGAAATGCAGACTCTCGGGCCCCGTGGAAGCCAAGAAGAGCCCGGAGGATGTCAATGCACGTGAAAATCCGAGAAGTCCCGTCCCGGGACACTTTGGAGCGGATGCTCCTGGCCGGGCGGGCACCGCGTCCCGTGGGGCCCTGCGGGCGGGGATGAGGGGGCGGGTGGAGGTGAGGGGCACCTGGTGAGGAATCTGGGAAGGCGGCGGCAGACGCAGGGACAAGGCGACGGCCGGGCCTCCTCCACGGCTGCGGGTGAGATCCCTTCGTCGGGCCGCAGGGCTGAGAGCAGGTTGGAGGACGGTGGGCTCCACGTGGCGGATGCTACGTCTTAGGTGTCTGTAGTGATGGGTCTAGAACTGGGAAACCAGAGACGTGCACTAGGAGCGGACGGTGGTGACCCGGCCGGCTTCGAGTCTCTGCTGTTCTCTAAATCCTTGCAAACCATCTGCGTAACGATCCGTCTGACGTGCCGTCCGGGGTCAGTGCCAGCACTGCCACATCGACCTTTCTGGGAGCCACCTTGCGGACGATCGGGACGTTTCCGCTTCCCCTTCCGTTGCACCGTATGTTAGACTCTCTGAGTGGGGCCCCCTCCCTACGTTAGCACCCCTCTTCCTCACCACGGTTCTGAATAAGCTGGGAGTGAAGTCACCAGTAAACAAGGGGGCGGAGTGGCATCGTTAGTGCCCGTGAGCCAAGTGGACCACTTGGCCCGGGTCTCTTCGCCGAGCCCCCAGACCAGGTAGGTCCAGGCGCCCGAGCACAGGCAGGGCTGGGGCAGGCCTGCTTCCCGCAGGCAGCTGGCCCTCTTCTTGCCCAAGGGCCGCAGGAGGCCGGGGCTCACAGGAAGGAGGCCTGGGGTTGGGAGATCTCCCCCTCCACGCCTGTCTCTGCTCGCCCAGCTCCAACGACAGGGATCCTGGTGTCACATCTGCCAGCCCGGCGGCATCTTTGTGTTGGCCCACCTGGGCCTGAGGACCCGACCCGAACAGTCTCCTTCTCCGTCTGCGACCCAGTCCGGCTGAACGTGTTTAGTTTGGGGACCGCTGTCGATGGTGGGGGATGAGAAGCGATCAGAATAGAACGGGGTCCCTGGCGCGGAGGGGCGGGCGCTCTCCGAGGCTGCCAGCCTCGCTCAGGGGCGCCCAGGAGGGCCCAGCTCTGCTTCTAGCTGGCCGGCCAGGGTGCCGTCATCCTGGGAGCTCTGTGGAACCTCCCTTGAGATGAAGGGGTGTCCCTGGGGCCCCTGTTTTCCCTCCCCACCTGTGCAGTGCCGACAGCCCACCCCAAGCTGCCTCCCAGCTTGGAATGCGCCTCCTGCCCTTGGCTGGTTTCTCCTCCTTTTAAAAATCATTTTTTTAAAAGTAGCTTCTAAAATCCCTTTAGGCAACTTTCTCATCTGAAGAAAAAGTGAATTCTAAGGCAATCTCACGCCCTGATGAAGCAGCTGGGCACTGGATCGGTGTCTTTCAAACCTGCCGAGGACCACGCGATGCGGGTCCCCAGGCGCCCCGGGCACGGGCAGCGAACGGTCACTGCCTGGCTGCCGGCAGGCGGTGCTGTGTCTGCAGCATCGGTGCCACTGGGCTTGTTCTCACGCAATCAGGAATGCAGAGTCCCGGGCCCGCCTGCGCCTGGAGGGCAGGGGCTGCAGTTAACGAGATGCCAGGCGAGCTGACCCACACTGACGTCTGAGAGGCCCTGCGCTCGGCTCCCACGTCAGAACCTATCGGGGCACCCCGAGAGCTGGCACAGCTGCCTCAGACCTGGGGCTCGCCCCCCGAACTCTGATCGGCCTGCGGTGCGCCCAGCATTCTGTACTTTCTCGTTACGTTGTGAACGTTTGCTGCAGTGTAATATACCTGAAAAGGTGCACGCGTCTTGTGTTCAGCTCCGTGAGCTGTCACCAGTGGGCGGCCCCCACGCGACCCAGATCAGGAATCTAAACGGTACCAGCACCTGGGGCCCAGCGACGGACTCCCTCTCAGTCACGCCCCGTCGCCTCCTCCAGAGATAACCGGGTGATGACGGCTGACGGTCCGGGGTCGGCGGCTTTGGTTCTTCTAGAAGCTGCTGTGGGGCTGAGCTGCCCCCTCCGTCCCGCAGTGTACGAGTCCACCGTAGGGACACATCAGGCTACCCCTGGGGGAAGACGGGTCGCTTCCCGTTTGGACTGTTGTGAGCGTGCGCCTGATTCTTCGCAGTCCCCGTGCTGATTCTAACGTCGAGCTGTAGGTCAGGGCCACTGGCCTGCACGATGCTTCGCCCCCTCCTGGCACGCCGTCCTCACCCCGTTCGCGTCCGCCCCACCTTCGGAGCCCACTGAGTGACGCAGGCAGCAGCCCCTCCTTCTAGTCTGGCATCCAGCTGCCCAAGGATAACAAATGGCCATTTCCAGAAGCCTCTGTGTTCCTCCAGGACCGCAGGAGCCGTGATACATTTTCAAGTCCAGCCTCATTTTCTTTAAGTCAAGAGCTCTGACGAAAATCCATGTGAGCTTGTACCCTCAGCCAAAAGGTTTCAAGCGTCCGGCCGGGGCGAAAGGCTGCAGCGCCATCTCTGCCCGCTTTCCCTGCTTCTGGCCGGTGGACGCGGCTCAGGAGGGAGGTTGGGTCCCAGCGCCAGGGCGGGGGTGAGGTGAGGAAGGCACTCGTCTGGGTGCCAAATTTAAGAGGACGCCAAACACTCAGTAATCAAGTATAAACACAGTTTTAATACCATATGTAGAAAAAAATCAAAATTAATGCAAAGAGTCCGTGATGAACAGAATATCGACATTTTAAACAAAGGCCATTGCTGACCTGAGCCATACTGGACCACAGGCAAAAGAAAAAAATGTGCACCGTACATAGTCTTACTTTTTTTTTTTTTTTAACATCTTTATTGGAGTGTAATTGCTTTACAATGGTGTGTTAGTTCTGCTTTATAACAAAGTGAATCAGCTATACATATACATATGTCCCCGTATCTCCTCCCTCTTGTGTCTCCCTCTCTCCCACCCTCCCTATCCCACCCCTCTAGGTGGTCACAGAGCACCGAGCTGATCTCCCTGTGCTATGCAGCTGCTTCCCATTACCTATCCGTTTTACACTTGGTAGTGTATATGTGTCCATGCCACTCTCTCACTTTGTCCCAGTTCACCGTTCCCTCCCCATGGCCTCAAGTCCATTCTCTACTTCTGTGTCTTTATTCCTGTCCTGACCCTAGGTTCTTCAGAACCATTTAAAAAAATTTTTTTAGATTCCACATATATGTGTTAGCATACAGTATTCGTCTTTCTCTTTCTGACTTACTTCACTCTGTATGACAGACTCTAGGTCCATCCACCTCACTACAACTAACTCAATTTCGTTTCTTTTTATGGCTGAGTAACATTTCATTGTATATATGGGCCACGTCTTCTTTCTCGATTCATCTGTCGATGGACACTTAGGTTGCTTCCATGTCCTGGCTATCGTAAATAGGGCTGCAATGAACATTGGGGTGCATGTGTCTTTATGAATTATGGTTTTCTCAGGGTATATGCCCAGTAGTGGGATTGCTGGGTCGTATGGTAGTTCTATTTGTAGTTTTTTAAGGAACCTCCATACTGTTCTCCATAGTGGCTGTATCAATTTACATTCCCACCAACAGTGCAAGAGGGTTCCCTTTTCTCCACACCCTCTCCAGCATTTACTGTTTGTAGATTTTCAGCAAGATCCTTTTTGACCCACCTCCTAGAGAAACGGAAATAAAAACAAAAATAAACAAACGGGACCTAATGAAACAAAAGCTTTTGCGCAGCAAAGGAAACCATAAACAAGACGAAAAGACAACCCTCAGAATGGGAGAAAATATTAGCAAATGAAGCAACCGACAAAGGATTAATCTCCAAAATTTACAAGCAGCTCATGCAGCTCAATATCAAGAAAACAAACAACCCAGTCCAAAAACGGGCAGAAGACCTAAACAGACATTTCTCCAAAGAAGATATACAGATTGCCAACAAACACGTGAAAGGATGCTCAACATCACTAATCAGTAGAGAAATGCAAATCAAAGGTCTTACTTCTTTTTAATGGCTTGGGTTTTTTTCCAGAATATTAAGATAATTGAAAAGTATTGAAGAATGGAAAGTACGTATTCTGAAACGCATGACATTATTTTAAGTATTTTACTAACAACATAAACAGAATTTATATGTTTCCTTTCGTGGTTTTAATGGAAAAAAACCTCATCAATAGTATTTTCTAAATCTACTTCTTTGCTTATCTCATTTTTAATTCAGTAAATGCTATGTCTGACAATCTATCTAGACAAAGTGATGATCTAAAATAATGTAAAATTAATATTAAATATTATTTTATGTATTAAATAACATTAAACATCAAATACTTTAATGATATAAAAATTATCTAAAATTGTCACTTGATCAGGAGAAATTACTATGCATGGCAATGCTCTCATTAACATTAAATATCATTATTATAAAAGATTAATGTTAAATAGCATTAAACATTTAATGTTTCAGTACCATTAAAATATTTAAGAGTTGTCTGTTGCTGGGGATCCAATGCCTTGAGGGCTGTAGTTATATTTTATCCAGTGTTTTAGTTGTTCTAGGTGGGGAGGAAAATCCAGTCCCTATTATTCCATCTTGACCAGAGTGGAAATCCTCTTTAACTCTGAAGTTTTCCTCCGTGTTTTCAAACTTCTTGTCTCTTTGTGCTGATTCTGTGTAACTTTTGTTAGTTCTTTTTTTTTTTTTAATTGAAGTATAGTTGATTTACAACTTTTCAGGTGGAGAGCAAAGTGATTCAGTTATACAAACACATACACACATATATATATATATATATATATTCTTTTTCAGATTATTTCTGTTTTAGGTTATTATAAGATATCAAATATAGTTCCCTGTGCTACACAGTAGGTCCCTGTTGGTTATCTATTTTATAAATATATAGTCGTGTGTATCTGTTAATCCCAAACTCCTAATTTATCCCCCCATTCTTTTCCCCTTTGGTAACCATAAGTTTGTTCTCTATGTCTGTGAGTCTATTTCTGTTTTGTAGATAAGTTCATTTGTGTCATATTTTAGATTCCACACATAAGTGATATCATATGATATTTGGCTTTGTCTGTCTGACTTACTTCACTTAGTATGATAATCTCTAGGTCCATTCATGTTGCTGCAAATGGAGTTATTTCATTCTTTCTTATGGGTGAGTAATATTCCATAATATATATACACATATACATATATGACATCTTCTTTCATCTGTTGACGGACACTTAGGTTGCTTCCACATCTTGGCTATTTTAAATAATGCTGCTCTGAACACTGGGGTGTATGTATTTTTTCGAATTAGAGTTTTCATTTTTTCTGGATATATGCCCAGGAGTGGGATTCCTGGGTCATATCGTAATTTTATTTTTAGGTTTTTAAGGAACTTCCATACTGTTTTCCAAAGTGGCTGCACCAATTTACATTCCCACCAACAGTGTAGGAGTATTTCCTTTTCTCCACACTCTCTCCAGCACTTATAATTTGTAGACATTTTGATGATGGTCATTCTGTAGATTCTGTGTAATTTTCTTCTGATGTATCTGCTAGTTCATTAATTCTCTTTGGCCATATGAAATGTTCTTTGACCCAGTTGCCTTAGTCCATTTGATCTGCTATAACAGAAAACCACAGACCGGGTGGCTTATAAACAACAGAAATTTATTTAGGCTGGAAGTCCAAGATCAAGGCACCACCAGCAGATTCGATGCCTGGTGAGGGCTCTTTCCCCGGTCCACAGATGGCGTCTTCTCACTGTGTCCTCACCCAGGCATAAGGGCTGAGAGAGCTCTCTGGGGCCTCTTTTATAAGGGCACTAATCCCATTCATGAGGGCTCCACCCCTGTGACCTAGTCACCTTCTAGCGGCACCACCCCCAAACACCATTACACATTCTTATGTAAGGCATGGGGGACACAAGTATTCAGTCCACAACACCATTCACTGAGGTGGTTTTTTTTTTTAATTTCAAATTGTTATTTTTTCTCTAGATGTTCCATGTGTTTCTTTCTCAAATATACCTGATCAGTCCGTATACTGTCCAGTTATTTGTCATCTTTATTATTTCACTTTACTATTTTAAAATGTTTCATAAATATCTATTGCGTACCTGCCCTATGACGGTGTAACACCGGCAGCTTCCGGTGGCCTAATTCTGTTGCTGGTTGTCACTGCCAAATCTCACCCAGGGGGCCTGCCTCCTCCCGTGTTCACTGTGAGCTCTTGGCTTGATCTGCTGGAATCATAAGCACCTATATCTGGGGTGCTTTCAAACAGAGGGGGCTATCGTCTGATTCAATGGTGAGCCTTGGGTGACATGGACTTGAAACTGCGTATTGGGGGCCCCAAGACCACCCCCAGGCTGGGTGGTTTGCTAGGACTCACAGGACGCATGGACAAGATACACTGCAGTGAAAGGATACAAAGCAAATGCAGCAGAGGGGAAATGTGCGTGAGGTGAGACCCAGAGGAAGGGGGAGCAAGCTTCCTGGTGGAGCCATGTTCCTTCCGCCCTGAGTGGGACGGCACATCACACGTCACACCTACCAGCGATGCTCATTAGTGGCTCGGTGCCAGTTGTTCTACTGGGAGCTGGTCATGTGGCACCTTCTGCCCGGCATACCAAAATTCCAGACTCGCCGGAGAACAGCAGGTATTCAGCATAAACCGTATTGTTTGTACAAACAGTGAGCCGCTGTGGCCCTTGCACACTTCCTAAGGAGGGCAGGCTGGCTGCGGTCGCACTTTTTTGCACAGCCTAGCTGCCCCGCCCCACAGTCCCAGCTCCCCCACCTTGTCCCTGCCCAAGGCTCAGCATCCCCAAGAGTGATGCCAGGGGCGCCCACCCTCAGGCAAGCCAACTCTCTCCAGCTCAGGAGATTTTTTGCTCCTTGGGGGTGAGCTGGAGAGGGGGCTTGGAAAATCCCCCTATTTCTTATGGGTCTGGTAATTCATCAGAAAGTGTGTCCTATCAAGAATCCAAGTGCTTCCAGGCAGGAAATCTCAGACCATCTAATTCATCATGCATCAGAAATAAAAGTGTTTCATAATTATTTTTTTAAAGAATTAAAAAAAGAACCCAATAAGAATTCCTGATCTCAGGTATCAGGCCAAAAAAATAAACATAAAGTTGGGAGGTGGTCATCCACTGAGTAATAACTTCTCTAACAGAAAGTTTCGAAGCCCAAGTTCTGTCTCTCTATCTGGGGACTCTGGCTCTCTTGGCAGCTTTGCATGGTTGCTGGCGTTGCTCTTCCTGTAATCGGGGTTCATTTATCCACTAGGCACAGGGTTTAGGGTCCATGGTACTTTTAGGGAACCACAAAAGCGTTTTTATGGGGACCACAAAAATATTTTAATTTCTTTGAAAAGCAGAAGGGAAAAATATGAGGTTTTAGCATTGAAGAAAATGTTTTAACTCACTTCACCCAGTTATATTTTTCTTTTTTAATGAAAATGATATTATATTTGAAATATAAAATATCATTTTAAATCTATATGTTTCTATGGAAGAAAGGTTCTCCCCAAGTGTCTAGGGTCAACAAAAAATATAATGTGGCCCTGTCTTCAATGTATTAAGAAAATCACTTATTGGGAACATACTATATTCGTAGTATTGACACTGGAAATATGGTTATTTCAAAAAAAAATTTCCAAGTTGTATACATTGTAAGACTGTTCCAGAGCTCTGGTAACTCTTTCAACTGTAACTCTTTGGACCAATCAAAGTAAGTTTGCAGGGGAAGAGCTTCAGCTCCTGAATTGCGTAAACCTTTCCTCAGTGGTTGGCTATAGCCATTTCCAACTATTCAGTGCAACAAATCAGGAAACGTTCCCTGGATGTTTCTAACATTCTGTGGATGTGTAGGTGGCTAGAAACAGAGCTCAACTCTTCTTAGAGACCCGACAGCACTTGATGAAAATGATTTTACTTTAAATGAGAGGGCTATTCAAGGCTATTTTGCACTTTAGGTTCTTTACATTTTACTAAAAAACAAACAAAAATCACATCAAATGTTACACGCTATTCAGTAATCCATCTTTGGTCTTTGATTTTGTGAACAGAAACAGGTTCTTTTTTTGAGAGGGGGTGGGCGCGCCATGTGGCATGTGGGATCTTAGTTCTCCATTCCCCGGCCAGGGATCGAACCTGTGCCCCCTGCAGTGGAAGCGTGTGTTTTAACCACTGGACCGCCAGGGAGGTCCCAGAAACGGTTTCTTGATAAGCTCTTTGAACTGAACTTGGAGACCCAACTTGAATGCCTGTGAACACCTGCTTTTCATCACTGAGACCATTAGAACCAAATCTCTGCTTCCTTACACACCAAATTTCTGTTTTGAGGGGAACAAATTAAGGTGTCATCCTGATGTGTTTATCACATGAGGGACAAGAATAGGTCTGGCGTCCCTGCCATTTTAACTACTTATCACCTCTGCCACCAGAAACACTGAGGAATAAAAGGGACGGCTCTTCCCTCAGCCAGCAAGTCCCAGGCCCCCTGGCCTCCTCCTGTAGAGGACACCTTGCCACCCAGTTATCCGATGACCTGGGCAGGACAAAGTGTCTAACGGTGGGTTGTGACCCATTACCAGATTAGGAAATTCACATAACGGGTTGTGACCGAGGTTTTTCACTATAAATGAATAACACAGAGGCAGATTTACTGTGCGGCTAATTCATTAGGCTCCAGGGCCCCTCACTTGTGCAGGCCACCTCGTAGATTATCCTACTATGGCAAATTGTATAAAAGTGCGACCAGGCACATACTGATGACAAGAGAGAGGTCTGTTTCCATCCTGACATCCCCTCCGCCATCATTTCTTTTGTGATGGTTGGTGTTGAGGTGAACATAGGCTTTTTGAGACCTGACTTAAAGGTAAGCTGAGGAGGGGACAAGTTTAGTTTGGATTTAGGGAGATGTATGTGATTTTTCGGTCAAGTTGGAGAAAATTTCATTTATGAGCTGCTTGGAATTTGGAAGAATTTTTCAGACACACCGTGCTAGACACTTTAGGACATGTTAGCTAAGCTATTAATAATAAAATAACTAGTCTCAGTTCCCCTTCTGACCAAGATGGAGTAACAGGACTGCATTTACCATCCTGCTTGAAACAACTGAATTCCAGACAAAACATATGAAAGAATGATTTTCCAAACATTGATCATCAGGCAACAAAGAACAGTGACCACTGAGGGATGAGAAAAAAATGAGGCAAAGCAGCATCTCTCTGACTGAGGAGCTGGGGCCACAAGTCCAGGGAAGACATGGTGGCTGGGGTTCAAGGGGAGATGACCAGAGAGGAGAAGGCTGCCCAGAGAGGCCGCTTGACTCTTCAGTGCGTACTGATCAACACACGTGAGGAAACTTCTGACGCCAGAAAAGAGCCACCTAAACATATTCGAGGGGACAATCCCAGAACTTATGCTGCTTTAAATAATTCATGGGACATTGGGTAGAAGGGGTGTATTTGCCTCAGCAGTGGAGCAAAATTAGCCCTAGATTAAATGCCACTTGGATCCCACTGAACATGGTTTAAAAACAAAACCTAAATGGATAGAGCTGTTTCCAAGTAAGCTAATTATGTCCCCCAAACAAAGTTCTAGAATATTTATAGGAATATAAAAATACCCAGCACCCAACAAGGTAAAATTCACAATGCCTTCCATCCAACAAAAAATTACCAGATATGCCAAGAGGCAGAAAACTGTTACCCAGAATGAGAAGAAAGAGAAGTAAATTGAAACCAAACCAGAAATGGAACAGATGATAGAATTAGTATACAAGGACATTAAAAAGTTGTTATAACTGTATTCCATATGTTCAAGAAGCTGGAGGAAAGATTGAAAATGTTAAGTAGAGACATACAAGATAAATGTAAGATCCAAATCAAATTTCTAGAGATGAAAACTACACCAGATGGTTAATGGCAGATTAGACATTGCAGTAAAAAAAGATTAGTAAACTAGAAGCACAGCAATAGAAATCATCCAAAATGAAACAGAAAGAACAAAAGGGAAAATTTTAATAAAGCAACAGTGAACTCTGGAACAAGTTCAAGTGGTCTAATAAATGTGTAATTGGAGTTGTGGAAGGAGAGAGAAGAGAGGGCAGGAAAGGAATAAATATTTAAAGAAATAATGGCTGAAAAATTTCCAAATCTGATAAGAACTATAAACTCAAACACCTAAGAATTAAATGAGCCCAAGTGTGCATGGGCATACATACACACACACACACACACACACACACACGATAAAAGTACACCATGGTGTGTCATAATCAGATTGCATAAAATTGGTAACAAAGAGAAGAGGAACCAAGATGGCGGAGTAGAAGGACGTGCTCTCACTCCCTCTTGTGAGAACACCAGAATCACAACTAGCTGCTGGACAATCATCGACAGGAAGACACTGGAACTCACCAAAAATGATACCCCACATCCAAAGACAAAGGAGAAGCCACAACGAGACAGTAGGAGGGGCGCAATCACAGTAAAATCAAATTCCATAACTGCTGGGTGGGTGACTCACAGACTGGAGAACACTTATACCACAGAAGTCCACCCACTGGAGTGAAGGTTCTGAGCCCCACGTCAGGCTTCCCAACCTGGGGGTCCGGCAACAGGAGGAGGAATTCCCAGAGAATCAGACTTTGAAGCCCAGTGGGATAGATTGCAGGACTTCGACAGGACTGGGGGAAACAGAGACTCCACTCTTAGAGGGCACACACAAAGTAGTGTGTGCATCAGGACCCAGGAGGAAGGAGCAGTGACCCCACAGGAGACTGAGCCAGACCTACCTGCTAGTGTTGGAGGGTCTCCTGCAGAGGCAGGGGGTGGCTGTGGCTCACCGTAGGGACAAGGACACTGGCAGCAGAAGTTCTGGGAAGTACTCCTTGGCATGAGCCCTCCCAGAGCCTGTCATTAGCCCCACCAAAGAGCCCAGGTAGGCTCCAGTGTTGGGTTGCCTCAGGCCAAACAACCAACGGGTAGGGAACCCAGCCCCACCCATCAACAGTCAAGCAGATTAAAGTTTTACTGAGCTCTGTCCACCAGAGCAACAGTCAGCTCTACCCACCACCAGCCCCTCCCATCAGGAAACTTACACAAGCCTCTTAGATAAACTCATCCACCAGAGGGCAGACAGCAGAAGCAAGAACTACAATCCTGCAGCCTGTGGAACAAAAACCACATTCACAGAAACATAGACAAGATGAAAAGGCAGAAGGCTATGTACCAGATGAAGGAACAAGATAAAACCCCAGAAAAACAACTAAACAAAGTGAAGATAGGCAACCTTCCAGAAAAAGAATGGAGGCAAAGATCGAGAAGATGCAAGAAATGTTTAACAAAGACCTAGAAGAATTAAGAACAAACAAACAGAGATGAACAATACAATAACTGAAATGAAAACTACACTAGAAGGAATCAATAGCAGAATAACTGAGGCAGAAGAATGGATAAGTGACCTGGAAGACAGAATGGTGGAATTCACTGCTGCAGAACAGAATAAAGAAAAAAGAATGAAAAGAAATGAAGACAGCCTCAGAGACCTCTGGGACAACATTAAATGCAACAACATTCGCATTATAGGGGTCCCAGAAGGAGAAGAGAGAGAGAAAGGACCAGAGAAAATATTTGAAGAGATTATAGTCGAAAACTTCCCTAACATGGGAAAGGAAATAGCCACCCAAGTCCAGGAAGTGCAGAGAGTCCCATATAGGATAAACCTAAGGAGAAACATGCCGAGACACATAGTAATCAAACTGGCAAAATTAAAGACAAAGAAAAATTATTGAAAGCAGCAAGGGAAAAATGACAAATAACATACAAGGGAACTCCCATAAGGTTAACAGCTGATTTCTCAGCAGAAACATCAGAAGCCAGAAGGGAGTGGCATGATATACTTAAAGTGATGAAAGGGAAGAACCTACAACCAAGATTACTCTACCCGGCAAGGATCTCATTCAGATTCGATGGAGAAATCAAAAGCTCTACAGACAAGCAAAAGCTAAGAGAATTCAGCACCACCAAACCAGCTCTACAACAAATGCTAAAGGAACTTCTCTAAGTGGGAAACACAAAAGGACCTACAGAAACAAGCCCAAAACAGTTAAGAAAATGGTCATAGGAACATACTTATTGATAATTACCTTAAATGCGAATGGATTAAATGCTCCAACCAAAAGACACGGGCTTGCTGAATGGATACAAAAACAAGACCCATATATATGCTGTCTACAAGAGATGCACTTCAGACCTAGGGACACATACAGACTGAAAGTGAGGGGATGCAAAAAGATATTCCATGCAAATGGAAATCAAAACAAAGCTGGAGTAGCTATACTCATAGCAGATAAAATAGACTTTAAAATAAAGAATGTTACAAGACACAAGGAAGGACACTACATAATGATCAAGGGATGAATCCAAGAAGAAGATATAACAATTATAAATATATATGCACCCAACATAGGAGCACCTCAATACATATGGCAACTGCTATCAGCTATAAAAGAGGAAATCGACAGTAACACAATAATAGTGGGGGACTTTAACACCTCACTCACACCAATGGACAGATCATCCAAAATGAAAATAAATAAGGAAACAGAAGCTTTAAATGACACACTAGACCAGATAGATTTAATTGATATTTATAGGACATTCCATCCAAAAACAGCAGATTACACTTTCTTCTCAAGTGTGCACAGAGCATTCTCCAGGATAGATCACATCTTTGGTCATAAATCAAGCCTCAGTAAATTTAAGAAAATTGAAATCATATCAAGCATCTTTTCTGACCACAACGCTATGAGATTAGAAATGAATTACAGGAAAAAAAACGTAAAAAACACAAACACATGGAAGCTAAACAATATGTTACTAAATAACCAAGAGATCACTGAAGAAATCAAAGAGGAAATAAAAAAATACCTGGAGACAAATGACAGTGAAAACACGACGATCCAAAACCTATGGGATGCAACAAAAGCAGTTGTAAGAGGGAAGTTTATAGCTATACAAGCCTACCTCAAGAAACAAGAAAAATCTCAAATATACAATCTAACCTTACACCTAAAGGAACCAGAGAAAGAAGAACAAACAAAACCCAAAGTTAGCAGAAGGAAAGAAATCATAAAGATCAGAGCAGAAATAAATGAAATAGAGACAAAGAAAACAATAGCAAAGATCAATAAAACTAAAAGCTGGTTCTTTGAGAAGATAAACAAAACTGATAAACCATTAGCCAGACACATCAAGAAAAAGAGGGAGAGGACTCAAATCAATAAAATTAAAACTGAAAAAGGAGAAGTTACAACGGACACCACAGAAAATACAAAGCATCCTAAGAGACTACTGCAAGCAACTCTTTGCCAACAAAATGCACAACCTGGAAGAAATGGGCAAATTCTTAGAAAGGTATAACCTTCCAAGACTGAACCAGGAAGAAATAGAAAATATGAACAGACCAATCACAAGTAATGAAATTGAACCTGTGTTTAAAAATCTTCCAACAAACAAAAGTCCAGGACCAGGTGGCTTCACAGGTGAATTCTATCAAACATTTAGAGAAGAGCTAACACCCATCCTTCTCAAACTCTTCCAAAAAAATTGCAGAGGAAGGAACACTCCCAGACTCATTCTATGAGGCCACCATCACCCTGATACCAAAACCAGACAAAGATACTACAAAAAAAAGAAAATTATAGACCAGTATCGCTGATGAATACAGACGCAAAAACCCTCAACAAAATACTAGCAAACAGAATCCAACAACACATTACAAGGATCATACACCATGATCAAATGGGATTTATCCCAGGGATGCAAGGATTCTTCAATATACACAAATCAATCAACGTGGTACACCATATTAACAAACTGAAGGAGAAAAACCATGTGATCACCTCAATAGATGCCGAAAAAGCTTTTGACAAAATTCAACACCCATTTATGATAAAAACTCTCCAGAAAGTGGGCATAGAGGGAACCTACCTCAACATAGTAAAGGACATATATGACAAACCCACAGCAAACATCATTCTCAAGGGTGAAAAACTGAAAGCATTTCCTCTAAGATCAGGAACAAGTCAAGGATGTCCACTCTCACCACTATTATTCAACACAGTTTTGGAAGTCCTAGCCACAGCAACCAGAGAAGAAAAAGAAATAAAAGGAATCCAAATTGGAAAAGAAGAAGTAAAACTGTCACTGTTTGCAGATGACATGATACTATACATAGAGAATCCTAAAGATGCCACCAGAAAACTACTAGAGCTAATCAATGAATTTGGTAAAGTTGCAGGATACAAAATTAATGCACAGAAATCTCTTGGATTCCTATATGCTAATGATGAAAAATCTGAAAGAGAAATTAAGGAAACACTCCCATTTACCACTGCAACAAAATGAATAAAATACCTAGGAATAAACCTACCTAGGGAGACAAAAGACCTGTATGCAGAAAACTATAAGACACTGATGAAAGAAATTAAAGATGATACCAACAGATGGAGAGATATACCATGTTCTTGGATTGGAAGAATCAATATTGTGAAAATGACTATACTATCCAAAGCAATCTACAGATTTGATGTAATCCCTATCAAATTACCAATGGCATTTTTTACGGAACTAGAACAAAAAAATCTTTTAATTTGTATGGAGACACAAAAGACCCCGAATAGCCATAGCAGTCTGGAGGGAAAAAAAACGGAGCTGGAGGAATCAGACTCCCTGACTTCAGATTATACTACAAAGCTACAGTAATCAAGACAATATTGTACTGGCACAAAAACAGAAACATAGATCAATGGAACAAGATAGAAAGCCCAGAGATAAACCCACACACCTATGGTCAACTAATCTATGACAAAGCAGGCAAAATGTACAATAGAGAAAAGACAGTCTCTTCAATAAGTGGTGCTGGAAAAACTGGACATCTACATGTAAAAGAATGAAATTAGAACACTCCCTAACACTATACACAAAAATAAACTCAAAATGGATTTGAGACCTCAATGTAAGACCAGACACTATAAAACTCTTAGAGGAAAACATAGGAAGAACACTCTTTGGCATAAATCACAGCAAAATCTTTTTTGATCCACCTCCTAGAGTAATGGAAATAAAAACAAAAATAAACAAATGAGACCTAATGAAACTTCAAAGCTTTTGCACAGCAAAGGAAACCATAAACAAGATGAAAAGACAACTCTCAGAATGGGAGAAAATATTTGCAAATGAAGCAACTGACAAAGGATTAATCTCCAAAATATATAAACAGTTCATGCAGCTCAATATTAAAGAAACAAACAACCCAATCCAAAAATGGGCAGAAGACCTAAATAGACATTTCTCCAAAGAAGACATATAGATGGACAAGAAGCCCATGAAAAGCTGCTCAACATCACTAACTATTAGAGAAATGCAAATCAAAACTACAATGAGGTATCACCTTACACCAGTTAGAATGGGCATCATCAGAAAATCTACAAACAACAAATGCTGGAGAGGGTGTGGAGAAAAGGGAACCCTCTTGAACTGTTGGTGGGAATGTAAACTGATACAGCCACTATGGAGAACAGTATGGAGGTTCCTTAAAAAACTAAAAATAGAATTACCATATGATCCAGCAATCCCACTACTGAGCATATACCCAGAGAAAACCATAATTCAAAAATACACATGCACCCCAATATTCATTGCAGCACTCTTTACAATAGCCAGGTCATGGAAGTAACCTAAATGCCCATCGACAGACAAATGGATAAAGAAGATGTGGTACATATATACAATGGAATATTACTCAGCCATGAAAAGGAATGAAATTGAGTCATTTGTTGAGATGTGGATGGATCTAGAGAGTGTCATACAGAGTGAAGTAAGTCAGAAAGAGAAAAACAAATATCGTATATTAACGCATGTATGTGGAACCTATAAAAATGGTACAGATGAATCGATTTGCAGGGCAGAAGTTGAGACACAGATGTAGAGAACAAACGTATGGACACCAAGGGGGAAAACTGCGGTGGGGCGGGGATGGTGGTGTGCTGAATTGGGTTATTGGGATTGACATGTATACACTGATGTGTATGATGATGTGTTTTTTACATAAAATTGATGACTAATAAGAACCTGCTGTATAAAAAAATAAATAAATAAAATTCAAAAATTAGAAAAAAACCACAAAAAACTAATACTAAACTTTCGGGTATTTGTATGGAAATATGTTAATAGAAATGTTTCAGACATTACATGAAATTCCTAAAAATCTTATATGTTCTGGTATAATGTTATAAGTCATAATTCTAGTTATTACTTTAAAATGTATATCTCGGAAATAACTAAATTTCCTTGTCAATTGCATTATTATGAACTTTCTTCAAATCTTTAACCGTGGTCATTTTTAAGTCTTTTGTCATTTACAGATAGTTCTGGGTGTACTCTGATGCTTTTACAACAATGTTCCTATAAAAGGGTTTCATCTTCAAGGAATTCATGGAAAAGACTCTGACAAATACAGCTTTCTGGTAACTGACTATACTGCTGAACTGAATGAATAAGCCTTTTCAGAACTCTAATGGAAAACTGATGAATTCATAAAAGTGCTAACAAAAGATCAAGATGAAAAAAAATTAATTACATGGGACTGAGTGAACTGATGAGGATGATTATAATTTTTGTGACTTTCTGTTTGAATAAAAATAATGTGATGTAAATTTATGTAAAAAGAACTTAATGCAAAACAATGCGACTCTTCTCACAAAAGAAAAAAATTTGGTAACAAAGAGAAAAACTTAAAAGCAAAATTGGTATATTATGTATATGGGAACAAAGATAAGTATTTCTCACTAGAAATAATTCAAGGTAGAAACAGTAAAGCAATATCTTTAAAGTACTGGAAGAAAAACCCTATCCATTCTAGAATTCTATACCCAGCAAAACAATCTTTCAAAATTGGCAAAATAAAACCTATAATGGAGAAGAATTTTAAAAAAAGAATATATACATATATATGTATAACAGAATCACTTTTCTGTATACCTGAAAGTAACACAATATTGTAAATCAAATATGTTTCAATAAAAAATAAACAAAATTGGCAAAATAAAGATTTTTCTAGACCTACACAAGCTGAAATAACTTAGCACCAGTAGACCTTTTCTACAAGAAATATTAATGTTAATGTCCTTCAGGCAGAAGGACAATGATATCATATGGAAACTTGGATCTGCAGGTGAAATGAAGGGCTCAAGGAATGGAAACTTATATGGGCAAATATAAAAACTTTGTTTCTTATTAATTCAATTCCTTTAAAAGGTTAATTGACTATTTAAAGCGAAATAATGACAATGTATTGTGGGGCTAATGACATACACAGACATGAAATGTATGACAACCAAACACAACGACTGAGAAGCATATACTGTCAATTCTTATATCACCCATAAGGTAAGGTAATTAAAAAATCATTAACAAAATCATAAAAACTCAGTTAATCCAAAAAAAGAAAACAGGGAACACAGAATAGCTGAAATAATTAGAAAATGAATAATAAGATGGTAGATTTAAATGCAACCATATCAGTAATCACCTTAAAGGTAAATGATCTAAATACCCTGATTAAAAGACAGAGGATGTCAGATTGGATTTAAAAAAAATCAGTACCCAAATACATGCCTACAGGAAATATACTTTAAATATAATGACACAGATAGGTTACAAGTAGAAGGACGGAAAAAAAAATACCACGCTAAAATTAGTCAAAAGAAAGCTGGAGTAGTTATATTAATACAAACGAAGTAGGTTTCACAGTAGATACGGAAGGTCATTTAAAAAATGTTACAGGGGTCAAGTAATCAACCCTGTACATTTATGCACCTAATAGCATAGTGTTAAACTACATGATATAAAAATTGATAGAACTGAAAGGAAAAAGAAACAATTATAGTCCCCCCTCCCTCCTACCTTCCTTCCTCCTTTCCTTCCCTCCTTCCTTCTTTCCATCCCCCTCTCCTCTGTTAAAAGCCATAACGTAGATTCCCACGTGGACGGCAGTCAGCCTGAGCGTGGAAAGCAGGCCCAAGGGGGCTGGAGATTGGATACATGGCAGGGAAACTGAGGTAACGGGAGCTGAGTTTCTCACCATCACAGAGGAGAGATACAAACCTGGAGAGAGGCAGCCAAAGAATACATCGTGTGGTACAGGATTGGAACTGAAGCTATGGATGTGAATTCATAGATTTCTGAATATGTCAACAGGCCTACAGGATTCACAGATAAATTCAGATGTGTGTGTGTGTGTGTGTGTGTGTGTTTCCCCTTTAAGCCTGTCCACAGAAGGGCCTGGGGGCGTCCACACGTTAGTTAGAATCAGCATGCTTAACGCCCAGATCCTGGTCTTCAAACACCATTCTCCGCTAAAAGGAATCAGACTCTTCAGGCTCCAGCAGAGAAGGAATGAGATGGGTCTGGAACATCTTGATGTGTCAGAAAGTGAGAAGATACTCAAGGAATGAAGGGGACATGCCAAAGGTCAGAGAAGCCAGTGTAATGCTCCCACCGGCTAAATCTAGGATAATCTGAGCATGAAAATGAAAAAAAAAAAAAGAAAGGTGGCAACTGATTATAGCCCATTGAATAGAACAAGAATCCATGAATCCACAACACATAAACAAGTAAATGAACAAATTAATTTCTTGCAGTAGAAAGCCCACAGATAAATGAAGAAAGAATGAAGGTTTGAGAAAATCTCCCTTTGGAAACAATTATAAAAATAATTCAGGCAAGACACACAAACATCAACAGATGCTAAAGTTAGTGGGTAAAACTGAGATGAATAATGAGATTTTACATAGTTTCAGAACATCTCCCTGCAAAATATTAACAACAAAGGGGAAAAACATAATGAAGAAACCTGGTAGAAAAGATCTCAGTCGAATGATTAAAATTAATACCACCAGTAACAGGACAAACAGGCATCGCCTGCCACCCATAGGCTGACATGGAAAGAACACGGCCTCTGTGACATTCCGGTACAAAACTGCAAGACATGGTCTCATCATGAGAAAACACCGGACAAACTCCAGTTGAGGGGAATCTACAGGATGACTGGTCCACAATCTTCAAAATGATCAAGGCCATAAAAGTCAAAGACAGACTGAGGAATATTCCAGAGTGAGGGAAACAAGAGATTACTGGGGTATCTGAGAAGGGGGCGGGGGAGCAGGGGGCAGGAAGGGAAAGTCAAAAATAATATGGGAGGATGGGCTTCCCCGGTGGCGCAGCGGTTGAGAGTCCGCCTGCCGATGCAGGGGACGCGGGTTCGTGCCCCGGTCCGGGAGGATCCCACGTGCCGCGGAGCGGCTGGGCCCGTGAGCCGTGGCCGCTGAGCCTGCGCGTCTGGAGCCTGTGCTCCGCAACGAGAGAGGCCACAGCAGTGAGAGGCCCGCGAGCCGCAAAAAAAAAAAAAAAAAGTAACACAGAATCAGGGGCTTCCCTGGTGGCGCAGCGGTTGAGAGTCCGCCTGCCGATGCAGGGGACGCGGGTTCGTGCCCCGGTCCGGGAGGATCCCACGTGCCGCGGAGCGGCTGGGCCGCTGAGCCTGCGCGTGCCGAGCCTGCGCTCCGCAACGGGAGAGGCCACAGCAGTGAGAGGCCCGCGTACCGCAAAAATAATAATAATAACAATAATAATATGGGAGGAAAACGAGCCTGTTGCTGTTTTACAAGCTCTCAGACACACGTGCACCGTGCTTCACATGCAGTGAGCGCCAGCGTCCGCTATTCCTACAATACTAGGGAGAGCTGTCGACTGCTCCTCCTAGGCTTACTGGTGAGCTTCCCAGGCACGTGGCCACACGGGCGTGACCTAACGGGCACTTTAGCCGTGCTGGGCCACACACGCACGGCCGCGAGAGCCAGCACGAGGGTGATGCGTGTGCACAGTTCAAGGGGCTCGCCAACCTAACACGTGCGACTTGAACATTTCCATTCCTCCTTGGGCTTACTGAGAACCATGTAAAAATTAAAATACACTCTGGGTCTCTTAGTGGGCAGCTGAATCAAAATATTCTGGGGGACGCATATGCGCAGAGGTGCTCAGGAAGAGCCTCCTTCTCATATCAGCTGAAAATCATCTGGCTGGTGGTCTTTCATCTCAGACAAGATTTTTTTGCTGCATTTATTTATCAAATACTTCATAGACCCCTTCCCTTGCCGGGCCCTGGAGATGAGGATGGATAATAACAGCCCCTGCCCTCGGGCCCCTCCCAGCCTCGTGGCATAAACCGTACGTGGTTAGACGGAGGTGGCGAGGGGAATGGCAGGACCGTGTCAGGGTCTTACGGGAACACTTGGGAGGCCGACTACTTTGGCCTGGCGTGAGGAGTGGGTGGAGAGGGGGAAAGGAAGTATTTTCTGGAAGAAATGCTGCCAGCCACAGTAAGTGGATCTAAGACATCCAGCGGGCTGAAAAGCAGGTTTGCATTACTGTGAGGTCAACAAACGGACCCAGGGACCCTAACGCAGAGGGTAGGGGCTGATGGCCGATCACGATAGCCAAGTTCACGCTACAGCAGGGCTACACCAGGCTTTATTTTTAAAGTGCTTCTGTGACAACATGGGCAACACCTTCCCCAGGCAAATGCCGTGCGGGAGGAATGCCTGCCACTCAACTTGCACCGTTTACAGGGCCAAGATCCGGCCTCCGGCTGGGGAAGTATTCCATGTTGGAGACATGGCTTTGTCACCACAAGCGTTTGCCGTCCTGGGTGTGTGCCTAAAACCGAGGATGCAACAGGGGAGCCGCAATCGCAACCTCAAAACGCCGTGATTACTAAGAACAAAAGGCAAACCTAAGTTTTTAAACAAAACAAAATTTGGTGGCAAATTGAAGAGCACGGCTAAAGCAGATTAAAATAAAGATTAAACCACTTATTCCTGGTGCAGAGTGTTCAAGAAACGTAACCAGAGGCTCCCAGGAGAGGCTGGTTTGGGATATCAGGCGGGGAAAACAAAACCACCGGAAGAGGCGAGGGCAAGCCCAGATGGACAGACTCGGCGTTGGTCACCCCAGCTCTTCACTTACAGCGAAAGCTAACAGCAAAGGAGTGAACACATCTTGGTGTTTTGGAAGAGGTAGATGAGAATGATAAAAGATGTTGCTTCCTGGAAACCCTTAAAATATGAGACAAAACTAGTTTATCGATTGCTATGCTGAAATGTCAACGCAGGGTGCTAAACACATTCCTTTCATGCATTTACCCCACAATCAGCTTAAAAACTACTCATCTGAACATTAAAAAAGAAAAAAAAAAAGGTGGATAAAGATTGCCGCTTGTTTTTTTTTTTTTTCTTTTTGGACTCGCCACATGGCATGTGGGATCTTAAGTTTCCCCACCAGGGATCCAACCCATGCCACACCCCCTGCAGGGGAAGTGCAGAGTCTTAACCACTGGACCACCAGGGAAGTCCCCCATGGGGTTTTAATGATCATGTATTTGTGGTGCCCAGGTAACTTAAGCTTCGGTGCAAATTTCATTCTACAAGCCACCTGGGGCGGTAAGGGAATTAAATCTCTCTCAGGACTCAAGTGGCTATTCATACTACCCAAAGAGGAGGGCTTTAGCTCATAAATTAAATTTTCATAAATTTAAACTCTATTAATTACATAATTAAAGTCCAAAACATCCCAATGAGACCATGATTCAAAACAAAATACAGTACAAATTTATTGACTCCAATCAACCTTAGTCAAGATTTAAGCAAAGTAAACAGATAATTGGATACAAATAAGCAATGGCTTAACATTAGGTAGAAGTCCTATTTTACTACGAGTTTTCAGTCCAAAAAAGCTTATTCCTAAATAAAATTGAACAATGATTTCTCTGCTGAGGCGTATGACAACAAAATACACAGTTATAAAGCGGCCACATCTGTTTTTCTTTTAGCAATAAGCATTCATTCAATGAAAATTTGGAAACTGTCTTGGATTAATGTCGATAAGAAATTATCACCTTTTGAGAATTAGTATTAACCAAGTATAACTTTGTGGAAAATCTGGACAGCACTAATAAATGACTAAAGAGCACTGAATTCAATTGTTTTAAAGATTAACAGTAAAATACTTTGGTTCCCAAACGACTGTCTCTAAATGGAATTTTTTAAAAACCTGACATTGACTCATTTTTTCTCTTCCAGAATCTAAACGCGGACAGTGAGTTTCCTCCCCAGTCACGTGGCAACGGTGCGCCCTAGCACACAGGCCGGGAGGCACTGAGTGGGGTACACCCAAAACCATGCAAACGTCAAGCTCCTTCAAGTGCTAAAGCCACAAGAGAAAAACCTATTCGTAAAACTTAAAAAAAAGAAGCCAGTGTTAAAGAACTTATTAAAGAACATGTGCTAGCATTATTTAAATCAATAATGCTTTTCACAATTATTGCAAGAAACATCAGACACATCAGAAATTCATAAACTGACTCGTAACATTCCAATATTAATTAGTGCAATTTATAAAGAAACCTGTTATGAATGACATTATTTTTGCAGTAAGAAAATGAAAATAACTTTACTTCCTAAAGTTCCAGATTTTGACTGTACACACACAGATCCCTACACACACACACACACACACACACACACACACACACACACACACGGTTTGAGGGAACAAAGGCCGACTTGGATCAGTCCATTCCTGTCCGTCCCTCATCTGACCGTCCGGCTGGCCTTATTACACCTTTTTTCTCCACCAAAGGGCACATTTTATTCTTGTCTCAGTTTCTACTCTTAGCACCAATGGGTGCTGTGTGTGGATCAGACTATCACCGATTAAGTGCTGGCGCATATTTTTAAAGAGAAGGCCATGCTGATCTGCTCCCAAACAGAAAACCAGGAACCACATCCATCTCCCTACAAGTGCGGATGACATCACTGTCGAACTGTTAGCTGTATATTCTGACAAAATTATAAACGCATACTAACCACGACTAGTTTTAAAGGTGAATATTCTATTACTCTCTAGATAGTTTTACTGTAACAAATGCACGTGATTTGTTACCTCCATTGCTTCCTTGGATAAAAACACACTTTCTGTGGTGTTCATCCCTCCCGCAAATGAAGAAAACGATTCAATAACAAGTTTTCAGATTAACAAAGAATATATTAAAACATCTGACATTCTTTCCACAATTGCATAAAAAAGCAGGCATCCTGAATACTTACAAGGAATAATGAGCTTTCTACATTTTCAAAAATTAATTACAATCAGAAAAAAAAAACATTTTCAAGAATATCTTTACTAGCTAACGTGTTTCAGAAGCAAGAAAAGGCCAACTTGTAAGCATTTGCCTACTGGCTGAGATAAACATTCTTAAACAAAACTTTACTGAATAAAGCAATTTCTGTGTCTTTCATTATTTTACATCTTAACATTTAAAATAGTTAAATGAGTGGAAGCCTATGTTTTGACCACCAAAATAAACTCTTTCAGCCTGATGCTTTTAAGGTACAGTATAAAAAGTAATAGAAAAACCAGAACTGCATTACAAATGTTTTTGGTTCAAAGTTTTCTTTGAAATCTTATGTTCCTTGCCTAGACAAAAATGTGAACAAGACCAAACACTGGCAATTTTAAAAATCTAACAGATATGCAGAGCCTATATTTAGATCAAAAATATTTTTTATTAATTAACGTTATTAAAAAATCTTCAGAAATGTAGCGTAAAGGTTCAAGTCCTGGGATCCTGAATTTACGATGCCAAGATCCCATGTATCATGGAATTACTAACCCATCCTTCCACAGCCATAAGTAATAATTACTCTGAAGGAAACTGGCTTTTTTTGAAGTGATAGCTACCAGGACGTTCAGAGTAAGAAATACCCCATTATACAGGCAGTGAATTCAAAGAACAGTAATCCATCACATAAAATCACATGCTTTCGTTTTTTCTTTAAAATGCATAGATTTCTTCAAGAAAACATAAAGATGGCAATAATCAATAACTACAACTTGCTTTTATTTTACTTTCTCCATCAAATTTAAGAACAAAAATAAGAAGTAACCGTACTTGGGGACTTTTGATAGTTTCCAAATGAAAGAATAAAAGGCAAAATTTCATATGTAATTTCTACAATGTACAAAGTCAGAATTTTATAAAAATGCTTGTGTTTCAATAAAAAAGTAAGAATCCCCTTCCTACTGTTGGCATGGAATGCGGGTTATGAGACTGGTAAGTAGACTTCTCTTCTGCTAGAGCGCCAATTTACGCACTCAGCAGATTACTTCTTAGTCACAGTAGTTGACTTTCTTATTTGAAAGAAGAGCTTGCAAAAAAATGAATAAACTCGGAGGCTTAATCCATCATTACCTTGAAAGAATTTAGGGGTTTCAACAATATTTCTACTTTTATATATCTCACTTCCCCACCCCTGCCAATGAAATAAGCTTCTTTCCCTTTTGAAACACCCCACTGAACTTTGGATTACACCTACCGAAAGGCTTTGAATTACAATTTACACACACACACACACACACACACACACACACACACACACACACAAAAGAAGCCCAAGCCCTATGGGCCAAAATAAGTAGCAAACACTAATTTTGGACCCTTGATAGTACTTTAATACGTATTTATGGAATATTAAGCAGGGACTTAAAGCAGAAGGGTTTCGCTGTGGACATTTTACCACCATAAAGTCCAAAAACTTCCAACAGAAATCACAAGCCAGAGAGGCAGGAAAACTGATTATTGTATGTGTTGTTCTTGAAAAGCATGTGGAGACTGCAGTGTGGCTTCTCCAACGGCCTCAAGGCTCTGAAAGGCAACGGTAACTTGGGACTTCGAGCAGCTGTGCTCACTCCGGGGGCTTGGGATCTATGTAAATATATGTCCTGACCTTACTTGTTATACTAACGTTGTTCAGTTCGAAATCTGTGCCACACGCTATCTTTGTTTTCCGTCCCCAATACACTGAGAGCTTCACTGTGTGACAGCACAAACCAGAGGAAAGCAAACACGCACAGCCCCTCGACGCTGGTCAGAATTCAGAGCCGTGCCAGAACACTTTCGATTACCACGCCCGCCACTACCGAAGCTTTGGAAACCGACATGGAGGGCTTCCAGAAATCTTATGTTTTCATTTCCCGAGTTGTCCATCACTAATTATATGCAATGACCCAAGAGCAAGTTTTTGTTATTTTATAAAAATCTAAGTATTACTATTGCTGATTTATACTTCTCACAATTTTCATACAAAAAAAAGTTCTCAATGACCACAAAATACCAAATATTTATTTTTATCAAGTGTCAGGATAACTTATTAAAGTTGAGGTTTATCATTTTTTTATTGCTGAAGTATTCTAAGATCTTAATACTGCAAACTACTCCACTTCGTTCTGATACGTTTTGGACTTACAAACACGGCTGAGATTTAACCAGAACTTAGGCGTCTTAAGAGGATCAAAAGAAGAAATACTTGAACAGTGTCTCACTAATTGCAAATCAGTAAAAACAAAACAACCCAAACCACCTCAAGTGAAAGATTATAGTGATACCGTGGAAGGAGGAACCATGCAAACGACCTAGAACAAATTGCAACAGTAATGAAGTCAAGTCACCCTGTGACTGTAAGGTCCAGAAGCACAAGGGTTTTGGGAGTTTTTCTAGGTTGAGTAAGGACATTGCTGATTAACATCAGTTCACCTCAAACTTATATTCAAGCACGACAGTTTGCAACCTTTATCACTCCTTTCGGAAAGCTATTTTGTTCCTTATGACACAGCTCACGACACAGGCTGAAATCCAGCGAGGGGCTCCGGTCTCCTAGGAGCGAGGCGGGTGGCCTTTTAGCTGTGGGTTTGCTCGTGGCTCCAGAGACTGAACGCCGTCTTGAATGTCCTATGGCAGAGCTTGCACATAAACTGTCTTTTAAACGTGATCGCGGAGAGGGGTGGCGCGTGGTAGAACAGCGTGTCTGACTCCCGGGCCGCGAAGAGCTTGTCGGCGCTGGGAGCCGGGCTCTCGGGCAAGCCCGTGGGGCTGTCGGGCTCCAGGGGCTGGATCTTGGGCAGCGGCGGGGGCAGAGGGGGCGGCGACGGGGAGCCGGCGGGGCCCGGGCCCACCTCAGGCTCCCTGTGCGCCGGGTCCTCGGCGGCCTGAGCCATGTGGGACTGGAAGTGACTCCAGAGCCGGAAGTTGGTGCGGAAAGCCTTGTTGCAGACGTGGCAGATGAAGGGCTTCACGGAGCACAGCAGCTCTTGGTGCCGCTCCAGCTGCTTGGGCGCCGGGAAGGTCTTGCCGCACTTCTCGCACGGCCACAGGTCCTTGGGGGCCGCGCCGGGCTCGGGCGCCTCCTCCTCGGCCCCCTCCGCCGGCTCCTCTTTGACCTGCACCTTCAGCGGCCTGGAGAGGCTGAGGTCTTCGGGGAGGCAGGGCGAGTCTTCCGGGTCGAAGTTCACGGGCTCGGGGCCGTGGCCGCCCGCGGGGTCGTCTTCGGCGGCGGCGGCGGTGGCGGCGGCGGGGTCGGCCCGGCCGGGTTCGGGCAGGGCCTGCGGCCGGGCCGGGCCGCTGGCCTCGCCGTTGAGGTCGGGCCGGGGCGGGGAGGCGCCCGCGGCCGGGGCCATGCTGTTCTGGTTGTGCACCTCCACCTGGTGCCGCCAGATGCTGAAGGCCGACTTGAAGGTGCGCATGCACTCCAGGCAGGTCAGCTTGCGGTGCTCGCACTTGCCCTCGTGCTCGCGCTTGAGCTCGGGCGAGAAGAACCTGAGGCTGCAATAGGGACACACGGTGGCTGTGCGGCACAGGCGCTCGTGGCTCCCCTGCTCTAGGAGAGAAGAGAGCCTGGCATTACAGAGGCGGCACAGGTAGAGCTCCGAGCCGCCGCCCGCCGGGCCCCCGGGCGCCGCGCGCTCCCTGGGCCTGGTGGCCCTGCCGGCCCCGAGGGCCTTCTCCCCCGGGTGCATCTTCACGTGCTGCTTGAGCTGGGAGAGGAAGCGGTAGGCCTTCCCGCAGGCCGTGCACACGTACGCGCCTTTGGCCCGCGACCTCAGGCTCCTCTTGATGGCTTGCGCGGGGGAGCCGCCGGGGCCCTGGAAGCCGGGCCGGCCGCGCCGCAGCTTCAGGATCAGGGCCTTCTTAATCTCCCGCTCCCTCACGATGTCGATCAGCTTCCTCTGGAATTTCTCGTCCAAAACGGCGTGCGAGCTGGCGGCCGGGGACGGGTTCTTCACGATGCCGTGCTGCGTCTGGCAGTGCGTCCACACTTTGAAGTTGGTGTGAAAGCGCTTGTGACAGATGTCGCAGGCATAGGGCTTCTCGGGGTTGTGGTACATGTTCACGTGCCGGTGGAGGCCGGCCGTGGACCTAAAGATCTTAAGGCAGTGTTTGCATTTAAATTTTTTGTTTGGTCTCGCTCCCTCCAGCTCGCCGAATTCGTCCTTGCTCAAGTCAGAAGCCGGGAAGGCGGCCTCGAGGAGAGGCGGGCTCGAGCGCTCCGCACGGGGGTCTCCCGCGCCCGGCGAGCCCCGGCCCTCGGCCTTCGGCTGCTTGGCCGGCAGCCTCCTGTCCGCCTGGAACCGCCTCTTGGCCGGGAGTCGGCTCGCGTCTTGCCGGTCGTCGTCCGCCTGCGGGGCCGGGTCCCTCGTGGCGGCCGCGGCGTCCCCCACGGTGACGCGGATGATGTCGCCGGGCTCTGGGGGGCTGCGCGGCTCGGCCTTGACCCGCACCTCAGGCCCGGGGGCCGCCCCCGGCCGCTCCGCCGGCTGAGAGGCGCTGAAGGACCTGAGGCGGTGCGGCTGCGGGGCCGGGGCCCGGGCGTCGGGGGCGGCCGCCTCGCTTGCGTCCCTGGAGGACGGCCCCTGAGAGAAGGCGCCGAGCGCGCTCCCCGCCGCGTCGCCCGAGCCCGGGCCCTGCGGGGGCTGCAGGTCGGCGGCGGGCGCGAAGGCGGGGACCTGGCTGTCCATGGACAGGGAGCGGCGGAGGAGGCTCTTGACGAGCGGGCCGCTCCGGTCCACGCCCTGGCCCCCGGGCGCCGGCCCCCCGGCCGGGATCACCAGCCCCAGCCTGGAGTAGTAGAGCAGGTTCCTGTCCTCGCCCGGCCCGCCGCCCCGGCCCGCCTCCTTCAGCAGGAAGGGCGTCTCCGGGGCGCCGCGCAGAGACAGCACGGGCGGCCGCGGGCTCCGCAGCGCCAGCTCCACGGCCGCGCCTCTGGCCAGCGCAGCGCTGGCGCCCGGCCTCTCGTCCACGGCTGCCCGGTCCTGCGGGGGCTTTGAAGGCGGCGCCGCGCCCCGCTTGGCCAGGCCGCCTCGGCTCGGCTCCTCCGACGGCCCGGCGAGCTCGGGGGGCCTCGTGAGGCCCGCGGGGCCATCTTTCGGCCGACTCTTCTCAGCTGCCGCCACGTGGTGCGCTGGCTCCGTGGGCTTGGGACCGGGGACCTTACTGGCGTTGGCCTGGACGGCGAGGCCGGGCGAGGGCCGGGGAGGGTGGCTGAGGTCGGCTGGATTCTGACTCACGGTTTTCCCCGGGGCCTCGTTTCTACTTTGACAAACGATGACGCTTCTCTTCTGAGAACTGTTCTCATCGTCTTCTGCGAAGGGCTTCTTTCTGTTGGGACACGTTGGAAAGGGGGCCTGGGGCGTCTTAGAAGCGATGTTGGTCAGAAAGGAGATGCCCAGGCTGTAGCCTAGTTCCTGCACAGCAGCAAGGCTGCCTTTCTCCACAAATAAAGACGAAGAATAGATGTAGTTCAGCACATTGTCAAAAGCATCTGGCTCACAAAAGTCCAGCTGGAACACAGTTTGTGACTCGTTCTCCTGATTTGTGAATAAGCTCTGGAAGTACTCACTGCTGGCAGCCAGGACATTCTTATGCGCGCGGAACTTCTGGTCCCCCACGATCAGGAGCACGTCGCACAGCTGCCCTTTGAGGCGCTCCTCGTTGAGGGCGCTCAGGAGCGAGATGGCGTGGGCTGGGTTGATGTAATGCAGCAGCCCCTCCATGCTCGGGCTTACCTGAAAGACAAACGTGCAATCGCCGTGAACAGGGTGGTGAGAAGCTCCCCCAGATGAGGGCTCCTCAAGGGCCGGGAACGTCAGTTGTCTTCTCACAGGTGCCAATGCTTAGCAGACTGTGGCCCGACAAGAGGTTTCTAGATGAACAACCTTACTTAAAATAATAAGGAAAATATACAGAAACAAGTCTCATGGTTAAGCACTAAGGTCTGTAACAGGCATTTCCATACCAGCAAAAAGGCAGCTAGAACTTGGCAGGTATGTAGAGAAGCAATATTTGAAAACAAGGTTTATTATCCATATTTAGGGCCCATATCCGTTTGAGGCTTAATTCTATTCCTTATTGGCTCAGAGAGTAAGTATGAAGTACCAAACCCCATAAAGTCCGTAATTCTGAAAGGAAAGCAGTTTTATTACTGGGTATGATTAAACACAATGTGAATTAACAATAGGCTGTAAAGTAGAGGTCTCAAAAATAGGTAAGAATTTGGAAAGAGGGAAATCGTTTGCTAATTAACGATTGCATCACAGTGTTTAGCGAAGGTCAGAAATAGTAAAGAATAAAAAAGTTTATTTTCTTTCTCATGCTAAACACCTTGCAATCCGAACACTATTTTCTTACCAAATTACACTTTCAACAATAGCACAGTAGAAGCTTTAGCCTGGATCTAAACTTAATTATACTAATTCTAAACTAAGGGGTTTGACTTGAGATTTCACTGAAACTCTCTTCAAATCTAAAGGTGAGATCTAAAGGCCTAGTGGGGGGCTGGTGGCAGGGGTGGGTGTCTGCCGAGGGGCTGGGGTTGAGATCCTCCCTTGTGGTCCACTAGCATCTCAGATTAGTAGGTCCTTCACGTGAGACGGGTAACAGCCGTGCCCTCCTTTAGGGCTGCTGCGAAAATTACATGAGCCTGTATCTCATACCTAGTAAGGACTTGACAAATGTACAATTAATTTTCAGAAACTGCAGGGTTAATAGATATTTCATTCAGCATAAAAGGGTCCAGATTAACCCCTGATGACGACGAAGCCATTTCACACAGAGGACGCCTGACTCTCCAAATCTGACACTTCCCTCAGGCTGCTGCTACGGTAATGTCTCGTCTCTCTGGGTTGGTTTTATAATGGCATCTTGTTCTTTAAAACAGTTATAACATTTATTTTTTAATATAAAATGGATTCAGAGTAACTACGACTATTTGGACAGTTTTATCATTCCCTAGAGGGTGAGCTAGATACACACCAAGCACGGCACCCGCACGTTTGCAGGCTCTCCTCGGGCTTCAAAGGACCAGGCTTTGCTGGTCAACCAGCCTCGGCGCTCTTCAGGAGAATCTGCAGGGAAGAGATTCTCAGGCCTCCGCCTGGAGTGACCAAGAGTGATCCCCGGTCTTCTTCACCACTGATCTGGCTCCTGTTGAGGTACGGACTCCACCTGACTGACCGCGAGATGTGACTTTGCTTCCAGAGACGACGCCTGGAGCCCGTCCACAGACAACTGCGTTGGTCAGCTTGCACCGAGCTGCAGTTCCTTCTTGCCTGGCATCGTTTCACCTCGACGGTGAGTGCTTGAGAAGGAGATTTTCCCTTCCTTTTTTTTGATTAACCATTTAAATTTCTCCCTTAATCCTACTATACTTTCTTTGTAATCACACATCTATTTATGTGCAAAGAAACCCTGTCTTCAGTTACAGAGGTCAGCAGAGGAAAAAATAAGCTTATAATGCCACACTCAAAACTCAGCCGTGTTCTGAACACGATTTTTAGTGCAATTAATTTTTGCGACAGCTAGTTCAGATGTTGCCACAGGGCAAAGCAGCAGATGCAGAATCAAAAGCTTGGACGAGAACTTTTCCAAAGGGCTTCTTAAAATCAGTTTAGTGGTCGGAAGTGAACAACTGAAGACCGTGACTAGGGCAGAGTAGACCAGTCCGAATGTCTCAAATGTAGTAAGGCTGACTACAATCTTGTGAAACTTTCACAAGTTATACGCATACATTTCCACACATGTAAGCGGGCACTGGGGTGAGATGTACAGTGGTCCCTCAGCATCTGCAGGCGATTGGTTCCAGGAAGCCTGCAGATACCAAAATCCACAGATGCTCAAGTCCCTTATATAAAATGGTGTAGTATCTGCATATAACCTATGCACATCCTCCCATATACTTTAAATCATCTCCAGATTACCTGTGGGTCAGAGTTAAGACAGTTTGAAGGTCAGTGCTCTAAGCTAATCAACCTCTCTGAACCTCAGCTTTCCCCACTGTACAGTAGGGATGATAACGTTACTGTGAGAATCAGAAAAGAAAACCATAAATCGCTACCATTTATTCGGCACCCGTAACGCACTACAAACTTTACCAGAACCTCACGTCATCCACCAATGCACTCACTCAACAAAGTGACGTTTCAGAAGGCTTGCAGGACGCCAGGATGAGCCGTGAGGATCACCGAGGGAAGAGCGTATAGGCACAGAAAGAGACGAGGTAACGGCAGGGCTGGAGCACAGCTGAAGAAGCTGTGGGTGATGACACTGAAGGAGGCTGAGGAGACACTGCAGGGCTGGGGGACCCCTGGAAGGCCTGCACTTTTTACCAGCGCCGCTGTTGGGAGATTCTGAGAAGACGAATGACAACGACGTGCATTTTGTTTAGCAGGTCCCTCTGGCTATGTTGCAAAGAATAGGCCGTGGGAGAGGGTGCAAGCTGGGAAGTCAGCTAGGAGGCCACCGCACGGATGCAGGCGAGACAGGACAGTGCCCGGAGCAGCGGGGCAGCGCTGGAGGTAAAGCAGTCATTCAGATGTCTAATGGACTGACTGCAGAGGGTAGGAAGGTGAGGAGTTAAGGGTGTCTCCACGGTTTCTGCCAGAACTGGAAGGGTGTCGTTACTTGAGATGAAGCTTGAAAACCTGGCTCAGCATTTTTTCGGGAATTTTGTTTAGATATTCTAAACGTGAGCAGGAACCTGGTCATTAATGTACCCTTCACGGGCATCCATCCTTTCCTGCTTCACTTCCCCTGCAACCTTTCTTATGCTTCCCGGGATGACTTCCCAAATAAACATCTACACTTGAATCCTTGTCTCAGGGTCTGCTTTTGGGGGAACCCCAACTAAGAGACCAAGGGACGGCGTGAGGACTAGACCAAGGGAGACTCTCCACACCCCCGGACACGAGCAACGCTAGTGCACGCACCATCCGCTCCCCGTCCCTACAGGCCCAAACCCCGCATTTTCTCACTGCTCGTTGTGCGGCAAAGTTTCCTCCTTTTTCTTGCTTCAAATTATCGTGACCTCTATTTTTGTTCTAAGTAACTGCTTCTAATCCCTAAACCACAGGCTTCCGTACTTTTTGAACGAAACAGGAAATTAGGAAAAAATAAGTCCCTGAGAGTTGAGTTGTAAGAGGAATAGTCACTGTCCTTGAAAAGTATTTGGAATTTAAAACTATTCATTTGACTCTAGGCTTAATTTATAGTCATCAATGAGAGTGCCTGCTTGAAGAGTGGCTAAGCATGTCCAGACTCCTGATAACCAGTGCAGAACAGCTCCAGGTATTGATTTTTCCATACCATTCCCTAGACACTGATCGGGCATGAACAGCAGCTAACATCGGAGCCCTTGCGCTGCCACGTAGCACTGTGAAGTTTGCAGGCTTTAACTCAATATTTACACCAACCCTAGGAGGTAGTACCATCATTGTCCCCATTTTACAGTTGAGAAAACTGAGGCACACAGGGTTAAGGCTATGTGCCTGAGGCTCAAGTTTGCACAGATAGTAAGGAGCAGAGCAGAACTCACACCAGGTGACTTGGCTCTGGAGGCCACGCTCTTCACCTGCACACCATACGAACCTCTAGTTTCCTCTTTTAATTCCCACATAAACATCTGAGCGAGGCACTGCCATCATCCCTGTTTTACAAATTAGGAAACCGAGGCATCGAGAGGTCAGGGAGTGCGCCTAAGGTCACCCGGCCAGTTAACTGTAGGGCTGGGAGTCGGGCCCCAGAGCCTGGATTCTTGGTCATCACGTTACACACTTCTCACGGTTGGGCACCGGTCTAGTATGTGCTAGAACTGGCCAGACAGGGAGCGTGGCAGTCTGACAAGCATGGTCCTGCCTTGCAGCTCTTACTCTTGCGTGGGAACAGGACAAGTCAATCCACCACACACTCCGGTGTGCTAAGCACCAGGCAGCAGGGTGCAAAGGTACAGATGGAGTACAGGTGATGGCACTGGATCCAGGTGAGAGGAAGGTCAGGGAAGGGAGTCTACAAAAGAAGTTTCCTGAACAGGCAGGAGTCAGAAAATATGGGAGTCAGGAAGGAAGGGTGAAGGACATTTCAAGGACAGGAGCAGTGTGTCCAGTATATAGAGACAAGACCAAGTGCCTGGCTGGAGCAAAAGACACATGTAGGGGAGCAGTGTGTCCAGTATGCAGAGCCAAGACCAAGTGCTTGGCTGGAGCAAAAGACACATGTAGGGGAGGGTGGGTCATGAGGCTGGGGAGGGGGTGGAGGCATGAGGCCCTGGGAGAAAAATTAAGGTCCCCCCCCAAGGGTCATCGGAGGACAGTGACCTCTCCCATCCTCTTCAGGAGCCCAGGACAAGGGCTCTAGGTGTCTGGGGTGACAGGAGCACACAGTGCAGACTCCTCACCTTCACGCAGAGGCCCTTGCTTTTACCTTTTAATTCAATCATCAAAGCTTAACAACGGGCCCTTTCCTGGTCTAGCTGCAAACAATTAACATTTTGGACTTTTGTGTTTTAATGACACAGTAGGTATATTTATTGAGTTTCACAACTTCATTAAAAATATAAAATGCAGGGCTTCCCTGGTGGCGCAGTGGTTGAGAGTCCGCCTGCCGATGCAGGGGACGCGGGTTCGTGCCCCGGTCCGGGAAGATCCCACGTGCCGCGGAGCGGCTGGGCCTGTGAGCCGTGGCCGCTGAGCCTGCGCGTCCGGAGCCTGTGCTCCGCAACGGGAGGGGCCACAACAGTGAGAGGCCCGCGGACCGCAAAAAAAAAAAAAAAAAAATATATATATATATATATATGTATATATATATACGTGTATATATATATACACGTATATATATATACATATAAAAAACGCTACACTAAGAACGCAGGCAAAAACGGGGGTGAGAATCATGACTGCTGCGTGTCATGAGATAAAATCCCGAAAACCCTTTGTAGCTGGTGGGTGTGCAGACCGAGTGCTCAAAGGCGCGCGCTTTTCTGCTCTTCAGCCTCAGGTGAGGCCAGCGTTGGTGCTGGAGGCACCTTCTCCAACATAAATCTGCTGGGTCGTCAGACTCCAATCTCCCATGGACCCTCAGGACCTCTGACTCACGGAGGCCAGCGCAGCCCAGTCTGCGGGCTCTGACGTGGGCGAGCGCGCTGGGGCCGCGTCCCCGGCCCCCGCTGCCCGCTGCTCGCCCCCAGGCGTCTCCAGTGCCCGAGCTCCCGCCGCCACTTCGGTCTCGGTGGGAACCTTGGTGCTCTTACGAGAGAAGTGGGTGAAGCGCGGGAGAAAAGGCCCCTCTGGCATAGAAAAGGCGGGGAGGAGATCCCCCAGGAAAACCCGCTCCTGAAGCGGGGCGGGCTTGCTTACCACTCGGACCCCTGCACACAGATACGTCCCCAAACTCTGCCTAAACTGTTTCTATTTCATGCTGTTTCCTGATATTTCAAAATGAGAGAATCTTTACAGTTAACAATTCATGGCCGCCACTATAGCTCCACAGGAAAGACTTTCAAATTAGTCTACTTGTCTCAAATCCTGGCTTTGCCACTTATTAGGTATGTAACCGTGTAAAGATCTCACTCAAGCTGAGTACACGTTTCCTCAACCCGTTCAGTGGGGCTAACGCTGCCCACCACATGGGATTCTCACAAAGAACAAGACGCCGTATGTGTGCAAGCTCCTGGCACATACAGTGTTTCCCGTCGGTGTGCAGGCACTTTACTTCCTCTTCTTCCTTTCCTGAACGTTTCCATGGTAGGACAGACATGTAAGGCTAAATATAACAAAGCATACAAAAAGTGCTGCGAATACTGTTTACAGGAAACAGTTAATCTGGCCGCGGGATGGGAGGGTCGATGAGTGAACAGTGGGGACCTGAGGGAAGACGGGGGACTCACTGCTCACCGGACAATTATAATGATATCAATACTGCAGGTTCCACTCTTCACCATTCTACTGTAGATACTTTCCAGAAACATGCATCTAATAGTGCCAGGGCTTAAAAACTCCAGAAGCCCCTGGCCTGAGTGAAGTTCCAATTCCCCAGAATGGCTACGGAGCACTTCACAACTGGATTCCAGAAAACTATTTCATACGCCACCTCAAAGTCCTCAGGTACCGAGTGCTAAGAGGGGCAGGGAATTCATATCTTAATATAATGTAATTCAATGCAAATAATTCCCTCTTTATACCAACTGCAGGAAGTTAAGATTTTTAAGGAGATGGAGGAAACGCAGGCAATCCTGGACTATAGAACATTCGGGGGATATAAACAGAAGCAAAGCAGAGCTAGACACTCGGATAAAAGGACATCAGGAGGTGAACAAATGGGCCCAGAAGGGGAGATGAGAGGGACCAAAATAACCTCACAGCAGCTTTCGAGTTTTGGAGACGAACACTCAGGCTGGTATCAGAGCTAAGGTACACTGTAAATCAAACTTGCTCCAAGACCAGCCCACAAAACCCTTACCTCCAGTTCCATAGGAAACTCTCTCTTTAATCCAAAACATTAATGTGAAACTGAAATCTGGGCACACAATCCTTTAGAATGCTGGAGATTGCTTATATAGCCCTAACCATGACACTGGGAGAAAGAAGGAATGCATATAACACAAAGCAAACATGTAGTCGGAAAAACAAAGCATCTACATTTGGCTTCGGAATATAAACACACACCCCGCTCACCCCCAAACCCTCACCTCTGGGTCTAGCCTGACTCTCTCCGTTTGACTTTACTATGAGATGGTGGCAGGCAGTCGGCTCTGAGTTGACATCTCAGCGTGGCTCACTTGGAGACAATGCAGATGTCCAGACATCCTCGAAAGCGCCTGGGATTTCAAAGCCAGCCTCGCTGATCTGACCCTTCAGGAGCAGCGATGTCAGCCCCCCGGACCCCACCTCACCACAGGTCTCGTGCCCCCCGGGCAGGTCTGATTTGGTCTCAGGGTGTGCGCGCCGCCTCCTCCAGCAGAGCGCACCTCGGGTAACAGCGCAGAGCCTCCTGCTGTGCTTCCCCCGCTGGAGCACCCCCGTCCTGACGAGTCCGAGGCGCTGCACTCCCCTCGCTCAGGACTGGGCGCACAACCAATGCCCAGCCCATTACAAACTTTCTCCTTTGGAACACGGGCTGAGAATCACAAAGGCAGCAACTGGCGGAGCTGATTTATCTCAGCCCTGGCCTGAAAGTGCAGCCTGCAGTGCCCGCTCCACAGGCTCCTGCAGTCACCTTGGGTTTTGTCCTCCCCGGCCCAATTCTTTGTCTTTCCTTCAATGTCAAGAGCAGCCCTCTCTCTACCTTTAAATTTCTTTTTACATTCACGCTGGCCTGGCCGTGTCTGCTCTTGTCATTAAAGGACCCCGACTAACAGATTTCCAAGTGGTACTCGTCCTTCCTCTCACGCCCTCCAAATCCATCGTGACGGAGCTTCCGAAAACAAAACTTTCATCGTTCACTGGACGCACACATTAAGGATTACTATTATGAATTCTACTTCTTTACTGAGCTCCTATTACGGGCAAGGCACAATTAGACACACGTGAAATACAGGGTCGCAAAGAACAGACAAGGCCCCCACTTTCCAGTGGGGTAAATCAGACGATGAACAGGGAGACAAGTAAAAAAAAAAGATAACTTTTGACTGTGCTAAGAGCTACAATGGAAATAAATAGGGAGCTGACTGGGGGGAGGTAACCAGGGTTTGGAGGGGATGATCGGGAAATGCCTCGATGTGACAGTTTAGCTGAGACCTAAGACCTGAGTAAACAGAAATAAAATGATAAAAACGATGGTTCTCCATTAGGTTAAAATACAAAACTTTGAAAACATGGACTTCAAGTCTCTGTAAATCTGGTTTCAAACTACTTTTTAAATTTTCTTTTCTTTAGTTATCGCCTCGTGATAACTTCCTGCTTCAGATACTTTGTCTCTGAGACACCACCCGCAGGTCTTGCTTCTTCTGTCACCCAATCTGCAATGTCCCAGACGCCCCCAACCCCGCCCCCGACACCACTCAGCTGAACGTTACTCACCCTTCAAAGCTCAGCTCAAGGCCATTTCCTCCATTAAGCCTTCGGTCATGGGCTGGACTGTCCCCTGCGATTCCTAGGTCGAAGTCCTAACCCCCAGCACCTCAGAATGTAAGCGTATGTGGAGACCGGGTCTTCTAAGAGACCGTAGGTTGTAATGAGGCCTTAAGAGTGGGCCCTAATCCAATGTGACTGGTGTTCCTGTAAGAGGTGGAGATAAGGACACAGACACAGAGAGAAACCATGTGAAGACAGAGAAGACGACTGTCCACAAGCTGAGGGCTCTGGAGAAATCAAGCCTGCCAGAGCCTTCATCTTGGACTTCTAGGATCCAGAATTGTGGGAAATACATTTCTGGTGCTCAGGGCCCCCAGCCTGTGGTGCTCTGTTACGGCGGCCCTAGCTAACTAACATACACACCTTCCTTGACCACAGCAGTTTCTAACGAGCACACGCCTTTCAACTGCAGTATTACAGAGGGACACCATTTACGCAGTGTTGATTCAGTGCCATATACTGTAAGTTGTCTGTCTCCCCAGCAGAAATGTAAGCTATTTCTGGACTAGGAATCTATTTGATGTCTTTTGACACTCTTCACAATGCCAACGTGGTATCTCACACGACAATAAATATCGGTTGATTTTTCTGTACTCTGACACTTTAAGTAGATGCAGGAGTGGAAACTGTGCCTTTTATTTGTTTTCCTGAAGCAGAGCTGGTCCCACCAGTGCCCTTTAGGATAGATACTACATGGATTTTTCTATTCCTCCCTAGATCAAACGCAAACTCTACAGACTGGCATGCAAGAGTCTTCATATTCTGATCACAATTCATCTCTCCACCCTCACTGGACAGCATGAGGGTGAGCATCTACCCTACCAACTTGCACACCCAATTTCCACCGACTATCTTTCTTACCTTTCCTGTACTTGGCTAACCTCTACAGAAAGATCCAGCTCAAACGTCACCATCTTGACAAAGCTCTAGAGATGTGCTCCTGGCCAGCAGCTCACCCAGCTAAGCTACCGCAATACTTCGTCTCCTCTGCAATAACACAACTATTTTGAATGATCTGCCTTTATATCTACCCTCTCGTGAGAGTCCTTAAAAGGAAGAACGCTTGTTGTCAGCTGTGTACTCCTAATGCTTAGCACAGGCCCAGCAGCTGCCTACTGGCCAAAGGGAGAAACCATCACTAAGGCTCGAGGCCTGGGCTGGCTCATCTCTGCTACTCCAGCATCCGGCACAGAGAGCAGCGCGTGGCAGCGGTCTTCGCTTTGTGTGTGAGCGCCTGTGGCCTTAATTCCGACCGGCCGATGACTCCCGACTCTGTATCCCTGCTGAGGCTTCTCGGGACTCGTCCATCACAGGACAGCCCTCTTGTCCAGAATGGTACCTAGGACCCTACCCTCCCACACCTGCCGGTCCCCACATATTTCCTGTTTAGTTCGGTGTGCTGCCAGCCAGCGGGTCTCCCAAACTGGAAACCTCCTCTCTTTCCTCTGTAGCCAGGGACCACCCCATCAAGCCTTGCTCGTCATCAGCCCTGGCGTCTGCTCTCCTCACCCGCGCTGGCTTTGGCCCCTCCGGTCACCTCCCCTCACCCAGAGACCCTCTCGATACCCTGGGCTCCTCTTCTGTTACACACCTAACACGCCCTGCCATGAACACGGTCAAGTTCCTCAAGGGCGGGGGGTCATATCCTTTCCAACTTTTATTTCCAGAGAATGAAGCACACTCTACACCGAACAGTGTAAAAAGGAAGAATAAATTAGATGCAACGTTATTTTTAAGTGAACCAATGCCCCCCATGTCTACTTTCTTTTTACCATCGATATTTACTGGTACTCATATTTAAACGTCATGACTGTGAATCATTAAGGTGGATGAAGGATTTACTCCAAGCACCAGCGGGTAAAAGTTTTCCAAAGTAACTGTCAACGAGAAGCCTTTCTGACACGGATTAACCCACTTTCTTCCGAACAAGGAATCAGACCACAACGCAGGCTCCCCACGGATGACGCAGGGTCACCGCGGTCAACCGTCCTGGACGCTGCGGAATACCTGGCGCCCTCAGATGCCGGGCGTGAGCGGGGCTGGTGACTCCCGCCCTAAGACCCCCAGGGCGCTGTGCACTGCTTCCCCCACCTCCCACTGCCAGGCCGCCCCGCTGGAGAACCCGTCTCTATGGTCACCCCGCTAAACCGTGCTGCCCAAGTGGCGTCCTCCAGAGCCGCGCGGCGCTGCGGTTGGAGCGCGCAGCAACCGGGGTGGAGGGCCAGGACCGAGGGGCACTCCCGCGGTCACAGCCATGCTCTCCCGTACGGGGGCCAATGAACGCGCGCCAGGTAAGCGATCTGGGCGAGAAAAGATCTTGGGGAGTCCGGCCAGCAGAGGTCTCTGGGCGGGGGTCTCCAGAGCGGCCGGTCGGCAACCTACGCCTCCGGCCAGGGGTTTCGGACGGGGGCTTTCCCGGGGGAGTCCCTCCGCATTCCAGCAGAGACGCTCGGGGCCAGCGCTGGAGAGTCGGGGAGACGGGTCCTCCCGGGGGTCTGCGGGGGGCCGGTCAGGAGGCGAGGCGGGGCGGGGCAAGCAGTCCACTCGGGTCATCGGTTAGATGTGCCGGCGGCCACCAGGCGGGGCTCGAGGGCCGGTGGGGCGGGGGCGGGGGCGCGGGCCGCGGCAGGTGCGCGGATCCCCCGCCCCGCAGCTTCCGCGGACGCCCGCGCGCCCCGGCCGACACCGGCCGGCCTCCACGCCTGTCGGGGATGGAGCACGCGCCCGCGGCCGGAAGGCGCCCCAACCGCCCGGCGCAGGGGCGCCGGGCCCGGCGAGGGAAGCCCAGTGAGGGACGGAGCGTGCGCAGTGGCGAGGGCGAGGCCAAGTGCGGGCAAGGAGCATGCGCAGTGTAAAGGCACAACGGGCTACGTGGGAGCCCAGAGCATGCTCGGTGAGAGCCGGGCCCGGCGCACGCGCAGAAGCGCTCCGAGCCCGCAACCCGCCGGCGGAGAGAAAAAGGAGGAGAGAAATCACCTCAGAGTTACGTCAGGAAAGGCCCCGTTTTGCGGGGAGGCTGTGGCCTCCCACGGGCCCCGCAGTTCTCCTAGGACCAGGGGCCTGACAGTTACTCACCGGTCTTCAGCCCCGAGGCAGACGCCAGGCCCCTTCCCGCTCACACTCGGCTCGCGCGCGCTGCAGCCGCCGCTGCCGCTGTGATTCCATCCATCTTGAATTTGACGTCATCCCACACCAGGGATGAGGTCATCGCAGGCAGCGCTCGTCACGTGCGCGGCTCTGTGATTGGCCGCCAGGCGCCGGGGGGCGGGGCGAGGGAGGTGCGCGGCGCGGGGGGCCGGGCGAGGGCGGGCCCGATGGCAGCCGGCTCGCCGCCACCGTCGCCGCGTCCTCCCGCGCGCGCCTTCCGCCCGGTGTTCCTCCTCCCGAGCCGCACTCGCCCGCTTCCTCCCCCCGCCCGAGGCGGGGTGCGCGTCCCCCGTGGGCCGCCCTGAGGGGGGGAGGCGGCGGCGGCCAGAGGGGACCGTATCGCGGAGGCACGGACCGCGCTCTGCCCGGCGGTCCCGGTGGGCTTGGCGCCGCGGGGACACGCGCCGGTGGGCTCGCTGGGTGGTGCCCCTTCCCGGCCCGGCGCGCTGCGACGGCGCCTCCGCTCGGCCCTCGGAGGACTGTTCTCCGACGGCAGCCCCTTGGTGCCCGGGTCCAGGTGCATCTCGGCGGCGCGGACGCCTCTCGGCGGGCGTGGAGGCGCGCGGCGTGCGGCGCGCGACCTGCCGAGAACCGACCTGGGCGCTAACGTTTCCTCCCAGCTGGGCGGTCCGATCTCTGGGGACCGCTCGGTGCTGACTTGGGGTGGACGGGCCTCCAGGTTCACCCCGCCTGAGCAGATGGGGGTGGCAGCTCTGCTCTTCAGCCTCGCATGGCATCTACTTGTCAGCTGCGTGTTCACAGACAAAAACCTTCACTTTTAATAGGCATTGGCTTAAGCGATCGCTGGGCAACTTATTTTCTCTGATATCAATTCTCAATTGCTGTTTCCTAGACTGTCGTTTTCTTGCATGAGTATTAAAAGCCCATTATTTAGAAAACTCACTTCCCTCTCATTCAAAACCAGAAAATTAGTGTAACGGAAATGCCAAACTAAACACTAACTCTATAGAAAGGTTCTGTTAGGCAAGGTAAACAAAACAGATCAGATTGGAATGGAGAGGAGACTGGGTGTTTTTTTGTTTTTTGGTTTTTTTGGCCGGGGTGCATGCAGGATCTTAGTCCCCCGACGAGGGATGGAACCGGTGCCCCCTGCATCGGAAGCGCTGAGTCTTAACCACTGGACCGCCAGGGAATTCCTGAGACTGCCTTTTAAAGCGATAATTTTTAGGACCAATGCTTAAATTCCTGGCTTTTAAATCCATGTTGTTTAATATTTTCCAAATGTCAGTTTTCAGATAAATTTAATTTTTTAAAGTTGAGTTTATACATATGACCCTAGGGAAAAAAATTTATGAAACGTCTGAGGAACATGTGCAAGAAAGAATTTGCATTAGGTTGATTAAAATTAAAAACGTGTTGCAAAATGAATAGCTCTAGTGTCAATTGTTTTCGTTCCACTAATTTGAAGAGGACTCAGTCTCAAAGGAAGAATCTTGCACCTAAAAGTTTTCTTCTGCAACTCTTTAAAAACTTGAAAAATTGTCTTTGTGTTTTGAACTGAATGGTGGTGGAGCAAAAAGTGGCTTTGAACTAAAAGAATGTGATTATAAGTCTTTCAAAGGGACTTGAGTTTTAGGGGCCCCTGTGGTTAGGCTGGGCGAGCACACATAGTTGTCCCCACGTTATGGGTGAGAAAATGTGTACCAGCTGTGTAGCCAGAGCTGGAAGCTGGGTTTTCCAGTTTTCAGTGTACTGTACCATAGGCCAAAAGCAGTCGCCTTCTGCCTGCATCCCTTCCTGCTGCCTCAGGAAGATACACGTCGGTGTCTCCTCTTTAAGGCATGTGATGAGGCCATTTCACTGAAAGAGACCTGACTGCGAAATCCAGCAGTTTGTTCAGTTGGCTCTTTGGTTTGTGACCCTACCAATTCCTCCTTCAAACCTACTTGTTTCAGTGATGCTTCATTCCCCTGGATTTTCTTCTCTTTTTCTTTTTTCGATTTTGGCCTCGCAGCACACGGCTTGCGGGACCTTAGTTCCCCGACCAGGGATTGAACCTGCACCCTTGGCAGTGAGAGCGCAGAGTCCTAACCACGGGACTTCCAGGGCATTCCCTCCCCTGGATTGTCTACCCGTTATCCGACCTCTGGTTCTCAGCCTCCTGTGTCAGCGCCTCTGCCCAGACCGTCCTCACGCTTTGGGTCTCCTGACGTTCTGACCGTGGCCCTCTTGTCTCACTCACCCCCATGCAGTCCCGTCCATCCCTGGGACGTGAGCCCAGCTGCCTGAGCCCGAGCCCCTCCCTCATCACCAGTATTCAGCTCGTCACCACGTCGGGGCCATCCGCCTCCTGGCTGTACCTCTGATAATGTAACCACAGGCCAGTGCCTACTTCCCACCTGCTCCCCACCCTCCAAGATGTTCCTGTGCTGCAGTTCAAGGGATCCTCTTAAAAAGCCAAAGGTGTCATGCCACTCCGTTGCTTAAGTTGCTGATGGCTCTCCACTGGTTTAAGGATGACTTTCAAATTTCCTAATGTGACTGACCAGACTGGTGGCAGCCTGCCTCTAATTCCGTGTCCCCCGGCACCCACATGGACACACGTCCTCTCTGAACCAGTCACACTGTGCCTCTCGCCCCTGAGTGTCCTTATGCGTTGTCCTCTCCCCTGAGCTGTTCCTCCGCCTGCCCTGTGCACACTCAGCCTCCCCTTGATAATTCTATCTTGCTGGTTCACGTTCCTTCCTCCGGGACTCCCCCAGCCCCCTCCCCTGTTATCACTCAGCCTCATTATGCGTTTGGGCCCCCCGCCGCCTGCGCTCCCATAGCAGCCTGTGTAGCGTGTTATACACGTGTGCGCTTGCTATTGGATTTGCCTGCCGGCAACCTCTCCCCCTCAGTGGGCTTCCTGTTCCCCTCTGCCTGCCCGGTACCCAGCACGGTGCCTGACCTTGAGCTCATATTTTTACTGTGTGTCATGCATATACGGATGCATATCCCGGCAGGATTTCTAGCTCCACATACATGTGTATTTATTTAGACACAGTTCACGTCATTTATCTGGCCAGCTTCTTGTTAGAGATCACCGTTTGGATGACCTACAGCTGTGCGCTCACATAGCTCAACTTCCTATGTCCTTTCTGTCGTCCCTTGAACCTGTTCTTCCTCCCCTGTCCCTGTCCTACTTAGTGGGGCTGCCCTGTCTCCCCAGCCAGAAGCCGGATGGTAATTTTAGACTGTTCCCTCTCAGTGTCTGCATTCAGCCGTCACTCAGTCTTATCAATCTACCTCTAAACACCCCTGATCTGTCCTCACCTGCCCTCCCACGGCTACTCCCTGGCTCCAGGGCCTCTGGCCAGACATTGTAGCCACCCATCCAAGTTCCTGCTTCGGGTTTGCGCCTTCCCGTCCCAACCCAGAACGTTTTTAGTCCCATTTATCCCTCTAAGTGCAAACTGGATGTTGTCTGCAGCCTCCCTCAGTGCTGGCACGGCCTGCAAAGTGGAGTGGAGACGGCCCTGGGCGTCCCCGCTGCACCAACCGCTCCGGCCACGCACGGTGGGGACCGGCGCTGCCCAGATGCCCTCTTCCTATTCAGCCTGCTGGCAGATCCCATTTCTCCTCTAAGCTTCAGCCCCAGGCCTCCTGCCCCTGTGCTGCGGTTGCTTCGCTGTGACATCTCTTCATCGCTTACTGGCTGCTGGCAGGTCAGTGCTTCACCTGTGGGCTCCTGGTGCAGGGACTGAACCTGTGAACCTGTGTGTCCCAGAGCTCTGGGCCTGTCGCCGGCACTGTGTCCTGGGCCATCTGCCCTCGATGGCCAGTTTTCCCTCAGAGACTGTGTCACAGTGATGTCTGAGTCTGTGTCAGTAATACCATAACTCGACCTGTTTGTATTTCTTGTACCAAACAGCCCTTTTGTAAATCGGGGTTTAAAAACACAAGCCTCTACATATCTGGAAGTGGGAAGTTTTTCTTTATTATTATTATTACTTTGGGCCATGCGGCTTACGGGATCTGGACCCGTGACCAGGGATTGAACCTGCACCCTCGGCAGTAGAAACGCAGAGTCCGAACCACTGGACCGCCAGGGAATTCCCTGGAAGTGGGAAGTTTTAACTGTGTGATTCTCTGTTTCATTTCGGGCTTTTGTGTCTAGACGTCCAAGTTTGCCCAACCTGTCAGTGGAGGGGTCGTCCCTTGAAACAATCAGGTTAAGGTAGAGAGAGGTGGATTCATTTTCTGTGGTTTCTTTAACAAATTACCCCGATCTTGGTGACTTAAAACAGCAGAAATTTACTCTTTCGTGGTTCTGGAGGTCAGAAATCCGAAATCGGTATCACTGGGCTGAAATCAAGGTGCCAGCAGGACCGTGCTCCCTCTGGAGGATACAGGGGAGAACCTCTTGGTGGCCTCTGAGCTTTTGGTGGCTGCTGGCATTCCTTGGCTTGTGGCCTTTCTCTCATAAGGACACTTGGGATGGCATTTAGGACTCACCCACCCAGGTAATCAGGGATCATCTTCCAATCTCAAGACCTTTAACTTAATCACATCTGCAGAGACCCCTTTTCCATCATAAGGTCGCATCACAGGTTCCAGAGATTAAGACCTGATGTTTTCGGAGGCTACTATTTAACCTACTACACGTGAAGACAGTGTTCCTGTTTCCGTGTCAGCCGTGGGGGAAGGTCTTTGAAAAGCACAAGATGATGTAGAAAAAAAGAGGAACTGAGAAGTGGTGAAATGTTAGATTCTGTGTGAATGGATTATGACAGCCACCCGTATGGTGTGTGTCATATGAGATGCCCAGTGAGCCTCAGAGCTGGGTGGGCCCCAGCTCCGTCCTGAGCAATGATTGAAACTGGGCTGGGCTGAGTGTCAATTCCACTGTGTCCTCACTGTTGAGAAGCCTGGTCCTCGCACATCATGGTAGGAAAAGGGAGGGTACCAGACTGAAGAACCCCCCGAGTAGAAGCTTCAGCCCGCCGTGCTGTTTTCTTTCGAGGCGGGACCTGATCACCCCTCCTCTCTCTTCCCACCACCCTGGTCCTTAAAGACCTAGACACCTCCAGGTCCTCCAATTCGGCTGACAGTTGCCACTGATAGTAACTGAATCACATCAGCACCTCAACGCCAGTTCCTAGCAGCCCTTTTGCCTTCAGCAAGATTGGAAGAGGACTCTGTGTGTGTGTGTGTGTGTGTGTGTGTGTGTGTGTGTGTGTGTGTGTGTGTGTTTAATAGCAGTTGTCATTCTGGGTATTTGATTATGAACCATGCAGTAAGAACATGGATTTAGATGGGATTTCTTGTGTGCCCTGCCATAAGCTGCTCTCATGAAAGGTGGGGTGGAATGCCATTCTTTTAAGAGCTGCACGGTGGGATTCCTTTGGTAAAGGAAGATGGACCCACGTCCCCAGGCCGTGGAGCGGGGTGAAAAATGGCAGCCGCTGCTGAACAAGTGCCTTCCCTCAATCGTGATCAGACCCACACGACTCCCCTGCCCTTTAGAATATGACCATTGCCGTCTACACCCCAGGAAACTGAGGCTCGTAAAGGCCAGGCCGCGGAGCAACAGGGGTCAGAACCGGGGCAGACAGCAAACGCTAAGACCTGCAGATAAGCTGCTCTGAAAATATTGCAGATCTGTGGAGACATTGTTAACTGGTCAGCCCTTATCTTCTTTCTCTTCTGATGGGGAGGGGTGACCCAGGGCGCAGAGCTGAGGTTAGATGGTCAGGGCAGGGAGAAAGGTGTGTGCAGTCGGGAGACCTAGAAAGGAAGCAGGAAGCTGAGGGACCTGCAGCCCACGGCCTGTGCTTGAGGAGCTACTTTTTCTGTGAAGGGTGAGGCGTGTGCGGATGCAGATCGGGTCCACCCCTCGGCCATCTCTCCTTTTCACCCTCCCTGCCTTCTGCATTACGATTTCCGTGCCTGCCGTGCCCCAGGCTCTTGGACTGCAAAGATGAAAAACAGGTGGTCCCTGCCCTCAAGGAGCTGGCATATCCTCTCTGGGGAAATAGGTGTGAACTGTCAGTCCAGGTGGTACACGCCGTGAGACTCGCGTGTGCTCAGGGCTGTGGAGCCCGAGGCAGGCGGTTCCGCCTCTCCTGGGGACCCAGACGCAGGGCGGCCTGAGGCAGGAGGTGGCCCCGCCAGCCCCTGTCCTCTCTGTGCCACAATGAGAGCTCTGGAATCAATCAGCCACCCGCTTCCCGTAAATGGCCACGAAACAAGGCGTTCCAGCTTCATCCCTGACACAGGCTGCGCTGGGTCCAGGGCAGGCGCGAGGGAGCTGACAGGCGTTCTGGATCGCTAGACCAAGACGCCAGATTGTGGGAGAGGAACGAACTCAGCAAAGGGTGTTGGTGGGGCAGGCCTTCCCAAACAGCAGTTTGTTCTGGGTATCTACCAGCGGAATGGGGGTGTCTCTCACCAGGACATTCCAAATGGCTGACTTCGTCCCATTTGGACCTCAAGCTTTGTGTGTTTCTGTGCACAGAGTGAACGGAGGGCTGAAAACGCTGACTAAATGGATCTGAGCCTGAAGCCATTTGTAAAAGATCAGAGATGCCACTGTTGTTTGTTTCTTTCTTTATTCCTTTTTAAAAAAAATCTTGGAGACTTTAAAGCTTTGCCCCTTTCCTTTTAGTAAGAGTCAGCGTCGTCGCCCCTGGTCCAGAACATGAGTCACCCTATTGAAAAAAGAAACACGTGCATTTAAATTTGATTTTTAAAGTACTTACTGTACCTAATCACCTCCAAGATGCCTTTTGATATTTGTCATGTTTTATGCTGTATATTTGACACATTTAAGCGTCTTTAGTAGTTCCCCCCCAATTAATATTAAAATAGCAACTCTAGAACTAGACTTGATAAAACATTATAGAGGGCTTCCCTGGTGGCGCAGTAGTTGAGAATCCGCCTGCCGATGCAGGGGACGCGGGTTCGTGCCCCGGTCTGGGAAGATCCCACGTGCCGCGGAGCGGCTGGGCCCGTGAGCCGTGGCCGCTGAGCCTGTGCGTCCGGAGCCTGTGCTCCGCAATGGGAGAGGCCACAACAGTGAGAGGCCCGCGTACCACAAAAAAAAAAAAAAAAAAAAAAAAAAACATTATAGAACTTGGAGTTTGCTTACAAAGCACTCGTAAAAACTGGGTCAAATGATTTGATCTGCTTTCTCCGTTAGAGAGAATCCCCCCGCTCAGTATGTGACTCTGTTGATTTGGTACCCGGTCTGGTTCTCTGATATCTGTGAAATGACTACTCCTGAAAATAGATGCCCTGTCCCTTTTATGCTTGCTTGCTTTCTGAATAAGGTAGGCAAATCATTGCCAATGTTTTAACACTTTGAAAGTTGATAGGTGAGCCTGACCCATGACCCAGAACCACAGTGATGTCATCTGAGGTTTTACCGAGCCTGCGTATTTAATTCCCTTGATGTGTCACTGGCTATGATAAGTCCAGGATTCTCAAAGCATGCTTGGAAACATTCCCAAGAAGTTTTGACTTATAAAAAGCGACTAAATTTAAAAAATAGGGCTTCCCTGGTGGCGCAGTGGTTGGGAGTCCGCCTGCCGATGCAGGGGACGCGGGTTCGTGTCCCGGTCCGGGAGGATCCCACGTGCCGCGGAGCGGCTGGGCCCGTGAGCCGTGGCTGCTGCGCCTGCGCGTCCGGAGCCTGTGCTCCGCAACCGGAGAGGCCACAACAGTGAGACGCCCGCGTACTGAAAGAAAGAAAGAAATAAAAATAAAGTATTCAGAGTATGTGGTAGGGAGGTAAGCGTGAAAAAACGTTTGGGCACCCGTCTGAAATCTGATTTCCGTTTCAGATTTAGTGCTCCCCTTGCACTCAGTGGACCGGAGTGATTGATTTCGTCATGATGGCATGCTTATCGTGATACTCTCACCACCTGTATCATCAGCAGTGTAATAATTATTCTAAAATTAAGTGCTGTGATCTTCCTCCTGGGCTTGAAGTTAGCTCATCAGAATTCTGAATTAAAACTAAAATCCCCTCCCAGTGCTGCAAGAAAGGGGACCTCACTGTTTTCATTGTCTTTTAGTGTCTGCTAGAGTCAGTGGCCTATCTTAGGCTCAGGTACCAAAAACTCTAAGTGGCCACCAAGATAATTATACTACAGTATACTATAAGCCATCAGTTGTTTTAGCAGGTCTAAGCTAACTTTCAGGAGAGCATTGCTCAGATAATGTTTTTAGCGGGGTCAAATCTGTATAAAAAGGTAAAGAGATAATAAGCAAAAACTATACCAGTGATGCCTCACCAGACATATTATAAAAGCAAAATGTCACCAAGCATGGCTGAGCTGTTGTGGAGATGTTACTGAAACTGACAGGCCTGCAAGTCTGCAACTTGGTATCAATTGCACAATAAATGAAGAAGCTTCCCTCAGCTGAGAAACTACGGTTTAATTCTGCAGCTAGGAATGATGAACCTAGTGTCACTGATCACAGTGAAAGAAAACCTGAGCTGCAGTGATTTTAATAGGCACGGCTGGTCTGGCTCAGACGCACCCACAAGAAATGCAGGGTGTTGATTGTTTTTCTTTTTATTAAGGAGGGCACCAAGAGGCAGAATAGGCGGTGCTGAGAGTGTGGTGGTGGGATTGATCAGTCCTGGGTTCAAGTGCCAGCTCTTCAACTGGATAACTGGGTGGCCCTGGGCAAGTTATTAATACGTAACCTCCGCAACCTGCAGTCTCCTCACCCTTCAAACGGGAGCGTTGATAATCGACACCTCCACAGGTCATGTATGAGGATTAAATGAGATAATAAAGGTCCTCCTTAGCACTGCCTAGCATATAGTAAGCATTCAACAAGAATTAGGTATTATTGTTGTTATTTCTACTCCTTGCTTAAAGAACTACTTAAAGCTATTCCAGGGAAAAATAACTAGATCTAGAATGAGTGCAGATAAAAGTGTTCCCGGAGGAGATAGTGAGAATGACAAGCAAGATACATAGGGTGAGACGGAGTCAGCCTGGGATGATTCTGAATATGAGGTTGAAAAATAATGATGCACAGGGACTTCCCTGGCGGCGCGGTGGTTAAGAATCCTCCTGCCAATGCAGGGGACATGGGTTCGATCCCTGGTCCGGGAAGATCCCACGTGTCCCAGAGCAACTAAGCCTGTGCGCCGCAGCTACTGAAGCCCGCGCACCTAGAGCCCGTGAGCCACAACAAGAGAAGCCACCGCAATGAGAAGCCCGCGCACCGCAACAGAGTAGCCCCCGCTCGCCGCAACTAGAGCAAGCCCGCACGCGGCAACGGAGATCCAATGCAGCCGAAAATAAATAAATTCATTTTTTAAAAAGCAATGATATCACTTGTATGTGGCATCTAAAATACGACACAAATGAACTTATCTACGAAACAGAAACAGACTCACAGACATAGAGAACAGACAAGGAGGAGGTTGGGTGGGGGAGGGGTGGATTGGGAGTTTGGGATTCGCAGATGCAAACTGTTATACACAGAATGGATAAACAACAGGTCCTACTGGAGAGCACAGGGAACTATAGTCAATATCCTGTGACAAACCATAATGGAAAAGAATATGAAAAAGAATATATATATGTATGTATAACTGAATCACTTTGCTGTACACCAGAAACTAACAAAACATGATAAATCAACTATACTTCCATAAAAAGTAAATTAAAACAAGAAAACAATGATGCAGGTTAACAAAAAAGGTCACGAAATAAAGACGGAATCCCTCATGTGATACGACCGATGTCATAATAAATTGATAGGGCTTCCCTGGTGGCGCAGTGGTTGAGGGTCCGCCTGCCGATGCAGGGGACGCGGGTTCGTGCCCCGGTCCGGGAAGATCCCACGTGCTGCGGAGCGGCTGGGCCCGTGAGCCATGGCCGCTGAGCCTGCGCGTCCGGAGCCTGTGCTCCGCAAAGGGAGAGGCCACAGCGGCGGGAGGCCCGCGTACCGCAACACCAAAAAAATAAAAATAAAAAATAAACTGATAGAAGTAATGTGCTCAAAATCGCACGTATTCCCATTTGAAAATAATAATGGCAATACAAAAGCCAGGGAAAACTGTAAATTGGTACGTACAGAAAAATGCGAGGAAATTCCATACAAATCTATAATATTTTAAAAGTAGGACCTTAGGAGGTGTTGCTAAGTAAAGAAGTATTAAGTTTGGGCGAGGTGGGAGGTTCCCTGATGTGCTCTGAGCGAAGCCCTGTTAGGGATGCCGGGTGCAGGATCTGAAGAGGAGGTCACCACCGCGGCGGTGCCTGGCTCCTGCGGTACAGCTTGGGGTGTGAAGCGACCCATGGCAGGTGGGGCGGGTCTGATCCGTGGCACTGGGATGCTTCGCTCCTGTGAGGCGTTACCAAGGTAACCCTGATGCACGCTCACCGAGCCAGCTCAAAATTATTTTTGGTAGTGAAATTCGTTACTGAATTATAGTAATTATAAGCTTGACCACGGAGTTGTAGTGACAGGGGAAATAGACATTGATGGATAACCAGGAAATTCTAAATTAAGTTTGGGGGTTCTGCACTACAGTAATGACCCAAATGGTTTCGCGCAGAGTAACTGGAACTCTGGGAAGGATCTGACAGTGCCTGCGACAGACCTTCCATCGCCCTCGGTCTGGGGCACACGGTGTGTGAGTGCTGCGTTGCCTCACTCCAGAGCAAGTGAGAGGGAAAACCCCGGTCCATCTTTCAAAGGCCACCTTTGGGTGTTGCTTCTCTGACCCTCCCAACAAGCGACACCTGGGGGCCTGGGACACTCCTCTCGTGAAGCAATGTGGGTTTACATGCCTGTCAGCAGGCTGAGGTTGTGAGCTCTGCAAGGGCAGAGCCCGCGTCTTTCCCAGCACGCTTGTTTCTCAGCGTGGAGACGCTAGGCAGGTGGGCGCCGGCCCCAGGGGGGCTCCACCGACAGTGGATGGAACGGGGTTCCCTTTTACAGAGCAGCAGAGACCTTCTGGGCTTCTCTCTGAGTCTCCTTCCCACCACCCCAGGGCACTCATGATAATTACATGTCCTGCCCCCTGCCATTAGGGGGCATCAGTTATGGCTGATGGGTTATGAGCAAAAGTGACGTTTCTCACCAACAGCTTTTATTTATTTTTTATTTATTTATTTTTGGCTGCGTTGGGTCTTCATTGCTGCACGCGGGCTTTCTTTTTAGTTGCAGCGAGCAGGGGCTACTCTTCTTTGCGGTGTGCAGGCTTCTCATTGCAGTGGCTTCTCTTGTTGCAGAGCATGGGTTCTAGGCGCACGGGCTCAGGAGTTGTGGCGCACGGGCTTAGTTGCTCTGCGGCATGTGGGATCTTTCCGGATCACGGCTCGAACCCGTGTCCCGTGCATTGGCAGGTGGATTCTGAACCACTGCGCCACCAGGGAAGCCCTTAGCAACAGCTTTATTCAGGTGTTCAGTGAGTAAGTTTACTGAGCATGGGCCAAGGGCCGGGGGTGCTTGTGCTTCTGGTGGGGTGCAGAGATGCACAAGGCTCAGGCCCCGTCTTGAAGGAGCTCAAGTGGCCAATGGCGTACATGAGGTCACCAACATGAAATACAGCAAGCTCAGGACACGTGGAAGGTGTCTGTGTCCCCCTTTCTGTTCACGCCCCGCCCCCTGGGTGTTCCTCAGTTCACTCCCATCTTCCTGAGTCTCCATCACTTGCCAAGGTCACCGGTAACCTCAATGGGACCAAACCCAACGGTCACTTCTTTGTCTTCTTTCTTCCTCCCTCCCTCCCTCTCTCTCTCTCTCCCTTTCTTTCTCTCTCCATTTCTTTCTTACTTTCTTTTTCTTTCCTTCCTTCCTTCCCTCTTTCCCTCCCTCCCTTTCCTTCCTTTCTTGCTTCCTTTCCTCCTTTCTTTCTTTCTTTCTTTCCTTCCTTCCCTCTTTCCCTCCCTCCCTTTCCTTCCTTTCTTGCTTCCTTTCCTCCTTTCTTTCTTTCTTTTTTTCTTTCCTTCCTTCCCTCTTTCCCTCCTTCCCTTTCCTTCCTTTCTTGCTTCCTTTCCTCCTTTCTTTCTTTCTTTTTCTTTCCTTCCTTCCTTCCCTCTTTCCCTCCCTCCCCTTCCTTCCTTCCTTCCTTCCTTTCTTTCCCTTTCTTTCTTTCTTTCTTTCTTTCTTTCTTTCTTTCTTTCTTTCTTTCTTTCTTTCTTTCTTTCTTTCTTTCTTTCTTTCTTTCTTTCTCTCTTTCTTCCTTCTGCACCTACTTCATGCTGGGCACTGTTCTAGCCCTTAGGACAGATCAGTATGTAAAGCAAAGCGCCTGCCCTCACGGAGACCACACGGCACTAATGTGGGCCCAGCTGGTGCACACGGGGCTGAGGGCTGGGCATGCACAGGTGCGGGCTCTGTGAGCCCATGCCTTCCCCTGGGTGACAAGGACAGAGTGAGAGGTTTTACCATCGGGAGAGACATGTCCAGCTGGTGAGCCTGGGTGTTCTGCAGAGGACTGGCGGGGAGGAGAGGGAAGAGCCTGGAAGCTGTGGGTCTTCTGCAATGTTTGCAATGGGAAATGGAAAGGGCCTGAAATAAGACAGCAGGCATGGTCACTGATGCAAACATCCAGCGGGGAGATTCTGGGGCACTGTGGCTGCCTGGGTTTGCTGGGTGGAGAGGGAGGGAGGTGACCCCGGGCCCAGTCCACGACCGCTTCGCCCCCTTTTCCACTTCCTTCTCATGTCTCGTGCCTATGCTATTAGCTCCGCTCTGGCCACTGCCCCACAGCCTGCCACCCCTGCCGGTTGAATGTTTGCTCTGGCTGCATTAATCAATCCCGGATTAATTAACTAACACTCCCAAACATGGCAGAGCGGATCCAGTAAGTAGCTTTTGTGTCGGATGGGAAGGGATTCAACTGTATTACACATATGCTGAGAAGGGGCTAGTCATCTGTTCACGGTGCTTTTGAAACCTATCCTGGAGGCACGAGCCCTGCCAGGGTCTGGGTGGGCAGCTTCCCAGAGCACGCAGAAGTCCAGGAGATGCACTCTGAACGCACGAATCAGCAGCTCGTGGGACATGTGACTTTTTAAAATGGAGAGCGACCGCATGAAGTCGTGGGCTTGCTGGGAAATCACGGGTGCGTGGTAGATACACACCTTCACCTGACAATGTCAGTGGATGCACCCAGGCTGGGAAGGCCTTGGGGTTGAGGAAAGGTGCAGTCAGAGGACCAGAGACCCAAGCCAGGGCCTGCAAAAGGGGTGCAGCGGAGCGGGCTGGCCACCAGGCAGTTGGATTTAGGGCCTTGGGGATAAGCAGGGAGGAGTCAGGCTCTAGCACCCTGGGGTTGGGAGCTGGTTCATCCAGGGATGGAGAAGTCCCTCTGGGGTCATCCGCCATTGCAGAAGGGGCTCCAGGGACAGGGCAGGGTGAAGCCTCCACACCAGCATCACACATGGGACGGATTACAATGACAAAGTGCAGTCGCCCCGCAGGTGGTCGGAGGAAAGTTATGTCACAGGAGGTACCACCAGGTCTGGCTGGGGAAGGGCGGGGTGTTGTTGCCAGGCAACGGGTCCCTTTGTCCTCCTCCTCCCCGTCCCCAAGCTGGGTCCCACGCACTGACACGTGCCCAGCACTGCGTGGGACTGCCACGGCGGGCCTAAGATCACAGTCCCACTTGCAGTGACCCCACAAGAACTTTGAGAGGCTGCCCCCAGCAGAGCGGCCCCAAGCTATTCGGCTCTCTGGGTCCAGAGGAGGTGAGGAAGCATCTGGAAAGAGAACCAGGAACAAGCAGCCTATGTATGAATAGAACCTAAAGCGGGGTGGAACTCAACAGTGGCAGTTAGGGTCGTCCTACCACCTCTGGACCTTAGCAAGGCGCCCGAGGCTGGGCTGACGCAGCTCAGCCTGTCTCTCCAGCCCTTTGAAGGCTGCAGGCGGGCCAAGACGCCATCAGGTAGAGCTAACTTCAGCTCAGGGAGCTCACACAGCTTCTCTCTCCTCCCTCCTCCTCCCTGGAATGTCCTTCTCCCACCTCATGCCTAGCCAGCTCCTTGTCATCCTCCCAGCCTCCACCTGGTGTCACCTCCTCTGGGGAGCCCTCCTGGACCTCTGCACAGAGCTAAGTAGTTTTTCCTCGGTGTTCCACTGGGATTCGGGTGCATCCGGGTCGCAGCCCTTATCACTTGGAGGCAATCGCAGGTATCTTCTCACCTGTCCCTGCACCTTTTCTTCCTGCTTGCAGCCCCAGGGTTTAGCATCCTGCCTGGCACCGAGAGGAGCTTCATGCTCTTGCAGACCAGATGAGGCTTGAAGATCTAGGAGGAGTCGTGGGAGATAAGGGCGGAAAGGAAGATGGGGCCAGGGGTTGGGGTGGCACAATTGGATAGACGTGGGGGGAGCAGATGGGACTTGGGAGATAGTCATAAGCCCTGAGGGCAGTGGGGGCTGGGCCAGGTCGGGCTGGGTCGCGCGGTCAGAGATGTAGGGGAGGGGCCTGGTCACGTGCACAAGGCAGCGGAGAGCGGGAGGCTGGAGCAGGGATGGGACGGAGTAGGAAGCTGTTGGGTGGAGGCGGAGTTGAAGGTGGGGGGGCGGGGCTTGGAGGGGCGGGGCTGGGGCGCGAGGCGGAGGGGAGGGGCTGAATGTGTGCGTCAGGTCTGACCCAGAGTTTGTGATGGTTCTGCTGGTGACGGCACATAGCAGCTGTTCACTGAATAGTTGTCCAGGGAAGGCACTCACGTCTCTCCTGACACGGCCGACTCACTTTCAAGTCTAGGCGTTATGCCGCCCGCAAAGTGTCTCACTGGAATAACCCTGGAGCTTCCTACGGAGACCACAGTGCTGCAGAGAGGGTGCTTCCAGATCCAGGGGCTCAGCTGCGGCGACAGAAGAGGCCCGTCCAGGGCAGCGCAGAGGCGAGTGGCCTGCTTCGCGGAGCCCTGCGGTCGCACGTGCATTCAGGAAGTCTTCTCAGGTCCCCGGAGAGCAGGAGGCTTGGCCCTGGGGGAGCCCTGGGGCCCTGGCCTGCTTCCCTCCTCCTCCAGGCCGTCTTGGCATCCCTGAGGACCCTGCATCCCCGGGGCAGGTTTGAGCAGGTAGTGGGTGGAGCCGCGACCCCAAATATGTCCTCTTCCTCAGCCCCGAACTTGTGACAGTGACCTTATTGGGAAATGGGGTCTTTGCAGAGGTAATCTGGTTAAGATGAGGTCAGCCTGGAGTGGGTGGGCCCTGAATCCCACGACTGGTGTCTTTACCGAGAGAGAGCGATGGGGAGACACACAGGTGCCCAGGGCGAAGCCCGTGTGAAGACACAGGCAGAGATTAGAGTAAGGCAGCCACAAGCCAAGGAAAGCAGAGGATTGCTGGCAGCGCCCAGAAGCTGGTAGAGGATGGAGGGATTCTTCCCTAGAGTCTTCAGAGAGACAGCACGGTCCTGACGACACCTGGGTCTTGGACTTCTGGCCTCTTGAACTGTGAGAAAATAAATCCCTGTTGTTTTAAGCACCAAGCTTGTGATACTTTGGGACAGCAGCCCCAGGACAAGAATACATGCTGGACCGCTTAGTGCTGAAGAAGGAGGCTCTGGGTCCAAACCGAGTCACATCGCCACCCTGCCAGGGAAGAGCTGTGTGATCTTGAGTGAGTTACTTAACCTCTCTGTGCCTTGGTCTCCCCCTAGGTTGCTGAAGGGTTGAGTGGCGAGTCTCAAGTGTTAGACAGTGGACGGGTGCCTACCGTGATGTATACCGCTAAGAGTATGATTTCCTTGTTTCAGAATTTGTCTCCTGTCCAGCTCACTGCTAGTACTGGCTCTCAGGGCAGAGGCTTGTTCTGTGCCATTTTACGTGTACTCATTCTATACGCCACAGAGCGGGTGGCTTAAACAAGAGAACTCTGCTCTCACAGTTCTGGGGGCCACAAGTCCCCAGCCAAGGAGTTAGCAGGGCCATGCTTCCTCTGCGGACTCTCCGGGAGGGTCCTTCCCACCTCCCCCGGCTTCTGTGGGCACCACACTCCACGGCCCCCCTGGGCTTGTAGACACAGCACTCCAATCTCTGCCCCGTTGTCACACGGCCTCCCTGTGTGTCCTCTGTGTCTTTATCTCTCTCTCCTTATGACCCCAGTCATTAGATTAGACACCAGCTCGTCCACAGTGACCACGTTTTAACTTGATGACATCTGCAAAGACCCTGTTTCCCAATAAGGTCACAGGCACGGATATTGGGGTCAGGACTTCAGCATATCTTTTGGGGGACACAATTCTCCCCACCACACCGCCTCTTGTGAAAACTTCTAAAAACGGTGGGGACGCTATTATCACTCCAGACACTTGAAATAGCAGAATAATTTAAAATGGATTTCACAGACGAGCATTGGGCAACCATCGAAGTATGTGTCAGAGCAGGTGCTGGCTGCTCCTGTGTGAGGTCTCATTAATAGTTGGGGAGAGTACAGGAATTAACCCACTTGTGTGTGCACAGAAACTTCTTGTATTTAATATTAGCCATAAAAAAGAATGAAATAATGCCATTTGCAGCACCATGGATGGACCTAGAGATGATCATACAAGTAAGTGAGAGAGAGACAAATATCATATGATACCACTTATATGTGAAATCTAAAATATGACACAAGTGAACTTACCTATGAAACAGAAACAGACAGACATAGAGAACAAAGTTATGGTTGCCAAAGGGGAAGGGTGTACGAGGAGGGATCAATGAGGAGTTTGGGATTAGCAGACACAAACAAACTACCACATAAAAAACAGATAAACAACAAGGACCTACTGTACAGCACAGGGAAATTTATTCAATATTCTGAAAAAAAAGAAAAAAAAATCTTGGTGAAGGGAGGAATAGCCAATGTCACGTGAATAATGAAGTGTCCGCCATTTAAAAATCTCAAACAAGTGCTGTTTTACAAGAAAAATAATAAATGTAGTGTGTTACGGTTCTCCACAGAAGCATAACCAATAACCAGTAGAGTAACAGGGTGTGTGTGTGTGTGTGTGTGTGTGTGTGTGTGTGTGTGTGTGTATCTATCTATTGTATATTGAGAGAGGGGGAAATATTTATTTTAAGGAATTATTTTACACAATTATAGGGGCTGGTAAATCCAAAATCTGTAGGGTGGGCGGGCAGACAGGGGACTCAGGGAAGAGTTGCAGTTGAGCCCAAAGTCCGTTTTTGGAAGAATTCCTTCTTCTTTGGGGGACGTCGGTCTGTTTTGTCTTCAGCTGATTGGATGAACCCCCCCCCGCCCACAATACAGAGGGCAACCTGTTTTAGTCAAAGTCTACCGATTCAACATCAATCTCACCTAAAAACTTACCTTCACAGAAACATCCAAAGTCATGTTTGACCAAAATCTGGGTACCACAGCCTAGCCAAGTTGACACATGAAAGTAACCATCGCATATGACTCATCTAGTTTTCAATTTAGTTTTATTTTTGAAACTGAGTTCAGTTTTTGTAAACCTCCCCGTTAAAATGAACAATGCGAGAATGAGAATAGAGAAGCCTCGCCACTGAAGAGAATGACACGTGGGTTTCTCAGACCTTGGACGCGACGTCTGGGCAGGACGGATGCGCGGCCGTGACTGAGCGCCACCAACAGGCACTCCGGCTCCGTCCCCACCTACGTACAAATGATCAGGCGTATATGCCACACACGCCCTCTTCACCTACCTTTGCGTTTTCCGTTATTGCTTTTTTCCCTGATGAGGATGAAAATACAATGGAACTAATGGTAGTTAACGGGAACGTGGCAATTCATAAGCATCGCAACGGCCTAGAGTACCGCAAGTGTCGGCGACGGGCCGGTGCGCTGGACACATCTGTCACAGGCTGGCTGGCTGCCTGCCGGATGTGAATCAGGAAGTGCTGGGGGCTATTGAATCATCCCCGGTGGAAGGTAGAGCAGCGTCCCTGGCCCTGCACCCACGAGACGTCAGTAGCAGCCCTCTGAGTTTTGACAACCAAAAGCGTTTCCAGAAGTTACCCAGTGCCCTCCAACTGGACGGGGCCCCAGAGCACCAGGCGTGGGTGGGAGGAGCCCGGGGGCTGGGTCGCTGCAGGCTGAAGCTAGGAGGCCGCAGAGCCTGTGCGCAGGGAGGACAATGGCCCTGGTGGGGGGTAGGAGCCCAGGAGCTCCAGGGCTTGACACTTGCACGCTGGGATCCTGTATGCGGTTCCAGAGGTCCTGGGCAGTCCATTCTGGGTCCAGCCACGCCCTTCCGGTCTAGAACCTTAAGGTGGCCTTGCCACAGGGCTCCTGTGGCCTTCACTGCCAGAAGAACTTGGTTCAGACCAGCCGAAATCGGCCACCCCTGAGGCCCCAGCACCAGGCAGGCTTGAGGTCAGGGGATTCTAAATGAAGCAGCTGCATGGTCCACACTTTCCTTCCTGTGTCCACAGGAGAGCACGTGAGCACGGCACTGGAGAGGCACTTTACCGAACCATCCCTACAGCGTCCACGAGAGGACTTCATGTGCTCACAAACGATCCACACGCCCAGGTACTGGGATCTTCAGCCCGAGGAGCCTTCCCAGATTGGCTGCACGTGTCCTACAGCACCTCAGGGATGCTCAGGGCATCCTCAAGGTGACCTGCAGGAAAATGATTAGAACTGACAGGTTGAGATGCCTCCTACCCCACCACCCATTAGCAGCCGGAATAAGAAAATGCAGCTTCCGTTTCTAAAAATGGGCTGAGCAGACTCCAGACAGGAGATAGGGACCCCAAATGAACACGTGAAAAGATGCTCAACATCATTCGTCATTAGGGAAACGAACATTAACTTCATAATGAGATACCCTACACACCCGTTGGCATGGCTAACATTTTAAATGCCGACAATATCAGGTGTCAGCAAGGATGCGGAGGGCCTGGGACACACACACAGCGGGAGGCAATGTGAAACGTTACAGCCCCTTTGGAAGGCAGCCTGGCAGTTTCTTCTGCAGTGAAACATATGCTTTCCTCAGTGACCCATCAGTGTCACTCCCAGGTGTTTACCCACGAGAGGATAAAACATCTAGCAGCTTTATCACCCAAACTGGAAACAACGCACGTGGCCATCAGCTGGCACTTGGATAAAGAGGTAGTGTCACATCCGTACCGTGGAACACTCCTCAGCAGTAAACAGTTACCGAGACGGGGACATGACGACCTCGAAAGCATTACGCTCCATGAAAGAAGCCAGACACTAAGAGCTACGTACTGTGTGGTTCTATTTATGTGACATTCTGAAAAAGGCAAAAATATAGGAACGTAAATCAGGAGTGCTGAGGCGGGGAGGTGACTGACAGGGAAGGGGCAGGAGGGAACTTTGTGGGCTTATGGGAAAGCTGTATATCTTGACGGATAAGAGCTGTACCCCTGAAAATGATGAATGTTTTTATTGAGATATAATTGATATATAAGATCGTATTAGTTTCAGGTGTACAACATAATGATTTGATATATGTATATATCACTAAATGAGTAAATTTCATCATATGTACATTTTACCTCGATAAATCCATCTTAAAGAGAAAAACATAAAGAATGCAAAACAAGCTGTCCTTCAAAAAGTGTGAAGACACGGGCTTCCCTGGTGGCGCAGTGGTTGAGAATCCGCCTGCCGATGCAGGGGATACGGGTTCGTGCCCCGGTCCGGGAAGATCCCACATGCTGCGGAGCGGCTGGGCCCGTGAGCCATGGCCGCTGGGCCTGCGCATCCGGAGCCTGTGCCCCGCAATGGGAGGGGCCACAACAGTGAGAGGCCCGCGTACCACAAAAAAAAAAAAAAAAAAAGAAAAGTGTGAAGACTCAAGTTCACAGGGTCCTGAAGTCTTTTGAAATCTTGCCGTTGAAGGGGAGCAGGTTTTGCCACCCCCAAAATATGCCGCTTTCTCGTGATTATTTTGGGCTCAATGCAATCAACCCCCCCAGCAGATTCTGGAAATGTTCTATACCTCCCCCTCTGCCTACTTACATTGCAGAGGGGGAACGTACCAGGAAGAGAGCTCTCACCAGGGATGCCTTTTTACCTGAGAAACTTACCTGCATAACGGGGCAACCTTTGTTTTCCAAACATCTCCTCCCCTTCGTGTCCCCAGACCCCACCCCTTTCCTCGGCTCAAGATGTTATACAAGCTTCAGTTACCTGGCTGCCTTTTGAGTCTTCATATCTTTCTGGGGCTCCCATGCGCCTAAGTCATTTTCTTTGTTTGTTTCTCCTGTGAATCTCTCTCTTATATGGATTTAATGATCAGACCAGCCAAGGAACCTAGAAGGGCAGAAGGGAAAACTTTCTTGCCCTGTACTGTACTCCCCTGAGAAGCCTAGAGGAGCACAGAGTTTCAGAGCAATGCCTCCTAACTCTTTTCGTTCCTGGGTTTTAGGCTTGGGGCATGAGCCCCGGATCTGTTCAAACATAAGACGTAGGAAGGTTTTCTGGGACTGTGCTGGCGTCCGCCAGGCAAGGATTCTTCCTCTGACTCCTTGCTGAACCTTCAGTACAGACACTTAATTTTTCCATAAACAAGGATGTTAGGAAAGGATATTTTTGGCAAGCATTGCTTCGGGAGACTTGTCCTCTTTGCATATTTCTATACACAGAAATGTGAATGGTGAGATCACTCGTTTTGGCGAATATTTTTGAACCGAAGAGTCAAAACCGATGCTACGATGTTTATATACCTTGAAGGAAAACATTAGCTGGAAAACTGCATCTGTTGGGAGCCCACGTTCAACCCTGAACCTGAGAACGGGGAGAGCGAGACGGTGGTGATCGTGCCGGGCGGGGCTCTGCCTTCCTCCGCGCAGCCTTTGTCCACTCGCTTCTTTCTGCCCCAGGCTGGCCGCACATGGGAAGAGCTGCCCATCCCTTGGTTCCCGGCGCGCCTTACGGCTTACGAGCGGGCGGAGCAGCGGGCCCTGAAGGTCAGCCTGGGAGCCTCGGGCCTGTTCTCGGTGGAGCTCAGGTTGTGGGCCTGCCCGCCTGTGCTGGCCCAGACCCCGCTCCCGCCACCTTTGGGATTTTTCCCTGGGAGGTGCAGCCAAGCTGTCCTCCTGGGTCAGGTCAGGAGATGCTGTCCGGGGGCTGGTCTCCCCGCTCTCTCTGAGGGCTTGAGCAAGTCGAGTCCGGACAGAAGTGGCAGGTCTCAGCCCGGCCTCCAGACCTCAGCTGTGGCCTCTGGACCAGCTTTCTCCAGACGCCTGCACGTGGGGACCCGAGCCAGTGGCGCCTTTCCTGGATGCGAACACAGTGATATGCGGCGTCTGGCCCTCGCTCCTTGTGCACGGCTCCCGCCTACGTGGGCGTTCCTGGGCTCCTGTCCACACGGCCCCTCCACGGCCCACGGCCTCGCGCCGGGGGCCCCATGCTGGGGGAGGCCTGAGATGGAGAGTTTGCAGGGGAGACTTGGGCCTCTGAGAAGCTGATCTGCCGCTGCAGGTCCTTGAGAGCACACGGGCCTGGGCCACACGGTCCCTCCGGGGTTGCATGAAGGTGGGCTCTCCACGTTGTCAACTGGCTGTCCTACGGGTTCAGCCACTGCTACTTTTCAAAAAAAAAAAAAAAATTTAAAGACATTTGGGGAATTCCCTGGCGATCCAGTGGTTAGGGCTCCGCACTTTCACTGATGGGGGCTCGGGTTCAATCCGTGGTCAGGGAACTAAGGTCCCACGAGCCACGGGGCATGGCCAAAAATAAATAAATAAATAAATAATAAGTAAATAACTAAGAGGTTTTTCTGGAACGGTTTTAAGTTCACAGCGATATTGAGAGATTTCCCACACACCCCCTTTCCCCACACAGGCACCTGTGGCACCTCCTCCGTTACTGCCACCCTCCACCAGATAGTACAGTTGTCACCACTGATGAGCCTGCATTGACACATCATTATCATCCGAAGTCCGTGGTTTGCATTAGGGGCCCCTCCGTGTTGTACGTTCCATGGGTGAGGACACGTGTGTGATGACACGCATCCGCCCTAACGGTATCGTGCTGAGTGGTTTCACCTGCAGATCCTCTGTGCCCCGCCTGTACCTCCCTCCCTCCTCCCCAGCCGCTGGCAACTTCTGATCTTCTACTGTCTCCATACTTTTGCCTTTCTCTTCCCTTTTAAAAGAGCACCTTCGATGGAAATCACTTGACATTTACAGAAAATTGCAAGTATGGGAAGAGTACAAAGAATGTCCAGCTACCTTTGACCCCGTTTGCTTGAGCCTTTGCTCTCCCCCTTGTATGTAGACACATAGATATGGAGCCGAATCATGGGAGAGTAAGTGACACGCATCCCGAGCCTTACTCCAGAATAATCAGAATATGCCCTCACGTAAGCGCCCGTCAGATTCTCGGTGGGCGGTCACTGGGAAGCTCTTATCCCACTGGAAGATACGCCCTCTCCTTCTGCATATTCTGCCTTTCTTCCAGAAACCTTGTCCTACCCCCACCTACCTTTTCTGGGGTCTGCTCGAGCTCCCTGTTCTGTGCCTCTGACATCTTACTATCAGATGGCCCGTCCTCAGCCTGTAGCCCTGCAGAACTGCCCTGTACAGTTGTGCAGTCTGTGTACTGCATAAAGGCTCCAGGTGAAGGGGGCCACCTTCACTCTGCTCACGGGCTGGATGCCCATGGAGTTGCATCTGCCCTGAGCAGTGGCTTTTTAAAATCCACGCAAAGGCATCATGTAGGCCAGGAGAGGTAGGTAAACAAAAGTGTTCTAGAAGGTGGGAGTGATCCACAGTGTCCAATGCTGCTTGCAGAGTCAAGAAAGAGGCCAACCGGAAAACAGTATGGAGGTTTCTCAAAAAAATTGAAAATAGAACTATCGTATGACCCAGCGGCTCCACTCCTGGGTGTATATCTGAAAACAAACAAACAAACCCAAAACACTAATTCAAACCATACATGCACCTCGACGTTCATAGCATTATTTACAATTGCCAAGATATGGAAGCAACCTAAATGTCCGTTGACAGATGAGTGGATAAAGAAGATGGAGTACTACTCAGCCGTAAAAAAGGACGAAAATTTGCAGTTTGTAGCAACACGGATAGACTTGGAGGGCATTATACTAAGTGAAATAAGTCAGACAGAGAAAGACAAATACTGTATGTTATCACTTACATGTGGAATCTAAAAAATTCAACAAACTGGTGAATATAACAAAAGAGAAGCAGATTACAGAGGTAGAGAACAAACAAGTGGTTACCAGTGGGGAGGAGGGGGAGGGGCAAGATAGGGGGTAGGGAGAGGGAGGGACACATCTGGAGTGTAAGACAGGCTCAAGGCTGTATTGTACATCATGGGGAGTAGAGCCAATGTTCCGTAGCAAATCTTAAGTGGAAAGTAACCTTTAAAAATTGTATATAAAATCTTTTTAATTAAAAAAAAAAGGAAGAGGCCGATCAAGGATTGAGCTCTGCATTAAGCAACAGTATCATCACTGGTGACCTTGAGATTTGCTTGTGGGGGGAGTAGTAGAGGTGACAGCCTGATTAAAGTTGGTTCAAGAATGCAAGGCAAGGAATGAGGACAGCAAGAGTATGTGTGTGTGTGTGTGTGTGTGTGTGTGTGTGTGTGTGTGTGTGTGTGTGTGTGTGTGTTGAGCGGGGCCGGGGAACAGAGAAAGCAGCCTGGTGTCCAGACAGCATATGAAGGTCAAGGGTTCTGTGGTTTTACATATGGGAAAGAGTCTAATTGCTGGGTGATTATTTTTGAATGAAACAGTACACGAGAAAGCACTTAGGACTGTGCTTGGCACGTATAAAGGTTCAATCAATGCGAGCTGTGATGGTTGTAACCGCGCTGGCAGAAACGATGGTGGCTTCCTCGTTGCATCGGGGAACTCGGAGCCCTGGGCCTCCCTCCTTAACACCCGTCTCTGCTCCCCAGCAGCGGGACGGACATCTCCCCTTCGCCCGCAGCCATGGATATGGCTTTTAGCCTTGAAGAGAGACATCTTTGTCCTTCCATGGCTGGACTGAGACTAGGGGAGGCCAAGGTCCCGGAACCAGAGGCAGGTGAGTGTCTGACGGGCAGGCCGAGATGCCGGATGGGGGAGTGACGTCCAGCCCTGACTCAGGGACGGAACAGTCTCCCGGCAAGACTAGGAGAAGAGGCCATCGCCCATTGACTCGTGTGGGTTTCGGTCAAGAGTCCAAGTATTTTGAGAAAGTGCCCCCGTAATCCTAGCTCGTCAACCTCCTCCCCGCCTCCACCTCACCCTCGCGTCATCAGTTCCTGGGTGTATGGGGCGACCATGAACTCCGAACACACGGTGACATCATCTCATACTCATCCAGGTCGAAGGTGTCCCTAACGACATTCTCCATCCTCCACACGCTTCCAGGCGTGATGAACGCCCCGGGTACCACGACTACGGGCATTAATTTTGTCTCTTTTTTTCACCGTGAAACATCTTTTACCATTTTCACTGTGCAGGCTTAAAAAATTTCTTTTTCATATAATAATTGTCTGAGCTCAGAAGAGCCAACAGTGTTACTCATTGTCACCAGAACCCAGATGGTATTTTTATTCTGTGCTCAAATTGGCTTCTGCGTTTCTTTCCAGGCCCTGTAAGCGCCTTAAAATTTCCATTTATCAGGTCAAGCTGTTCTTTAATCAACCAGAAAGTGCAGGACACACATATGACTTTGTCTCTTTCTAACGGAGACAAAGGAAGATCTTTTAAAAAGCATATATCAATGTATATCTATTTTAAGAAGAGGAAAGAGATGAGTTTGCTTCTAATACGGGCATCCCTGGGTATCCTCCGGGCATTCGTTCCAGGCCTTTCCTTTGCAACCCCACATCTGAGGTAGCTCAAGGCCCTTACAGTTGGCCCTCGGAATCCGTGGGTTCCGCATCTGCAGAGGCAGAGGGCCAGCTGTCCTTCCATCATAGCTCACACTTAATAAAGAGAGGTTTGCGCATGGCTGAGGAAGACGGAAGGTAGGCTGAGTCTGGAGGAACCTATGTAGGGCGCGTGTCTCGGCCTTCCCTGTGGGCAGGGCAGGGACAGGGCCCTGAGGAACACGGCGGCGGCTTTGGACTCCTGGATCGGAAAGACACAGCTGCATCTGCGAGGATGGTTCGCAAGTCAGTTCCTCTTGGTTGCCAAGAAAAAGTCGTAGGACTCCGGAGATGGACGGGGGCCTGGGGTTCTCCGAGTCCACCCGCTCACCTTTTAGGTGGGAGTCAAGCAGTGCAGCCCGGGGGAAGCGCCGGAACCGGAACTCAGACCTTTGACTCTAGGGCTCTCACTCCAAGGGGAGGAAAGGCTGCAGAGAGCCACTGCCTGTCTCCAGCCTGCTGGGAAGAGTCCTCTTCCGTCCTGCAATGAAACATCAGTGTCAGGTTAAAGCTGGGCCTCTCATGGGAAGGTGAACCGGATGGCGGAGGCCACGCTGATGGGGGTCCAGGGCTGGGCCGACCTGGTCCTGCACTTGGCTTTCCCTCGCCCGGCTCTGGATGTCTTTGCAGACGCTGGTGGTGCTGCTACCTGGCCCCAGAGTCGGGGAGAGTGGGCCGTTCTCCCTTACCCTGCAATACGGCTCCCTTCCTTTCCCTTCCCAGCATTCGCGACGCGCAGAACAGTAGCGTGATTCTGTTACCCACCTTAGATTTCAGGTCTCCCGGGCCTGCGCGGGTGAGCTGTGTTCCTATCCCTGTAACCTTGGAGTCCACCTGGGGGACTGGCTTCGCATTAAAAACAAACAGGCAAAACAAACAGAGAAACAAACGGTCAAGATGCGGTCAAAGTGCAGCAGACCCAGGGCTCTGGCTGATCTGAGAGGCTTAAGAGGCCTCAAGAAACTGAAGATTAGTATTTATTTCAGGATAAAAGGTCCAAGATGAGAGCTCCTGCACTTACCTAGGAAAACGACAGAGTCCCTAAAATTAGTCCATTTGTTTTTCCAGAAACGCCAAAAGCCTGGTTGTGGAACACAATCACCTTTAGAGGCGTTGAAGCTCCGCTCATTAGAGCTTCCAGGAACCAATCATCTGAAATAAATATTAATGTCTCTCTGCTCTGGTGAAACACAGGTGAGTAGAAGAAATAGTCTGAGGAAATATTGAAGTGTAGTCCCACTAAATTATTAGCAGTGTCTTAGATAGAGAATGGTGACCGGAGTCCTGCTTTGAGGGGTGTTATGGGCTGAATCGCGTCCCCTGAAAATTCATATGTTGAAAGTCTTTGCCCCCAGTATCTCAGAATGTGACCTTATTGGAAATGAGGTATTTAAAGAGGTGATTAAGTTGAAATGAGGTCATCAGGGTGGGCCCTAATCCAATCTGACAGGTGTCCTTATAAGAAGAGGAGATCAGGACACAGACATGGACAGGGGGACAGCTACGTGAGGACACGGGGAGACGATGATCATCTACAAGCCGAGGAGAGAGGCCTCAGAGGAGCCAGCCCTGCCGGTACCTTGTTCTGGGATCTCCAACCTCCAGAAGCACGAGAGAATAAACTCCTCGCGTCGAAGTCATCCAGTCTGCAGTGTTTTGCTGCGGCAGCCACAGCTGATGGATGGGGCGGGGAGGCCAGTGAGAAGCGGTGTCTGACTTCAGTTCAGACTCCCACCAATGCTGCAAGCTCCAAGCCCAGGGTCACCTGCACAAAGTAATTGTTGATAAACACCTGGTCACTACTGATTAGTCAACAGATGGGACCATGGATGCAGAAACTCCATCAATGCAAAAAATAAAGATAGGTTAAATCCTGCCACGCCTCTCTCCATCTGCTCTAGCTTTTATCAACCTCCTTGTTCACCTACGAAAACTATGCCAGCATCATCTGCAACTTTGATCCTCTTCACCTGTTTACTATGGACGTAAGGGAGAGACCAGCAGTGACCACCACCTTTACATATTTTCAACAGGGTAACAAGCATCTGTGAGAGATTGCTGGTACCCACCCCCACATCCACCCTCCCTCCCCTTCCTTCTGAGTAGTTTCATTTGAGGTGGCGATGTGCTCGGCTAAAGGACTGCCTTTTCCAGCCTCTTGGTCCTCGTGTGATATTCTGCCAAAGAGATGTCCATAGAAATGTGGGAATTCTGGTAAGTCTCCTCCAAAGGGAAGAGGCACTTCTCTCACATCCCCCTGCTTCTTTCTTTCCACTCCCTGGAATGTGGATGCCACGGCTGGAGGTCTGGCAGCCATCTTGTTCCATGAGTTGACTCTGGCAAGGGAAGCCACGTGTGGCAGGACAGAAGAATAGAAGCAGCACAGGGGTCTGTTGGCTTCGTGAAGCTGGCGTATCTGCCCTGGAATGTTTGCTTTCAGACTTCTTTTACGGAACGGTTTGAAACCTCTGTGCATTTAAGACACTGTCGTCAGGTCTTTGCTATATTCAACTGAACTGAATCCTAACATTTTCCATGGACCAAGATCAAATGAAGACTCTTGGGTACAAAGACGTTAAAAAAGTACATAAACATACATTTGGTGACTAGAAATTCTGCCTTCTTTTCTGCTGCCCCGTGGGGGCGTGAGAATCATTGAGTTAAACGGGGCTGGTAAACTCAGGAAAATGGGGTGTCCTCCTGGTTCCCACATTTACCACTTTCCTTTCGGTCCACAATGGAAATGGAAGCCCCAGGAAACTGGTGCAGCAGCAACTCTGAAGCCCCACTCACCCCCCAGAGGAAGCCCTTTGGAACCCGGGCAGGTGCGCCGTGAAGCGGGGAGTACGCAGAGCTGCTGCTGGTGAAGCCGTGAAGAGCTTTTTCCTTTCCTTTGTTTTCTTTTCTTGGCTTTCACTCGATCTGAATCCATGTTAGCATTTCCATGTGTTCTCTCTGTGAAATGAGCGACTTTGGGAGTCGGTTGGAGCTTTGCAGCTTGGAAAAATAAGTTTGGGGAAGGAAGGGTGAGACCGGGGTCAAACTGGTCCTGGGAGTAGCCCAGCTCCAGGGGCCTCGGTGCTCACTGCCTCTCCCGCAGGCAGGTGCAAGCTGGGGCGGTGGCCGGGGCTGTGGAAGAGACCCCAAAGGCACCCCGGAAGGTCAGCACGGGGGGCCGAGTTCCCTGTGGCCAAGGTGCAGGATCTCACCCTGGGCGACAACGGGGCTCTGGCCCAGCTATGAGTAGAGTGGCTACTAGGCCACAAATAAGGGCAGGGCCGGAGCCCAGTGGGCACTCGGTAACTGCTGCTGATTGATGGAAGGTATCTGTGGTTGAGTTGGATGACTAATTTCAAAATAGCAACCAGACCAGGCGCAGCTGGGCTTTTCATACTCGAAGATGCTCTCCTGCCCCGTGTCTAAGGGGTTAGATTTCTTCCAGATGCTGTGCGCGCCTGGAGGCTGACTTAATCCAGAGGCTGCTCTCATCTAGCCACGCCCCAGGGGCAAGGATTTAAAAGGTGACGGCCTAGGAGGTAGTCCTTGGCCTCAGGCTTTGTTTCCGGGGTCACTGCCCAGTGGAGGCTCGGCCCTGGGGGGCTGGCTCCATCTCCGGCTGTCCCATCCACCCCATAATAAGTGAGCTCCCACAGCACGTACAAGCTGATCCAGGGGAGATGCTCTCTGGCTGTCTGGGGTTCCCAGGACTGGCCTAACCTGATAGGCAGGTGCTGTGCCTTCATGGGAGTGGCGCGCCTCGAACCTGCTCCTCCAGGAGGGTGGCTTGAGGGCAGCCGCCCTCACCCAGCCCCATCCTTGTTCCTGGCCGCCGACCCTCCCTGCTTGGCCTTTGGTTTGAAGCTCATTTTAAAACGTAGAGTCCCACGAATGACCAGATGGCACGGTTTGCAGACTTTAAACATTTGTACAATTGTGCGTAGCTGGCGACCGGCCCGCTGGGCCGCCTTGAGAAGGAGGATGGAACCTCTCTTGCCCCAGCTGCACCTCGGCAGCGATCGGACTCGGCCGGGGAGCTTCCCGAAAGCCTGATGCTAGGCTGCACCCCAGACCGATCTTCACTGCGGGCTGCGGACCCAGCTGGGTGGTGGTACAGGGCACAGCCGGGGGCAGGTGGGCACTGGGGCAGCTTCCCTGCTGTCAGCTCACCAAGCCCTCCTCCCCTCCAGGGCGCCGTCTGTGGACCGGCGTCTGCAGCCAGGAGACCTGGGCTGATCTGGGTCCTGCATGCAAAGCTTGGGCAAGTCCTGGTCCTCACCTCCACCTGGGGATGTCAGGAGTCCCCGCCTCTGCAGGTTTGCCGTGAAGACCAAGTGTGAGATCCGCTGGGTGGCCGTGTGGGGTGCAGCATAGATGCCGCTTCTGGGTGCAAAGCAGACGGCCCTGGAGAGTGAAGTGCCTAGCCCGCCTCCTACTCCTCCCCTGGTCTCAGTGTTTTCAGACTCTCCAGGCTCCTTGCAGCACTTAATTTTTTCTTCCAAGGATTCTCCATATTTTCTGTCTCCAGGTCACTGTTCATTTCACGTTAATTTCCCCACCTGTCACTCACCCACTGGAGATGCTGTAGCAGATGTCTTCAGCTTTTTCCTTCCATGGCCTCTTTTTCCCCATGGACATTTCACATTTCCTGAACTTTCAGGGCCTTCCCCCTAGGCGGTCCTCTTGTTTAGGTGAAGTTGCTGGTTCCTTTCAATTACCCCTGTTTTTTCCACTCTTTCCTTCCAGGGTGTTCTATAGTCTCCAGAACCTCTCTTCCCCCAGTTCCAAACCTCTGGCTACTTTGACTTTGGTGTTCTCCCCGCATGGTTCTGTCTGTGGGGCCGTAACACCCTCCATGTAGCCGTGCCCTGGTCGGGTCAGTTCAGCGAATGGTCCTCGGGACCCGCTGCCCACTGTCCCTTCCTCTCTTCATGACCCGAGGGGACCTTTGGGGGCCCAGACAGACAAGTCAACCCCACACGCGTGTGTGCATGTGTGTGACGCGTGTGTGCACGAATGTACGGGGGGGTGTCGGTAACGTGCACACGGTGAGCTGCTTCTCCCCTTTCGTCTGCTAGTGTTTTATTCCCCGTGGGCCAAGCATGGCACAGCTTTCAGTAAGAGTCCCACCAGTTTCCCAGCGAGAACAGAGGAAGTAATACGTCGATTTCAGTGGGATTTGATCCAGGTGGAGAAAGCGCAGTGAGCAGTTTACATTACTCTGCAGGGAGAGGTTTTGCTCCAAGAATATCTTAATGGTAGTGTTTCGGTGTGGACAGCAACATACGTCATGATGTTTTGATCAGGGTTATGGAAACCGATTCTTCATTTATAGTCGCTGGCACTCATGAATAGCCAAAGTCCAGGGCACGAGGCGACCGGAGCCTATCGATTGTGGTTTAGGTGAGACCGCCATGGCCCTGTGGAGGCCACCGTCCTCTCCCGAGCTTCCCGTGGGCTGCTGGGCTGGAGGTGGCAGCGAGTGGGCTGGATGGTCTCGCCCCAGGGGCCCCAGCGTTCACGGTTAGGCCCCCCAGGAAGAGGGGACCTGCTGAAAATCCTTACACAGGGTTTGACCCGATGTACAGACCATGAGCGGCCGGAAGTGGGCTTTGCACGTCCTCAGGCCACACAGCAAGCGAGGCAGTGCTGGCCATAAATTCCAAGAGGTGATTGAAAGCCTTGGGGTGCTTCACAGGGAACTGGGGGGGGGTCCTCATGGCTCCTGCCTAGGGAGACAGAGAAGGGGCCCCAAAGGCACCAGCCTAGAGCTGGTGGGACAAAGGTGCCCTTGCTGCTGCAAACAAACACAATTCTTCTGTGAGCAAGTAGAACTCAACAAGCGGGGGCTGCCGCGTTCTTCACAACAGCCAGAGGTGGAAACAACCCACCTGCCCGTCAGCAGACGACTCGGGAAACAAGGGCGCTCTATCCATCCAGTGGAGTATTATTCCGCCGTAAAAAAGAACAAAGAACCACTACCTGCAACAGCGTGGCTGAAACTTGAAAACATTCTGTTAAGCACAAAAAGCCAGGGGCTTCCCTGGTGGCGCAGCAGTTGAGGGTCCGCCTGCCAATGCAGGGGACACGGGGTCGTGTCCCCGGTCCGGGAGGATCCCACGTGCCGCGGAACGGCTGGGCCCGTGAGCCATGGCCGCTGAGCCTGCGCGTCCGGAGCCTGTGCTCCGCAACGGGAGAGGCCACAGCGGTGAGAGGCCCGCATACCGAAAAAAGAGGAAAAAAAAAAAAAATCCAGGCACAAGAGGCTGCATTTTGTATTATCCTGTTTATATGAAATGTCCAGAATAGGCGAATCCACAGGCAGAGAAATTAGATGAGTGGTTGCCTAGGGCTAGAGGGGGAGGGGGAGGCTGGGAGGACGGGGGCGGTGATAGCTAATGGGTTTCTTCTTAGGGTGAGGAAAAGTATTCTAAAAAGGATTGTGGTGACGATTGCACAACCCTGTGCTTATACTAAAAATGATTGAATTTTACACTCTAAATGGGTGACTTCCATGGCATATGAATTGTATCGCAATAAAGCTGCTACCGGAGAGAGGAAAAAAAGAAACGAAAGTGGGTCAGCAGCTGTGGAGTGTCCAGGTGTCACCTACCACTTCTGTGGACAGCTGTGGACTGTCCAGGAGCCCTCCTACTTCTTGGATCTGCCGCCACGGCCCTGTTCTATGTTAGAAAACAGTACGTTGACTCTACCTGTTAAATTCTCGTGCTGTCATTTGGTCTCCAGAGATTCAGCACGGTGCCTGACTACAGCAGCTCTTCCTAGTGGAAGTGGTGGGAAAAGAGGCCCGATTCACCGGGAACAGATCGAAGGTCTGTGAGCAGAGCTGCTGCCGGGGACTTGGGTATTGCACAACCGAATGCAGGAGGATAAGCAGACGCCACGTTTCGGCATCAAGGTTGGTTAGGAACACGAACCTACATGCCAGCAAGTTTCATCCTGAGCTGACGGGCAGCTTTGTCAGTCGCTGCAGCTCTTGGCATGGGTCTCATTCTTTCCATTTGGAGCCACGTGGTCTGGATCTCAGAGGATGGAGACGGGCGCGAGAGTGCGACAAGCTGCTGGGATTCTAAAGTCCTCCTCAAATGAGATGCTACTCCTTTCACAGCAACATTGGGAGAGATGATGGCCAGTACGATGAGATGACCTTGAAGAGTGTGTCTCCAGAATCCTGCCTCTATCCAAGGTGGAAAACCCAGGCTGCCTGCTGGCTAACCCACAGGGCCGTCTCTCAATTCTGCACGGCTCCCTCCTACCCTCCCCTTCCTTCCCTCGGGTCTGGGCTTCCCCCTCCTGGAGGCTCTGCGCTGGCTGTGATGACTCGTTTCCCCTTGGGTTCGCCCGCCATGCCTCCTCTCATTCTCCAACATGGGAGCTGGGTGTGAGCTTCCCGCTGCTTTCTCTCTCCTGCTCTCCTGAGGACAAGGAAACAGGCAAGCTGAACAAAAAAGGGAGTTGTCAGAGATCCTAAAAGTTACTGGCTGTGGTGGACGCAGGCCTTCCCCAGTAGGAACGGGCCCAGGTCCGTTTCTCCACGGCTTCTCCTCTGACTGTCCTGTTAAAGCTCATATCCAGGAGTTTCCCAATTCTTGCAGGGGGGTCACTCTTGCCCAACCCTGGCCAGCTTGGAGCTTGGGCCAGGGGACCCAAACTTGACCCCTGTCCAGCTTGGATTGGGGCGGCCTCATCACCTCTTCGGAGGGGATTCTCAGACTTTCCTCACCTGTCCTGAGCATGACGTTCCGGACCCCATCCCGAGACTCTGGGTTCCCCCGTGCCTTCCTGGGACATCACGGCTCTGGTCCCCGGGGACTCGCCTGGCCCTCTGGAATTTGTTACCTGTGTCTCTGGCTGGATAAGGAGGCCATTTCCTCAGCTAAGGCTCAGCTTTGCCAGCTCTGTCCTAAGCTGATGTCTTGGCCAAGCCTCCCTCCCTGGCCCGTGGGTGACGGAGCAGAGCTAGGCTTTCGGGTCCAGCTGCCTTAGAGCCCCCTCTAACCCCCGCATACCCCTGGCAGACTCCTGTCCCTCCTTGCTTCAGAGCTGACAAGCTCAGTTCTTATTTCCACTTGATGGAGGCTCTGAGTTCTCAGCTGATTTGAACACCCCAGTCTCGTGAGCGCTGGACGCAGCCCCTGGCTCAGAGGACTAGCCACATCGACCTCCTCGAATCCAGTTTGACACTCTTTGTACCATATTCACCAGATATCGCGTTGATCACCTCCTTGGCCCTAGGGCTGCGGAGTCTGTGGTTATTCTGGCCTCCAGGGAGTTTACAGTCTTGTGGAGAAGACAGATGATTACCAAATGTGAAATGCTACAATTTTTTTAATTTTTCATTATTCGGTCATTCCGCTCAGCTTGTGGGATCGTAGCTCCCCGACCAGGGATGGAACACCGGCCCTCGACAGTGAAAGCTGGAGTCCTAACCACTGGACTGCCGGGAATTGCCTGCAATTCTACAGATCTTGAATTCCGTTGTGAGAAGGGGTATGATGAGAAAGTCCAGCTTGTTATAACCGGAGCTCCTCTGGCCTCAGAGCCAGACAAAGCATCTGTAAGTGACATTTAGGCCAAGAGTTGAAACTAGTGAGGCCGCGAAGGGCTGTGCGTGTGTGGGTGTGTCTGTGGGGGGTGTGGTGGGGGCAGGTGGTGGATTCCAAACATGTTTGAAAGGAACAGCAGTCCTTTACTCGCTCGCTTATTCACTTGGGGACTCACTCTGGAGCACCTGGACCCCAGGCCGGAGGACAGAGGGTTTGGTGCCCAGAGCGGCCGCGTGCAGCGTGGACCACAGGGCAGTGGACGCTGGAAGTGGTCACTCACATCCGGAGCGGAGGGGAGGTAGTCGTTTGGGTCGAAGTGACAACAGGGGGAGCAGAGCCGGATGAGAAGAGGATTCGGGAGGTCACTTTTCCCTGGACCGGAGGCTGGTGGAGGGTGGGGGATGCAGGCGGGGGGAGGGTCACAGCGACCCTGTCTCCGGCATGAACGACCGGTGGGTTGTGGGATCCTTTAAGGAGGAAGCAGGTGCAGAGAAGAGCCGAGCTGGGGGGCTGTGACCGGGGCTCCGCCGTGGACACAGGTACAGCCAGCAGAGCCAGGATGAGGGGGGGAAGAGGGGGATGCGATCGACAGACGGCAGGAGGAAGCGCCCAGATTCTTCAAGCTCCCACACAAACGCGCGCGCTACGGTTTGCGGAGGACGGAACCAAGTATCGTCCCTCCAGCTGGAAGCTGTCGTCACCCCAGCCACTTTGCGGGGCCCCCTCCCCCAGAAAGGCCCAGCTGCTCCGTGGGAACGGCATCCGTGACGTTCTCTGGCCTCAGGCTTGGACTGTCCCGCTCACGGCACGGGCTGATGGACGGGGAGGCGCGGTCCGGGAGTGACCCCCAAGCAACAGGGACGGAAACTGGAGAAAAACCTCGGCTCTCGCTGTCCTCGTGGGGACAGTTCTGCCCGGTCTCTCCGCGCAGCCCCAGGGGGACCAGCTCTCTCATCCGGGTCCCCGACCTCCCTCATCTGCTGTGCCTCCTACCACCACTCAAACTGACTATTTGCACGCCTATCCTCATCTTGGGGTTTCTTACGAGGGAAGTGAAATCCAGGCATTAATGAAAGTTCTTACGTACTATGGTCAATCATGTTCATTTACTTGGAAAATTGATAAAGGTGTGTTATGTCCATTTAATTGAAAAACAAGGGCAGAATTATGCTTCAGAAAGAGAAAATATTGTTCTAGGAGTAATGCTCTGTGATACATTTCATTCCGTTGTGACAAGTCCAATTTACTCATCGTGATCTTTGGATAATAACAAAACATCTGGAGCTAGGTTTTTCTGACATTTAGAAACTTGCTTCTAAATTAATTTGTCCTACAAAATCGATGCATAGCTGCCAACTGCCATCCTCCTCTGATTAATCATGAGGGGAAGGAGGAAATCATCCCAGCAGGGTGTATTGGGGGCGAGGTGACCTTCCTAGCCAGTCTGGAATCACACCATGGAGGAACCATCGGGTCCGCTGGGCCTGAACTGGAAGTCAGCTCTGATCCTCCCATCGCGAACACGACTCTTCCCTCAATCACACCCAGCTGGTCTCTCCTGCACCGTGAGATCTGAAACAGATAAAAACACGGCGGGAGCTTTGAAAGTCAGGTGGCAGGTGCCTGCAAGCAGCCTGTGCTCTTGAGCCCGCGGCCGGGAATCCATATGTGACGGGCCTCAGAGATCTTTTTCATTGACGGCAGCGGTGAATCAAGAAGGTAGATGCTTTGCTGTGACCCAAACCAGAGCCAAGGATGGGCAGAGACTCTAGTCCTAGTCAGCCTTCCTTCTAACACTCCCGGTTGTAAGGTAATTGCCGCCAAAAGCGGAATGGAGCGTAGCCGCTGCACGTGCGCTAGTTCAATATGTTTCTGCTGCTGTAGTTGTTCACTGGGGCTGCCTCGCCCGGCCGGCCCTGGCAGCGCCAGGTGGGTCCCTGCAAGCCCCTCGCAGCCATCTGTGGTGCCTGAGGATGAGGCAGGAGCTCCCCCTACAAGGAGTCCCAGGTGGCCTGCATGGGGGGCAGGGGACATAGGGCTAGGGGACGACAGGTTCTAAAACGCGACGTACTATTTCAGAGCATCTGTTCACCCTTTTGTTAGGGACGTACTCTCTTGATCCTGACAAGGACTTGGGGCCCAGGCATTAGTCTCATCCTCATTTTACCCGCGAGGAAGCAGACACTCAGAGTAGTTATAGCTGTAGCCAACCGGGTGCCAAACAAGGAAGCTGGGCCCCGTCACACCTTTGAGCCTTAAGGCCTGGCTCAGGCTCTGTTGGTGACAACGGCTCTTCTTGGGACAGTTGTGCGTGCACGGGAGGGTCGGCGCCCTGGCCAGCGCCGTAGTTTTATCCAAGAGCTCTTGTCCTGTCCCTATAAGAAGGAAGGGCATCAATTGTCAGATGCTGACAAAGGTCACGTGTGGCTTTGGGAGCCCCACTGCCATTTGGTGAAAAGCTCAGACATATAAGACCCATATTTAATAAGACTCATTCCTCTAGGCAGGTACTCCGGCCCATCTTTCGTAGCCTGTTCCACTGCCCTCCCCACCCAGCCAGCCTCAGCTTGGGGGGCGGTTCTTCTGGGCATCTGATTCCAGCCTCGGCTCAGCACGGATACCCCCTGTGCTGAGGCTTTGATCCGCAGGATAGGCTTTTCCAAGATCTGACAGTCCCCTGCATTGGAGGTGTCCGTGAAGAAGCTGGACCTCCCAAATTCCATCATCACATGGATTCTGGGTACCCGCTGTGGTCTGAATGTTTGTGTCCCCGCCTCCCAAATTCATGTGTCAACATCTTAATGCCTGATTGTGATGGTGTTAGGAGGTGGGGCCTTTGCGAGTTGATTAGGTCATGAGGGTGGAACCCTCATGAATGGGATTAGTGCCCTTATAAAAGGGACCCCCAGAGAGCTCCCTGCTCCTTCTACCATGTGAGGCCCCAGTAAGAAGCCACCATCTATGAACCAGGAAGAGAGCCCTCACCAGACACCGAGTCTGCTGGTGCCTTGATCTTGGACTTGCAGCCTCCAGAACTGTGAGAAGTGAACGTCTGTTTTTTTTATTAGCTGCCCGGTCTCCGGTGTTTTGTTTTAGTAGCCTGAGCTGACTAAGACGGTACCTATTTATATTTGCAACCTGGGCCCCTTCTTGGAGGGAAGAAGAGGAAAGAAGCTGATTTCACAAGTTGACAATCTATTGCATAAAATGGTGCTATTTTCTTATTTCCCTCTTTCTGACTCTACGGGGCTCCTCTTGGTTACGAGGCCTGGAATTTCTGTAAACACATCTGAGCCCAGCCTTTCCCTGGATCAGCTGCTGGCGTTCATTGCCCTCGTGAGCCATCGTCTCCGGCCTCAGCCGCACCTGGCGCCTCTGGTTCTGCTCAGTTCTGGTCTCTGTCTCGTCAGCCGGTGACCACAGGGCAGGAGGGCGCAGACCCCTCTCCTTTCCACGTAGGGCAGTCTCCAGGCTTCCCTGGGTCCTCTGAGGTCTTGGCCAGGCCTGTTGCATGGCTTGTGGGTGCACAGGTCCCCCTGGGGGCTGGGTGGGCAGGGACAGCAGGAGGGGGCTGTGGACGGAGGGAAGGAAATGCCCCGGAGGCAGAAATTCAGCCTTGACCCCTCAGTCCTCTAGGCCCCGGGACTGGCCAATCGGTCACACGCCAAGCGCACTTAGACCCTGTAGCTAAATCTCACGAGGGAGAGCAACACCTAAATGACGTGTGTCTGCACGCATGTGTGTGATTGTGCGGCATTGCTATGAATTTTCCCACCTTAAGACTTTTAAGACCCAAGGATCCCAAGTGTCCCGTTTTCACCACCCTTCCCTCCCCAAACCTCACCCGCCCCCCACTCCTACCTTGCTAACCCCCCTTCCCTGCCCGTTTGTTTCAGGACAATCAGGTCCCTGTGGTCCCTGGGGTCCACTGACGAGCGCCGGTGTCTCGTCAAGGGTGCAGGATGAACCTTGGGTGTCTCGTCGGAGCACAGACCCGAACAGGTGGAAGGACAGAGAATTCAAATCTGCCTTGTTGGCGCTGAAAATGGGATTCAAATACAGACAATTCCTTTTGTTACTGGAATCCCTGGCAGAGATGGTAGCACAAGTGAAAGAACGATTTGTTTGAATGCAGACCTTCCCCCCGTGGTTCTGCATTTCTGCATGTGATTTGGGCTAAGATAGCCCCGGTCTCTCCTGGAACACCCCCAAAGGGAGGTTGTCTGCTCAACGTGTGGCCATGGACACGCAGGGCGGAGTAAGCAGGTGGGCGAGAGTCACCTCCAGCAGCTGTGAGTGAATGAATACAGGAACCACCGTTTCCATGAGGATCAGAAGCAGCCCCTTCCGCAAGGCGGGGAGGGAGGATGACGGATAAATAAGCCGAAAGACATCAAGTAGGATTGGAAGCGTTTGCTTTCTGTGTAGAACTTGATTGTATTTAGGTAACGCTGCCCATCCCTGCCCTAGCTTCCCAGAGGGGTCAGAGGTGGCTTTGTTACCGTGGTCGCCAGACCTGTCAGGTGACTTTAGTAGGTGAGCGGACTGTGTTATGCCTACACGACCACGACGGTCTCCATGTCCGCCTTTGCCTAAACGGCGCAGAGGCCGGCCACCCAGCAGGTCTGGGAGCCTTGGGAGTTTCCTGCTGGCTCCCCTGAACCAAGGCTGGCCTCTGCTCAGCATCTGCCCTATCTGCCCTCCAGAGACGGGACGTGTGATTCAGGGAGAAACCTCTGCTTCCTCGATTCAGCCTCATTTTAGGACAAAGATCATCATCTGTGACTCGTCCTCTCTCTGTGCCCCGAAGTGCAAAAGAAAAAGTCGGGCCATTTCAGCAGACTCTGGTGCAGGACAGGGCCAGGGGATCGCGGCTTTTGAAATTTGTGTTTAAAACAATAAGGCAGGATTTGGAAATCAGTAACTGACTATTCCATGTCTCGTTGCAGCAGGATGGAATCTTTGACGGCAGTATTTATTCAAAACCTGTCTCGGTGGAAAAAAAAAAGTCTGGTTTAACAGAGGCTGTGCTGGGGGGACGTGGGGGGAGGAATTTCGGGAAACCTAAATTGGCTTTCAGCGTCTCTAGTCCAAACATCTGGGGAGCCGTTGGTTTCCACGTCTGTTGGGGAACCTGATGACCTCATTGTGCTGAATCCAGTGTGACCTTGCAGCAGGATGGGCTGTGCACTGCGGGAGAACTGCTCGCCATTTCTTATCTATGAGGGAAGGTACCCACTGTGCATGTCAGAGGTTAGGAGGTGTGAGTAAAGCAATAGCAAGCTGTAAATTCTAGACCTTCTGAGTTTTATTGCCGCCAAAAGGAAGGTAAGATTCTGATGTCATCACCTGGGCACTTCATTTTCTGAGTAATGTGCGCTGTCTTGGAGACGAAGTGGCCTTGCTCGAGAGTTAGGTCATCACCACCCTGCCCGGAGGGAAGCCAGGTGTGAGCTCACCGGTTCGCTGCTGCAGATTTACAGCCCACCTGCGGGCCGCTGAGTGGAGGACCCTGCATCCCCGATGCTTTGCCGCTTTCATCGATTCCAGCCGATACTTTCTGGCACATGAGGCGCTGGGCTGTGAGGAGGTGAGGTCCAGGGCACGGAGCCGTACAAGCCCACAGGGTGGTGGTGGCTGCTGCGGTCCCGTGGGAGCTCAGGAAGACCACCTGACCGTTTTCTTCCCGCCACGCTAACAAGGGGGCTGGGGTCAGGTTGCTCCGGCAACTTGCTTGAGGGCATCCGACTGACCTGGTCTGTAACTGCCCGTTAGCTGCTTGTCCGATGCCAGGGACAGGTCCGTGGGAAGCCGTGGGGGTCTGTGCCGGAACCTCGGCGTCCACACCTGCAGCTGAGTTCATCTCGCTCCTGGGCAGACGCCCTTGATTAAACCTCCGTCACCGTTTTTTCTTTCCTTTTTTCCCCATAACAAGCATCCTCTAAACCAGTTGCTTCTCGAATATTCATGCACACACGAGTCACCCGGAGGGCTTCTAAAACTGCAGATTCTGATGTAGCTGTTCTGGGTCAGCCTGGGTCAGCGTGATTCACAAGCTCCCTGTGAGGCCACCGCCACCGGCCGGGGGACCACGCTTTGAGGAGCCCAGCCCAAAATCTCCTTGGACCTCAGGAGACTTCTAGACCTGCTCCTGATACAGTTTCCTCTATAGCATATCGGGGGCTGGGACCCCACGGGTACTTCTCCACGAGCCTGACAGGTCTGACAGGTCAGCGTACAGACATAACCCCCCTGGCCCGGCTCAAGACGTGAACATGGGTGGACAGAGACTTCCTACTGGCGAGAAGTGAGGGAAAGATGGACTTATCCATCAGCTAGGAGGGCGCGGATGGGAGACCCTGAGGTCGGGAGAAGAGAAGGCCATGGGGGCCTGAGACTCAGAAGACAGAGGAGATCTTGCACGGAGGGCGGAGGACAGCAGGGTCCATCTCGAAAAGGAAGAGGATGGACTGCGTAGGGGAGCCGAGCGGGGCCTGGACGCCTGCAAAGCGACCTGGGGGGGGGGCCCTGTGAGTGGGCGGCCAGGGACTCACCTGTTGGAACACCAAGTGCAGCCTCTGGTGATGGATTCAGGCCGAACTCAAGGCTGGGCCCTCGAGAACCAGGCAGAGACGGCCCTGCTTCCTCAGAGCCCCGAGGAGCCTCAGTTCGAACTATCACCACGGGACTCCAGGGCCTGGGACAGGCTGGTGGCACACGGCAGGCTCTCAGTCAACGCATCTTGAGCGAATGGAGTGGAAACGGGGCAGGACTGTGAAAAGAGCGGGTCCCATCGGCGCAGGAAGCTGGCTCAGACCACCTGGGGGGCGAGCGTGTGGCTCAGGACTGGTTTTCCTCCTGCTGGCGCTCTGTCCCCACGCGGGGTCACTGTGCGGCCGGCAGGGAGAGGATGCACACTCAGGGTCTGCATCTCCAGGGGGGACATCAGGGGCTTGAGGCAGCCCTCGGGGGTCATCAGCGGTGGGACCCAGGGGACCCACCATGGCTTTGGGGGCCCGGACTGTACTGGGCTCTGGACCAGGCAGTGGCCCAGCTGGGCACCCCTCTCCGCATACTTGGGTCAGAGCTGCCACTTGGACGGTCCAGGACACGGCCCCTCCCGGAGCTTTTGTTGACTTGGGGGCTGGGTGTCCCCATCACAGAGCGGGGTGGTCTGCTCTGGTGGGAGTGTAGGGGCTGGAAGCAAGGCCAGGCCTGAGGGCCCCGGGAGGGCCCTGGAGGGGGAACTCGCGTTGGGCCCCCGGCCCTTCGACCCTCCTCCACTGCCTAGGTGCGTGGCCTGCACATCCCCGCTCATCGTGGTCACCGAGGTCCCTGCAAAGCCCAGCTGACGGCAGTCCGTGAAGCCTCATTCTAGGCTGTTGACTCGGTAAGTGCCCTTTGAACTCCCTCACGCCTGTGAAGGCCGGGCAGCTGCCTTGGCTTGGAAGAGTCCTCAGGACAGACGGCTCAGACAGGTCCTGCCTGGCGAGAGACCGCCTTTCTGCTTTCCCAGGTCAACCCTAAGGGATCAAGGCAGCGCGTTGCCATCATAATGGTTTATAAACTTCTCATTGTGATATATAATTTCAGCCTTAGAAAAAAGTTGCAAGAATAGGACAAGACGTTCCTGTACTTTCAACTGATTCACCAGTTGGTAGAATTCTGCTCATTCGCTCTAGTTTAATCTCTATGTATATATCTTTTCTTATATATATATATATATATATATATAGCATGATCTCTCTATATCTTTTCATCTGTATTGTATAATGTCCATCTATGCCTAGATATCTTTTCTTAGATATTTATAGTATAATCTGTCTCTCTCTATTTCCTTTTATATATATTGATACATACAGAATAGTCTGTTTATGTATATACTTTTCATATATATATGTAGTATAACCTGTCTATCTTTTTATATATATATGCATATATGTGTACTGATATATATGTTATAACCTCTGTGCTATAGTCTGAATGTTTTTTGTCCTCCCAAAATTCGTCTGTTGAAATTTAATCCCTAATGTGATGGTATTAGGAGGTGGGGCCTTTGGGAGGTGATGAGGTCATGAGGATGGAGCCCTCATGGATGGGATCAGTGCCCTCATAAAAAAGGTCTCACAGAGCTTCCTCACCCTCCACCATGTGAGGACACAGTGAGAGCATGGCCCTTTACATACCAGAAAGTAGCTCCTCGTCAGACACTGAATCTGCTGGAGTCTTGATCTGGACTTCCCAGCTTCCAGAACTGTGAGAAACAAATTTCTATGGTTTATAAGCCACGCACCCAGTCTATGATATCCTGTTGTAGCAACCTGAATGGACTAAGACACTCTGTCTATACGTATATCTTTTCATACTTTTCATATATGTTATAATCTCTATGTATATGTCTTTTTGGATATACATATAATTTCTCTGCCTCTTATCTATGTTTTCATGTGTGTGTGTGTGTAATACACCCTCTTACATCACCACAGTACATTTATTAAAATCAGGAGACTTAACAACGCTACACCCTCATCTCTAATCCATCATCCATATTCAAATATCATGCCCCTTTTATGTTAAAAAAGAAGTAGGGCTTCCCTGGTGGCGCAGCGGTTGAGAGTCCGCCTGCCGATGCAGGGGACATGGGTTCGTGCCCCGATCCGGGAAGATCCCACGTGCCGCGGAGCGGCTGGGCCCGTGAGCCATGGCCGCTGGGCCTGCGCGTCCAGAGTCTGTGCTCCGCAGCGGGAGAGGCCACAGCAGTGAGAGGCCCGCGTACCTCAAAAAAAAAAAAAAAAAAGAAGTAGATCTGGTGAATAGCGCGAATGTCTGATACTGTTCAGTTACCATCGCTACCAGCAGTGCATTCGAGCAAATTAAAATGTTCCCGCGAGCAGGGTGACGTGAAGTGGAACAGCTTTGTTGTGACCTCTTCCCGGCGGGTCAAAGCTGCTGGTTCGCTGGCCCACTGGCATTGTCCTCACAAGTTCCTTCCCCAGGACGAATAAGGGAGGCTCTCTTTGCCTGTTTCCATTCCACTGAAAAGGTCTCGAGGGCTTGAAAAACTTTCAATAACTACTTGTCCAGAGATAACCTCCTTTAGGGAACAGAGGGATACTTTTTGGGGGGAAGATGTTGCCACTGGAGATGAGTAAAAATAAAGAGGTCCAGCAAATGAGCTAAACTTCTTTGTCGTTTATGAAATACAGGATTACAAAACAGACATAGAGTCACAGATATAGAAAACAAACTCATGGCGACCGAGGGGGAAGTGGGGAGGGACAAACTGGGAGATTGGGATGGACATACACGCACGACTATATGTAAAGCAGATCACTAATACGGACTTACCGTAGAGCACAGGGAACTCTACTCAATGCTCTGTAATGACCTGTATGGGAAAAGAATCTAACAAAGAGTGGATCTGTGTATGTGTATAAGTGGTTCACTTTGCTGTACAGCAGAAACTGACGCAACATCGTACATCAACTGCACGCCAATAAAAATTAATTTAAAAAATAAAATATATTTGCCCTGCGTGACTACTTTTTTGGGGGGTCCAGAACCCTCTCCAGAATCGCACACTATATTCAGTTGTCATGATCATAATGACGTGGAGGGAAAGTATTATTTTCTCTTTCTTTAGTGAAGTATAAAACTAGAGCCAGTGGCATAAACATGGCTTTTATTTAAAGACTTGGAATCCACAAACCCTTTCCATCAACTGGCGAACAAGATCCAAAAGGCATCGACACGGGCAGGCCTCGTGTGACGGACATCGCGGAGCGGGGGGTACCAGAGCCTGGTTTCCGGTTTCAGTTTATGACTCACCACCGTCCTGACCCCGGCCTGGCCTGAGTCTGTTATTTAGACGGCAGTGTCTGTTGCTCTGCTCTTGAACCTGCTTTTAGACACTGCTCTTGTGTTAAAAGGCAGATTTCTGACCACGCTGTTGGATCGTGAATTTGATTACACATTTTCCCCTATAGCAGTGAAGGGATGAAAGCCTCCTATAGCTAAATTAACGCCACGAGGCACCAGGTTTCGACTGCATCAGCCCGTCTTCCCACCTCTGAATAATAGTTCTTTGTCCAGAGTGATGTCGGTCACCCCAACCTCAAAGCCCTTTTGTGGGGTGGCATTATCTCCGAGGGCCTGCGTGGTGCACGTGAAGGACAGGGGTGGCGACGGCGGCCGCACTCTTCAGGCCCCGAGGCAAGGCTGGATCTAGACCAGAGCCGCTGACCAACCTCGCGCTAGGGCCGCCGGCACCCCAGGCTCCAGCAGATGAGACTGTGGAGGGCCGTCCACAAAATGAAGATATGTTTTTGGCCTGCCTTTTACCTAAAAACAAATCTTTTTTTTTTTTTTTTTGTACGCGGGCCTCTCACTGCTGTGGCCTCTCCCGTTGCTGGGCACAGGCTCCGGACGCGCAGGCGCAGCGGCCACGGCTCACGGGCCCAGCCGCTCCGCGGCACGTGGGATCCTCCCGGACCGGGGCACGAACCCGCGTCCCCTGCATCGGCAGGTGGGCTCCCAACCACTGCGCCACCAGGGAAGCCCCTAAAAACAACTCTTTTTAACGTTTATTAAATGTTTTCCCTAACAGCAAAATGTCCAGGACGCTTTATGGGCGAAGGGAAGATGCTGAGAAGGAAAGTAAACCGGGTTTGGGCCACACGTTGGATTTACACGTGGGGTATGGAGGTGTTCTCATCTTCCCAGATGTGCTTCGATGGTAGTAATGAAACAGACATCTCTACGACACCTGTCCTCCTTCGCAGGGGAGGAGGCCGGGGCTCACTATGCGCGGGAAGTTTGTCCAAGCTGACCCAGCCTGTGAGGGGCCAGGCTGTTTCAGAGGCTAAAATTTTCAGAGGTCACCGGTTCAGAGGTCGGTGCCTCAGAGGTTATTACCTTCGAGGTCACCACTTTGGAGGTTCCCAGCTCAGAGGTCACCACCACAGAGATCAACATCCCAGAGGTCACCAGCTCAGAGGGGACCACTGTACGACCTGGTGCCGGAGTCCGCGGGCGTCCTGCATGTGAGCCAGGAGCAGGTCGCCTGGCAGGTGCTCTCGGGCAGCGGAGAGCGGCCACAGCCTTCTACACCCGGTCAGCACCGCCTCCACCCGGATCTTCCAGGCGTGTCCTACTCTGGTCCCTTTGAAGATGAACAGCTGACAGCTTCCAAAACAACCCTCCCTTCCGCCTACTTTTCTGTCAAAAGCACCCGATTCCCTGTTGAAGCAGGAAAAGGGGGTGGAATCAGATGATCTGGGTTTGAATCCTCATTTTCTGTCTGGAAACGAGTACATGAACACGTTTCCTCTCCGCTCGCGCCACGAGGTCCCGCACACAAAAGCAGCAATATCGTTGCCAGGATCTTAACAACACAGTCAAATACACAGAAGAGACCTGGCCAGGCTCTTGCAAGCGCTGTCTCTGCACCTTGTCAGGGATCGGGGGCAAGGGCTTCCTGGGAGCTGGCTTTTTTATCCTAAACATTTTATTATGAAAACTTTCAGGCACACAGAAAAGTTGGAACAAACTGTGATGGTGAGAGCACCCTCGACTCTACAGTTAACATCGGCCACGCTCACCTTCTCACGTCTCTACTAGCTATTCACCCCCAAGCCTGTGCTGTCTTGTTTTTGATACAAAGTGACTTGCAGACATCCAGGACTTTCACCCTAAATACTTCACTGTGGGTAACGTTAGAGTCCAACATTTGTTTACTGCTTTTTTGTTTTGTTTTGTTAAAGTATTTTATTTATTTATTTTTAAAGTATCTATATTAGTTTTTTTTTTAAATTTTTTGGAGTAGAGTTGATTCACAGTGCTGTGTTGGTTTCAGGTGTCCAGCAGAGTGAATCAGTTATACACATACATACAGCCACTCTTTTTTTTTATTTTATGGGCCATCCATTTTAATGAAGGGAAGAAGTGATTTGACAAATACAGAGCAAACAGAATATGAAGTTTTGTCCTCCATTAATATTCGTAATGGATAAAGTGGGCTCCAAGGCCTTCAAGATAGCTTGAGACCATCATCTCTGTGTCGCCCGTAGGAGGATGTTCTGCCGGGATGTCTTTCTCTGTCACCGAGAAAAATTTCCATAATATATATTGATACTTACTGAAACAGATATGGGGCATGTGGGTAATTAGGAATCTGTTAGCATATTTTTCCAGAAGCCTTGACTACAAAATGAAGATAGTAGATTTGGACACTTTCAGCTATGAAGAAATGGTTTGGGTATTCTTTTTTTTTTTTTTTTTTTTTTAAACATCTTGATTGGAGTGTCATTGCTTTACAATGGTGTGTTAGTTTCTGCTTTACAACAAAGTGAATCGGTGATACACATACATATGTTCCCGTATCTCTTCCCCACTCTTTTTCTTTGAGATTCTTTTCCCATAGAGGTCATTACAGAGCACTGAATAGAATTCCCTGTGCTATACAGTGGGTTCTTATTAGTTATCTATTTTACATATAGTAGTGTGTATGTTTTTAATAAAATTTAGATAAATTGATACGTACAAACGTTACATGTGCCTCCACTGAGTTTTGATGAATGTATAAACCTCCATCAACGTGTACAACATCATCAAGGTATAGAACGTTACCAGAACTCCAGAAAGTTCCCTAACACTCCTTCCCAAGTGGTCCGCACGCTCACCCTTCAGAAGCAACCACTGCTCTGACATTTTCCATCAGAGCTTTGTTTAGCCTGGTCTAGAACTTCACATAAACGGAATCATGCAGTGTGGGCTCGGTTGTTTCTGGCCCCTTCCATTCAGCATCAGGTTTGTTTGTGATGCTTCCATGTTGTTTGTGATACCTCAGAAGTTCACTTCTGGGGACTTCCCTGGTGGTCCAGTGGTTAAGACTTCGCCTCCCAGCACAGGGGTTGGGAGGTTCCATCCCCGGTCAGCGAGCTGAGATCCCACGTGCCTCACGGCCAAAAAACCAAAACATAGTACAGAAGCAATATTGTAACAAATTCAATAAAGACTTTAAAAATGGTCCACATCAAAAAAAAAATTTTCTTTTTAAATTTCATTTCTTTTTGTTACTGAGTAGTGTCCCATTATACAAATACACTATCCATCTTCTTGTTAATGGACCCCTGGGTTGGCTCTTTTGGCTATTATGAATTCAGCTGCTAGGACCATGCAAGAATACATCTCTGTGTGGATATCTTGGTTTTTCGTGTATCTTGGGTAAATGTCTAGTGTGACATTGCTGGGTCTAGGGTAAGGGTGTTTAGTTGTAGAGGAAACTTCCAGACTTTTCCTAAGTGGTGTCGCCATTTGGGGCTTCTATCAACCGGGTTTGTGAGGCCTGGTCACTCCACAGCCTTGTCAGCATTTTGTGCTGTGTTTTTAAAGGGTTAGCCGCTCTGGGGGGCAGCTTCAGGGACCTTTCAAAGCCCCCAACATCATATGCTATTTTGTTTCCATCCATCTTTGAAGGCCTGCTCAATTTTATCCAGATTATTAGATCCGGAGCCGGTTCTCCAAAACTGTGTGGAGCCTCCTGCCTCCGAGACCCCCGGCTGGCCCTGCTCTGCTGCTGGGCACAGGCAGCTGGGCTTGTCACCTCTCCCACAGGGTCCAGGAAAGGGGCGGGGCCCAGGGGCTCATATCGCCACGTGAGTGAGTTTGTCATCGGCTTATCTCTCTCCGGAGGAGAGCGGCCAGTGCTTCGTTAATTCTCCGTTTGACACAGAAGGAAACTGAGGCCCAGGTGGCAGAGCTGCGGGGCAGCCCCGCAAAGGCTCCAGCTTAGCTGATTTCAGATCCCGGCTTCTCTCGCAGGACCGTGCAGCCTCCACCAGCTATTCTTGTACGTCCTCTGGCCTTGAAGCCCCCTGGGTTGGGGTCTTTACAGAGAACTCCACCTCCCACTATCAGTCAGCCCTCAACACCCCTCCAGGCAGAGTGGTAACGTCCTGCAGAAGATGTGCCCAGGGCTACTCTTGACCTTGGTGAGCCACGTCCAGGCAGAAGACCCCCGTGGCTGGTGTGTAGGCTGGTGACTTGGGTTCAGGGGAAGAACACTTGCTGTGTTGACTTGGGCCCCAGCTGGCCCCGTGGCCCTTGTTCCATTCTTTGTGGCTCTGGCGTGAATGCGATGGTGCTACGGGAACATCTCAGCCCACAGGGCCCAGCCAGGCAGCAGTGCAGGCCGGCACGCCCAGCAGGCATGGTCCCTTTCCCAGGCCCAGGGTGGAGCTCTCCTTCCTGAAAGCCAGAGCGGCCCCAGAGGATGTCTTTGGCCTCTGGATGTTCGTAGGGGACCCAAGTTCAGATTGTCATTCTGTTGCTGTTCTCTCTCCCCAAATCTCCCTCCTACTCTGTGACAAACCCACTTCTCCTTTCAGGGACTTTCCTGTGGATCAGTGTCTAACACTGCTGCTCCGGGGAAAGGGCTCAGCCCACCCCAGCAGCACGGAGCCTGCCTGCGATGCTCCAGCTCAGAGGACCTTACATGGCCTGCAGTCTGCTTGAATACTCCCAGTGTCGGGGAGCTCATTCCCATGCCAGGCAGCCATCTGCCCAGCTCTAACCCTGAGAAATCTCTGCCTGAACTGAGCTGAAACCCACCTGGGGGTAACCTCTAGCCATTGGCCCTTGTCTTAATATTTGGCTTTCTACCAAACAAAGATGTGCTGCTTCTCCATGACAGATGTCCAAACATTTGACCTTAGCCATCACGCCTGCCTTTGGTCTTTACTGGGGGAACCATTTCCACATGTGGGCATCACACCTGTTCTGCCCACGCCTGACCGCCCCCCCACCCCAGCAAGTCCATATTCCATCAGTCTTTTCTTCTCCTGCAGAGATGTCAGTTAATTAGCGGTGGGGTCTATGCATCCAGGAAGGTCTGGATTCCAGCTGGTGTTGGCTGGAGGGGAGACAGGCCGGGGCTGGGTGTCCAGGGTGAAGTGGGCCCGGCCTGGCCGTGCCCTTGCCCCGCAACACGTGGGTGGAATGATTGGCGGGGGGCAGGCGTTGTGAGCCTGGGCCGGCAGGAGGATGCCTGAGAGCTCAGAATGGGGGGAGGACCCCCAAGAGAGGGTAGAGTGAGACTTCAGTGCCTGCCTCACAGCCCTGCCCTGGGCATCCCAGAGTCGTCCTGGAACAGGATGGAACCACCCAGAATGCAGCTGGGGCAGGACGTCTCCCTGCTCGGGACCTCCCGTCTGGGGACGCAGGGAGCAGGGCCGAGGGGGCTGACACCGCGTGGAAGGGGCCTCTTTCCCCACCACCACCTCTCCTTAGCCTCTGGGGTTTCGGGTCACTGGACTGTGGGTGGGTCTCACTCGGGTTCCTCCTCACCGACAGAGATAAGGTCCAAGGGCAAAGTCACAGGTGTCCCTGCTGGAGCTCCAAGCACATGACTGCAAGTCCAAGGCCAGGGCTGGACTCCCTGACCCAGGGCAGCAGGCGCAGCGCCGCGGGGAACAGAGCGAACGTGAAGGAAGGTGGCCCTGACCCCGATGCCGTAGCTGTCTCACTGGGACTTTTTTCCCGCCTCTCTCCCTCCTTCCCTCCCTTCCACTCTTTCTTCCTTCCTTCCGTTCTTCTAAAAAAGAGTATTTCCAAGAGGAAAAATCAGATGATCAAAAGGCCGTTTTACTTCTAGTTTATAAAAGTTGGGAAAAGGAGAATTTGAAATTATTGTGCCTTGCTGGGTTTCAGCTCTGCAGGGCCCCTCAGCAGACAGATGGATGTGAGGTCCTGCCCTGCGTGGTTTTCGGTCTGGTTTAAACCCCTTTGCCTGTGCATGGCCAGACCTATCCCGGGGGGTCCTGCACGCCCTACCTGGCCACCCTGCCTCTCTCGGGAGCTTAGGGACACAACGCCGTTCTTCTCTTGGCTCGTAGGCCAGGGGAGAGGAGATACCTCAGCCTGGAAGCAGAGTCAGAGCTTGATTTCGGAATCCTTCCTTCCATCCTCTGTTCCCACCACTGCCTGACCAACGGTTTCTCTGTCTAATTTTCTCAGAAGAGTTTGTGAAACCTCGAGGGCAAAAAGCACTTAAAAATTCTGCACCGGTTCTGTGTCCAGAGGTATCATTTATTGTGAGCAAAGGTCTCTCAGCAGGAAAATCATTCCCTTCCTCGTGGTTTGCCTCTGAGCAAGCATTAAAACAGGCATCTACTTGGACAGATATACGCTACCGAATGTAAAACCAATAGCTAGCGGGAAGCAGCCGCACAGCACAGGGAGATCAGCTCGGCGCTTTGCGACCACCTAGAGGGGTGGGATAGGGAGGGTGGGAGGGAGATGCGGGAAGGAGGAGATATGGGGATATCCGTATACTTATAGCTGATTCACTCTGTTATAAAGCAGAAACGAACACACCAGCAAGCAAAGAGGCAGGTTGGGACCTGCCTAAGTCCTGTGGGGGCCTTTAATCCCTTTCATTTGTAATAGTGTCCTGGGCTGCTGCAACAAATTAGCACAGTCTGTGGCTTAAAACAACAGAAATGTATTGTCTTGCAGCTGGAGGCCAAAAGTCTGAAATCAAAGTATCACCAGCAGGGCTGCGTTCCCTCTGCACGCTCGCGGGGAGAATCCACCTGCCTCTTCCAGTCCGTGCGTTGCTACCGTCCTTGGTGTTCCTGGGCCTGGAGATGTATCACTCCACTCTCTGTCTCCTTTGGGTGTCCTCTTCTGTCTCTCAGAAGGACAGGCTCATTGGATTCAGGGCCCACCCCGATCCAGCATGACCTCGTTTTCTGTCTTTCCATCTGCAAAGACCCTATTTCCAAAAGGGTCACATTCTGATGTTCTGAGTGGACACGAATCTTTTTGTGTGTGTGTGGGGGGGGACACTGTTCTACCCACTACATCTACCACCCTTGGTTGTCATTTTTGCCTTCTCAGGTGCCCCCCACTTGCTCTTTTCCCTTCCAACACTGTTGAGATCCAAGAGACGGTTGCCCCCGAGACATTGCACGTATCATTTCTCCCTAATTTGTTCAGCAGATTCCCCGGGTGTCGTGCTGGAAACGCTGTGTTGTCTGTTTCCTTCTGGGATGGAAAACTGCTCTCCATGCCCTCACCAGTCAGCGAGACATTCCAGGCCCCGTCTTTCCGTTTGGGCTTTCTCATCTGTCTGTCGCTTATTTATACAAGCCCCAAACCACCGATCGCTGTGGGGCAAACACTCATTCATGTACTCTGCAAATGCTGGGCTCCCTCCCCCAGAAAAGCCTCAGCAAAGCACTGGGACACTGGTGGACTTTCTTCCCATACTTTGAGGTTTTCAGAAAGGGTATGTTTTTCTTAACATCACTTCCAGTGTATCTCTTCACAACAACAACAACAAGAAAACCTCCTAACTTTTGGAAAATAGAAAAGAAACTACTCATCTGGAAGGAGGTTCCAGAACTTCCGTTCCAGTTCTGGTTTGGTGATGGGTTCCAGTTTCAGAACCCATTACCAAACCCTCAGGGTGATTGTGCTGGCCTGGCTGTCCAGCCCTTAGGAAAGCATCATCCAGCCTCAGGGCTGAGTGTCCAGCAGAGATTTCTGCGTTAGGTTGTGCATCTATCTCTTCCAGGTTCAAATACCGGCCAAGAGTTTCCAGAGGGTCTTCTTTGTCCTGTGGTGCAATACTCAGAGTCTTTTCTTGCTCAGTGATCTGTGAAGTGGTCTGATTTAAAGGGAGCCTCCCCCGCTATGAGAATTTTAAACACGTAATAATATTAAATTTAAATATATTTCTAAGACCACATGCACGATTGGGCATCAGTTTCTCATCTGGGAAGGTCCTCCTCTCACTCTTGGACTCCTTCTCCAGGAAATAAGTGAAGAAAGCTGCCAAAAATGATCTTTCCCCGTTTGTAATCTCCGTGGGAAAGGGGACCCAACCAGCCTGAGCCCGATCACCAGAATGCAGCCTGTTCCTGAGGGTCTGGACACCAGAGGGGTCTGGGTTCCTCTGGGGGGCAAGGCTGTGGTTCTGTTAGAGTCTGTTGACCCGAAAATAAGGTGCCCTCGAGGCAGAGGGTGGGGGGAGCTGGCCATGGGGACCTCTGTCCCGTTGCTTGTCTTGGGGATCCGCTACTGTGCATGTGGGCTCACCCAAGGCTGTTCGTGGAATAAGAACTTATTGAGCACCTACTGTATGCCAGGCACTGGGCTGGGTACCAGGAGGAGGCGGTCTTAGCCATGATCTCTCCCGTTGGTTTGCCCTCCGTCCATCAGGAGAGGAGACCTTTATTCACATGGATATGAGGGACAAAGGGGCCAAAAACTTCAGAAGGAAGAGAGATGGGAGAGGGGGCAGGCAGGAGGTTACAAGGAGGAGTTAGTACCGGAGCTGGTGCTGATTGGACCAACATTTGTTTCCTCGTTGGTCCAACCCTGACCTGACAGCCCTGGTGTTCTTCCCGAGCATCAGCCCCTCAGGCCGGACCCCAACTGTGGTGCCTGATCTTGACCTCCAGCCCCGGGCTGGCTTGGACCCTGGACCCAGTTCTTGCTGCTCAGCTCAGCCTCTGTTTGTGCCTCGGTCCTGTGGTCTGTTCAGGCTCCCTCCCCATCCCAAGATGGCCCTGGGCTTTGTCCTTTGGAGATCGGGAGTTTGTGGCCCAGGGCCAGCCCTGCCACCACTGGTGGCCCTTCCTGAGGCCGGCCAGCTGACCCCTGCCCTGGCTCCCTGTCTGTGGCACCCGTGTGCCCATGATCCATGCTGTCCTGGCTGCCACAGTGTCACCTGCTGGCCCTAACCCTGACCGGCTACCGACGGGGCCAGGCTAAGCACCCACACCTGCGCCACTAGCGGGGACAGCTTCCCCAGCAGAGCCAGCTCCCATCGGGTCCACCTCCAGGCCGGGCCTTCGCTGCCTGCCTGTCTGTCCCCAGGCCACCAGCGGCAAGGAGTCCATGTGTCCAGTGGGTCTCACGCACGGACGTGACTGCAGCTGACATTGCACTGCCCTTTCCGGCCCAAGGTCATCTCAAGGTCACTCTTGGTCTCCAGCTTCACGAGGGGCTAGCAGGGACGAGAGCCTTGACGACACATTGGTCACATACTAGGGTCTCGAGCTCACAGGGCCACCCGTGAGGAGGTGCACTGTCCCTGTGCCTTCCAAGGCTGCTCTGAAAGCAGTGGTGACGGAGGGATGGAGCCGTATCCATGGAGCCGGAAAGCCCAGGGCAAGCTCTTCCTCCTCTTCCTCCCTGGCGGCCAGTGGGTCCCTCTCGCTCTGTATCATGTTCCCCAGAGCTGAGTCCCCGTTCACCCCCTGCTGAAGCTACCCCCTCGTGAAGGGACCCTTGCCCCACGGCCGTAACCTCAGACGCAGAGGCTGGAGGCATGCAGCTGGTGCTGCTGGGTGTGACCCCGGTGCGGTGGATGTGGGTGCGGTGCTGCAGCCCCAGCTGCCTCTGCAGGGTCACCAGCGCCAGCGCTTCCTTGTCACAGTGCTCTAGATTCGGCATTCCAGGGCTTAACAGCCCTCATTATCTGACCCACATACCTCCCGCTGAAACTGACGTCGACCTCCTGTGACTTGGCCCTGAGGGACCCAGGCCCTGTCACATACCCCGTGGAGGTCAGCACCTTGCTCCCAGGTGGAGGTGACACTGGGATGCTTTCCCTGGCACTCTGCCTCAATACCCACTTCAAGAGAGACACGGCCCTCGGATGCCACGCTGTCCTGGGCTGTGGCCTGAAAGACGGCATGATGTGATGGGCTGGGGCCGCATCTGGCCTCTCTGAGCCCCGGGGCCCTCCCCTCCACCAGTTCCTCGGAGGAACCGAGCTCGCGGCCCCAGAGCCTCTGCAGGCAGGGCCTCAACCTCCAGGTCTCAGCTTTCTCCACGGGCCCCGTTGTCGGGACATAATTAGTTGTGAAATTACATTTAATGTCAGACTTCTCCATTGTATTTTGTGTGATTTCTAGGGCCACCGTAACAAAGCACCACAAACTGGGGGGCTTAAAGCAACAGAAATTTGTTCCCTCACAGCTCAGGAGCCAGAAGTCCAGAATCGAGGAGTAGGCAGGTCTGGGTCCCCTTCTGCGGTGGCCGGTGGCCCCCAGTGTTCCTTGGCCTGCAGCTGCCGCCAACCTTGGTCGCCGTCATCACACGGCCTCTGTGAGTCTGTATCCAAATTTCCCTCCTCGGAAGACACCAAGCATGTTGGATTTAGGGCCCACCCTAAGCCAGGATAACCTCATCGTAACTAAATTACTACTGCAAAGACCTCTTTTCCCACGTACTGGGGGTAGGGCTTGAATATATATTTTTGGGGGACGCGATTTAACCCACAGCAGACTTGAGGGCTTTCTGGGTCCGGGTCAGCCCTGTCCACTGCTGAGTCCCCAGGTGGCCCTGCAAGGCACCACGGGGACGTGGGTGGAATGAATGGACGGACAGGCAGGGAGCTGATTGCAAACAGCTTGCGGATGAAAAGGACGGACATCCCAGAGGAGTCTGATTTGTGCAGGCAAGCTCTCTCTCTCTTCCTCTCCTTTCTTGTACGTTTGATTCTTCTCAAATGTGAATTCTCAGTATCAAAGCCTCCCCTCCTCCTTTCTCACTTCCTGTTTCCTGCCCCTCCTTGGAGCTGTTTCAGAATCAAACCGTCAGGGCTGGACATGCCCATGGAAGCAAGAGCAGCAACGGCGCTTTATCCTGGGATCTGGCCCCGCACTTGTCCCCAGCAGCTTCCTCTGTCACCTTGGAAACGGCTGGCTCTTGGTTGTGATGTAGAGCCGCCCTGCTCCCTCGGAGGCCAGGCAAACCCTTCTCGTGTCCTCTTGTTTCCACTTGTCTGCAGGCAAAATCCCACCCAAGGTGCCTCGTAAGGCCCCTCAGGCTGTGATCTTGGGGGCTTTCTCTTCCCCCAAGAGGCTCTGGGCTCATCTCTGACCTCGCCTCAGAAAACCAGCAAGACCCATAGTGCTGGGCGGCTACCGTCAACAACACTGTTGCTAGCTTCTTGATGCACCTAGTCAGCTAGGACCGCAGACTGCATGACTTAAACATCAGACGTTTACTTTCTCACAGTTCTGGAGGCCGGAAGTCCACCATCAGGGTCCAGCAGGGTAGGTGCCTGGTGAGGGCTCTTCTTAGCTTGGAGACTGCTCCCTTCTCAATGTGTCCTTGCGTGGCAGGAAGAGAGAGAAGGAGAGGGCTCTGGGGTCTCCTCTGACAATGGCGCTAACCCTGTCAGATGAGGGCCCCATCCTTTTGACCTCATTTAACCTTAATTATATACTTCCTTCCTTCAGATAGAGCCACAGTGGGCTTCAACCTGTGAATTTTGAGGAGACAAACATTCGGTCCACAACATGCACACCAGTTTTTTCAGGACGAATCTCCCTTTTCCTTGTGAAGCACAAAGAGAAATGCTATCGTGTACTACTGGCTGAGGCCCTGACAGGCAGAGAGGCAGAGAGGGCTAGATCTGGGCTGGGGCCCTGGATGCCCTGATGCTGGGTGCTGGGTGTTCTGATGCAGCTCTGCTAAGGCCCCAGTGCTGAATCCCAGGACTATCCAGCAGGATAAAGGGCTCAGGATGAAAACAGCACTCTCTGAAAACCACTCACTGCAGGTAGTACGAGAAACAGACAATGTGGGAGAATTTCCAAGTGAAAGTGAGGGAAGGTTTGCAGAGAAACCAGGCAGGGCCAGTGCCGAGCGTGGACAGCAAAGGGTGGGCCGCTAGTGAGTCATCCCTGCAGGGGAATCACCCAGATGTGGCTGAGACGATACAGCCCAAGCCCGTGCACAGCTCCCTTGCACCAGAGGATGGAAAAGGTGCTTTCCTCGTGGGATGAAGGCGTTATAGACCCATTTGATCATGGCTGACAGAGCAAGATTGTGGGCTGGGCCGTCAGTGGGAAATGCCCGGGGATGGGACTTATCAGTCACCTCTGGAGACATTTCCCGAAGCTGCAGAAAGCCCCCATGGCTGGAAGGCACAGAACCCGGCTGTGTTATTTTAGGTTGATGCCTACACTTCCTGAAAGAATGAATGTACCTGTCGCTCACAGACCCCACGTGTATCAGACGTCTCTCATTGTTCACCCCAAATAAACTCTGCTGGAAGAGGGGTGGGGCTCGTGGGGGTGAAGAAGAGGGGAGGTGGGCAAAGGGCAGGGGTTGGAGGGAAGATTGTGCAAGCTGGGGGTTCAAAGGAAAGGTGGGGGAGGCTACGCCTCTGGTGTGTGAGCGTCCTGGGGGGACTGGGGCACCCTACAACGACCGAACATTATTTTCTCACAGTCCTGGAGGCCAGAAGTCTGAAACCAAGGTGGCAGCCGCATGGTTCCTTCTGGAGGCTCGGATGGAGACTCCTTCCTCGTCTCTTCCAGTTTCTGGTGTGGCCGCCGACGCCTGGCGTCCCTCAGCTTGTGGACGCATCACTCCAGTCTCTGTCTTGGTTACATCTGCAAAGACTCTATTTCCAAATGAGGTCAGATTCACAGGGACTGGGGGTCAGGACTTGGACATATCTTTTGACATACCATTCCGCCCATTACACGCGGTCACCTTGTCCAAGGGCATCTCACTTCCATTTCCTCGTTGACAAACCGCGCTGGGTCTGGACTGGACAAGAGGTTGTCCACCTTGCCGCCCCTTGAGCGCTCCCCTCCGCACCAGGTGCCTTAAAGAGAGAGGGAGGGTCCTGCCCCTCCCCCAGAGGTCCTGAGCGCTTTCCTCAGCTAGGGTGGGGACTGGTATTTCTTTTTTTTGTTTTTTTGTTTTTTTGCAGTACGTGGGCCTCTCACTGCTGTGGCCTCTCCTGTTGCGGAGCACAGGCTCCGGACGCGCAGGCTCAGCGGCCACGGCTCACGGGCCCAGCTGCTCCGCGGCACGTGGGATCCTCCCGGCCGGGGCACGAACCCGCGTCCCCTGCATCGGCAGGCGGACTCTCAACCACTGCGCCACCAGGGAAGCCCTAAATTGGGACTGGTATTTCTTAAGGAGATTCCCAGTAGCTGACAAACTCATCCTGGTTTTCACGGGGCTTTCCTGGGGTTCTCAGTGAAAGTCCCACATCCTGAGAAGAACCTCAACCCCGGCAAACCAGGACGGTTGGTGACTCCATCCCTAGGGCAGGCAGGGGTGAAAGCCACCAGGGCCGTCACCGTCCCCTCTGAGGAGGGGCAGTGAGGCAGCCACGGGGGACGTGACCCCCCCTGCCACTTGCTCGTCCCTTCCTCCACCTTAGTGGCGGCTTTGCCCAAAGCAGATGGTGTGTAGCGCACCTTCCTCCAGGTGCTGCAGTTAAAGCTGGCTGTCCGTTTAGAGGCAGCCGGCGGGAGCAGAACGTGCTCCAGATGCTGTGTGTGCCCCTGAGGGACCTGAGCCCTTGGGGACCCACCCCCAACAGCCCGAGAAGTTTGGGGCGAGGCTAGGAGGCGCCTGCACTCCCGTTAAGCCCGTCCGCAGGATTCGGATATGCGGGTGGTCCTCACCGCGCCCCGGGAAACGTGGCTTTAGGTAATCGGTGTGACAGAGGGCGGCCTGGACTGGGTCAGAAGCCGGGCCAGGTTGCTTAGGGTGTCTTCCAAACGCAACAGTTTTACAGCTTCATCGCGGCCATCCATCATGGCTAGTGTCGCTGGCCATAACCCCTTAGAGACGGGGGCGCCTCCCCGCCTCCAGCATGGCCTCACCGGCTGGCAAAGAGCAGAGCAGTCTCCAGACTCCACGCTGTCCCCGTCCAGAGCCACCCGGTCCCCCTGTGCCCCACGGCAGTTCTCACCTCCGGCACCCAAGCCTCTCCCGTGCACCCTCCCCTGCCCCCCTCCCCGCCCCGGGCCAGGTAAGGCAGGCCCCGCACGGCCCCTCCCACACGCCCCTCTTGGATGGTGGCCGCCTGGGCTGCGCATGGAGCCGGCTTCCCTGCAGCAGGCTGTGAGCAAGGCTGCCCGTGCCGTCCCTGGCCCAGACGATATCTGGAGCCCCGCAATGGCCCTGCACGTCTGTCCCCGGGGACACAGTGCCACATCGCCACATCTCACGACGGCGCTGGCCACGTATACACCTCGGCCTGCAGGGTAACGACAGATGTGATTTTGTAGTGGAGTCTGTTGAACCACTGCTCGTAGGACCACAGAACTCAGGACCAGAGATGAGAAAGGCGCTTTGGAGGTCACCTAATTCAATCTCGTCCTCTTCCAGAGGAGGACGTGTGCAGAGATTGGCCCAGACTCTGTCACCAACGGCAGAGAGCGTAGGTCGGGTCCGCAGGGGTCTGGGACCTCCACCTCATCCTGCGTGTTTGTGCGTGTGTGTGAGCGTGCAAAGGTGTGGGTCTGTCCGTACACATGCACATGTGAGCATCTGATTGTGCGAGCCTGCAAGCGTTGTGCGTCTGTCTCCACACAGACGTGTGAGTTCACGGATACATTCACGTGTGCGTGTGAGAGTGTAGATGTGTGTGAGCGATTGTGCATAGATGAGCGTGTGAGCGCGCACATATGACTGCGGCCACGTGTGAGTGTGTCTGTATGTGTGTAGACATATAAGCGTGAGTGTGTCTGCACACATCAGTGTGAGTGTGAGTGCGTGTGTGTCTTTAGGTCTAGCCTGGCACCGTGCTGGCTTCCCCCAGCTCCCCAGTTCTTGGACACGGTGCAGGCAAGACGCTGGATTTTCTGCCCCGAAAGAGGGACCCGGGGGCTCTTTGCTGGATGGACCCGTGACCAGACGCACCCAGACGTGACGTCCTGAAGGGACATCCGTCTCGCCGCTGGTTAGAGTGGACGGTTATTTCTCCTCAAAGCATTTGCCTGGAAAAGTCAAATGTGGAAAACCCCTGCGGCCGCCATGCAGAAAAAATATGCCAGAGGGAAACACCTCGCTGCGGATGAACTAGAAACAACCAGCACGCTTACCCTTTCTATGTCCGTAGGATACGAACGGGAGGGTGAGAGAGGACAGAGCTATAGGAATAGGCTGCCAATTTTGAGGGTTTATTTTTTTAAATCCTATGAGTTTCGATATAAAGAGAAAGCGTGATGTGACAGCATTTTACGGACACTTTCCAAATAGCCGGAAGCGCCCGGCTGGTAAAATGTCTTGACTTTGCTCCCCTGTCTTGGAGCTGTGGCCAGAGAGTGGAGCGGACTGTGGAGAGTGCGGACTTCGGGACTGAATCCCACTCATTGGCTGTGGGGCCCCTCAGACCCTCCGTTTCTTTATCTGCACCAGGGGGATAAGGGGTCCGACTTCGCAGGGTGTTTCTGAAGATGAGAAAAAATGGTGCGTGCACAGGGCCAATTTTGAGTTTTAAAATATAACATTATCTTTGATTCCACCTTCATATTTTATAGAAGCGCTCATATGTTATAGTAGCAAAAGCTCTGAGAGACGATAGCATACCGTAATACAGATTCATCTCACATTTTAAATGTTCATATTTCCCTTAATTATAATACTTTTCCGATTTATTCTGTTAGAGCTAGCTAAATTTTATTTTATTTTATTTTTATTTATTTATTTATTTTTTTTTATTTTTTTTTTTTTTGCGGTATGCGGGCCTCTCACTGTTGTGGCCTCTCCCGTTGCGGAGCACAGGCTCCGGACGCGCAGGCCTAGCGGCCATGGCTCACGGGCTTAGTTGCTCCGCGGCATGTGGGATCCTCCCGGACCAGGGCACGAACCCGTGTCTCCTGCATCGGCAGGCGGATTCTCAACCACTGCGCCACCAGGGAAGCCCTAAATTTTATTTTTTTGAATATTATATTAGAGCTTTAACATGTTTTCTTTTCTTATTGACACTTTTTTTTTTTAACCTCCTTTACAGCAGCAGACTCTATGAGTCAATCCTGTAGTACTGTTTTTCTATAAAGGGTACTGTCTCCCAGGAGACTTGCACTGAAGCCCCTTAGCTGCGCGATTATTTCCAGCTCCCCTTTTTTTGTCTTCTTGTCCTGGCATCTGTGATCTAGTCATTAACCAGGCAAATGCAGCAGTTAATCATCTCAGAAATGAATCTCCCGAGAATAAAAGACGTCCGGATGTCCTCTGGGAGTTAGGCTAGAAGGGCCCTCCTGGCAGAGCTGTTCTGTAGTGTGAACACAAGAGAATTATCCTTCTGAAACATGCAGCCAAGATGGATCTTTGTTACCCTACTTGAAAGTTTTCTCAGTAGAACGAATGACACCTTCATCTAATGTTAATATCTGTGCCTTGTCTAATGTTAAAAATTGTACCAAACAATGAAAGACAGCCCAACAGAGGAATAAGGACGTGTCCTCAACTAGGAAGTGTTTGATACGAAATTTAAAAATCCAGTTCACACAACACACGATGGTTATGGAAATAAAACATAAATCAGCTATCGTTCTGTCATTCCTCACCGTGTTTTAGTCCTCTGGTCCTTTCTGGGTTGGGCCTGATTTTATAGAATCATAGAGTTGTGGTTTTTTGGGGGACAGAACTGTATGAGGTGCTGTTTTGATTTCACACGAGGAGGTGCCGTTTCCACGCCGCTAAAAGCCTTCATGGGGAGCGCATCTGGGTGATGCTACATCCAGATGCTCTATAACAACTTACTCTCCCCTCCTCCCCCGAAGGCTCACTTCCACGCTTTGCCGGTTTAAATTCTGGCAAGTAATGAACATCTCTGAGACTGCAGCTTCATGGCCCTCAGACCAAGCCTCGGGAAGGGATCACTGGGTCACAGGAACATTTTTATGGCTTTTGATCTGTTTTGTCCAATTGTGTGAAGGATGCTTGTCTGAATCTGATGTACCACTTTGATTTGCTGCTGTTTTCTCCTGCCAGTTTGGGACGATAAGGTAAGAGAATACTTTGGACTTGATGGAGGGAGTCAGATTCGGCTCTGAAATGTGTTTTCTGCGTAACAACGAGATGGGACCCAGAGATGCAGCCCGGCAGTTGGGTACTCACCTTTCCTGAAAGATGCCATCTGCCTGGAGGGAGAATGGGCCGTGACACGCAGGTGCCCCGAGGGACACGCGGCTGCGGCAGTGGCGGGTGTTTACGAGCAGGCATAAGGGAACGCTCCGGCGAGCACACCCTCGGAAGCCACTGCCGCTGTCGGCGGCGCAGGGGAGGGAAGGGCCCTTTCTCTGGGTCCGAGTGGCCCCGGCCCCTTCGTGCTGCTGCTCGGGAGAGGCCAGAGCCACTGCCACCGCCCCACCATGCTCAGGACCCTCGTGCTGGCGCTGCTGGCTCTGGGCACCGCCGTGGGCCCGAGCCAGGCCAGCGGCTTCACAGGTGAGGGGTCCGGGCTCTGTGCGGGGATGCTGGAGGGGCGATGGGCTCCCTGGGAGCGGGCCCCTTGAAGACGGCAGCCCTGCCGAGAGCTGGGCAGGCAAAGACGCACCTGCTTTGAGAGGTAGGGTCTGTCCCTTCTTGGCCATACTTTTTCATAACCACAGAAGAAGCGGTGGGAATGCTTCCGAATCACCTGGGGCTTGGTGGGGTTCAAGTGTGGATTCTGAGTCAGTGGGGCTGGGTGGGGCCCGGAACTCTGCACTTCTGCCGGGCTTGCAGCCGTTACAGGCCCGCTGGCCACGCTGAGAGTAACACATTCCTGGAGGGTCAGAATCGAACCCTCTGGAACCACGGCCCGTTAGTCTTCAACTTGCAGATAAGGAGAGAGAGACCCAGAGTGGCCAGGGCCACAGAGCCGGCCGAGGGCGAGATTTCCACCAGGGCTACCCCTGCCTTTGACCCTGGCTCAGACCTCCTTGGCCCGCCAGAGAGGGGGGATCACGAAGTGGGGCTTCCTGCTCACCTTGGACTCTGCCAGCCCCGTTTCCGCAGCAAGTGAGCATGCGAGCGGCCCATGGGGACGTGAGGGGCCAAGCACACGTCCAAGGCCTTTGAGAGACACACGTCAGCTGCTAAAAACATGTTGGATTTCTGAAGCCGCAGATTTCAGAGAACTGAGATTGCAAAGCTTTTACACCATTTTCCTCTAGAACTCCATCTTATTCCATTGGGAATTCAAACAGAGCCATTCTGTTTCTACCATCAACTTCAGTTGTTTTCTTTTTTTCTTGGGTGTGTGTGTGTGTGTGTGTGTGAGCGCACGGTACGCGGGCCTCTCACTGCTGTGGCCTCTCCCATTGCGGAGCACAGGCTCCGGATGCGCAGGCTCAGTGGCCATGGCTCACGGGCCCAGCTGCTCGGCGGCACGTGGGATCTTCCCGGACCGGGGCTCGAACCCGCGTCCCTTGCATCGGCAGGCGGACCCTCAACCACTGCGCCACCAGGGAAGCCCTCGACTTCACTTTTGTACTAGTTTAAACATTTTTCACCCATGGGCAGGATTCTGTGATTTTTTTTTTTTAATGAATTGTGATTTAAAAAAACCTTGATATTTCCTTTGGAATGTGTACTTTGCAAACCATACAGCTCAGTGACAGAAGGGATGGGGACTTCTGGAAGCCAGAGGAGGTCTTAGGAGGCACTTCACGTGCAGGAGGATCCCGGCAGGAGCACTAGGTGGTCTGTCGGGGCTGCACGTCTGTTTGCTCCCAGGTACCACATGCCCTGGTACAGGCGTGATTGCTTTTAATTCTCCTACAACCTCAGGCACAGCTGTGATTCTACAAATGGCAAGGCTGGGGCACCGAGAGGGCATGAAACGTGCTCTGAATCACACGGCTGGTATTAGTGAAGCTGGTGTGAATGCAGTTCTGACCCCAGAACCCACCAGAGCATTAAGAATTTCTACCTCTGGGATGAGAACCCAGGCCCCCTGCCTCCTGTGCTCCTGAAAGGATTTGTTGAACAGCAGCATCTGCTAAGAGGTTTCTACTGTGAGCTCTGCCAAGAAGCCAGGCCTAGGGAGGACTTGGTGGCCTCTAATAGAATGTGAAAAACGAAACACGGAGATCCAAGTGCAGTTTCACTTGGAAGGAGGAGCGTGTGTGTGCGTACGCGCCCGTGTGCATGTTCTCGCGAACACACGCAGGGCGCCGTCGCTCCACTAGTGACCACGTTTCACTGTGGCATCTTCTCCAGCCCCTCTTCCTCGTCACCTCTAAGCTCTGACCTCGGAAGCCGCCTTCTCCTGCCCCACCCCACCCAGCCAAAGGCCTCTTGTTCCCTCCCAAAGCTTCCTGGGCCCCGCTCTTTGGTGAATACAGGTCGGCTCTACTCCCAGAGGCCCTGCCACCCTGGGGGAGGCCACCCTGTGGCTTGGGAGCAGGCTTGCTCTGGGACGGTGGGCTTCGGCACCAATTCTGCCCGGAGTAAGGCTGCAGGCTCTCCCAGCAGCCTGGGCGTGAGGGCTGGCTGGGCCTCATTTCTCATTCCCCCAAGTCTCACTTTCTGCATGCTTGTGGGTGACCCTGAGGCCAAAGTTGGAAATCTTCAGGGGTGCTGCCCTGGGGGTGGGGATGAAGATGATGTCTCCTGCCCCCGCTACGTTGCAGCCCAGAAATCCACCTGCTCAGTGAAGGGTTTACACTGCAACGTGGAGCCCCTACCCAGCGGCTGGACAGTCTCGTAGAGTTTAGAGCTCAGAGCTTGAGTATCTGAAAACGTGAATTGCATTCAAAGCATCCATTCATCCTTCACTGACAGCCGAGGAGCGCAGCAAGTCCCACGCTGGCCGCAGGCGCGGGAGGCACCCCGTGGCCCTCCTGTCAGTTCCCTGGGGCTCTGCCTCGGCAAAGCCCCGCGGGCGGGGGCGCTTAGTGGTAGAGATTTATTTCTTCACAGTCTGGAGGCCAGAGGTTCAAGGTCAAGGTGTTGGCGGGGTTGGCTCCTCCTGAGGCTGGGAGGGAGACTCTATCCCCAGCACACCTCTCCCCAGCTTCAGATGGTTTGGGTTGCTGCTGATTTTAGTGATCCCTGGCTTGTAGATGCATCACCTCGATCTCTGCCTTCGTCTCCTATTGCATCTCCCGTGTGCATTCCTGTCTCGGTGTACACACTTTCCCTCTTATAAGGATGCCGGCCATACTGGATCAGGGGCCACGCTACACCACACCGGTATCACCTCATCTTCACTAATTATGTCTGCAAAACCCCTTTTGCCACGTGGAGTCACATCCTGCGGTACTGGGGGTTTAGAACCTCAACTTATGAATTTGGGGCGGGACATATTTCAGCCCTCAAAGGGTCCCTGCTCTGTGAGGCAATAGAGGCTCCCCGTGCAGATGGGACACCCCAGGACCCTGTGGCAGGTGGTCCACGACATAGGGGTCTGAGACTGATGAAGGTAGTAGGTGATGTGGGGTCTCGAGAACCGAGTGATAATGCTGATAGAGGCCATGGACACCTGTGCCCAGGAAGCGGGCCCCAGGTGAGGGACACCCAGGGCCTGAAAAGGCCAGCTGGATGTCCCACCTCGGGCACTGTGCCCTCATCTCCCACTGACCGCACCAACGGTCGGACTGAACTTTACCGTCCGTGAACTTCTCACGTGTGTTTGACCCGTGTGTTTATCTTTCATCTCATTCCAAAAAGGGGTGTCACTGCCAGGGCGCCCAGCATTTAGTGGGCCTTCACTATGTACTCACGGAGGGAACGGCTGTGTATTCACGTCGCACGTGAGAGCCCTTATGGTAGAGATACGAGGTGTGCGCAGGGCTCTCCAGCCCGCAGAGTCAGAGAACGCGCAGCAGAGCCCAGGACGTGAGCCCCAGAAGCTTGGTTTCTCTGTGTCCCCTTCAGGGTACCATCAGACCCCGGGGTGCGGGGAGCAGGGAGCGGGGCTCGGGCTGGGGTAGCATCTCCTGCTCCGTGGAGGAGGATTGCTCAGCGAGCAGGTGTCATGCTGCATCCCTTGAGTCTATGCTACTGTATCGCCTTCTCGGACACGGGCCGGTGGGCAGATCTCAGGGGGTCCGCCGTGTGCGGGCGTCTCGTTTCACCTGCTCTTGCAGAAGCAGGGGACTTGCAGAGGACCCCTCAAATGGGCTTGATTCTGGCATCTTACCCTCTTGTTTCTCCATCCTCCTCCCTCCCTCATAGAAAAAGGCCTCTCCCTGCTGAGCTACCAGCTGTGCAACTACAGTGTGAGCCAGAATGTCCAGAGCGTGGAGGCCGTGCACACGTCCCGCCTGACCTACGTTCCCTGCGGCTGGTGGGTCCCCTGGCGGCGCTGCCCCAAGACCGTCTACCGGACCCAGTACCTGGTGGTGGAGGTTCCTAAGCAGAGGAACGTGATCGACTGCTGCGAGGGCTACCAGCAGCTGGGCCTCTACTGCGTCCTGCGTGAGTCCTGCCCGGTGCCCGGGACTGTCACCGTTCACGCCCCCCCGGGCCCTGACCTGGCTGCAACGCTGGTGCCCAGCCTCAAGGGTGCATCAGGGTCATCCAGAGGGCCAGCCTAGGCCCCGGGCACTGGCTCACCCCGGATTTCAGGTCCAGTGGGGCAGGGGTGAAGTACAAGCTCCCAAGTGATGGGGGCGCTACTGGCCCGAGCCCCACTCTGGGAACCTCTGTTCTGGGTGGGTGGTGGCTCTCAGACCTGGCTGCACCCCGAAGTCCCCGGGGCAGCTTTAAAAACGATGATGCCTGGGTCCGCCTTCAGACCCTCTGATGGATTCGTTCTGGGGCGTAGCGTGGGCCCTGGGGTATTTCTTAAAGCTCCCCCAGCAATCCTAACAGGCAGCTGAGCTTGAGAACCAGTACTGCAATCTCTTCTGTACTGGCAGCCAGCCTTTGCATTCTAAAGGCTGTGAAACCCTAGTCTGAACCCCAATCTGTGAAAGAGATGGAAAGGGTCCCCTGGGGCCCACCCAACTGTCCGGAGGCCGCCAAGGCCTCTTACTCCCTCTGTGTGGTTCAAAAGACGCTTGGGGCGGCGACCAGCACTGCTGAGGCTGGCCCAGGCTCGTCTGAGGCCGGGCGGACGGGACTGTGTGGCGTTCAGGGCTCAGCCTCTGGACACGGAGGGAACTTTCCAGAAGGCCTCTTCCGGGGGGGCAAGGGTGCCGGCGTGGGCACGTGTGAATGCGTGTGGGGGGTGGTGGTGATCGTTTGAATCAGTTTCAGAGCTGAGTTTCTGAACAGGCAGGAGGCCTGCCACACCCACCCCCGTGCGGGGGGTCGGGGGGGCAATAGGGTGCCCTGAGACGTGAGGCTGCCGCCTCCAAAGCGCAGAAAGCACCAGCTCGCGGGCTGTGGGAGCGGTTCCCGTGACCCCTCCATCCCCGGGGTCCCGGGCAGCAGGACGGCCGCAGGCTAGGGCGTGGATACCGCGCACCGCGGGTGGCAGCCCCCCAGCCCTAGGGGCTATCAGATGTAGAGTCTTGGGTCCCTCGGACCCTGCAGACGGGCTGGGCCTGCAGTTATCCTGAGCGCATCCTCCCCCAGCCCCCAAAGCCTGCGGAGGACGGGATGGCTGACACGTGCACCCACGCGGCTCAGAGGGCCAGGCCCAGAGACGACCGGGCAGCTCGGGGTCGAGCAGGCCACGGGAATACACCTCTTCTGGGAGTGTTCAAACGACACCACGGCCACCAGTGCCACCACCGCCAGTAAAAACCAGGAAGCGCCAGCGGGCCTCAGGTCCGCAGCTGGGTGCCTGTTGTGTATTCCCGCTGGTTCCCTGAAGGGACACTTGCAGGGGCGGTGCTGGGTCTGAGGAGTCCCTTCCCATGGCGACCACGGCTCCCTGTCTGCCATCCCTGTCTCCAAGGGCCCCACGCACAGCCGGAGCTGCCCCTGCCCTGGGAGCGCGCTCTTCTGGGGCTGGGGCTCCCGGGTCGGGGAGGGCTCAGGCGGGGCGCACGGCACTTGGTTCAGAGCTTCAGACCCCGGTAGCAGGAGGGGGCCGCCCTAGCCCGCCCGCCTTCCCCCGCAGAGGCCACACTCTCCCCACCTGCTGTCGGTCTGTCATGGGGCCGGTGAGGTCACAGGTCTAGAGGGTTGGAGGGGCCCCCAGGAGAGGCTGAGACCCCAGCCCCGCCCAGCCCGAGCGGTCACCTTTCTGTGCGGCCTGCTGCCCTCCCCCAGGAGAGAAGGCGGGAGGCACCTGCCTTCTAGAAGCAGGGAAGCAAGCTCATCTTGCTTCCCAGCGAACCAGCCTCCCGTGGGACTCAGCCCCACTTTTAAAGTGTTCGCGCCTTTAACTAGGAGCTCGCCAGGCAGCAGAGGCCCAGAACATTCTAGCTAGAGTCCCGTGGGCAGATCTGCTCTGGGGAAGCGCAGGTCATGGGGCGGCCGGTGTCGGGCGGGGGGACGGGGTGGGAGGCGCTGGGGGCGAGGGGAGGAGGGCTCACCCTGAAGGCCCCCAGGCCCAGCAGAGGGGGCTGAATTGGGGTGTGGTGGGGTCCACAGTCCCCTCCGGGCTGTGGAAGGGTCACTCTGGAAGCAGCGTGGAGAGGACGCCGGCAGGATCCCAGAAGGAAGGAGAAGAGAGAGGAAAAGGGGCCTGTAAAGGCCTGCGGGAGATTCCTGGTCGCTACCGCACGGGAGCAGACGGGGACACAGACCCGGGGAGGCGGGTGACTTGACCAGGATGGCACAGACCTGGACCCTCGTCGGATTCGGGGGCAAACGTTGGCAACGTCTGAGGAAGGGGCTCTGGCGCGCGTGGGAGGGGCTCAGTGAGGAGGAACGTCGAGGCCCACGGCCCACAGGGCACCTGCTCGGGGAGGTCCCAGCTTGCTGCCTGGGCCCCGCTTGGCACTGCAGCTGCTGCCGGGCTGCCCTGTGACCGCCGGGGAGGGCACGGGGGGCTGCGGCGCTTGCTCCTGCGGCTTGGGAGGCCCCCAGTGAGCCTCGGTCTCCCCCCACCTCCGAGCTCAGGGGCTCCACGTGGGCAGCTAGAAAGTGCCCGCTGGGAAGTATTTGCACCACGGGCACCGGCAGCTCAGCTTCCTCCACACCTGCCTGGTTCCTCGGATCAAAGCCGGTGCAGAGGTGCCTCATGACGGCCTGGCTCTTTGGAACCGGAAGTGAGAGGTCCCTGCAAGTGACGCGCTGAGACCCACTGGTTGATTGGCACAGAGGAGCCTGGGGCCACGGCCTGGATGTGGCAGCCTGGGCACCTAGGGAGGGGAGTCAGGCAGAAGGCACTCGCCTCCGGGCCGCCCCGGGGGTGGGGTTTCTTATGTCTCAGCAACCTCCTCAGCTCAGCGGCCTCATCCCCGGTAGCAGTGAAACCTCAGCTTTCCTTTCTTCTCTCTCCTCCCACTCAACAGTCAAGAACCCCCAAAAAGGGAAGAGCATTACGAGAACACGTGATTTTTTTTTTTTCAGTCTCGATGACTTTTTCCATTTTTTTAAGTCCCACATTTGGAAGGCCATGATAAGTCATCTATGATTTTAGTTAAGTGTATTTTTACAATACAAAAACGAATACACAAGCAACGTAGAAAATTTGGAAACAAAAGGGAAATTGCCCGTCAGTCTGCCCTCCCCCCGCCCCCCACAACAATAAGCACTGTTAACATTCTCTTCTAGTTTGGTTCAGGGCAGACCTTTTACAGAAGGGTGGTCACCCCGTTGGTGATGTTCTGTAGCACGCTCGTACCCCTTGGCGATTTACCTGGAACATCTTCTGAGTCAACAAATCGTGTTCTCCGGCGTGATTTAATGCCCACAAGGCACTACTTCACAGGGATGGATCCGCAGCAAGCCATCTCCTACCACTTAACATCTAGTGGGGTCCAACTTTGGGTTCTTATAAATGACGCTGCGATGAGTGTCATCTGGTGCAAACACTGCTGCACAAGAGCTGGAATATTTAGTCAGGATGGATTGCTCAGAGCAGAACTGAGCATCTCGGTGGACACTCACCACCGGCTGCGATGCCCCGGTTCCCGCACGGCCCTTCTCGTCTGCACGCTCATCTGCGCGGCAAAGCCCGGGACCCCGCTGGACCCGGAGCCTGCCCCAAACGTCCCTTCTCCCAGGCTGACGGCCAGGGCCCCTTTGAGGAAAGAGAATTCCGAGGAAGGATTATTATCTGATTATTGCAGAGCGGATCCGATTGCCCAGCCCTAGAGAGTCCTCAGGGCTGCGGCTCAGACAGACATCACCGCCTTATCTCATTGAACTCTGACTCGCCTGGGGTTGCCAGGCGCTGGGCAATCCTGGGTCATTGTTTGTGTCGAGTGAGGGAAGAAGAGGATTTTTGACTTTCTACCAAGTTGGAACTGTTGACTGTTCTCGCTGGCTCTCCGTAAGCCGGCCAGCCCTGAGGGATGGAGGGGGACTCCCGGCGGCCTCCATATTAAGACGAACTTTAACTCGAAAGCACTTCTGTTGTGATCAGGTCACTGTTTCTGGAAGTCCGTTTTTCCTGGTGGCTATTTTCCTTTCATTTAGATAAACCTCTTGGTTGAGAATAGTTTCCGATTTCCAGACAAAGATTTGCAGAGACAGTAGAGAGAGTGCCCCTTCACCCCTCTCCCAGTGCCCCTAATGTTAGCTCTTACATTAGCAGGGAGCATTTTCCCCCGATAAGGACCAACGTGGGTGCATTGCTGTTTAATTCTACTCCATTATTTGGATTTCCCTTTTTTTCCCCGAATGTCATTTTTCAGTCCCAGGAGCCCATGATACATGTCGTCTCACGCTTCTTAAGCACTGAGGCGGTTGGCTTTTACGATGGGAGAGAAAGCAGAGTGCTCCCGGACCCTTGGCTGGTGGCCCCCCAGGGCTCTCGGCATCTCCATCCCAGAACAGCCTCTCTCGGGCTGCACCACACGCCTGTTCTTCATGCCCCCAAAGCTGTCCCTGCATGGCCGCTTCTCCAGGACGTCAGACATCGGCATAGCCACCGGGACAACTAGGAAGAGAGGAGGGGGCCAAGGACAGCGTGGAGAGGAGAACGCTCTTGACAGTGACCGCCAAGCCCAGGCTCAGCTTCCGCAAGGAGAGAGCGGACGGGGACCCTGCATGCATTTCAGCAGCTTTGTCTTTTCTCTTCTCCTCCTTGGCCAGGGCAGCTGCCTTGGTGATGTGTTCCCAGCAGGAGGGGCCCCCACCTTCTTTCTGGCTGTGGAGCATCCTGCAGACTCTCTGGGGAGCCCCAGAGGACCACCTTTAGGACTCCGGCCCCTCGGCTCTTCCTTCCCACCTGGCGACCCCACGCATCCTCCCAAGGGGCTGGCCCTCCCCAGCTCTGAGGGTAGGTGTGTTTCCAGAGCGTGGCTGTCACGCCTTCTCTGACTTTCCTGGAGCGTGGGGAGCCCAGAGTGGCACTTCTAGATGTCATGTAGGACACAGAGCTTTACGTGGATCTGGGCAGGAGGCAGATGGGTTTGAGTGACACCCCGTCGGGCCTGGAGCCCTCATCCCCGGGTGGGTGGCCGGGGCTCACCGTCCGGTGGCCCTTCCTCGGACGCTGATGTTGGGGTCTTGCCTTCCTTGTGCCCCCACCCTGCTGCCCGCAGCCCCCGGAGGCTCACGGCTGCCCAGCTTCCTGCATCCCGTGCTGCCCTGAGCTCCATCCACCGCCAGGCCTGCACAGACCCGGCAGGGGGGTCAGCCCTGCCGCCCCCGATGCCCTGCCGCCGACTGAGTGCCCGGCAGCCTCAGCTGGCGCCCTGGCCCACCTCCCTGCAGAGAGCAGCACCCGCTTCCCCCGGGTTCCCGTTCTCTCCCTCTTCTGTGCTTTCCTGTCCCCTGAATATCAGCAGCCTGGCTCCCGGCTAGTCGCCCTAGGAGCCCCCGGATTCTCAGATAGCTCCCGCCTTTCTCAGATCTCTAAGATCTCTTTGCTTCCGAAGCCCTTGCCTTCGCCAGCCCTCACCCCGTCCGGCTGCGCATGCCCCGTCGTCTTTGGCCCCTGCAGGCTCCCGTCTGCACGTCCGCAGCGTCTGCACGTCCGCAGCGTCTGCACGTCCGCAGCGTCTGCCCGGAGCCGCGTCCCAGCGGGCGCGTTGCGAGTGCTGGCCCTGCAGGTGTGCGGCCCACAGCCCCACTGACTGACCTCAGCGGGCCTCCCGGGGGTCGACCCGGGGGCGGGGACTGGGCCTCGCTGCCCCCCATCTCCACGTGCGCCTCCAGAAAGCGGGCCGAACTTCACATCCGCACGGCCAAATCCCGTCTCCACCCGAGGCCGCTGTTCCTGCAGCTTCTCCCGGAGATGGTGCCAAGCGGATGCCTAGGCCTGAAGCCTCGGCGCCATCTTGAAGCTTCCCTTTCTTTTACACCCCGTCCTGTCTGTCAGCACGTCCTGCGGGCGTTTCCGGCTACAGACACTCGGGATCTGAGGCTTCCCGCCGTTTCCACCCCCATCACCCTGGTCCAGCCTCTACCAGCTCCCGCCTGGACCTTCACAATAGGCTCTCACAGGCGGCTGTCTGCCCCAGCTGCCAGAGCACAGCGGGGGTGAGCAAGTCAGGCGGCCCTCGGGGAAGCTGTGGACGCACGACAGGGAAGGGAAGGAGGAGAGGAAGGGGGCGATCTCGCGGCTTTGGCCATGGGGCCCGAAGGCGGTCCGTAAAACCCCAGATACCCGGGGCTTTGCATACGGGGCGCGGCGGCTCCAGCCCCCAAGGGCCACCGGAGGGCCCTAGGAGGTGAGGACGTAGAGCTTAGCAGAGCAGCGTGAGGGTCTGGGCAGAGGGCACCACAGTGTCCCCTTCACCACGGACCTGCCCCAAACCCCCAGGGCACCCACCTCAACACCGCGGGGGTCTTTCCGTGGCCCAGCCCACCTGCTCACCCACTGCGCCCTCACCAGCCCTGGGGGCCTCCTTCTCACCTTTGGGGGGCCCAGCGCATTCCCACTTCCCGGGCCTCGAGCAGGCTGTCCCCCCAGTGCCCCGGCCCCCGCAGAGACCCCCTGCTCAGGGTGGCCTTCCCTGCCTACCTGCCCCTGGGCCCTGCCTTCTTGCCCGCAGCTCTCAGCCATCTGAGCTCTTGCAGGCCTATTGGCATATTGGTCTCTGTCCACCATCTAAGTGCCCTGAGGCAGGGACTTTGCCTCGGGCCCACTGCTGGGTCCCGGGCACCTTGCTTTGTGTCTGGCACATAGTAGGTGCTCAATAAATATTGAATGAGTGAGTGAGTGAGCTGTCGGGACACAGAGCAGCAAGGGGGCCTCTACGGGGGTGGTAGAGAGCCCTGTACGTGGACTCCTGAGGCCTAGAGGAACAGGTCACCCGGGCCCCCAGCTTCCTGGGAGAAGCTGCCCTCCTCCCAGGAAAGACGGTCAGGCTACGTTAGAGTCAGAGCAAACGGCCTCGATGGCTGCTCTGCAGGACAGGGTGAGGCCCTGCCCAGGCCTGGCGGTGGCCCTCGAGTGGGCTTGTTCGTTGCGCCTCGGAACCGCAGACAGATTCCAGTGCCAGGAGGCATCCAGACACAGCGCCACGCAGGCCACCTGGGATCCTACAGCCAATAGCACTAATCGCTGCTCCCTTGTCCCCCAGCCCTGAATCGGTCTGAGGAGTTCGCCTCCAGACCCGGGATCTGCCCGGTGGTGAGGCCAGAAGCGTCTACCTCGCCGTGCACTCTGGATGCGGACTGTCCTGGTCTTCAGAAGTGCTGCCCTTCGTCGGGGGGCCCCCGCTGCTCGGCCCCTGCTCCCCAAGGTAGGGCTGAGGCCTGATCTGGGGGAAGGTCGGGGGAGGAGTGAGTTTCTGGTAGCAGGAGCCCGGGTTGTATGGGGAGCCTGCAGCCTGTGCACGGGCCCATTTCACTCATCAGAATCCGGCCACTGACCCCTCGGGGGGAGAAGTGTGTGCTCACAGCTGCCCTGAGGGGGTTAGATGTTCCTGGAAGAGCAGCGGCCCCACTTTCTCAAGATTGCCTGAGGAGGCCCTAGAGCTCGTGGTGAGCTTGCTGGGAGCTGAGCTGTGTCAGAGCTGGGAGGTTTAGGGCTGTCTGCTTGTGCAGCCCCACGGGGACCCGAAATCCTTCCCAGGCCCCCGTCTGGCAAGTCAGTGCAGGCCCACAGGAGAAGAGGTGGTCAAGGTTCAGAGCCAGGGAAACATATAAGTTGTGTGTGTGTGTGTGTATATATATATATATATATATAAAATGCGCAATATACAATATATTATAAAACATGATATATTAGTATAATATACTATTAGCATAGTATAAAGTAATAGTATATGTAATGTGAATATTATGTTATATGTAATATATAATGATACTATTATACTGTATACATTATAGTATATATGTTATAAAGTAATATACGTCGTGTTACCTAGTATACCTTGTGCACAATAATACATTCTACGGTATAGATAGGATCATATATAATATAAGAGAAGCGGGGGCAGTGGGGCAGGAGCATGCCACCCCACTCCCCAGGGGCCTCCTGTGGCCCCAGCCTGTGGTGGGCCCGTGGCTCACCCCTGTGCCCTCGGGCAGCTCCAGAGAGGAAGCTGGAGAGTTTCTGGTACAACGTGACCGTCCTGGTGAAGATGGACTTCACGGAGCTCCAGCAGGTGGACCCCAGGCTCCTGGATCACATGAGGCTCCTGCACTCTATGGTAGGTGGCGGGGTGTCGGGAGGGGGTCCACAGGAGACCTCCGCTGACTGACTCTGAACCAAATGTGGATTCTTACTTAAAAACCAGCTTGAAAGAGATATGATTTTTGTGCAGTCAAATGCACTCTCGGAAGGGTGCAGTTTGGTGTGTTTTGAGGTACATGGTGCGCAAGCCCTACCCTATCACGACGTGAAGAAGGCAGCGCCTCCTCTTTTCAAGGTCCGTTGCTTAAGGCCCGGGTGCAGCCTTCCCAGGCCCCAGAGCCGTGCCCTTGAGCACCTCCCTCACGGATCCCCGAGTTCTGGCTCCCGCTTTAGGGAAGTCCCAGGAGTTCTGGAAGGTGCTGAGATGGGGACCTCTAGACTGGGCTCCTCTGCCTTGGCCCTGTCGATGTTTGGGGCTGGAAGGCTATGTCATGGGGCCGCCTGTCCCCACAGGATTTCACAGCAGGCCTGGCTCTACACAAAAGAGGCCAGAAACGTGCCCAGCTGTGACAACCAAAACTGTCTCTAGATGTGGCCACAGGCCCCCTGAGGGGCAACGCCCACACCCCACCCTCGGGGCGGGGGAGCCCCAGCCTAGACACAGCTCACGCTCGCTGACGCCTCGGCAGCACCTTCCAAGCAGCAGGACGTGTTCACGCGCTGGGAGCTGCCCCCCCCGCCCCGCCCCGCCGCCCAGGTCCTGGGAGCCCAGCTTGGGGCAGGCACTGCTCACCGGCCCCTGACGGTGCCTGCCCGGGTGGTCTGACCTCAGGACCCGCTTCCCAGGTGAGTGACCTGCAGTCGCCCCATGCCGGGAAGGGCCCTGCATTTGTATAATGCTCTGCTGTTGCCTCTTGAAGTGCTCAATGATTTTTGAACAAGGGGCTGCACATTTTCCTTCCGCGCTGGACCCCTCACTCTGTGTGGCTGGTCCTTCCTGACCGTCAGGTCCCATCGATGTGGCCCCCGGGTCATGATATCACACCCAGAGTTGGCCGGGTGAGCCCCAAGCAGGTGGCACACACCCTCCCTTGCTCTGGGTCGTCCAGTAAAACGGCTTGAGAGGTACTCCCAAATGTCACCTTGACCCAGAAGCCTCTTTAACTGCCCCAGCTAGAAGAGAGTTTTGTCTTCTCTTAGCTTACTGGGGGGTTGGGGGTGCCCCTTTGGCCAGTAAAAACATGGCTCTGGAGCCAGACTGCATGGATTCAACTCCCAACACTCACTCATCAGCTGTGTGACCCTGCGCAAGTTACTTAACCTCTCTGTGCCTTAGATACCTACTCCGTTAAACAGGAATAATCATAATCCTACCTGAGACAGTGGCTGTGAGGTTTAGACAGTACATTAAAAAGCTTAAAACGATGCTGATCCAGGTAGGTTCTGAGCTGCTGTGATTGTTGGTTTTTGAATGTTATTGTTCCCGTCACCCTTTGTCTCTTCATGTGGGTGGGTTTTGTTCCTCCCCTCAGGAGAGCCTGTCCACATGGGCTCCCGACTGCAGCAGGTGCTGGGCACCCTAACTAAGGGGTTTGCATGAGGCCAGTGTTGACGTCCTGATCTGCCTCCCGCTGTGAAGGGTTTCAAGTCTGCTGAGGAGGGCGCAGGCTCCCGGGCCTCCAAAACCCCTTTCCGGTTCCCAGGGGAGACCTGTGGGTTTGTTGGCAAAGCCTCTGCTTCGGTGATGTCCTTCTGGCTGGTACTCACGCTGTTTGCCTGGCTTCCCAAGGCAAATATCAATATGCTATCTTGAGATTTCGGGCTATTAGACTGGAACAAAAAGAATTCATATGAAATGAGAAAAGGGATCGTTAAACTTCAGAAAATATCAGACGTGGTTTGACGTCCAGTTCCCTAGTTCCAGACCTGATTCTCTGTTGTCAGCTACAAGGGCGGGGACCCTGGTTGAGCGGTGTCTCTTCCTGGGGCTGCGGTAGCAGACCGCACAGCAGAGGTCCGCTCCAGGCCCCTCCTTAGCTTCTCCCTGTGTCCTCACATTGTTTCCTCTGCCAGTGTCTGTCTGTGTCCAAACATCTTCTCTGTGGAAGGACACCAGTCATCCTGGACCGAGGCCCACCCTAATGAGCTCATCTTAACTAGCTACGTCCGCAACGGCCCTCTCTCCAAATAAGGTCACATTCTGAGGTTCTGGGGGATTAGGACTTTTAGGATTTTTTTAGGATTAGGATTTTTTTTGGGGGGTACGCAGTTCAACCCCAAAGTATTTATAATCTGGTTTGCAGGACTTTTATTGGAATGACAACAGAAATAAAAATATCAGAGAGAGTTTTTTGCTTCACAGGAGAATGGTGTGTGTGTGTGTGTGTGTGTGTGTGTGTGTGTGTTGTGTGTGTGGTGTGTGTGGTGTGTGTGGTGTGTGTGTTGTGTGTGTGTTGTGTTGTGTGTGTTGTGTGTGTGGTGTGTTGTGTGTGTTATGTGTGTGTTGTGTGTGGTGTGTGTGGTGTGTGTGGTGTGTGTTGTGTGTGTGTTGTGTGTGGTGTGTGTTGTGTGTGTGCGTGGTGTGTGTATTGTGTGCGTGGTGTGTGTGTTGTGTGTGTGTGTGTGCCTCCGACTCCCTGTCTGTCCGATGGGCGCGTCCTTCCACCGCCTGATGCTCTGGCTCTGGTTTCACAGGTCACCAGTGCCCTGCAGCCACTGGACACCACTGTCCACCACTTGCACTCGGCGGGGGGGGACACCTCGATCACTGTGTCCTGGCTGCTGCTGGGTCTGCCGCAGCGGGAGCCTGTGGCCCGCATCTCGGCGGTGCTGGACGGCGCGGTGAAACGCGTCTATGAAGTGATCGGCATCCGGGTGCAAGGTGCGGCTTCCCTTTGTTGTCGCCTTGGGGCGGGGCCGCCGGAGTGCGAGAGTCAAGCTGCGGGTGAGGGGCAGTCGGGCTCACCTTTCGCTCGTGCCAGCCCGGCGTTTAAGCTCCAAGCTCCGAAGCCGAGACTCTGAGAGCGCGTCCTGTGCTGGCATATGCCCTTGCCCTTCCCTCCGCCCGGCCTCCTCCGAAGCCTCTCGCGCCCAGTTTCTCCTTCCCTCCAGGTGGGGCTGGAGAACAAATCCCAGAACACACAGCACACAAATAACCCATTTCCTCAGTTCTTGGGTTCCCAAATCTCCTCTGACCTCCTTGCCACCCTCGCTAAGGACATCCTTATATCTCGAAGGCTCTTAAAGCAGAGTTTGCACAAATCCGAGTTTGGTGCAGCAGATAGATGCGTTTCTGGAAGAAATCGCCTGGCTTTTTTTTTTTTTTTTTTTTTTTTTTTCTGTCCATGTCAGGGTTCGGCAAACTTTCTGAAAAAGGCCAGATAGTAAATATGTTTGGCTGTGGGCCACATGGCCTGTTTCAACAGCTCAGCTTTGCCAAGTGGCATGAAAGTAACCGCGGACAGTCCGTGGGTAGACAGCTGGGCTCCAATAGCACTTTCCTTCCCGCTACAGAAGGCAGCTGGAGTCTGCTGCATCCTTAGGAGGACGGCCACTCTTGCGAGGCAGCTCTTTCTATGACGCTGAGGGTCACACGTAAAGATGCCAGGGCCTGAAGCCCAGGGAAAGCTCTACTGATGGCATTTAATTCCCCTCAACTCTACAAATGTTCTTGAAAACCAAACCGAGCGGTGCCCATAAGCCAAGTGCTTGTCTCGTCTGTTCTGACCGGTTTCCGTCTGGAGACCCTAGGAACTCCCCAGCAGGTGAACAAGGAGGGGTTATCTCACGAGGCAGCGAGGGAGAAGGCATGCGGCGGGGACCGCGGGCACGTCCGCGGGAGGGTGTCAGAGAGAAATCTGTTACGGGGCGCAGCTCTGATTGGGTGGCTTAGGAGAGGGAGGGTTAAGGAAGTGGGGCTTGTTTTAGGTTGGATGCTGTCAGAAAGCAGAGGCAGTTCTGTGATTGGGTATTTCGATCAATCTCATCCACGGGGAGGGCCAACCAGCATGAAGGTGGACTAGGATTAGTCGAGAACGAACGGCCCCTCCCCGCGGCCAAGAGAGGGGTTGGTACTTAGTGGGTGGCGGTGGCCTCTCTTTTCCGTCTGGCTTAGATAAAATGGTGACGTGGCCTTGCCTTGTCTTGCTCTGTCCTGCTGGCGGAGAAGCCTCGCTGCCCGTTCTGGGCAGGAGCTCCCGCCCGACAGGAGAGGGCCAGGCCTCTTCTGCAGGTCAGGGGCTGCTCTGCCCTATTTCTCCATCCATACACTGCCGTCCACAGGATAGATGCTTGGGGAGGACGTCTGGACCTCATGATTTCAGACTCAACACAGCCCCAGAGGGATCTGCTCGGGCCGCAGCGCCCACCCAAGCACACGGAGCTGTGCGCCTTGAGCCGTGGGCCAGCTGCTCCGGTGAAGAGGGCTGTGACCGATGGGGCCCCTAAGGCAGGGCATCAAGAGGCCCCTGGGGTCCGCGGCCCAAACCACTTCCGCAGCTCGTGTGATACACATTTGGAGGTTAATGGGAAGGGCCGATGGCCCCGATGGGCATTCTCACCTGTTCTCCTTTCCCACAGACGTCGATGAATGTTCCTATGACGAACTCAACGCCTGCCCTGGGAGGGGACAGTGTCTCAACATGGAGGGCTCGTACCAGTGCCTCGGTCACCCGGAGCCGCCCACTTCGTCCCCCCACAAGCTGGATGGCACCTGTGAAGGTGAGCGACCGGGCTCTCCAGGTGGGGAAGGAAGCCCTTAAGGAAGCCTCAGTTGAGATGCAGACACACCTTATCTCCTTTGGCCGCTAGAATCCTCTCTTCTTTCTGGAACCTGATTTATGGCTTTAACAACATTGTTACAGGAGTGCAAGGAAGAGACGCCCCCTGTCTCAGCACCCTGGCAAATTGTTTTTATTTTCTCCTGTTTCCTTCCAGTGTTTTTTTCTTTTTAACCTTATTTAAATCCTGTCACGTATACAATTTTGTATTTTGCTTTCTTCACTTCCCATTAGGTCATGTAAAGGTTTCCAGGAAGCAACCTTCTCTTCATAATTACGATTTTCAATGCTTGAGTAACAGTGGTATGCTATAGCAGTGATACAATGCTCTTAGCCATTTCCCTCATGGGGGACTTTTATGTCACCTCCAACATTCCTCTCTGAAAACTCCAACTTTCGCTAGCATTGTGAAGTGGTTGGGGAGAATACTGTTATAACTGAGTTTGAATAAATTAGTGATTTAATCCTCATGTTCTTTTCCCTTTAAGGGGAGAGGGGTGGTTGAGTGGTGGCTAATCCTAAGGTCTCTGGATTTTTAAAAACGCACCTACCAGCCCCACCTCTGCAACCAGACTCCCCTCCCCTGTGCCTTGGGGGCTTTGTCCGATTAGAACTCTGCATCTCCTCTGTGCATGGTGCGCCCACAAAGCTTTGCACAGAATCCTAGCAGACCACCCTAGATCTCCTGCGCTGTGGCCTCAGGGGGACGCATCCTGACCTGCAATGCGAACAGAAGTTTGGAATACAGTTATTGACAATACTGCTCAGTTTATCTGAAAAGGCATCAGACCCCGTTCACAGGTAGGAGCGTTGCCAAACTGCCACGCTGACAGCTGAGCACAAACAGGGAGAGCGCACCGCCCCGGCCTCATTCCCAATAGGGCAGAAAAGACAAAGCCGGTGTCTCCCGATCAGAAAGTTACAGTGAATTCCAATTGCATATGGCTAAGGGAAACAGCACATGTTTTAAATTTAGAAGCTAATATAATAAATGAGCTATCTGCTGGAACGGGTTAGAGGTACGGACCCGTGGAAAATACAGCGCAAATTTCATATGCTTTTCTTGTGAAATTAGTCACCCAGTTAATGACACACAGGGCAGCTGGATTCCTGCACAAAAAAACCCATAAGAAATACTGCCCAGTTTGCACTTCATGTTCCAGGAACACATTCTGCTTTTAGGATGGAGTGGAATTGTATTCAAGGGTCATCTTAACTCCCTCTGACATGGTCCCCTACCCAGCTGAAGCCCGATAGCTATTCAGCTCCATAAAGAGCCATCTTCTGAGGTGGCCGCTTGGTGAGGGCAGGGCTGCCGCTGGAGAGTCCGCTCGGCTGCCAAGGATTGACGCTCAAGTTCACAAACCTGATCTATAATCAGCTTTTCAACAACTGACCGCTCAGCACCTTGGCTCAAATGCCCAGCGTTTCTACCTGTACAAGGTTCAGGTGTCCAGCCGACAGGTCCAGGGGTTAAAGAGGAGCAGAGACTGACCCGGGAGATCACAGGAAAGACCGCTGCCCCAGCAGCACCCTTCCTGCCCCACCAGACACAGGTCAGGGCTGCCTGGAAGGAGCAAAGGCCCAGACCCGTGGACACACAGAACCTGATGTGCTTCACCCAGATCAATGTCGACCCCTGAACTCAGGTTCACAACCGTAGCCCGGGGAGGGCCACAGGGCAGTGGTACCCTGGGATCGCACACAGTCAAGAACTGGGTTCATCTTCTGGGGCCACATTTTCAGAGGGAGGGACGTTGCAAAGCCAAGGGGCCGTGACAGAAAAGTGTCCTGTGGCCAATGAACTGAAATCCAAGTCAGAGGGAAGAAGGAAGGGTCAGGAAAGAAGGATTATTCCCAGTTTAAAGTATCTCAAGTTCTGTCCTCCAGAAGAGGGCTTAGCCTTAGTATGTCAGAAGTTGGCTGATTTTGCAGCAACACAAAGAACTTTCCAACAAGTTGTACCGTCTCACCAATAGCTGCCTTGAAAACTACTTAAAGAAGCGTGGGTAGGTGGATTCATTTCCTGGGCCTGTGTAACAAAACAGTACAAACTTGGGGCTTTAAAGCAGCAGAAGTTTATTCTCTCACAGTTCTGGAGGGCAGAAGCCCACCATCATTATCACTGGGTTCAAGTCCAGGTGTCGGCAGGGCCAGCTTCCCTGCGGAGGCTCTAGGGGAGACCCCTTCTTTGCCTCACCCTTCTTCTGAGGGCTGCACGAATCCCTTGGCTTGCGGCCACATGGCTCCCATCTTCAAGGCCAACATCTTCAGTCCTCTCTCTACTCCCTCTTCGTATGTCCTTCTCTTCTGTGTGTGTCCACTCTCCTGACTCTCTCTTGTGATCACATTTAGGGCCCACCTGGATAATCCAGGACAATCTCTTCTTGAGATCCTGAACTTCATCACACCTGCAAAGACCCTTTTTCCAAATAACGTCACATTTACAGGTTCCAGGGATTAGGAGCTGCTCTCTTTGGAGGTCACTACCCAGTCTATTGCCGGTGGTGGGATAGTTTAGGAGTACAGCATGGGAACTTTGTCATTAGTTATTGGACGGCTTTGCCATTTACTCTCTACTTGACCTTTCTAGGCCTCAGTTTCGTCCTCTGTAAAATGGGATCATAGTACAATAGAACCTATTCCCTGGTGTTGTTACAAGGGCTGTGTGGAATGACATGCCCGCTGCCACAGCGCTCAGCCGACGGCAGCTCTAAGTGTGTCACTGATAGCCTGGCTGGCAGCGTGGTGCTTGTAGTGGGGGGGGGGTGCCCACAGCGCCGTGGGTGTCCCCACAGCCCTGTGTCCCCACTGCTGCTATGACACTGGCCACGCTGGCTTGGACGTCCCATGTGTGTGTCTGGCATCGCTGTGGACCTTAATCCATCCTTGTTTCCATCACTGTGCTGGATACATAGTAGGTGCTCAATAAATGTCAAACCATATGAAATTGCCACTGTGATTGGTGAAACACGATTGAATCTGGACAACTGTAAATGTCTCAAGGTAATAAATTGGAGAAAGAGCTACACAAATGTTCAGCTGTAGCATTCTCTGCAGGGAGGATTTATTTATGTGGATGAGAGGGCCACGTGCCCACAGCGCCTTAGCTGCGGGAACCATGGGCGGACGGCAGCTTCTGCAGACGCTTCTGAGGGTTTCGCAGCCACATCGAAACGACCCTGTTGGTGGTTCCTCAGCCCAGTGATCTAGGGACCTTCTGGCGTCTTAATTGAAACAGTGACTATGTCTCCAGCCAGCGTGATACCCTCTCAGACTTCCTAAATGCCAGTCCCGGGGTTCTTTGCAACACCTAGGGGACCCTTTCTATTTTAATTCCCCTCAGCCTGGAGGCACTTGCTACAGCACGTGCTTGGAAAGGGCCACACACAGGCCCGTAATCCGGATTCGTCTGCCGTTCCACATCGAGTGATGCCTGAATGGCAACCGGGACGTGGGCTCGCAGCCCCGTTGTGAGCTGCTGCCCAGGCCTCAGGCCCCGTCTCAGCCCCACCGTCCTGTTTGCCAGGCGTCGTGTGGTCACCTGCGGGGTGGAAAGAATGTCGGGTGTTGTGTGGTTTGCGTGAATCAGACCATTCAGTGCTTTTAGCGGATTTTTAGAAAAGTTGTAGCTTTTCCTTACTTTCTCAGTGACACGTTCCTGGGGGGGACAGACCGAAAAGTTACGTGGTTATTAGACCCCCAGAAGGTGATCGTCTTGATTTCATGGTCCCGGTGGCCAGGAGGTGGGGATGAGACCCATGGTCTCAGGGCCTGAGCCACTGGCCAGCCCTCAGCTGCAACAAAGGACAGTGTCGTAAAGAATGAAAACCACTTGTGAGACAAAGGCACAGAAAAATACTGCACAATTCAGTGAAAAGGACAAATGCGTCTTCTTCAAAGTACACGCTACCTCTGCGTGCAAGGAGAGTTCTCAGGAAGCTGCAAGAATTTAGATGGAAGGAGGGTTGGGCTCACCTGTCTCTCCAGCATCCACCAGTTTATACCCGTGCTTTGCGGGGACCTGCAGGGGCTCACGGTAGGGGAGCCCAGCCCCAGGGCTCTGCCATTTCTAAAGGGCAGATCGGGGAGGACCCAGCAGGGCTGAGTTGTGGGATGAGGGTGGGTCACCAGTCTTGATCCTGAGCCTCCTGGCAGCCAAGGCAAAAAGGGAAATGGGTTGAATTGCGCCAATTTTATTTTTTACTGAAAGGAAGCGTACACATTTGTCGGAAAGACAATTTTTTCGTAATATTAGAAAGCACATATGCTATGAATCCTTACAGGAAAGGCTTTGGAAACTTCACATATATTTTAATTCTTTTTTCTTTACTGTGGTTTTGCAAAAGAGTTTTTTTAAATCTCCTCATCGCTTGTTTCTTATAGAAATCAAATTCTGCTGTAAAAATGATGGTATTCTAGACTGAGGGCCACCCGAGGCTTTGTATAATTCATATTGGCCAGGTGCCTGCTGTGAAGCCAGAATCTTTCTCCCCGCGAAAGACATCTAATTCCATCTGAGCATTAAAATACACATTGGTTGTTATATTTGAGTATTACTCCCTAAAGCACGAATGTCGATATGAACCCACGGGACACCTCAGCCTGACTCCGGAGTCCTGCTTCCCCACGTGGGCCCTTGTTTTGTGATGAGTTAGCCCAGCAGAAGACCTCGGGCAAATGATCAAGTACTTGTGACTCAGAAGAGCAGGCCCTTTGAATCTGTGTTGAGATAGTATTTATAAACGTAGCCCAGACACATCACACCAAGTGTTAATCTGCTCAGGCTGCCATAACACACACCGCAGGCTGGGGGCTTAAACAACAGGCAGTCCCTCTCTCACAGTCCAGAGGCTGGAAGTCCAAGCGCGAGGTGCTGGCAGGCTGGCGCCTTCAGCGGCCTCTCGGCGTGCGGACGGCCGTCTCCTCCCCGAGTCCTCACGTGGGCATCTCTCCACCTGCATGTGTCCTCATCTCTTCTATAAGGACACGAGTCAGGCTGGATTAGGGCCACCCTGATGACCTCACTTTAACTTGACAAGCTCTCTAATGACTTTGTCTCCAAATACGGCCACATTTTGAGGCCTTGGGGGTCAGGACCCCACACACGAGTTTTAGGGGAACACAGTTCAGCCCATCACACACCATAATGACCACGGCTACCAAAACAGCTTGCTGGTTTTCATGGCTTGGCTATTGTAAAGAATGCTGTAATGAACATGGGATGCAGGTACCTCTTTGAGTCAGTGATTTTGTTTCCTTCATACAACTAACAAGGAAAGGAATTGCTGGATCACATGGTAGTTTTATTTTTCATTTCTCGAGGAACCTCCATACTGTTCTCCATAGTGGCTGCACCAATTTACATTCCCACCAGCCATGCATACGAGGGTTCCCTTTTCTCCACACCCTCTCCAGCGTTTCTTATGTCTTGTCTTTTTTTTTTTTTTTTTTTTTTTTTTTTTTTTTTGTCGTACGCGGGCCTCTCACTGTTGTGGCCTCTCCCGTTGCGGGGCACAGGCTCCGGACGCGCAGGCTCAGCGGCCATGGCTCACGGGCCCAGCCGCTCCGCGGCATGTGGGATCTTCCCGTACCGGGGCACGAACCCGTATCCCCTGCATCGGCAGGCGGATTCTCAACCACTGCGCCACCAGGGAAGCCCTGTCTTGTCTTTTTGATCATAGCCGTTCTAGCAGGTGTGAGATGATATCTCCTTGTGGTTCTGGTTTGCATTTCCCAGATGATGAGTGGTGTTGGCATTTTTCCACGTGCCTGGTGGCCATCCGTATGTCTTCTCTGGAAAAACGTCTATTCGGGTCCATTGCCCGTTTTAAAATGGGATTACGATTATTGTTATATTCTTTTTGCTAATGAGTTGTATACTTTTCGTCCATTTTGGATATTAACGCCTTATCAGATATGTGATTTGCAGATTTCTCCCCCGGTTTGCCGGTTGCCTTTTCATTTCGTGGACGGTTTCAAGCTGGACACAAGCTTTTCACTTTGCCGTCGGCCCGCTTGTTGCCTTTTGCTCCCGTTGCCTCTCTGACGTTTTCTGCGCCGTCTCCATTCCGCCCTTTCGTAGGCTGCCCTCCCATCAGAGACCTCCTGGCCCTCAACGTCACCAGCAGCAGCTTTCGAGTGTCTTGGAGTTCGAATCCCACCCAGAACTGCACTTTGCAGGTGCAGGTTTACCAGGGTGAGGAGCTGCTCAGGAACACCAGCACCCGGCGCACGAGCCTGGAGGTGGCCGGGCTGGAGGCCGGCGTGCTGTACGGGGTGAGGACCAGCTACCGGGCATGCTGGCTCAACGTCACCGCCACGGTCACCGTCAGGACCGGTAAGGCCACGCGTCTGAAATCCACATCACCTGTGAGTCTGTCTCTCTAGCCTAGGCTGCTGGCCCCGGTGATTCCAATCTTGTGCTTCCTATGAGCAGGGCAGGGGCCGTCACTGACCTGGCCCCAACTCTCCCGGGGGGCGGTGAGCGCGCTCTGTGTCCTGGAGCGGCGCCACGGTTCCCCTCGCTCCCCTGCGTCTCATCCTGACTGGGGGCTCTTCTGACACCTGGGGTGACGAGGGCTCTGTGAAGATCCCGTCTTGCTGCGGTTTGAAGGATGCATAACGCAGCCAGATAGAGTGAAGCCCGAAGTAGAGTAAAGCAGAAGAGGGTAGCGATTCGCGTGCGTCGGAGGACCTTTTGCCGCACTTAATTCCACACGGCTGAGTCTGTATAACTTCCCCAAACCCAAGAGCTGAGCGTCTGTAAGACCTTCGCGAAGTACGCCTCATTTCCCACGCCGTGCACTCGCAAAGCCAACACGATGCCCACTGCGTCGGAGCCCTGAAGAAATTTTTGCCCCAAACAAGCCCAGCGTAGGCACGAGCGGGGGGTTCCAGTGTCCAGGAGTCAGCTGGCGTGACCCACGGGACTCTGCCGGGTGGCCGACGCTGGCCCGGCCCCATCATATGCCACCTCCCCTCCGCCTGGTCGTGCTGCTACCTTGGTGGTGCAGACCTCCGTCAGGCTCGGCCCGGGGACTTCCCTCCTAGGCCGGCCTCTGGCGGCGGGACGTGGAGGTGTGCGTAGGGACAGTGCGGCTCTGAGACCTTCTGGTCTGGGGAGCAGAGCGGGTGGGGAGGCCCAGCCTGGGGGTTCAGAGCAGGTAGAGGGCAGAAACTGCTGTGTGAAAGATGCTATGGTGGGGGGCGGAGGGATAGATTGGGAGTCTGGGATTGACATAAACACGCTACTATATTTAAGACATAACCAACAAGGACCTACTGTACAGCATAGGGAAATCTGCTCGATGCTCTGTAATAACCTAAATGGGAAAAGAATCTGAAAAAGAATAGATACATGTATATGGATAACTGATTCACTTTGCTGCACACCTGAAACTAACACAACATTGTTAGTCAACTAGACTCCAATATAAAATTTTAAAAAAGGACCCTCGGTGGGGGGGGGTCTGTCTCACGGGTAGGGATAACGCCAGTGACAGTGACGGTGGCAGTGAATATGACCGAGGGAGGGTCAGGCCTACACCCTTCGTGCACTGATTGGGGGCTGAACCCATGCTAAATTGCAAACACACACAACAGGCCCCCAGAGGGCCCCCAGAACCCCAGCCATGCAAAAACTCGAGCCCTTGACTGTGCACAAGCCTCTAATTTCCTAACTCGTGCCATCTCACCTTCTTGTTTTATTTTCAAGTTGCTCCACCGAGAAAATGGGGGGGACACTCTTTTCCCTTTGAGGAAACTGGGACCGTGAGGGCCTCCATCCGCACAGATCACTGCCACCCTCTGTCCCCTCCCAGCTCGTCTCAGATGTGAGCATTGATGGGACCGACATCCCAGCGCAAATTCATCTCAGTTGGGACATGCAGTAAGAAGATGCAGCTCTGCCCCAACCGCATGAACCCTGTGCCCTCAGGAAAAAATACCTACATTCCAGTGCGGAGTAGATTCTTTGGAAGATTCCTTAAGACTCCTGATTACCAGCTTATTCCTTCCCCAGCTGGATTCTCATTCCTTCTCTGTATTGTAAAAAATGCCTCATGTCTGCAGAGCCTTATTTTTTTTTTAAGAAGCTCGATTCACTTTAAAGGTCTTAGCTAATTAATTTGACATTATTAAACGCTTGCTATGTTGGAGGCCATAGAGATTATCGTAGCAGTGGAGACCCAGGGCCTCACGGTAAGTCTGGATTCCCGAAGCACTGGTGGATACTGACCTCCCGAGAGGCTCTGTGACGTGGGCAGGACCGGCGCCTGGGAATCCCGGGCCCTAAGGGATACTCGTTCCTCTTGCTAAGGTGGGAAAAGGTTCAGAGGGGCCTCCGCCTAGAAACGTACACTATACAACGTTGGTGTCATTTCTGGGGCTGTGTGCCTGCAGCGGTGCTAAACTCTGCCCCGCCGGCCCGAAGCTCACTGGCTGGTGGAGAACCAGGGTGGGACAAACTGTGAGTGCCTTTAGAGCATTAGAATTTAGATCATTGCTGCAGGGTCTGCCGTGGATGTGGGTTGCATTCTTGGTAAAGAAAGAGACATGCCCTCATGTCCCATCTTGAGTCGTCTCCAGCTTCACTTATGTCCAAAGAAAAGGACACGTCGCTTACAGGACGACCAATGCTATCATTTTGTCCGGGACAGAGTAGGCTCTTGAGAGGTGGAACTTTTGGTGGGAACACTGGAAAGTCCCCGAGAAATCAGGATGAACTTGTCACCCGTGTGCTTGTGACTGAGGCCAAGGAAAGCAGCGGCCACACTGGGTGAGGAATTACTGGAGGGGCCTTCGTACCCTACATGGCTGGTTGAACCCCAGTTCCCGCTGGTGTGAGCCAGGTGACGTTTGTACCTTGTTCCCCTGCTTTGGCTCTAAAAGTGTGTGTTTATGTCTGAGTTTCCTTCACTCCAGCGTAGAGGCATATATTCCTTGTGCTGATTTCCCCCAATTTGGCTACCAAATCTAAGACTCATGCCTCAAACTGTTTTCTAAAAAATTCCGCTCCAAAGAGCAGGGGAAACTGGAAAACACTGACAGAAAGGCGTGTGATTCTTGCTCACCGGATTTCAGCTAATTTGTGTTATCGTCTGTCTCAGAGGCCCGGGTGTTCGAAGTCACAGTCAGGATCCTAAACCGCAACGTGACCGAGGGGCTGCTGGATCGCGGGAGCCCCGAGTTCCAGAACTTCTCCCAGCAGCTGCTGCACGAGGTAAAGCCCGGCAGGGGAGCTTTCCGAGAGCCGGAGCCAGAAACCCGCCCTGGGCGGGTGTGAGACAAGTGCCCCTCACCAGGGCTAGGGAGGGGCCAGACTCAAATCCCACAGTCATTGCTCGAAATGCCCCCTTTTATGCATGACTTAAAATAGGTTTGGGGACAAACCAACTTTGATTCAAATGGGCTGGACCACTTGATGGCTTGGCTGGGTTTTTTGTTTTGTTTTGTTTTGTTTTTTGAGGTACGCGGGCCTCTCACTGTCGTGGCCTGTCCCGTTGCGGAGCACAGGCTCCGGACACGCAGGCTCAGCGGCCATGGCTCATGGGCCCAGCCGCTCCGCGGCACGTGGGATCTTCCCGGACCGGGGCACGAACCCGCATCCCCTGCATCGGCAGGCGGGCTCCCAACCACTGCGCCACCAGGGAAGCCCTTGGCTGGGGTTTTTGTCGAACCTTCTGTTTGGGGGACCTGGGGCCTCTGCCCTCCTTCTTGGGGGCAGCTTCATTGAGTAAGCATTTACCAGGGATCAAAGCATCCGCTCCTCCCTGGGGCTGAAGGCAGGCACCAGCCTGAGGCTTGGCAGAACCAGGCCAGTAGCAGCTATCATCTATCCTGGGATGCTGAGTTGGAGAAAAAAGCGACTTGTCAAACTGTCAGTAACTAGGAAAGGTCTAGGATTTGGCCCTTCTTGCAAAGCTAGTAAGTTAGCCTGTTGCATGGATGCTGGCAGAGGACACGAGATGCCTGGGTCAGAGACAAAGGACTCCCTCACTCACAGCACGGCAGGAGGCACAAGCATCTCGTTGGTGCCAGGTGCCCTGCTGGCCCCCAAGTCCCACGGGGGTGATGCAGAGGGAACCCGGTGGGTGACGCACATGCAGTTCATCTGCATCACAGCTGAGGACCCCCATGCAAACCTGCCTAAACCTTGCTCCAGAAAGAGACGTTATCTTTACCACATCAGACGGTGAACAGATCTGCTCTGTGCTCTGGACGGGGCCATCCTCTCTCTCCCAAGGCTGTTCATCATATAAACGTCTTGGAAAGACATTCTGGAACAAGAGGGCAGTTCAGCCTTCTACTTGCAGGATGTGTGGACGTGGGAGGGACCTAAGGAGGGTTGCCTCTCAACGTTCACTTGCAGAGAAGAGTTGGTTTTTGAACTTGCCTGGAGAATTCTCCCTTGTTTCTAGCAGTAATTCTCCTGTGGGTACAGGAATGGTGTAGGAGGAATGTGGGCGAGGCTTGGGTCTCCTTGCTCGGGCGCAGGTGGCCCTGATCACCTGGCTGTGCCAGTGTTTCCTGGGGACACAGCCCAGCGGGCGGGGGGGCAGCTCCGAAGAGCCCCGGGATTTCTCCATCGGTCCATTCAGCCGTGTCTCTCACGCACAAGTTCTCTTCGCACCGGTTTCCAGGGCACCCAGAGTGGGCCGTGCAGCTAGGGCTGCAGGACGGAGGGTCTGACTGTCGTGGTCTCTGAGTCCTTACCAAGACCGAGCAGGCCCGGCCGACTGTCCCAGGGCTGCGGTGAGCTGGGGGGTAACTCTGCTGTCCCCAGAGGAGGGAGGCTGGGCGCGTCCTCTTGGTCGTGACGAGGACACGTGGATTCTGTGCACCATGTCTGTGCCACACCCGGGGCCCCGCTGACTGGCTTTGAAGACTTTGACGGAAAAGTCTGCTGCATCTGAGCAGCTGTTGCCTCTTCTGGGCCAGGTTGCAGCCTCCTTTCCGCCGGCGCTTTCTGACTTGTACCGAAGAGGGAAGCTGAGGATGCAGGTGGTGTCTCTCCGGGCCGGCAGCGTGGTGGTGCGGCTCAGGCTGACGGTGCGGGACCCCGAGTTCCCGGTGGGCGTGTCCACGCTGTCCCCCATGCTCCCGCCTCTGTGGGCCAGCACCGCGTTCCAGGTGGACCCGCGGGAGACGCTTGTGCAAGGTGGGTCCCCCTCCCCGTGCCCGGCTGTGCCGCCCCGATGCCTCCAAAGTCCAGGCCGCGTTCGTTCTGATCGACACTCGCTTTGTTCCAAAAGATAAAGCCAATGACATTTGAGTCCTTATTCTGTGTTCTTCCGTGGGAACTGGGGCCTAGGGCTGCTGCCCCGAAACAGTGAGCCCGCCTGTGTCCCACACCTCCTATTCCTGATGGGAGAAGCACCTCGGAGCTCAGGGACGCTTATTCCCTTGGATGGTGTTTCTCAGCTGCCACCAGAACCCAGGGTGGAACCGGGCTGGAGGGTCCACGAGGGGCGCAAGGACGGGAGCTTACTGTGTCTGCATCGGGGCCCGGCACAGCCTGGCTGCTGTGCGCCTTGTTAACATGGAGATCTGTTTCATTAGCCCAAAGGCTTGTAATTTTACTTGGTGATACAGGAAGTCACAGATTAGGGAAGAGGGAGGAGAGATGGAGAAACAGAGAGAGGCGGGGAGAGTGGGTTGGGGGCAGGGGGTCAGTGAGAGAGAGAGAGAGAGATGGGGAGAGAGGGGGAGACAGAGTCAGAGGTAAGACAGAGACAGAGACATCAAGAGACAGAGAGAGGGAGAGATGCAGGGGATGCAGAGGGGGCACTGAGAGACAGAGAGAGACAGACAGAGAGACAGACAGAGGCAGTGAGCTGTCACGCCAGGAAGGTTTTGCTGTCAAAGCAGGGATGAAGTTCCCTCGTGCAGTGAGGGCACCGCAGTCTCTACGTCAAAGAGCCTGCTTGTTGGGGCTCAATCTATGGAAAGCACGGCCCCCCACTGGAGCAGGTCCCAGAGTGACCGCTGTCCACTTCTTTGAGCTCCCTCACCCGCCAGCTTGCCGTCCCCAGCTCCCCCAGCCCACGAATGCAGGGAAGGGGCCACGGGAGTGTCACACCAGGAGTCACACCTGGGAAACACCTGCCCGCTGAGCCTGGGGTCCCTCTGTCATCGCCCCCTCGGGGATGGAGATGACGGCGGCCCTCTGCACCTGGTGGGCCCGCCTGCCTGGGTTCAGGGGATAAGAGCTGGGCAGACTCCGGGCAGCCTGTGGCTGGATCCTCGGCCTGCAGCCCCAGGCCCACCGGAGACGGATCTGGGCCGTCTTCTGGAGATCCAGCCCGAACCTCGACATCCTTCCCAGCCTGATCCCCTGGCACCAGGGCTTAGGTTATTCCAGAGCTTTGTCAAGTGATGCTGCGGGTTGAATGGTGACCCCAAAAGATAAGAACACACCCAACTTCAGACGTGTCAGTATTTGGAAGAAAGGTCTTTGCAGATGAAATTAAGGATCTGAGATCCTCCTGGATCAGGGTGGGGCCCAAAGTCCAAAGACAGTGCCCTTAGAAGAGACAGAAAAGGAGATGACCCAGGGACGGCGGAGGAGACCACGTGAAGATGCAGGCAGAGACGGGAGTGATGCAGCCACAGGCCGAGGAGCCCCAAGGGCCACCAGAAGCCGGAAGAGGCAAGAAGGACCCTCCCCGAAAGCCCCAGGGGGCGCCCAGCCCTGCCAACACCTTGATTTTAGACTTTGGCGTCTAGAACCGTGAGAGAATGACTTCTGTTTTAAGCCAGCTTGAAAGCTTGTGACCGTTTGTGATGGCAGCCTCAGCAAACTCATGCAAAGGAAGAAGAGGTGCCCTGCATGGCTAATATCCCAGGGTTCATCTTTCTGAAGCCCCCCCGCCCCACCACGAAGTTCTGGAAGTACCCTTGGAAGTTGGGAGCCCCGAGCAGGCTCTCACCTTGCAGCTTCCCCGAAAAACAGTAGGCTGTTTGCTTAAGATTTTGGAGTGGAGGGCCATGGCGGGAGGGTCTCCCAGGGCCGTGAGGAGGCCTCGGCTGTTTACTGGCGGACGAGACGGTTGTGCCCTGCACAGAGTCCCCTGATCCGGAGCCCGAGGGGCAGGCCCCGGGCCGCAGCCCTCACCCGGGGACGCCCGAACCGAGGTCCCCCGCCTTCCCCGCCGGCCCAGAGCCCCCAGCCCCGCAGGCACAGCCGGGGAACTGGAGAAGCACATTCATAGCTATTCTGCAAAAATTCAACACACCGCAGCAGCGCAGAAAGCTCCTCTCCTCAGCGACGCCCACAGAAATGGTGGTGTTGGCGCTGCTGGGCTTTCCCGGGTTATCTGGGGGCTCCCGCTCCCGGGAACCAACATGTCCCAGCATCATGGCGGTCATGTTGCCATGACCTCACCTTCTCCCCGAGGCCCGTACCGGCCCCACCCGGGTCCCTGGGTGGCCACGTGTCCCGGGCTTCCTCCAGGGGGGCCGTGCCCCGTGCGGGGAGGCCCGGTGCTGAGTTGCATCCCGGTCCTCCGGCCCTGCTCGCATCGCCCGGCAGGAGGGGGCCTCACTGGACAGGCTGGAATCCAGCCCTGGCACCCAGCCGCTGTGGGTGCCTGTACAAGGCATGCTGCCCGCTGGGCTCCTGTGTGCTCCGCTGAGAGGCAGGAAGGTGGCCCCATCCCCCCCGCCTGCAGGTGTGGGGTTATAGCGGGGAGCCCGGCGCACGTCTGACAGCGCCGCCGGCATTTCGGTTGAACTCTTCTCTAGGATGCCCTCTCGTATCTCGGGTGAGCTCTCAGGCCCGGAAGGCCCTGCAGTGCCCCCGAGCCCGCACCAGTCCTTCCGTCCGTCCTCCCTTCCCCTCGCTGCCCTGGGATCTCCCACCCTCGCCCCTCCCCTGCCTTAAAATCTGCTCAGGAAGGGCCGTCCTGCTCATTTGCTCCAAGTGCAGACAAGCCACGGGGCCTCCACGTGCATCTGCATGGCCCCTTCGTGCCCTAAAGCTCTGCGCAGACACCAGCCAAACGAGGCCTGGTGGCAGCACTGTTCTGTGTGAGGGGTTCCCCTGGGGTCACCGCAGTACGGGGTGGGGGGCAGCGCCCTCTCTCGTGGTCTCAGGACTGGCCGAGCCGTGCTCCCCGAAGCTTCCAGTCGGCCGCGCACCCCTGACAGCATCGTAGACACAGTGGCCCCTCCTGTCGCCTCTGTGGGCTGCTGGAGACGGAGCATCTGGGCAGGGGAGCCTGGCCCCGGGACCATCTCTGTCCACCTGGCCTGCTGGGGTGGGCTTGCTTTCTCCAGACTCGGTGGCACTGCCTTTGGTCCAGCCTCTGTTCCTGCCGCTGGTAGAACCCAGTTCTCTGTGTCCACCTTCCTCCTTGAGTGAGAATCTGACTCTGGCCCCCAGGAAGGGCTGAGGGCTCTGGCCAGGCTTCACTTCTGAAGGCCATCTGGGCCCCACAGATAGTTTGGGGCCTCCCGAGGAGGCCGCCTTTTCAGGGATGGGGCGGCTTATCCTCGGGCCTCCCTGCCTCATTCCTGGGGCTTTACTTGTGCCCAGAGTGCTGGCTCTGTCATGGCGGCCCCTCCTCCGGGAAGCGGGCTACATCCTCGTCCCAGCCTCAGGGCCGGCGGCAGCAGCAGAGAGTAGGTCCTGCACCTACTTGTCTGCATCCCCGTCTGGCGGCCCAGGAGGCGCAGAGGCCGCCTGGCAGCTCTCGCAGCTCGCAGACCCGCCTTCCTCTCTGAACCCAAGAACTGCCAGGCCTCGGGCTTTTATACAAGACAAAACAGAGTTGCCTGCATCCTACTCAGACTTACCCCTGAGCCACGTGCTGCCGGAGCGAAGGGGCTGGGGAGTCACCTCCCCAAGATAGCTTCCAGGGCTCTGCGGTTTGAGCTCAGGTCTCCACGGGGGCTTCCGCTCTCCTCGCGGCCCTGCTGCCTGGAGGGCCTGGCTCCAGCCCCGGCCTTAAGCCCCTGGCACTTTCGAGCCACCTGGAGGTCAGGCTGCGCTCCGGGGGGGTCTGGGTCGGGGTGTAACTGTTGCATCAGCTGATGAGTCTGCTGGTCTCGGGGGGAGCTGCTTCTGTGAAGAGCACGTGAAGCAAAACTGAAAACCACAAAATGGGCCTCTGAGCTCTCAGCGGCAGAATTCTCTCTGCACAGAACCGGACTCATGCCTCATCTTGACTTGAAGCCCAGCCAAGTCCAGGCTGCGCTGGTGCCCTGAGCCTGGCTCGGGGACCCCGCCTGCAGCTCTCGGGAAGCCACCCCTCAAGGGTAACCTCACCCCGTCGAGGCACCCAGGCTCCCCAGCTGGCAGATGTGACTCTGTTAAGAGCCACCTGCTCTCCTGGGCGGGGATGGGACAGGCAGTGACCCGTAGAGCCGGACCTGGGCTGAGGGATGGATTTCTAGAGCTGTGGGAAGACTGCTGCCCGACCCCCGGCTCCTCCCAGCCTGAAATACAGCTTGAGTATTGATTCCTTAAGGGTTTGTTTTTCTTTCTTTATTTTTTTATTGGAGTAGAGTTGATGTACATGTTGTGTTAGTTTCAGGTGTACAACAGAGTGACTCAGTTATACATATACATATACCCACTCTTTTATTAGATTCTTTTCCCGTACAGGTCATTGTGGAGTATTGAGCAGAGTTCCCTGTGCTCTACAGTAGGTCCTTATTAGCTATCTATTTTATATATAGTAGTGTGTATATGTCAATCCCAATCTCCCAATTTATCCCTCTCCCCTCTTCCCCCCCAGTAACCGAAAGATTGTTTTCTACATCTGTGACTCTATTTCTGTTTTGTAAATAAGTTCAAGTTCAGAAGACGAGAAAGGACGGTGGCAGGGGAGGGTTTGGGGGGATTTATAGGGCCAGGGGGCTCACTGAGCCTTCCTGGCCCAGATCAGAAGGGTCAGGGCTTCCCAAGGGCACAGGGCTTTGGGGTCTCTCACAGTCATTTCCCAGACTCGGGGAGGACTTATTTACAGCCGTCCTATCTGTGTCTTGGAAAGTTCACGTTATACTAACCGGACACCTCCTGGCTCAGTTACTTTTCTGTTTCTTTCTTGAGACACTAAATACGAGGGGATGTTGGCACATCAGAGGGAAGAGAAAGCACCTTATGAACAAAGAATAAACAAGAGGGGAATATAGTCACACCTGTGGGTGCTGATACCTCCACAGGAGTCCCAGTGTTCCCTAACCTCTGCCCGCACATCAGCCAGCGGCGGAGGTGAGCAAGGGCCCGCATTTGGTTCGTGGCCTTGGCCCACATAGGAGCTTCAGGGAGGGCTCTGTGCAGGGAACCCCACCGCCAGCCCTGGGTGCTGGATGCCAAGGGCTTCACTGACGCCCTGCTCCGTCCCTCTGGTCGTTCGCTGCAAACTCGGTCAGCAACATCTTACTCAGCCATAAGAAGAAATGAAACTGAGTTATTTGTAGTTCGGTGGATGGACCTGGAGTCTGTCATACAGAGTGAAGTAAGTCAGAAAGAGGAAAACAAATACCGTATGCTAACACATATATATGGAATCTAAGAAAAATAAATGGTTCTGAAGAACCTAGGGACAGGACGGGAATAAAGATGCAGACATGGAGAATGGACTTGAGGACACGGGGAGGGGGAAGGGTAAGCTGGGACGAAGTGAGAGAGTGGCATGGACATATATACACAATACCAAACGTGAAATAGACAGCTAGTGGGAAGCAGCCGCATAGCACAGGGAGATCAGCTCGGTGCTCTGTGACCACCTAGAGGGGTGGGATAGGGAGGGTGGGAGGGAGGGAGACGCAAGAGGGAGGAGATATGGGGACATATGTATATGTATAGATGATTCACTTTGTTATACAGCAGAAACTAACGCAACAATGTAAAACAACTGTACTCCAATAGAGATGTTTTAAAAGAAAGACGGTCAGCAAGAAGTTGCCACCACCGGGCTCCGCTTGAGCAGCCTCTGGCTGTTTTCTCACCCGCTCGTGTCCTGTCTCTTTCCCGCCCACAGACTGGGACGAGTGCGCGGACAGCCTGGAGCACGACTGCTCGCCGGCCGCCCAGTGCATCAACCTCGAGGGCTCGTACACCTGCCGCTGCCGGACAGCCCGGGACGCCCACCCCTCCAGACCGGGCCGGGCCTGTGACGGTGCGTCGCCAAGCCCCCAGCTCTGCGTTGAGCCCCCGCCCCGAGGACCTGGGGTGGATCGGGGCTGGCTTCCCTCAGGCAGCGTGGGCTCCGTGCCCAGGGCCCACCATACCGTTAGGGACCCAGGAGAATGATTTAATTGCTTTAAACATCAAAAGAAAAAAATAATCTGATAACAGTAAATGTCAGTTACGAATCTAGTCTTTATACCAATACAGTTTTAAAGTATGATTAAATTATTTTTACGAATGAAAGGGTCAGAGAAAGTCATGATGGAACCCCTGGGGGCAGGGGTCCCTCCCTGGGCAGCCTGGACCCCAAGATGGTGTAGGAGCCCAGGTGAGCATGGAGAAGGCCTTGATGCGGGGTCTCTGAGCCCCATTCTTGGCATGTCTCTGCCCCAATGTTTTTGGGGGCCAGTTCTGATCAGCTTGTTGGGGCCACCTGGAGTGCTGAGTTCAGAAGCAGGAGGAGGTCATATACAGACTTAAAATGCTGTGATCGACTAGCAATGTCTGCTCTGGACACAGGGTAGGCAGCATAGGTGCTCAGCTACCTGTTTGCCATCCCTGCAAAGGTTTTCTGGCTGGAAGAAGCAGCAGAGAATGGTTCCCTGGGAGAAAGCCTCTAGTCCTTCACTACTGTGTATATTGTCCCGCTTCCTAAGACCCACACAGCTTCTCTTCTCCCATCTTTTTTCTTATACCTCTGTCGCCCAGCGAGCTGATAAGAGTGACCAGAACCTAGCCCCACACTGAGCACACATTTGGGGGAAATTATCCCAATTTCCCAAAGGCCCGTGGATCCATGATTCATCTGAGGCCTGCAAGAACCAAGCCTTGCATTTATGTCCTGGTTCTGCAGCCTCCCAGGTGGACCCCCTAATCTCGGGGTCACGACATCCTCACTGGCCACATGGAGCGGCTCCATGGCCTTCCGAGAGAGCTCTTGGGAGGCCACAAACATGGGCCGCGTCAGACATTCTTAACCACCCGTGGGGATAGCCTGTGCCCCCTCTTAGGTTCGCCTGGGGGGGCTCTTGACCAGAGTAGACCAGACGCCCCGTCTGAGAGAGGACGTGTCTCGGCAGGTGACGCGGTGAGCCCCACGGGTGGTGTACCATCTCTGGTGACAGGCGAAACAGCCCCAGGTCCCAGCACAGAAACAACAGCCCTCGGCCTGGAGACCCCCACCTTGTCCCCCAGCGCTGGATACCCGCGGCGCACCACTGCAGCAGGCCAGGCCTGGACCCCAGGGCTCCCACCCAGGAGAGGGGTCAGCGGCATGCTCGGTCACGGCAGGAACGGCACGGGGCAAGCCATGGAGGAGGAGGCCAGCGTGGCCCCTGGCCTGGGGACCAGCCAGTGGACGGCCAGCAGGGTGGCTGGCACCACCTTCTCCTCCCGGGCTCCTGGGCCAACCCACAGCTCCCCTCTTGGGGCCACGGAAAGCCTACCAGGCTCCCCTGGATGGTGGCCCCCGAACTCCACCACGGAGCCGCTCTTCCGGCCCACTCCTACCCAGGGCCCCACGGACCACGTTGAGTGGCACGCCAGCCTCCGCACGAGGGACACACCGCCAGTACCTCTGGACCCCGCGTGGCCACAAAACTCAGGCCCCGGACCCTCTGGCTCCCCAGAGCTGCCCTCGGCCACCACGCCTGCGTCTCTGAAGAGCCCAGCCTGCGGTGAGTGGCAGGAAGTGTGCGTCCCAGGGGCCGTGTGGAGCTGCTGGTGTGGGAGCTCCCTTTGGCAAAGGCTCACGCAGTCGTCCAGTCCAGGGCAGTCCAGCAGCCCTGGGAGGGGCAAACCCAGTGCAGTGCGGCTCTGTCCCCTGGCGGTCGGCTTCCGGTCTAGTGAGGGTGAGAACTCGGTCCCTCCACTTTCCCTCCAGCCCGGTCCTCCCCCTTCCTAAGCCTCCCGGTTGCCAGCCGCTGGAGCAGGAGGTTGGGCACAAGTTGCATTAAGTGCACTGAGCACGGGGTGCACCCCCCTGGCAGGGTCGGGCCCCCAACCTTTCTGGACCTCCCCAGAAGTTCTGCATCCCCAAGCCTGCTGCAGCTGCCCCAGCAGCTCTGTACCCTCCCGGCCGTACTGACCCCCAGCAGTTCCACATTACCCATTACTTGTAGAGGCTTGAGCCATCACCAAGACCCCTGGGTGACACCCCAGGAGACAGGCAGCCACTCTGTGCAGGGAACGGGCCTGGCCCTGCCTGAGACTCCCACCGAGGGAGGTGGCCTTGGCATCCCTGTGTGAGCTCACTGAGCTAGCCCGGCCCTGGATTGCATCCAACTGTTAAATGCAGCTCTGTGGATGCATTTCCTCTGCTGCCCAGGGCTAGATCCAAAACTAAACTCTTAAGCCCATGTAAATCGCCCAAGTCCCCCATAGGAACGGTCTGTAGCCAGCAAAGCCCACCATGCTGATTCCTTGGGAAGCCTGCCCAGGGGTTGAGGGGGGCAGCCGCTCTGGAGGAGCCGCCCAGAACCTGCTCAAGAAAACTTTGTTTCCAGAGGTCCCGGGACCTCAGGGGTGGACACAGAGCAAACCTAAGGGGCAGGGGTGCCGTCCCTGGGAGCCCAGGGCTCGGGCTGTCCGGGGACTCTGCATCCACACGTGCAGCTGACAGCTGGGGGACGTGACTCCCCTGGGCTGGCCTCCCCTGAGGACTCTCATGTCCCTCAAGGGGGGTTCGGTTCTCCTTCCTGTCTCCTGGGAGAACGTTGGACTGACTTTAATCAGGGCGCTTATATTCCACTTCTCAGCTCACATACCCATCAGGAGGGTCACCGTCTCCAATGTGACCAGCACGGGCTTTCACGTGGCATGGGTGGCGGATCTCACCCTGCGCCCCACTTTCCAGCTCACCCTGATTTCTGCGCGGACCCCCACTGTGCACTTGGAGAGCCAGAACGCAAGCCTGACACTGTCTGGCCTAGAGCCTGGCGTTTTGTACCTGGTGGAGATCGTGGCCAAAGCATGTGGAAAAGAAAGTGCCAGAGCCCATCTGAAAGTGAGGACAGGTAACAGCCTTCAGAAACGCTTTTGCCATTGGTTCTTAAAAGGAGGAGAAAAGGCATGAAAAAGATTTTTGGTGGGTTAAGGTTTAAGATAGCTGCATGGGGCTTCCCTGGTGGCGCAGTGGTTGAGGGTCGGCCTGCCGATGCAGGGGACGCGGGTTCGTGCCCCGGTCCGGGAAGATCCCACATGCCGCGGAGCGGCTGGGCCCGTGAGCCGTGGCCGCTGAGCCTGCGCGTCCGGAGCCTGTGCTCCGCAACGGGAGAGGCTACAACGGTGAGAGGCCCGCGTACCGCAAACAAACAAACAAACAAACAAAGCTGCATGAACTTGTGGATGTAGGGATTCCGTTTTCCTCTCAGTGTAGGAATGTCTGGCTCACTTCATACTCAGCTGGTGTTCAAAGGCCACACAGGAGGGGGCTTATTTCAGGGACAGGCGGTGGACAAAGAGGCTGCTTTGCAAAGCGCTCCAGACTCTGCAGAGGTTGCAGAGGCTCGCTCATCTGTGTCCTCATGGGTACGTGGCAGGGAAATGGGTGCAGTGCTGTTGGCTTTCGGGAAGGAGGTTGATGGACAGATCTGTGAGTGCCCCCCTCCCCGCCCACTGAGCCTGGGGCTGCAGAGTAAAAGGGAGCGGGGAGTAGAACTGAGCAAGTCAAACATAGACTCTGATAAGGTGGAACTGATCCTTGTCGATAGTTACTTATTTGGATAAAATTCCTCTTTTCTCCTCATTAGCATTTGTCATCCACGTATCTTCTTGAGTGTCCAGCTTACCTGAACAGCCAAGGGCAGACCTGATATTGCAGATTAGTCCTCAAATCTTGGGCGACTGTCTAAGAGTTGATAACAGTGCTCTTCGAGATGGGGTGCTCGTCCCTTGGGCGTTGTCTAAGGTGACCCAGTGGGGGGTGCCTAAGTCATAAACGTTTAGAACTTCTTTTTATATGCTTGAAAATACGAATTAGCTGTGAACTGGGAAATTAGAGTGGAGATGTGGGTGATGAAGGCAAGTGTAAGTTCATGCCAAAAGCTGGAGAAGTGGAGGTCGCTGCTGGTCAGACGGTCAGGCAGGGCAGCCCCGGAGGAGAGCTGGTGCTGGGCTTTCGTGTACATCTCATCTGAAGGTCTCACCCGTGCTTGGAGGGAGGAGGGGCCCGCGCGCCTGTGTGACCCCAGCCTGAGATGGGTCGACCTCTGCTCTCACCTGTGCACCTTCCTGCTCCTGACGGCTTTTAGGTCAGGTCACACTCTCCAGCTGTTGCCATCCTCTCTCCAGGCAGGCAGGAGAGAGACGCAGGGGCCGAGCTGGTCCCGCGGCCTCCGGAAGGGTCTCCCTCTGCGCCCAGCCTCTGTCCCGTCGTCCTCTGGAGCTGGGGGCTGTGTCTGTGCGTACCAGGCGCTTGTTCCTTCTTTACAGAGTGCAAATCAGCCTCAGTTTGATGTTCTTCCTGGCCAACGTAAAAATACTATTATTAAGATAGAGATGATAGTGGTTGAGAATCTGCCTGCTAATGCAGGGGACAAGGGTTCGAGCCCTGGTCTCGGAAGATCCCACATGCCGCGGAGCAACTAGGCCCATGAGCCACAATTACTGAGCCTGCGCGTCTGGAGCTTGTGCTCCACAACAAGAGAGGCTGCGATAGTGAAAGGCCCGCGCGTCGCGATGAAGAATGGCCCCCGCTTGCCACAACTAGAGAAAGCCCTCCCACAGAAACGAAGATCCAACACAGGAAAAATAAATAAATAATAATTTTTTAAAAAAAGATAGAGATGATAATCTGCTACCTGATGCCATTGCAAACGTGTTTATTCTCCATCCTGCAGCGGCCCAGAAGCTCAGTGGAAAAGTCAGAATAGCAAATGTCAAGTATTTAGAATCCTTCCGCAACGCAAGCAGCAAGGAATACCAGGCCTTCCTAGAGCTATTCTTTAGGACGGTAAGTTGGTGGAATCGGTCCTTATTCTCTCTTGGGATGTGATGGAGGGAGGTGGTAGCATCCTAGTGGCAGCCAAATGGAACCCAGACCTGAAGGTGCCATAGACTTCTCATTTCTGAAGGGAGCTGGGACTTCCAGCTCTGGTGTGGTGCCTTTGTGTCCTGGATCTGCCATTAAACAGACACATCAGCAGGTGGGAGACACACCTTTTCCTCTGCCGTATCCTTACTTCACATTGTTTCCTGTTCAGTGAAACTTCTTTATTGATGCGGGACCCCGTAGAGCAGAAAGCCTGCCCCGGCCTCAAAAAGAAAAAAATTTTAAAATTGAGATCTATTTCACATACCGCAAAACTCACGCGTTTAAAGTGCACGATTCAGTGGTTTAGACTGTATTTGCAGAATTGTGCAACCGTCACCACCAGCTAATTCCAGAAAATTTTCATCCTCTCAGAAGGAAACCCATTAGCTCATCATCTGCCCTTCTCTCTGCCCCTGGAACCAGATATGCGCTTTCTGTCTCTATGGACTTGCCTGTTCTGGGTATTTCATAGAAAAGGAATCATATACAATATGTGACTTTTGTGTCTGGCTTATTTCACTGAGTATAATGTCTTCAAGGTCCATCCATATTGTACCAACATCAGAACTTCATTCCTTTTTATGGCTGGATAGTACTCCGCTGTATGGACAGACCACATTCTCTTTACCCATGATCCACCGATGAACGTTTGGGTTACTTCCACTTTTTGGCTATTGTGAATAATGCCACTATGATCCGACCTTAAAAAAATTCTTTTTCCTTCTCTCCCTTGCGTGCCCTCCGCCAACCCACTGGCATTCTTTGGGGTGGTATATTGTTACAGTTTAGTTAGAGGAGCGATCTCAGTATTCTTTTTGCTGGCGGTTAGGTTACCCTTTGATGAATAGAGAATGCACTTGTCATGATCTTGTTTGCACAGAGGACGTCTCATACATTTTAGCTTTTCCTTGTTCTGGGCGTTTAAGACGCAGACTAGCGAGAGCTCGGCAGCGCCACCTATTGGTGGAATCATAACATGGTGGCGCCTTAGCGATGCCGGCGGCCGCCTGTTTGGTGATTCCGTCCAGCCCCTTCAGCGTTCCCGATAAAGGTCATGCTGCCTCCAGGAACTGTCACACTGGGACTCCTCTGGATCTGGGATCCTGCTTGATTTATTCTGAGGATCTGGGATCCTGCTTGATTTACTCTGAGGATCTGGGATCCTGCTTGATTTATTCTGAGGTCCCCAGCTTCTGGCCCAGGGTGTGGATTCAAGAGCTGTTGATGGTTTGATTCGTATGTATATCAAATCTTCCTTAGGTTAATACACATCACATTAAACAACAATCACTGAAACCAGTTCACATAGCTCTCGTGGTCACATGAGACAGCTTCACTGCTACCTCAAGTTCCTTGATTAATCTCTCCTTTTTAAAACTTTTCATCTTTTGCCTATTTAGAGGGACAGTTTTTGTCCGTCTAGAGTTTCAGGATAGCAAATAATGATGCAACTTAACACCTACGTAGGACATTAGGACACATTTTGGGAGGTTGTAGGTTAATGTGTCACTTTGTTCTTTGTCAGTTCCTAGCAAGGGGCCTGGAACTTCGCTGTGAGACTGGCTTGAGATGCAGATAAAAGTGATTTTAATCCAAGACTCTGGCAGATCCCCCTCTGGAAAGCCCAGAGAGAAAGAGAGACAGAGAGAGAGAAGACCAACTCTTCCAATGATAAAGGTGGCAGCCGTGTGACTGCAGGCGGCTCTAGGGTCTCCTGGGCATCTGCACCCTCTGATGGGTGACAACAGACTGGTTCACACTGGCTGTGCCACGAGCCTGTGCCTTGAACCTCATGCAGTTCAGATGCAGACCAGGTTTTCTCTGTGAGGGCAAACCGTGGAGGTGGGCTCTTCCACAGCACATTTGCATTATACGCACAACTTAAAGCTCGTTACAAGATTGGGTACCTTTCTGGGCATTTTGGCCATGATGGGCTAGAGTGGAATAATATGGTGTGTGGTGTAGGATTCCTTGCAAACTGACGGAATAATGAACGAGGCTTTTAGAGGCAGGAACTATCTGTCTCGCCAGGATGCTGACGAGGTAGCAGCTTCCGGAAAGGCAGCAGGAAGAAAAGAAGGGGAGATGCCCTGCAGTACGTGGGTCACAAGGACTGTCCTGGAAAAAGTGGAGTCGGAGAGGTGGTGTCCCTCCCTAGGACCACTTGCTCAGCCCTGCCCTCCGGGGCTCTGAGCTCAGAGCAGCAGGTCCTCAATGCCACTGTGAGCCCCCTACCAAGTTACAAGCCCCGTAGGGTGGGGCTTTGGCACTTAGCCCCATGTTGACCGGCCGGCTCTGGTTGGGGGACAGGGCTCCGTGTCTCAGACCCCACCGGCATTCGTGCTGGGCCTGGGGACTCGGCAGAACTGACCCGTGGCCTTGACATCTTTCCCAAGGCCAGCGCCGCTACTGGCTGCAGTCCCCAGAGGAGCCACCTTAGGACGAGGACCCCATTCCCTCTCTCAGCGCGCGGTTCTTCTCACCAGGCCTGTTTCTCTAAAGGTGCGGAATTCCTTGCCAGCCTCCATGCTCCAGCACCTGGACACCGGTGGGGTGCAGGTGGAGGTGACCCGCATCTCCAGCGGCAGCGTCGTGGTGGAGTTCAACTTGCTGGTCATCGCAGACGTGGATGTCCGGGAGGTGTCTGCCACGTTCCTGGCCGCCTTTCAGAACGCCTCTCTGCTGGAGGTGGTCGGAGGTGACCCCTTCATAGTGGGTAGGCAGAGGCTGGACCCCGATGGAGGCTCACTCTGCAGAGGAGAGGCAGTGAAGTCCTAGCCAATGGCTTTGCTTCTGAAAGATGTACCTCCTCTTGAGGGCTTCCCTGCGTTAGATGAAAATGTGAAAGAGATAGGACCCTCATCTCTCTTAATGCTCCTATATTTTGTTTTTTTTTTAAAGAAAGGTTTAAGGGTTGAAAAATCTTCGGGTGAACCTGCAAAGCTTCCCAGGGATGCTGCATCCTTTCTGCAGGCTGCATCCTGTCCCTCCCTCCTTGGCTGCTTTTCATGGGCTGAGGGCAGACAGGTCCCTCTCTGCTGTCAGACTTCCTCCCAGGTGCAGTTTCCAAGGAGATCCTAGGAAAAATAATTGAAAAGAAAAGCAGGGAGAAAAGACAATTTAGAGTCTCTTCTCATATTGTATTAGTCAGCTGGAGTTGTAACGAAATACCACGACGGAAACAACAGACATTTATTTTCTCACAGTTCTAGAGGCTGGGAGTCCAAGATCAAGGTGCCGGCTGATTTTGGTGAGGGCCCGCTCCTGACGTGTAGGCGGCCACCCTCCCGCTTTGTCCTCACGTGGCCTTTCCTCTGTGTGTGTAGAGGGGGAGCGCTCTGCTGCCTCTTTTCATAAGGTCATCAGTCCTATCGGATCACGGCCCCTCCCTAATGACCTCAGTTAACCTTAATTATCTCCTAAAGGGCCCACCTGTAAATGCAGTCACACTGGGGGTCAAGGCCTCAACACACAGATTTTGAGGACACACAGTTCAGACCCTAGCACACAGCATGCCTGCGAATAAGCGATAAAAGGCTTCTAGTTATATGTATGGATAAAATCAAAGATAATATAGATGAATATTTTTCTGATCTTTGGAATGAGAAGGGTTAAGCCTGCAGAGGAAAAGCCTGGACTATTGACTCTATAAAAAGTTAAAGCTCTCATGTCAAACAAAACAGTCACCATTGTAAAGCAAGCAGTGAACCAAAGAGTAGGTTCAACAATCTGATGAAGAATTATATCCTAAATAAAGAGCAATCACACACATTGGTAATGAAATACTAAGAACCCGATAGACACAGGCACAAAAGACCCAAATAGACCATATGTGAAAGGTGGCTCCCAGGCGCCTAACAAAGATGGAAGAACCAAAGGCATTTCCCATGAACATGAGTCACTCTGTTTGCCCATCTGCAAGGAGTTTTTTTTTTTTTTTTTAAAGATAATGCTGATGGCAAAGCAGCCCCTGCACACAGCACTGGGAGAATAGGATTTGCTCACACTTCCTGATATTTGTCAAGAGCTTTAAAAATATCCCCTCCACTTTGTAGTTTTGGTTTTTTTTTTTACTTTGTTATTTTGTTTTTATTTTTAGTGGCGTACAGTTGATTTACAATGTTGTGCTAGTTTCAGGTGTACAGCAAAGTGAATCAGTTATACATATACACAGATCCACTCTTTTTTAGATTCTTTTCCCACATAGGTCATTACAGAGCATTGAGTAGAGTTCTCTCTGCTAGACAGCAGGTCCTTATTAGTTACCTATTTTATATCTAGTCGTGTGTATATGTCAGTCCCAATCTCCCAATTTATCCCTTCCTCACCCCCTGGGAAACCGTAAGTTTGTTTTTTACATCTGTGACTCTCTTTCTGTTTTGTAAATAAGTTCACTGGTACCAATTTTTCAGATTCCACTGATGAGCTATATCATATGATATTTCTCTTCCTCCCTTAATGTTTTATCCTGCTTATTGCATGTAGCACATGTATCCCAGCACTTACAAGACTCCACCCTAAGGAAACAGAACTCAGTGTGGACTATAGTTGACATGCAAAGACATTCATCTCAGTGTTTCTTTAAAAGCAGAAGATTGGAAATAACCCACAGTCCCGTAATAGGGAAGATAGTAAGTCAGTTTTGGTAATCCATGCCATGGACTGTCAGGCAATTATTAAAAATGAGGTTTGCTGAGATAGAAAATATTCCTGACCCAAGGAAATGGGATGGAAGCGGGACTCACATTTGTGGATAAAACGTGATCTTAGCTGCACTGCAGTCTGCCTTTCAAAAGGCTGGAAAGGAATATACACCAACATGCAAACATTTACACCTGGGAGGTGGTCTCACGGAGGGATTTTATTATGTTCTTTGCTAATCTGTCCTGGGTTGTATCCATTTTCTGCAGTAAAGCTGCATTATGGTTCATAAGGTAAGTAATTGCGCTTAGAGATGAAAGCAAGTGTGTGCCGGTGTCCCTCTGCCTGATACCAGGGTCGAGGTGGGGCCCGTTGGTCTCCTGGTCTCCAGGGAGCTGAGGGGCTGCTGAGCTGCCTGCACCCTCCGCCCTCCATCCGCCCCCATCCTCCTCCTTCCAGAACAGCCCCTGCAGACTTCCTGCCACCCGCCTCCCACCCCCGTCCCCGGCAGAAAATCGGGGTACCTCCCTGTCTCCCGAACCCTGCAGAACTGGCCATCTTTGCTATCATTTGGTCATTTTAACCTCGGTTCCCGAGATGCAGGCTGCCTGTAAACAGTGGGCAGAGCCACCATGCTCAAGCCTCCTGTGAGGGTTTCCTGTCTTGTTTCCCAAACGCCGCAGATTACGACGAGTGTGAGCGCGGGGAGGACGACTGCGCCCCGGGCTCTTCCTGCCGCAACAGCCTGGGCTCCTTCACCTGCAGCTGCGAGGGAGGCGCCCCCGGCCTCCCTGTGGAGTATTCTGGAAGACCCTGCCAAGGTAGTGGTCGCAGGATCCCTTGTCCGGAACACGCTCAGATAGTCTGTCCTTTGAAGGACATTCATCCCCAAAGTGCGTCTTTTCGAAACGAGATTGGCGTCTTTTTATGTCTTGGGCAAGTTTCCATGTGTGTGCACACGTGCACACAGTGTCTGAAGGAATATGGAACATGCTCTACTTGAGGCAGAAGCAGGAGGCCCCGAGGAGACTAAGTTGTTTCAGTCCCGTGAGCGTGGTCATGGAAGGCTTCCTGGAAGAGGTGTCTTCGAGCTAGTCTTAAAGGATGGCTCAGACGGCACCAGCAGAGGGGGCTGCGGTGGGGCAGGGTGTGGTGGGTGGGTGCAACAGTAAGAACAGAGCTGTTGAAGGCGGGCATGGTCCAGGCACGCAGCATGGGCTGTGGCTGCAGCATGGTGCCTACAGGAGACGGGTGGGAAAGAGGGGGAGCACCCCGCCCAGCAAGGCCGGATGAGGCCAGTTGAGAAGGCTGTGAACGCCACGAGCAGGGGTTTGGACTGCATCCTGGGGCCAGGGAGCCAGGTGAGCAGCACCTTGAGATGAGAGGGCAGGGGCCGGGGCGGCAGGCGGCAGAGCCGGGCCGTAGAGGAGGCTCAGGGAGGGCTGAGGCGTGCCCTGGGTCTGCCCTCCGAGGATGGTGGATGCGCTCACAGAGCCTCGTGTGCTTCTAGAGGTCGAAACCCAGCGTGCTTTAGGGAAGCAGGAAGCTGGCGTAGGAGCGAGGGATGCAAGGACGCAGAGAGTAAACTTCATTAACCCAGTTTAGAGATAAGACTCAGGGGCCCCCAGGGGTGACGGCTGATCCCAAGCCCATGGGTTCAGCACACGCCCAGTGTCAGCCTGGGAGGGTCTGGGAGTGAAGGGGACCCCTCAGTTCCCCCGCCACGGGGGCCACGGTGAGCCAGGGCAGGCCCAGCTGCCTGGGCTGGCAGGAACACGCAACATGCGTGTGTGTGGCTCTGCCGGCATGTGCGACCCCGCTGTGCGCTGCTGCAGGGCGCGGAGTGGTCCGTCTGCTGTCTGCGCCCTGCCCCGCCCCCGCCCTGTGCCACGTCGCTGGCCGGGCTCACATGGCTTTCCGGAAGCACAGACCCACCCTACGCCTTTGTCTCCTCGTGCCTTGCAGGCGACTCTCCTGGCAACACGTCCCAGGCCCCCGGCCCGGAGCAGCCCCCTAGCCCGGCAGGACCTGGGGCTGCCTCTGTGCAGGGCGCCCGCCCGGCCCCCCAGGGCCTGTCCCCGCGGCTGAACCTGACCGGGGCCGTCAGGGTGCTCTGTGAGATCGAGAAGGTGGCCATCGCCATCCAGAAGCGCTTCCTGCAGCAGGAGTCCATCCCTGAATCCTCCCTGTACCTGGGACACCCGTCCTGCAATGTCAGTGACCACAACAGCACGCACGTGATCCTGGTGGCCGCGTGGGGCGAGTGCGGAACCGTCGTGCAGAGTGTGAGGCCGGGCTCAGACCCACCGTGGGGCGCGGGGAGGGGGCTCCGGGAGTCTGGGTCTCCAGCCGGGGAGGGTCCGCGTGTGGCCCGGGGGGCCGGGAAGGCCCTGCACCCCGAGGCCTCCGACTCTAAGTGCAGGAGGACCCAGCCAAGGGTTAGGGTAGGACCGTGCTCTCTCCAGGGACCAGGCTGCACCCTGGTGCAGGGATTCTGGTGGAAAGTCAGGGCTTACAAAAGCCTCCCAGTGATTCTGACGCACAGGCAGGATGGAGAGCCAGTGGGGGAGGAGGAAGGGCAGGAAAGCCGGGAGCCTCTGCGTGGACGCGTGGGCCGTGTACACGCGTGCACGCGCGTGAAAACATGTTCGTGTGTGCAGGTGAGTGTGCGTATGTGCTTGTGCATAGGCGAGCGTGTGTGTGTGCACGTGTGCATGTGTGTAAGAACGTGTCCGTGTGCATGTATGTCGGCGAGCGTGTGTGTGTGTGCGCGCGTGCATGTGGGAGTGTGTGTGTGAAGAATGTGTGAATGGTTGTGTGCGCCCGTGCATTGGTGGGGACGCCTCCCCCGAGTGCTGGGGTGAGTCTGGGCTGCGGGTCCTGGGCCCGTGTCGGCATCTCTGGTTTGCAGCGTCCGTCACGTGGTGGGCTGATGGCTCCAGGTCCTCCGTCTTCAAATGCTGCCTCTAGGCCACAGTGACGCCCCTGCACCCCTCACCCCCCATCCTTCCCGCTCCCCACGCTTGCCCACTGCTTTCAAGGCCACGCCAGGCAGACGGGCAGCGCCTTCCATGGGTTCGGCCAGCGCCGGGCACGGGGGGTGGAAGCAGCATCGGGCGGTGTTGTCCCTGGAGAGACGGGAGGTCCTGGCACAGGCAGTGCCATCACCCAGTAGAGCGGGGTGGGGCTGGGCTTCCTGGGCCCGGGCGGCGGGGAGGGGCCTTCTGGAAGGAGGCTGAAGTGGTCCCAAGGGGTGGTGTATGGGGGCTGGACCACGACCCCAGGGGGCAAGTGCAGATAGCCGGATGAGGGAGGCCAGAAATGGGGGAGGATTTACAAGGTGGAGGGTGTCTGAGTGGCTCTGGCCAGTGGGACGGCTGGGCCCTGGGTGGGATGGCGGCACGAAGGGGAAGGGTCTCCTGTGGGAGGTGGGCTGGGGGAGGGCCTCAGCAGGGGCCCAACCATGGCACTGGGGGGGAGGTGGTCCTCAGGGATGCTGTGCTGCTGGGCTGGGTGGGGGTGGGGCTGCGGGTCTTCGGCTTTGCTTCCTAGCACAGGGGTGGAGAGGGAACCGGGCCTTGAGGACCCCAAGGACCTGCTGGCTGAGTGTCTAGCCCCCTCATCACCCCCAGGCCAGGTGTTGTCATCCACGTTTAACCAGTGGGAACTGGAGACTCACCAAGGTCTATGGGGGCGGTGGTCAAGGTCAAGGTCTCCTGGCCTCCGAGGACCAGCCCTGAGGCCTCTGCGACTCTGCCTCTCCAGGGGCCTCGATGGCACGGGGTGGGCAAGGGACCCTCACCCTCAGAGGCTCTGGTTGGCGCCCTGGGTGAGCTCCCTTGTGGGGCAGGTAGGCCAGGCACTGGGTGGGCTAGGCTTGCTGATGACGCCAGGTCAAGGGCACGGAGAGGCGACATCGCGGGCTGAAAGGGTCAGAGCTGGCGTGGGCTTCAGCAGGAAGGGCCCAGGGGAGGGAAGGCAGGGGAGACACGGTGGGAGACTTCTCACAGAAGAGACCCGGGGAGGGCAGGCAGGGGACACAGGGCACTGGGGCAAAGGCTGCTCCACGGTACCGACCTGCCTGGAGGCCAGACCCAGGGTGAGGGCTGGCCAGGCGGCTGGAAGACCACGCTCACCCGCGGGCCCGGCTGGCCGTCCTCGGGCGTGATTCCACCTTCCCCTTGACGGGAGTGGGGCGGCCCTCAGACCCACGCACGGGGCCACGGGGTTGACGGACCAGCTGGGATGTTTGCAGTGACCACGGCCTCCGTCAGTCCGCCTCCAGCCCCTCCAGCCAGCACAGCTGAAAAATAACCAGGGTTTGGCTCCTCTTTCTTAAAGATTCCTAAGACTCTCACCTGGAGGTGGGCGCACGGAGAGGGCGTGAGCAGCCATGGTGGGAGGTGCGGGGCGCGGGGGGCCGCAGCTTCCGGGCGACTGCAGTTCTGAGCCAGAGTCCGCACACAGGCTGGCAGGGGGCGGGCGCAGGTGTGGGCAGAGCTGCCGCTGTGGTTCTCAGGTCCACGTTGGCGCGGGACCTACAGACCTCAAGCGAAAGATGCTAGAAAATAAGACACTCCTGCCCTCTGTGCTCAGGTGCGATGGGCTGGCCAGGCTGCCCTCGGGGGAGTCAGCACCTCCTACACGGAGGCACAGACCCAAGGCTGCGGGCGTGGGCTCTCCCACTTGCTTGTTTTTCCAAGCTAGACAAAACACCTGGTTTAGCAATTAAATTCCGTAAAATTCAGGGTCCTTTCAGAGCAGAGGGAGATTCATCTCTTATGAGTCATCCAGGCCCTGGAAACCACAGGAGCTCTTCTGTGTTTTGAAACTTGTCAAAAACTAAGATTCCCCCTGGAGACTTGCTTACACAAATACAACAGATGACGTTCCGTTAGCGGGTTCTTCCTCCGTTTCGGGGGGAAGGGGGTTAAATTTTATTGACCTCCTTGTTTTCAAAAAAAGTTAAATTTAAGGTCTCACCTCTCAGTTGGATGTACCGTCTTCAGATGGTTTAGAGTATGACTAGGAAGAGAGAAATCAGCCTGTGCCCCAAAGAATCACGTAGTACAGTCATCTTCATAAATACGTGTAAAATTCTTGTGAACATAGCAGGGGACTGTCCAGGTTTTCGGAGGCATTTTTCAAAGTGAGTCAAGGCACATAACGTCCACCACTGTGAGGACACATGTTTTAAACTTGGTGCCTCTAATACAGCCCATCCGAGGTGTGGCTTCCTGGCTGCTGTAAAGCTAAATGTGCTGAATGAGGGTCAGCTTCTGAGCTGAAGAAACCACAGGACCTGTAAACATCCTGCAGATCATTAAAAACATGAGATACGAACACAAGCACTTTATTTTAAAAAGCAAACAAAGAAGATAGCGTCAATTCGAAAGTGTTTAAATGTTTCCATTTTGGGTCGTTCAGTTAAGAACCTATTCAGCTTTGTTCCCAGAAGCGAATGCATAAGGAGTCTCTACCAAGGAAAATGAATTCTAAAAATTATTATGACTTTCAATCATTCTAATTTCAGCATTTGTATAAAAACTTAGAGGGACTAATAATATCCAAGAGCTAAAGATTCTTTATAAAAAAGTTTTAATTCCGGTTTTATTGAGATGTAATTGACATACAGACTGTATACGTTTCAGGTGTACAGCGTGATGATTTGCCTCACATACCTCATGAAATGATTATTACCGTTTAAATGAACACCTGTCGTCTCATATAGATACAAAATTAAAGAAATAGAAAAAAAATTTTTCCTTGGGGTAAGAACTCTGAGGGTTTACCCTCTTCACCACTTTCCTATGTAAAGTACAGCGGTGGTAATTATATTTATCACGTTGTACATGACGTCCCTCGTACTTCTTTATCTTGTAACTGGAAGTTTGTACCTTTTGACCACCTTCCTCCAATTCCCCCTCCCTCACTCCCTCCTCTGGTGACCACAAGTCTGACCTCTCTTTCCGTGGGTTGGTTTGTTTGTTTTTGAAGTATAATTGACCTGCAATACTGTGTTAGTTCCTGTTACACAACATAGTGATTCATGTTTCTATGCATTTCAAAGCTTTGTAGTATAGTCTAAAGCCAGGAAGTGTGATACTTCCAGGTTTGTTCTTCTTTCTAAAGATTGTTTTGGCTAAATAGACCTCAGATGAGGTCTTTTGTGTTTCCATACCGATTTTAGAATTGTTTTGTTCTAGTTCTGTGGAAAATGCCATTGGTATTTTGATAAGGATTGCACTGAATCTGTAGATTGCCCTGGGTAGCATGGTCCTTTTAACAATATTAATTCTTCCAATCCATTAATACAGTATATCTGTCCATCTATTTGTGTTGTCTTCAGTTTCTTTCATCAGTGTCTTACAGTTTTCTGAGTACAAGTCTTTTTACCTCCTTAGTTAGATTTATTCCTAGGTATTTTATTTTTTTGATGCGATTGTAAATGAGACTCTTTTCTCTTTCTGATAGTTTGTTGTTAGTGTACAGAAATGCAACAGATTTCTATATATTAATTTTGTTTCTGCAACTTTACCAAATTAACTGAGGAGTTTTTTTGGTGGTGTCTTTAGGATTTTCTATGGATGGTATCATGTCATCTTCAAACAGTGACAGTTTTGTTTGTTTGTTTGTTTTAATGAGAGCCCGGGATCACACAGCTGTCTTCTTGCTATAACCTCACATGGCAGAAGGGACAAGGGAGTTCTCTGGGGTCTCTTTTGTAAGGGCACTAATCACCCCCAAAGGGCCTACCTCCAAATACTATCACACTGGAGATTAGGTTTCAACAGACACAGGTTTTACGGGGACACACACTTTGGGTCAACCCAGCAGGAAGCTCGTAGGACTAAACAGCCATTCCTCTATATGTCCTCATCCTTTTAGCCCTGAAGCAGGCTGCCCCGGGAAGGGCACGATCTCAGGTGAGGCTGACCCGGAAGCAGCTGACAGGTGGAGACCGTCTGCTGACCGTGCTGCTCACAGCTGGGCGGCGAGTCTTTCCTTGAAGAGGGATCTGAATGGGACACCTCTGTGTCTGCCAGAGTCTACCTCTCGAACAGTGACAGTTTTACTTCTTTCTTTCCAATTTGGATTCCTTTTATTTCTTTTTCTTTTCTGATTGCCGTGCCTGGGACTTCCAATACTATGTGGAATAAAAGTGGTGAGAATGGACATCCTTGTCTTGTTCCTCATCTCAGAGGAAATGCTTTTAGCTTTTTACCATTGAGTATGATGTTCAAGAGCCAGAGACTCTTTGGTGTAAACAACTTTATCAGTTTGTCCAGGTCTGTTTAATACGCACACAAGGAAAATGCACTTGTTCTATAATTTCTTTAAAAACGGCAAGTAAGGAGTAGATGCAGCAGCTGTAGAAGGAAAGAGAATCAAAAGGTCCTTCTGTTAAGGGACTTTCAGATCACTGGAGAGCAGACAATTCCCGTCCTGCTCCTCCAAGCTTTGCCCTACAGACGATGTTCTGTTCTCAGACCCACTCATGTCAAGGCTTATTCGGCCATTAGATTTCTTGTCTGTGACATGCACAGGTTCCATTAGCATATTGTGAGTGTCAAAATTTCTATTTTCAGCAAACGCTCTACTGGCAACCTTACCAGGATTAGACGCTTTGTCATATAGCTCATACTCTGCTTTGCTCTTTCATCCTCCAAGAAGTCCAGTAACTTCTACTTTCCTTGGCTGTGTATTCCTACAAACTCTAATCCACACTTCTTTACTGGCATAATTTTCAACCATGCCTCTTTTTTCCCTCTTCATTCGATGGCTCTGATTTACCTATTTCACACAAAATTCCCCTTGTCTAGTTCTAAACTGTTAAGGCCAGGGACTTTAACAGAAGCAGGGCAATGCCCAGTCGTTACGCATAGTAAGCGTTACAACCGTAGGTCATCTAGGCTGTCCTTGACTGGCCCTGTGCTCTGTTCTTCTAGTGACACTTTTGGAGATGTCAGTAAGGGGTGTTGATCTTGGAGAGGCCACCACCATGACAGTCAAACGCCAAGCCAAAGTAAAGCACTTCAAATGGATAGTTACAAGTTCAGGCATTTTGTCAAACAAAATGTTTAGCTTCAGTATAATGGTGGCAATTTTCACAGGCATTTAAATCTCTTCCTGCAAATGCTCTCCACTGAATCAAATGAGGAAATTGCGCATCCCGGGGTCTTCTTCACTATTTTTGGCTCTGGCGAAATTTGGGAGCTCTCTCTGATGTCGGCAAGCCCACCTTCTTGTACTGGTATCCAACTGCCTGAAAATCTTCTCGTTTTCCTGATACACGTTCACATTCTGAGGAAGCAGTCCTTAATACCAGCTGACCTTGGCACCATTTCTCTAGCGTGAAACTGATGAGCCCTGCACTTTTTTTCTAGTGGCCTTAACCTGGTTAACACTAGGGGGCATCACAATTCTCCCTGGAGACTTGCGTCCACAGGCATGAGCTGTGTTATCCCTTCACGCCCCTGAGTCCGCTTACAGACCACATTCATTTTCTGTCGGTTGCCCTCTGGCCCCTTTGGTTCTGTGTTAGCCTCCCTAGAATTAGAAAGAATACAGTCTGACTAGTCGCAGACTTTAAGCAATTTATTTTAACTCGGGTTCTTTGCTGAGGGCTTTTGCTCTCTGCTTTTCAGAAGTGCACTTGGGGACTATTTGGGGAAGAATCTCATCTGTTGTTTGGGGTATCATCTGATCCAGTTTGTCTCTGGTTCTCTTTGAATGAAGAAAGCGGGTACAGGAAGTAGGCTTAACCAGACGTCACGACATTATGTTCTCGTTTGCAATTCACACTGGGAAAAAGTTGTCAAGGTTTTCACATTTGGGGGGGATAAGCTTTAAACAACCCCTGCACCCAGAAGTGCGGTCCGTAGACATGTTGGGGGCCTGCGGGGGCCCGGAGGCTCACTCGCCTCCCGTCTGTGTCCAGAACATGACAAACACCGTGGTGAGGACCACGCTGAGGAGCGACCTGTCCCCAGAGGGCGTCATCCACCACCTGAAGATCCTGAGCCCCATCCACTGCGCCTTCCAGAACGACCTCCTGACGTCGTCGGGCTACACCCCGGAGTGGGGGTGAGCGCAGGGCTCTCTCCCCGATCCCCTGCAGCTCACGTTCCTCCCAGAGCCATCGCTTGGGGGTTTCTTTAGGGTTTTAATCACTTGAGGACCCTTCTGAGAGACTGAACGTACGAAAGGCAGTGGCCAAGATTTGATCAGTAAACCGCCAGCTTCCCTAGATGTGTCCCCATTTCCAGTTTAGAACCAACCAGGGAAAGCCAGATCTGCTCCCCTAGCCAGTCCCATAGGACGCCCCCATCGGGGCGCGCCTCTCTCCCCCTTTCCCCTGTGAAGCTCACCCCTCCTCTGTCTGCCTTTGAGTCTCCACCAAACTCTAGTGACCGGGGCTGACCCCAGCTCTAGCCAGCTCAAAAGAAAAAAAAAAAAATAGCCTTTCTTTTCTTGTTCTCATTTGGGTGGTCTTCTTTGAATTCCATCTTTCTCTGGAGTATTGGGGGGGAAAGGGGAACAGGAGGGTCACAGAAGCAGCTCCCCCCGCAAACGCTCCCTCTTGCAGGGTTTACACCGTCATTGAGGACCTCCATGGAGCTGGAAGTTTTGTCACTGAAATGCAGTTATTTATTGGAGACTCTCCGATTCCTCAAAATTATACCGTGTCTGCCAGTGATGACGTCAAGATTGAAGTCGGGCTCTATAAACAGAAAAGCAACCTCAAGGTGGTCCTGACCGAGTGCTGGGCGACGCCATCCAGCAATGCCAGGGACCCGGTCACGTTTGGTTTCATTAACAACAGGTAGGGGCTCAGGGGACACTGGGCGCCCACCCCCTCCGTGTAGCCTTCTTTGGACCCTCTGAATTTCCAGACACGCATGGATGCAGACCCGGGTTTTAGGTGGTGCCCTCAGGAGACCCTCCTCTTGGGAACTGGAGACCTAGCCATCCTTGCCTTCTTGGAGCCTAATAGGGATGCTCCATTTGCACTCAGGTGCACGGTAAGGAAACTCACCTGGGAACGAGGACAGGAGGGCCAGTTTAGAACTGATGAGTCACTTTCTCTCTTCCCAGCTGCCCTATCCCCAATACACACACGAATGTGATTGAGAACGGGAACTCCAACAAGGCCCAGTTTAAGCTGAAAATCTTTTCCTTCATCAACAACTCCATAGTCTATCTGCACTGCAAACTCCGTATCTGCATGGAATCCCCTGGAACCACATGCAAAATAGTAGGTGTTTTGCTGTTCTAAACCTCTGGACTCATCCTCTCTGTTATGAGGAGGGCTGCTCTGTGATCAGAAGCCCAGGGCCTGGGCATTTCTGGGGCCAGACTTCAGGGAGGAGGTGCTGGGCCCTGCAGACTTGGCCCTTAAAAGCCATGAAATGGGGTTTTAAAGGTGGGCAGTCCTGGGTGGAGGACCAGTGTCGCTGGGTGGCTTACTTGAGTCCTTCCTTAGACCATACATGCCACTGGCCATGACATCAGACCTTCCTCGTCATGGTGCTGTAATGCTTCTCCTCCAGGTGATCGAATGCCTATTTAGGTGTAAAAACGTTATTTTAATTTGAAATTATTTTTAGCCAGTCGGTGGCACACAGCTGAATCCTAGCCACTACGTTATTTAATCAGGTTTTTGTTCTTTCCCGTTCAGCATTTATGCTGGGATTATGAATAACTTTGCATTCTCATTTCCTCAGAACTTTGAATTTGAAATGTGCTTTGCACTTCTGGGTTGGAGAGTTATTCTTCCTCCACAGACAAGTATGTGAAGTGACTGTCATGTGTCACCTGTGTCTGGGGAGGGCATGGAGGGCTCTGTTGGCCTTTGGTCCAGCAACTGCATATTTCTCTCTCCTCTGGGGACACGTTTGTTCCTGGGCTCCTTACAAAACTTGGGCAGCTTTCCTGGGTGATCGGGGCCAAACATCAGTCAGAATGCACAGCAGAAGGAATCCAGTGAGGCCTGATTTTGCTGTCACTTTTTCTCAAACAGTAGGTCTTCTGGAACAGCAGCAGGTAAGGAACATAGACTCCTGGTGCCTGCCCGCTGAGGGGCTCCGAGCCTGTATCAGCCCCCTAGAAACCCTAGGGTGTTAATGACCACGACAGCTTTGGCAAGGAGCTGCCGGTTCTCAAATTCTCTACAGTATGAGCTTCACGTATTTCTTTCCAAGCTCCTCTAGGACAGGTCTTGTATTGGTTTCCTGGGGCTGCTGTAACGAAGGACCGCAGGCTGGGCAGCTTAAATAACACAAATCTATCCCCGCACTGTCTGGAGGCTGGAAGTCCGAGATCAAGGTGTCGTCGGCTGGGCCGTTCCTTGTGAGGCTGTGGGAGAAACTTTTCCAGGTCCAGCTCCCTGACTGATCGATGTCACCTTCTCCCTGTGTCTTCCCATGTCTTCCCTCTGTGCATATCTGTGTCTGTGTGCACATGTCCTCTTTCTGCAAGAACACGGTCATATTGGATCAGGGCCCACCCTACTGACCTCATCTTAACTTGATCATCTGCAAGGACCCTATTTCCAGATAAGGTCACGTCCACAGGTACTGAGGTTAGGGCTGCAACGTCTTTTGGGGGACACAACGCACCCCATAGCAGGTGTGTATGGTAGACAGATTCTATCACGCCATTGAAACTTTTCATCAGGCTAAGGTGCTAAAAGGAGCAGGTGTGTGTCGCAGGCTGTGGAGAACAAAGGGTGACTCTGAGACGACGCCCCCAGGGGCCAAGGGGCCAGAGCTGGAAACTGGAGACAGCACAGGGGGCTACGTCTTGCTTCCTCCAGCCCTCCTGCCGCCCAGCCCTCCCCCATCCAGCTGGGCACCCCGCCTGCACAGCCCCGAGGTCCAGGCCTCCCCCCTCCTCCTTCTCCCCTGACTGAACTCATCCATCGTGACTTGACGTTTCCAGCAGGAAAGAACATGTATGAATCAGAGTATCAACCCTGATAGTGGGTACATTCCTCATAAACATTGTTCAGCTAATTTGTACTTCTCCTTTTAAAATCACAGAACTGCGATGACTTTCGGTCGCTGAGAAATGGTGAGCCCTCAGCAACGCACCAGATGTCCTGGGGACCCCTGATTCGGTCCGAAGGTGAGCTGGTGACTTGGTTTAGACAACTAAACCTGGGTGCTGATTCAGAAACTGCTAGCTGTCCCCAGATATCTGTTCTCTTCTCCTTCCATGGTAAAAGAACCCCCAGTTTTTAGGGGACAGGTGGCTGCCAGGAATAAAAACTATAATTCCCAACTGACCTCACAGCAAGAGTGGCCATATGCGTGAGCTCTGGCTAATGAGATGCAAAAGAGAGTGTCAAGTGACAGCTTTTAAAGGCTGCCTGCCTTATAAACACCCGGTACCCACCCGGCTGCCGGACATTCAGGGGCGGTGGCTGCAGCCAGCCGCCATCTGGGACCATCCGCACCCTGCGGGCAGGAACCGGGTGCCCCAGGACGCCATGGAGCAAAGCTGCAGGGCCAGGCCTGGGCTCTGACCTCCCATTTTTATGCCAGAAGGAAATAAGCTTCCATTTTCTTTGTCGCTGCTATTTCGGGTTTTTCTCTTCCTTACAGCTAAACCTAATCCTAGTTGACTTTCCTTTCTTATTGCTTTTCTCCCTAATTTTGATGGCCCTCCTCGCCTCTCTATTTTTCCCATACAGGAACTTTTGGATGCAGGGTGTAAGCCGGGATGGGTGTGCTAACCAGGGCTTGGGAAGGGAGGTCTTCCTGGCCAGTGACATTCAACTTCTGGCTCTCACCCAAAGGAATTGGGAAATTAAAAAAAAATCACAGGTCCCAGGCCATGCCCCAGGCCAACCAACACAATGTCCCTGGAGCTGGATTCCAGGCCCTGGTGTTGGCACTGGTCCTCGGACAATCGCTGGCCTGGGTCCTGGGACAATGAGCTTTTCCTATAGCCTCTTCATTGTCTTAAATGGCTGAGAACTGATTGATCTAATATGAAGGAGAATGTATGTGAATTGCATCCTTATTTATAGAAACAGAACTTCTATTTATTCGTAGATATTACAGATAATGTCAAAACCAGAGTGGAAAAAACACTGGGTTTGGAGTCAGGAGGCCTGTGTTTAAATATAGGCTCTCATACTTCTGAGCTGTGTGGTCTTAGGAATATTCCAGAGTCTTCTGAGTCCCATCCATCCACTCACCTACCCACTTATTCATTATGTCCTCTAACTACTGTATGTCAGGCACTGTGCTTTTCCTCTGCATCATAGGAGTTATTACAACAGTCCTACATACCTGGCCAATAAGATTTCAGTAAATAAAAATCCTCTGTGAGGCTAAAATTTGTGATGCTGGAGCTAGGTTGCCTGGAGACAAAACTTGGGTCTGACTTGGGGCATATGCTGCATTTGCCTCATGTCCCTCCTCTATAAAACGGGGGCAGCAGTAGTGATGACGGTAATTCCCGGTTCATACAGTGCCTGGTCCATAGAAATTACTGGTAAGTGTTATTTATTGTCCTTCCTAACCGGTAGGGCACTTTACTAACACAACCATTGCCGAGAACACCAAACACCACTAGGGTATAGACGGTCAAGCTCAATAACAAGGATTATAATTACTCATTTTGTTCATCATTCTTTCTCATTGTATTATTAGCTTTTGGGCTTCATAACTGTGTCATACAAAGATACAGGAAAATCATTTAGAAACATGGAATCTCTCAGCTGGTAGGCAGGTGATTACATTTCAATAGTGTGTAGTAACAGAAATACTGTTGGAGACACAGAGTGAAAAGAGGCCGGCAGACAAGTACCTCTGGGGTTTTATCTCTGCCCCTCCCACTGGGCACCCGCGACCTGTCCCCTGCTGTCACATCACTTCTACTCTGGGGAAGAGTGAGAACACTGGGAGATCTCAGGGAGCGTGTCCAAGCTCACACAGCTGTCACCTGGACAAGCTGGGCCTCTCCCGGCAGTTCCAGGCTTTTCCTAACCCAGCCACCCTTGGTCTCCAGGGGCTGCACTGGCTTCCTTTCCGGGGGTCAGTCCAGCCCAGCCTTCACACCAAGGGTGTTAGTTTTCTGGGGTTAGTGACACAGGAAGCTAAGAACCGCAAACGGAGTGGCTTAAAATAACAGAAAATACTCTCTCACGGTCTGGAGACCCAAGTCCAAGATCATGGCGTGGGCGGGGCTGGTTCCTTCCAAAGTGCCTGAGGGAGAATCCGTTCTAGGCCTCTCTCGCAGCTTCTGGTGTCTCTGCTCTGGCAGCCTGGGCTTGTGGCAGCATCCTGCCAGCCTCTGCCTCCGTATCACACGGCTTCTCCTGAAGGTCTCTGTCTTCTTACGGGGACACCAGTCATTGAATAGGGGCCTCTTCTGCTTCCGTATAACTTAACTAAAGATGTCTGCAGTGACCCTATTTCCAGATAAGGTCACATTCTCAGGCACTGGGCGTTAGGACTCAACATGCATGTTTTGGAGGGATACACTCAACACATGACACTGGGTGCTGGCAAATTTCAGGCAGCATCCAACTGGTAATTGTTCCTGAATCTGTGCTACCAACAAATCATATATCGGCACTGAAATTTTTGCACCTCGTTTTTGGAAATCATCCATGGCCATTTGCTTTATAGAGAGCATTATTTCTCACTCACTGGAGCTTTTTTGTGTGCAGAGGTAGAGAACGTTTGAGATTCCTGTCCGTGGGGTCCTGAAATGTCCCAGTGGGAAGGGTCTGGAACAATTATTGAGGCAGCTCAGAAATGAGGGGCCTGGGTGTCCCCAGAGAAGAGCGGAGCTGGACCTCAGACCTCTGGAAGGACCCGGACCCTCTGGAAGGGGCCGGGGTCATGTGTACCCTGCTCCTGGGTCATTGGCATGCCGGGAGGTCCTCCGTCACTTTCCCTCACCGAGACGTGTCCCCTTCACAAGGGCAGCGATAGGTTAGTGTCTTTGCAAGAAGACTGATCACGTGCACCACCACCGTGATACCTACAGCCCTGTGGGTGGTGCCGGCTGCTCTTGCTATATCCTGGGAGGACCAGTGTCTTTTATTTAAGCATCTCGTCCATCATGGACTGACAGGTGGATACTACGATTAAGGAAATACCCCCACTGATGGCACGGGTCACGTTGCGACACAGGCGCCCTCTCTGTTTGTAAGCATCTCTCCTGGACCAGTAACCATTCCTGGACCATGGTAACCAGTGGACGGCACCGGCCTGTGGACCCCACTAGGAGCAGCTCTGAGTCAGTGACCAGTTAAGAGTGCTCGGCTGCAGGGAACAGAAACCCAGCTAGAGAGGCAGTGACCAAACAGGTTCAGTCGTCTCTGTAGCTGCCAGTCTGGGGCTGGGGCTGGGCTCCACGGGGCCAACAAGGGGGCCGCTTCTGCCTTTCTGCTCCAGCATCCTCAGGACAGACAGCCCCCTTGTGCTCACAAGTTGGTCCCCTACATGAGGCACAGGAGGAGGGGGAAGGGTCCACTGTAGCACCCACTGGAGGACGGATTTAAGATCCGGCCATGGAGTTGTCAGGAAGCTGGTGCCCCAGAGTCTGGAGGCCTCAGGTTCCTTGGGAGGTTGCAGCCGCTCCAGCAACTGTCCCCAGTATCCCTATCCCGGTGTGGTCCTCCCTCTGGAGGAAGGGGTTGCCCGGTTCCAGCTGGCCCACCGTCCAGGCAGTCTGGTGGGAGCCTCTTCTAGGCCATTGTTGGATCACTTTGGTGTCTGCACTCATCTGAGCCATGACCGGGAGACCCGGAGCAGTGGCCACTTCCGGAAACAGCCCCAGAAATGGAAAACGGGATCTCGAGTGTCCCTTATCGTCCAGGAAAGCTTTCCTACCCAGACCTTTCTGATAAGCTCCTGTGGTAAAATTGAGATAAAATTCACCTAATATAAAGTTAACTGTTTTAAAATAAATAATTGGGGAGAATTCAGCACATCCACCGCCCTTCTCTAGTTTCAAAACATTTTCATCACCCAAAGCAGCTCCGTGCCCACAGGAGGGAGTGACTCCCCAGCCCTTCGCCGGCCCCTGAGACTACCTAGGTTGGCTTCCTGTCTCTGGTTTCCCTAGAAACAGGGTCACACAGTGACGTGTGGTGCTTGGAGACTGCTGCCTGTCACTCAGCACGATGGATGTTTTCAAGGCTCATCCTTGTCGTAACCTGTGGCCGAATCTCATTCCTTTTATGGTCCAATATTACTCCACTGGCTGGATGGACCACATGTTGTCTATTCGTTCCTCCTTTGATGGATCTGGGAGCTGTTTCCCCCTTTCGGCTGTTCTGGATATGCTTCTATGAGGCTGCGTGTATGAGGTTTATTGAGTCCCTGTTTTCAGCAATTTGGGGTCCAGTCTCTCCTGTGCTTTCTCGCCCCACAGTCCAGGCAAGGCCGGCTTCCCGGTGCTGTGCAGTGTGCGGGAACGGTGTGTCTCTGTGCGGGGCACGCTGAGGGCTCTGCCCCGACCCAGAGAGCCTGGGCTCCGGCGTGGCCTCCTCCTCTTGGCCAGTGATCATCCAGGACGTGGGCAGGCAGACCCGTCCTGGCTGCTGTGCTGTCCTGGGCTTGGGACGGGTACACGGCGTGCTGAACGTCTGACGCGCGAGAGCTTGCTCCATCGCGGGTCCGTCCCGTCCCGAGCCCTCCATCCAGGGGCCGTGCTGGGGCCCCGCTGGGACCAGGCCGAGCTGCTCTGGGCGGGCCTCGCACCTGTGTTTGCTTCATCCCTGCAGGAGAACCTCCAGCTGCAAAGCCGGGCCTGGGAACCAGTTACCTGGTCCTCATCCTGGTGGCCGCCTTTGCCTTGGTGGCGGGGCCTGCTGCCCTCCTCATCACGCGCTACCAGAGAATGACCGGAAAATACAACTTCAAAACCCAGTCCGACAACTTCAGCTACCAGGTGTTCCACGAATAAGGAGCCCGGCTGCCCGCAGGTGGGTGAGGAGCGAGGCCCGTCTCGTCTGACGCTCCAGTCCTGCCTTTGCCACCGGGGGCGCCTGCACAGCGCGTCCCGCGGGCTTTGGCAAAGGGCGGATCTGTGGGTTTCGGCATCTCGTGCCTGTGATACTGTGATTTATAATCAGAAATATATACTTGGTCTTCACCCACTGCTCCTGGCACAGGGCTCCTGAAACCCTTGGGATTTCCTGCGTGCTGAGGGCGGTAAAGGTGTTTTTGCTATATTAGTGAGGTGACCTTTGGCCTGTGCCTTAGGATGGGGGCCGGATGCGGGCAGAGACTCTGCCGCCTGATTAGAGGGCGAGATGTGCTCTGCTGAGGCTCCAGATAGGGGGCGAACCGCGGTAACTTCAGTTCAACTTTCCTCTAATAATGAAGATAACAGCTGCCTTGGCGGGGTGCCTTCCAGTCTGGCTGGGGGCCCGCAAGGTTTGGTCACGAAGGCCGTTCCACTTCCCCATCCTATTCCATCCTGGCCCCGTCGGGGGTCCCATCACGTGGACATGCCCCGCAGTGGCCGGCCCAGGTCCCCGTTTCCTGCCTGGGTCAGCAGCGTCCCCAGCTGGGCCACCTTCCCCACATTCAGCTCTTCACGCTCTCGAGATAACGGACCTTCGATACAACTCCTCCAAGTGTGGCAGCCCCTGGCCTCATCCCGTCAATGAGGAAAGGGGGCTCAGAGAGCTCAAGTGAATCACCCCCGTCACACAGCAGAGGCGGGGTTACAGCACACTTCCCCACAAGGCAACGTCCCTTTCTGGGTGACTTCAGCATCGTCAGAGAAAATGTCACCTCCTCCAGGGGCTGGTCCTGCAGACACTGGAAACGTGAGGTCTTCACCCTGTCTCAGCCCCCTTTGCTCCGAGGACCCAAGAGCTCACGTGATTCCAGGGGGCCTCGGAGCCCTTACAGCCTGGATGGGAAGGGCTGGACCAGGGCCAATCACCTCCCTGCCTAGAATCGCAAGGGAATTTCAGCAACTTTTACGTAATGTTTAGAAAATGAATTCCAACAAGGAGGCCAACACCTGTCCTGGAGAATTTCTAAGGAAATCTTGTGTGTTGGTGCCTCAGCTGTGCTGGATGGCCCCCTCCTCGAAATTGAAACACTAGAGGGAAAATCGGCCCCTTCTCTTTTCTTATTCTGCTGGGACTTCTGTCTTCCAAAGTAAAAAGCATCTATATCTGGTTCTCAAGTTCCTGAAAAAACCTGCTGTTTGAAGATCTCAAACAAATAAACATCCCCTAGCTTGGCAGTCGATACAGGCCCGCTCGGTGACGAGCCCCGTGTCCGGGTGGGTGGTCCACAGATAGTGCAGAGTCTCAAAGCCCCGAGGGTGTGGCCGTCGGCTCAGGTGTGTGTACCTGTCTCATCTGACTGCTGGCCAGCGGGAGCTGCGCTCACCGGAGACCGGGGTTCCAGTGCCTCCTGGGATTCGCTGACCTTTCATTTGGGCTCAATCTCTCGCTATTCGGCAAGCACAGAGGTCGTGTCCTGGGGGTTGGTGGTAACCTCCGCGGCCCACCCTGGGCTCTCCAGCATCACCCCCGCCTTTCCTGCTGCAGACTGACACAGGTGATCTCCTTCCCCGCACAGGTAGTCGTGAACCAAGCTCCAGTCTTCGCTCAGGCGTTGATGGCAGCCTGCTCTGTCCCTCATCCAGAGCCTGGAGGAGCTCCAGAAGTGGTGAAGACACAGCCTCTGCCTGCCCCCAGGAGGCCCGTCCTCTGCCTGGGTCCCAGACAAGGCAGCACCGGGTGGGCGAGCCGAGCTGGTGGAGAAGCAGGCCAGGAGCTGGAGGCCCAGAGCCTCAGACCCAGGGATCTTCGAACCAAGCTCGAACGCAGCTCTGCCGTCACGCAATCACCTCCACCACACAGAGCTCCCAGGCCCCTTACCACCCTAAGTGGTCCAGGCGGCCCTTCCTGGCTTTGCTCACCATTGACATCTATCAGCTACCACCCATCCACCCACCCATCCATCCATCCATTTGACCCTCTGTCAAATACATAACATTTCACATTTCCAAAACTACTTGGCAGCTCAGTTGAAGCTCTTTTAAAAATAGGTGAGTCATTGAAATTGGGTCATTTGTAGAGACGTGGATGGACCTAGAGACTGTCATACAGAGTAAGTCAGAAAGAGAAAAACAAATATTGCAAATTAATGCGTATATGTGGAATCTAGAAAAATGGTACAGATGAACTGGTTTGCAAGGCAGAAATAGAGACACAGATGTAGAGAATAAACATATGGACACGAAGGGGGGAAAGCGGGGGTGGGCCGGTGGTGGTGGGGTGAATTGGGCGATTGGGATTGACAAGTATACACTGATATGTATAAAATAGATAACGAATAAGAACCTGCTGTATAAAAAAATACAATTAGATAAAAAAATAAAAATAGGTGACTCATAAAAATACTGCCAATGTGATTTTTAGTAGACTTATAGACTCTAACTTTTGTCCTGCATTACTAGGATATTGTTTTTATTTACACAGCAGTGACTCAAAAGGCATTCTATTAATATGAAAATTTTTACAGCAAGTAGAAATAACATTATATACATCCTTATTTTATATTGTTCCAAGCACTTTCACAGATATTAAAATAAATAATTTTACCAGGGGTGAGGCATTATTTACCCACTCTGCATAATGGGAAACCGGAGAAGGAATGGGTGAGTTATTTACATAAGTTCGCAAAATGAGTTCATGAGGAAATAGATCTGGAATCTAAGTATTTTAGTCTAGAATTTTCTTCATTACACCATGCTAACTGATAATGCTTTTCACTTTATTTAAAGCAAATGGAATTGTATTTGATACCTAACACCTGGAGGATAGTGTTTTTCCTTAGACAGAATTATATATAACAGGGTTTTAGTATTTTTTTTTCATTTCTCGAGCTTTTATTTTATTAAAAAGAATTTTTTAAATAGATCTTTGTTGGAGTATAATTGCTTCACAATACTGTGTTAGTTTCTGTTGCACAACAAAGAGAATCAGCCATAAGCATACACATGGCCCCATATCTCCTCCCTCTTGCGTCTGCCTCCCACCCTCCCTATCCCACCCCTCTAGGTGGTCACAAAGCTCATCTCCCTGTGCTATGTGGCTGCTTCCCACTAGCTACCTATTTTAAATTCGGTAGTGTATATATGTCGATGCTACTCTCACTTTGCCCCAGCTTCCCCCTCCAATCCAATGTCCTCAAGTCCATTCTCTATGTCTATCTCTTTCTTCCTGCCCTGCAACTAGGTTCATCAGAACTTTTTTTTTTTAGATTCCATATATATGTGTTAGCATACGGTATTTGTTTTTCTCTTTCTGACTTACTTCACTCTGTATGACAGACTCTAGGTCCATCCACCTCACTACAAATAACTCAGTTTCGTTTCTTTTTATGTCTGAGTAATACTCCATCGTATACATGTGCCACATCTTCTTTATCTCTTCATCTATCGATGGACATTTAGGTTGGTTCCATGTCCTGGCTATTGTAAATAGAGCTGCAGTGAACATTGCGTTACATGACTCTTTTTGAATTATGGTTTTCTCAGGGTATATGCCCAGTAGTGGGATTGCTGGGTCATATGGTAGTTCTATTTTTAGTTTTTTAAGGACCCTCTATACTGTTTTCCATAGTGGCTGTATCAATTTACATTCCCACCAACACTGCAGGAGGGTTGCCTTTTCACCACACTCTTTCCAGCATTTACTGTTTCTAGATTTTTTTTGATAATGGCCATTCTGACCAGTGTCAGGTGATACCTCATTGTAGTTTTGATTTGCATTTCTCTAATAATTTGTGATGTTGAGCATCTTTTCATGTGCCTCTTGGCAATCTGTATGTCTTCCTTGGTGAAATGTCTATTTAAGTCTTCTGCCCATTTTTTCACTGGATTGGTTGATTTATTGATATTGAGCTGCATAAGCTGTTTGCATATTTTGGAGATTAATCCTTGGTCTGTTATTTCATCTGCAAATATTTTCTCCCATTCTGAGGGTTGTCTTTTTGTCTTGTTTATGGTTTCCTTTGTTGTGCAAAAGCTTTTAAGTTTAATTAAGTCCCATTTGTTTATTTTTGTTTTTATTTCTGTTACTCTAGGAGGTGGGTCAAAAAAGATCTTGCTGTGGTTTATGTCAAATAGTGTTTTTCCTGTTTTCCTCTAAGACTTTTATAGTGTCTGGTCTTACATATAAGTCTTTAATCTATTTGGAGTTCACTTTTGTGTATGGTGTTAGGTAGTGTTCTCATTTCATTCTTTTACATGTAGCTGTCCAGTTATCCTAGCACCACTTATTGAAGAGGCTGTCTATTCTCCATTGTATGTTCTTGCCTCCTTTGTTATAAATTAGGTACCCATATGTGTGTGGGTTTATCTCTGGGCTTTCTATCCTGTACCATTGATCCATATTTCTGTTTTTGTGCCAGTACCATACTGTCTTGATTACTGTAACTTTGTGGTATAGTTTGAAGTTGGGGAGCCTGATTCCTCCAACTCTGTTTTCCTTTCTCTAGATTGCTTTGGCTATTCGGGGTCTTTTGTGTTTCCATACAAATTGTGAAATTTTTTGTTCTAGTTCTGTGAAAAATGCCATTGGTAGTTTGATAGGGATTGCATTGAATCAGTAGATTGCTTTGGGTAGTATAATGATTTTCACAATATTTATTCTTCCAATCCAAGAACATGGTATATTTCTCCATCTGTTTATGTCATCTTTGATTTCTTTCATCAGTGTTTTATAGTTTTCTGAGTACAAGTCTTTCACCTCCTTAGGCAGGTTTATTCCTAGGTATATTATTCTTTTTTTTGCAATGGTAAATGGGAGTGTTTCCTTAATTTCTCTTCTGATTTTTCATTGTTGGTGTATAGGAATGCCAGAGATTTCTGTGCATTAATTTTGTATCCTGCAACCTTACCAAATTCACTGATTAGTTCTAGTAGTTTTCTGGTGGCATCTTTAGGATTTTCTATGTGTAACATCATATCATTGGCAAACAGTGACAGTTTTAATTCTTCTTTTCCAATTTGTATTCCTTTTATTTCTTTTTTTTCTCTGACTGCTGTGGCTAGGACTTCCAAAACTATGTTGAATAAGAGTGGCAAGAGTGGACATCCTTGTCTTGTTCTTGATCTTAGTAGAAATGCTTTCGGGCTTCCCTGGTGGCGCAGTGGTTGAGAGTCCGCCTGCCGATGCAGGGGAAATGGGTTCGTGCCCCGGCCCGGGAAAATCCCATGTGCCGTGGAGCGGCTAGGCCCGTGAGCCATGGCCGCTGAGCCTGCACGTCCAGAGCCTGTGCCCCGCAATGGGGGAGGCCACAACATGAGAGGTCCGCATACCTCAAAAAAAAAAAAAAGAAATGCTTTCAGTTTTTCACCATTGAGTATGATGCTTGTTGTGGGTTTGTCATATATGGCCTTTATTATGTTGAGGTAGGTCCCTTCTATGCTCATTTTCTGGAGAGTTTTTATCATAAATGGGTGTTGAATTTTGTCAAAAGCTTTTTCTGCATCTATTGAGATGATCATATGGCTTTTATTCCTTAATTTGTTAATGTGATGTATCATGTTGATTGATTGGCGTATATTGAAGAACCCTTGCATCCCTGGGATAAATCCCACTTGATCATGGTGTGTGATCCTTTTAATGAGCCGTTGGATTCTGTTTGCTAGTACTTCATTCAGGATTTTTGTATCTATGTTCATCAGTGATATTGGTCTATAATTTTCTTTTTATGTGATATCTTTTTCTGGTTTTGGTATCAGGGTGATTTTGGCTTCATAGAATGAATTCGGGAGTATATCTCCCTCTGCAATTTTTTGGAAGAGTTTGAGAAGGATCGGTGTTAGCTCGTCTCTAAATGTTTGATAGAATTCACCTGTGAAGCCATCTGGTCCTGGACTTTTGTCTGTTGGAAGATTTTTAATTACAGTTTCAGTTTCATACTTGTGATAGGTCTGTTTATATTTTCCAATTCTTCCTGGTTCAGTCTTGGAAAATTGTACCTTTCCAAGAGTTTGTCCATTTCTTTGTGGTTGTCCATTTTATTGGCATATAGTTGTTTGTAGTAGTCTCTTGTAATTCTTTGTATTTCTGCAGTGTCAGTTGTGATTTCTCCTTTTCCATTTCTGATTTTATTGATTTGCATCCTCTCCCTTTTTTTCTTGATGAGTCTGGCTAAGGGTTTGTCAATTTTGTTTATCTTCTCAAAGAACCAGCTTTTAGTTTTATTGAGCTTTGCTACTGTTTTCTTCATTTCTATTTCATTTATTTCTGATCTGATCTTTATGATTTCTTTCCTTCTACTGACTTTATTTTCTTTATTCTTCTTTCTCTAGTTGCTTTAAGTGTAGGGTTAGATTGTTTATTTGAGATTTTTCTTGCTTCTTGAGGAGAGATTGAATTTCTATGAACTTTGCTCTTAGAACTGCTTTTGCTGTGTCCCATAGATTTTGGGTCATCATGTTTTCATTGTCATTTGTTTCTATGTATTTTTTAATTTCTTCTTTGATTTCTTCAGTGATCTGTTGCTTATTTAGTAGTGCACTGTTTAGCCTCCATGTATTTGTGTTTTACATTTTTGTTCCTGTAATTGATATCTAATCTCATAGCGTTCTGGTCAGAAAAGATGTTTGATATGATTTCAATTTTCTTAAATTTTCCAAGGCTTGATTTGTGACCCAAGATGTGATCTATCCTGGAGAATGTTCCATGTGCACTTGAGAAGAAAGTGTAGTCTGCCACTTTTGAGTGGAATGCTCTATAAATATCAATTAAATCTTTCTGGTCTACTGTGTCATTTAAAGCTTGTGTTTCCTTATTTATTTTCTGTTTGGATGATCTGTCCATTGGTGTAAGTGGGGTGATAAAGTCCCCCACTATTATTGTGTTACTGTGGATTTCTCCTTTCATGGTTGTTAACATTTACGTTATGTATTGAGGTGCTCCTATGTTGGGTGCATAAACATTTATAATTGCTACATCTTCTTCTTGCATTGATCCTTTGATCATTATGTAGTGTCCCTCCTTATCTCTTGTAACAGTCTTTATTTTAAAGTCTCTTTTATCTGATATGAGAATTGCTACTCCAGCTTTCTTTTGATTTCCATCTGCATGGAATATCTTTTTCCATCCCCTCACTTTTAGTCTGTATGTGACCCTAGGTCTGAAGTGGGTCTCTTGTAGACAGCATATATATGGGTCTTGTTTTTGTATCCATTCAGCCTGTCTGTGCCTTTCGGTTGGGGCATTTAATCCATTTACATTCAAGGTTATTATTGATAGGTATGTTCCTATTACCTTTTTCTTAATTGTTTTGGGTTTGTTTTTGTGGGTCTTTTCCTTCTCTTGTGTTTCCTGCCAAGAGAAGTTTCTTTAGCATTTGTTGTAAAACTGGTTTGCTGGTGCTGAATTCTCTTAGCTTTTGCTTGTCTGAAAATCTTTTGACTTCTCCATCAAATCTGAATGAGATACTTGGGTAGAGTAATCTTGGTTGTAGGTTTTTCTCTTTCATCACTTTAAGTATATGCTGCCACTCCTTTCTGGCCTGCAGAGTTTCCACTGAAAAATCAGCTGATAACCTTATGGGGATTCCTTTGTACATTAGTTTTTGTTTTTCCTTTGCTGCTTTTTTTTTTTTTTTTTTTTTTCCAGTATGCGGGCCTCTCACTGTTGTGGCCTCTCCCGTTGCGGAGCACAGGCTCCGGACACTCAGGCTCAGCGACCATGGCTCACGAGCCCAGCCGCTCCGCAGCATGTGGGATCTTTCCGGACCGGGGCACAAACCCGTGTCCCCTGCATTGGCAGGCAGACTCTCAACCACTGAGCCACCAGGGAAGCCCCCTTTGCTGCTTTTAATATTTTTTTCTTTGAATTTAATTTTTGTTAGTTTGATTAATATGTGTCTTGGTGTGTTTTTCCTAGGGTTTATCCTGTATGGGACTCTCTGTGCTTCCTGGACTTGGGTGACTATTCCTTTTCCATGTTAGGGAAGTTTTCAACTGTAATCTCTCCAAGTACTTTCTCAGACCCTTTCTTTTCCCTTCTTTTTCTGGGACCCCTATAATTCGAATGTTGGTGCGTTTAGTGTTGTCCCCGAGGTCTCTGAGATTGTCTTCAATTCTTCTCATTCTTTTTTCTTTATTCTGCTCCTTGGCAGTTATTTCCACCATTCTGTATTCCAGCTCACTTATCTGTTCTTCTGCCTCCGTTATTCTGTTATTGATTCCGTCTAGTGTATTTTTCATTTCAGTTATTGTGTTGTTAATCTCTGTTTGTTTGTTCTTTAGTTCTTCCAGATCTTTGTTAAACATTTCTTGTATTTTCTCAATCCGTGCCTCCATTCTATTTCTGAGATTCTGGATCATCTTTACTATCATTCTTCTGAATTCTTTTTCAGGTAGGTTGCCTATTTCCTCTTCATTTATTTGGTCTTGGAGGTTTTTACCTTGCTGCTTCATCTGTGACATAATTTTTTGCAGTCTCATTTTTTTTTTTTTTTTTTTTTTTTAATGAGTGGGATTGTGTTCCTGTCTTACTGGTTGTTTGGCCTGAGGCTTCCAACACTGGAGTTTGTAGGCTATTGGGTAGAGCTGGGTCTTGGCGCTGAGATGAGGAGCTCCATGAGAACTCACTCTGATGAATATTCCCTGGGGTCTGAGGTTCCCTGTTAGTCCAGTGGTTCGGACTTGGAGCTCCCACCACAGGAGCTTTGGCCTAACCCCGGGCTCATGAACCAAGATCTCACAAGCCACGTGGGGTGGCCAAAAAAAAAAAAAAAAAGAACAATAACAAAGTAAAAAATAAAATTAGACTAGGAAACTAACAGATATGTTAGAAAGAATATGAAAATAAAAATATAGATGAATCAACAACCAGAAGGTACATCAGTACCACAATAGTAAAAAAAAGAAGGAGGGAAAAGAAAAAAAAGGAGAGGAAAGGCCTTGGCTGTGGAGGGCAGGGCCTAAGCAAGGGTGAGGTTTGGGTGGTGGATGAGGCCAATGCTCAACTCAGGACCGCCACAGGGCTGGAAAAAGTGCTGGGGGGCTGTAGGGGGTCGGGCTTAGGCTCAAAGAACAGGCGGGGCCCAGGCGTCCCCCCCAGCCCTGGTCTCAGAGGGTAGGGACCTCACCTGGAAGCCCAGCAAGTTTCCTGGGCTCGAGTGGGCGGTGCAAAGGCCCTCCTCTCCTCTTCTGCTCCTCCAATCTGGGAGGGACCCTCTAGCCTGCCTATCTTGATCACCCCGGCCTCCTCCCTCCTATGCACCCCTCCAGGACCAGTATGGCTGGGGGAGGGGCCTTGGAGGATGGGGGACCAGCCTGGGAGCTCAGCAGACTCCCCAGCCCAAGTGGACGGGGCAATCGCCCTCCTCTCCTCTCCTGCTCCTCCTGGATGGTCCCTCCCGCCTGCCTCTCCTGATCTCCCCGGCCTCAGGGGCGCCGATCCTGTCTGGCCTCCACTTCTCCTCCCCCCTCTGTCCCCCCACATCCTACCGGTTCACTTGGGGGTTCCTCCCGTCCCCTTGGGCATCAGAGTCCCCCACCAGCGTCTGGCAGGCGCCCTAGTTGTGGGGAGGCGCCGACTCCGCATCTTTCCTCACTGCCTTCTGGACTCCGCCTCCACCTGGTCTTAGTTTTTGATTGATGAGATTAATTTGTCAAATGTAATTGACTGCCATTAATACAGAACATTTGGGAAATGTGACTATTTTGATTTATTGGATAGTCTCACAGTCAGTACAGAATTACAATATGTAATACCATGGATACCAATTCTGAACAAGTGGAATAAACAGCTGTGACACTGGAAAGTGACCGTGCTGACTGCTCTGGCTGGTTCCATCCACATCATGTGCTCACCCAGCATCCAGGAGGGCGGGCGCTGTGCTGTGCATTTCAGGGAGACCAAGAGCCCATCTCTGGCTCTTCCTGAGCTGCATCCACTTGTTCTGACATCAGCTTGGTACCTCTCACTTACCTTTCTTGAGGAAGAGACAATAAGTATTCAGTAAACCCAGGCTTGAGCCCCATCACCGTGTGGCTCTTTGGATCTCAGGTAAAGTAGTTGATGTGCATTTAAAAACTCGATCTACAGTGTTCATGTAATCTCAGTAACTACTGTGTCCGTTCGTTTGTGTTTTCTGTAATTATGAAAATTTGGTCTCCCCCCCACCCGCTTTTCCCTTCACTGCCCCAATCTCTTTATCAACAAATATTTTCTGAGCACACACCATGCACCAGGCCCTGGGCTCGGAACTACAGATGACTGTGAGAGAGGCAGGCTTGGTTCTGCCCTCACAGAGCACGTGGTCTTGTGGAGGAGAGAGAGCTACTCAGATCAACAGGTGATGGGGGTCATGTGCTGAGAGGGACAAGTGCATGTGTGCTGTGAGGTACTCTGACCTGGTCCACCCCTCCACTCATCTAAGCATCCACCATTCTCCTCTCTACCCATCCACCATCTGTCCATCCATCCATCCACTCATCCATCCATCATCCATCCATCTACCCATCCACCCACCCATCCATCCATCCATCCATCCATCCATCCATCCACTCATCTGTCCATCCATCCATCCATCCATCCATCCACCATCTGTCCATCCATCCACCCACCCATCCATCCACCATCTACCCATCCACCCACCCATCCATCCATCCATCCATCCATCCATCCACTCATCTGTCCTTCCATCCATCCATCCATCCATCCACCATCCATCCACCCATCTACCCATCCACCCATCATCCATCCACCATCCATCCATCTACCCATCCACCCACCCATCCACCCATCTATCCACCCACCCATCCATCCATCCATCCACCCATCCATCCATCCATCCATCCACTCATCTGTCCATCCATCCATCCATCCATCCATCCACCCACCCATCCATCCATCCATCCATCCATCCATCCACCCACCCATTCATCCATCCATCTACTCATCCATCCATCCATCCATCCATCCATCCATCCATCCATCCACTCATCTGTCCTTCCATCCATCCATCCATCCACCCATCTGTCCTTCCATCCATCCATCATCCATCCATCTACCCACCCATCCATCTGTCCTTCCTTCCATTCATCCATCCAACCAAGGAATGTTGTTGAGTTCCAGTTCTTAGGTTGCCATTAGGAAGACAAAAAGAATGAGGTCGTGTGCTTGCCCTGGGGAACTCAAAATCCAGCTAAAGAAAAGCCCCTGTGAACACTACATGCAGTAAAGTCAGGGAGGCCAAGAAGGGAGGGAGGGAGACAGACTTCTACAGGAGGGCTCCCGGATGCTGCTGTGTCAAGGCTGCTGTGTAGGAATAGACTCAGTCTGCATATTGCTTGTAGTTTACTGCCTCTGATCCCAGACTCTTTCTGCTGGCATGGCTCCAGAGTTAGATTGAAAGCACATTGAAACAGAAGAAGGAAGGGAGGGATCCAGGGTGGCCCTGGACGTCTGTAGAGGTTGTTCACTGCTCTCCAATGCAGAGGTCACTTCCAGGGCTGTGCAAGTCAAAACCTGTGAGGCCAGACTTGGGACCCGTGGACCCTCCAGAAGACCCCTTCACGGACTGAGTGGGCTCTGCCGCCAGTGAGGGGCGGGGATTGTGTGCGCGCCGTGCCCTTACCTTGCAGATATTAATTACGCGCCTTCTCACTTTAAAATGGAGTAAATGGGGACGTTATGCAACTTTCCCGAAGTCAAAGAGCTTATAAGTGGAATTGAAACCAGGCCTGCCTGCTTGTAAAGCCCTGTGATCTGCTCTGTGGCGCAGGGTCTGATGGAAGCGGAGGGTCGATGGAGACCCGCCGCGCACTCTCCGGCCCGGGCTGCACTACCCCTGGGCCACCACGAGATGGCGCCGCAGACCAGGGCGGGAGTCCCGTTGTTTCCACAGCAACCAGAGCCCTGCTTCTCCGGTTGGTTCTTTTTCGCCCAACTTCAGCCTCTTGCCTGCAGACGAAGGGAATCCGAAATCATTCCACGGAGCTTCCCAGCGCACGTGTGTGCTGGCGTAAGGCTCAGATAACCACGCTGGTGGTAACAAGAAAAAGCAATCAACAGTCTTTCTAAGAAATACATGAAAGAAATGAAAACGTTTATTTCAGCCAACCTGAGGATTATAACCCAGGAGACACAGCCTTTCAGGAGCTCTGGGGACCGTTCCGAGGAGGTGGCGGGGGGGTCAGCGCATGTGTGATTTGGGGGAAGGGGTACGTGCAACCAAGCACACATGTCGGTAGAGGGGCTGCTGCCGGTCACCAGGAACAGACACCTCAGTTAATGGTTCGGATGCTTTTCTAAGTACGGGAAGATGCAAGAATCCAGGATCATACAAAATTTCTCCTGAAATATCTCTCCGAAGGCCGGTTCGGCCAGTTTTCTCAGAGCACAGAGGGCCTCATCCTGATCTTCACCCTGAATTCCTTGTAGGTTAGCGACTGCAGTGGCTGAGGACTTGATTCTTGTAGAACTGGATGGTGGGCAACGTTCTTTATTTTATAATCGCCTCCCTTTCGGTCTTAATTTCAACCAAAGTTTGGGAGGCATTTCCGGACCAATTTATCCCACGGCGCTGGGAGCGCTCGTTCCCAGGCCGGGCGAGGACTTCGTTGATCGGCCCTGCAACGTGTTCTCCCGGAACTAGGCCCTGTTGACAGGGGCCGAAAGCCTTTGGACCACCTGTCTTACTGGCCTGTTATGGTCCAGGAAACAGTCCCTCTTGCTGCTTCTTCCCACATCTAGAGCTACACGATTACCGTCATTGATCTTACAGGGCTATACATTTGGGCAATCATTTTAGGTCACTTAGTCCTCAGTCATTTTATCTGAGGCTCAGTCACACGTTTGGTGATGCAAGAAACAACAGTCTTATAAAACAGACAGAATACAAGTAATACAGCTAGTAACATTAATAAGGTCATGAGTAAGTACTTAAGCTCAGAACTTCCATGACGTGCGGCCCAGTATCTCCCCAGGTCGTCTGAGCAGTCTATTCTAATCGCTATCTTTTTTTTTTTGCGGTACGCGGGCCTCTCACTGTCGTGGCCCCTCCCGTTGCGGAGCACAGGCTCCGGACGCGCAGGCTCAGCGGCCATGGCTCACGGGCCCAGCCGCTCCGCGGCACGTGGGATCTTCCCGGACCGGGGCACGAACCCGCGTCCCCTGCATCGACAGGCGGACCCTCAACCGCTGCGCCACCAGGGAAGCCCCTAATCGCCATCTTTAAGGGAAATGATATATTGGCATTTTACATAAAGGTCACCGGAGATGTCTGTGTGTACAAGGTGAGCGGTGGGTCATCGTGACCCCTTATAGGATTAAGAAAGGAGCGCTGTCTTCTAAGGAGTTACGTGTCAGGTGTCAGGTGTCAGGAGAAGAGAAATTGGTCTTTATGGCTGAGCAGTTATTTCTGCTCTGCGGAGGTCCGGTTAACACACCATGCCCATTGGAGGGAAGGGAGGGAACAGGCCAAACAGCAGAGAGAAAGGGTTATATTTAAAGTTTACTTGTCTTGCCTCAGAAGGGGAGATTTTTATGTCATCACTGGTCTTTCAGGGTGGACAGACCCGGTGCCTTCGGAGCAGGGGCACTAGTGGTGCCAGTCTGGGCAACTGTAGGTGCCGAGCCCGTGTGGACTCTGCTTTCCTGCCTGGACTTCCCGAGGGAGGGGACGCCTTCTCTCTCATCCGTCTTTGTCTCTGGGAGGAAAAGGGCAGCCACAGCAGGAAACGGTGTCTCTGTGCCGTGGAACCGGGGGTGAGTGAGTGAGCTTCCCTGGACCAGGACTCGGGTGTGGTGGGGAAAGCAGGTTCTCGGGCCGCCAGCAAAGCTGGGGATCCAGCCGGCGTGAGGAGGGAAGCGTTTGTGTCACAAGTGAAAGTGCTTCTGGCCTGCACATTGGGCCCTTGTGGGCAGGGAAAGGGCGTTCCATCATCAGGGACTGTGGGTTCTTGCTTGTCGAGATCCCAGACACCCAAGCGATTCGGGTGGAAAGAAATGGATCGTAAGGACTTGGCTCGGGGTTCCTCAGCCCAGGCAATAGAGTTTGCACCTCACAAGGCAGCAGGGACTGTGGGAGTCAGGGTGCTGTTGAGGCTGAAGGCACCTGCTCTGCCTTGCAGGGCCTGTCACCTGATCTCTCTGAGCCTCAGTTTTCTCACCTGTGAAATGGGGATGGTAGTAGCATTAATCAGGGAGTTTGGGGCTACAAGTAATAGCAGCATTGCCTCGAACGGGCTTTAATGATGATGATAATTTACGACCTCTTGCAAGTGAAAAGTCCAGGGCAGGGTGGACTTCAGGTGCAGTTCTCTCCTGCAGCAAGCAAGGACCAGGCTTTGTTCCTCCTTTTGCTGTTCTTCCACAGCTCCAGCTTCAACCAGAAGTTCCCTCTTAGTTCCCAAATACCTGTAAGCAGTAATCAGAACGAAATTCTCATTTGTGTCGAGCAAAAGAAAGACAGTGTCTCCTCAACTATTGGCCAAAGGGGCTGGGATTATCTCTTGATTGAAACATCCTGTGTCCTGTCCCAACTCTGAGCCAATCGCTCTGGCCAGAAGGACGTCCTGTGCTGACCGCTGAGGCCTGGGCCTCGGAGCCATTTCCACGAGAGGTGGAGGGGTGACATCATGCTGGTCGGTTTCAGCCAGTCCGAGGCCACAGGAAATCAACACACACATTCCTGATTCACGCAGCCCAGGCCTGGCACCAGTGAAGAGGAGAGGACTGGAGATGGCTGAGATCAGTTTGTGTGGACGTCTGCCTCTCTCCCTTGGGTTCCATGAGCTCCATCTCCCAGGATGTTTTCTGGGAGCCAAGGAAGAATAACCCAGCCTCGTCAAATCGTTCTTCCAGAATGTTCTTTGTGGGCGAGCAACGGCTTCTGACTGGATAGTTCCCACAGGAAGGGCCCGGTTCCCACTTAGACTCCCTCCCCAGGAGGAAGGCGGGGGCCCCGACAGCAGTGAGGGGTGTGCGCCCAGGGGCCCTGGGGGAGCCTGGGTGGGCCGGAGTGAGTTCTCTTTTGAGTCTGCCTGCGGCAGCTGAGGGAGATGCCGAGAAACCACTTACCCTCTAGAGTCAGGGCCCTGGTACTCAACCTCTGAGCGTGTCTGGCGGTGACGATGCTTCCAGAACGCTCACCATGAGCCCTGAGGTCTTGGGAGGCGAGCGTCAGACCGTAGGAGGACAGCAGAGGCCCTGAGACATTCTAAGTTCCCCTGATTAAGCGGTAAGTGCAGGAGCTGGACGTCAGCCCAGGGCTGCCCTCGGCCAGGGCCATTACTCCACTTCCCAAAGTGTGGACCACGCGGAGAAGAGGGTTTGTGTTCAAGCAGATGTGAGAACGGCTGGCTCAGCGAGGCCACACGGATGTTTTTACAATGGGGCGTCTCCACTGCTCGACTGCGTGGTGGACTGGGCCTCCAACCCAGGCCTGGCCAAGCTGTCACCTTGACCTTCACCGTCGCGGACAAGGTGCCAGCAGGGTGGCTTCCAATGGCCCCGCTTGTCAGGGGGCTCCAACCCGTAGTCGCCACCCCCGGAGCATCATCCCAGGGGGCAACCCCTCCCCCAGGCCCACCCTGGGGACCAGGGTCCTGGAGCCAGGCCGGCGTGGGCTAAGCTTCACCCGGCCCCACAAAGACCAAGTAAGCAGCGGGCGTGTTCCTGGTTTCCTAGGGGAGGAACCTGATGCTAAGACGCGATAGGGGGTCAAAGTCACGTGACTCGTGCCCCCCTAGAACTCGGATAACGACAGCTGGCTTTTACCGGAGACGCACTTCGTCTCAGGTGTGTGTCGGGGTTCGCGGCCCCGAACAGCAGCGCGGTGCAGGAGCTGTTGCCGTCCCCGTCTCACGGGTGGCACGGAAGCCGGTGGAGGCTGAGTAACCTGGGGGAGGGGGGGTGACAGCTGCCAGCCGTGCTGACTGGGGCTCAGGGCTGCGGCTGTACCCCCGACAGCATCTCCAACGCTGGCACTGACGCGCCGGCCGCTGAACCACGTGCTTCGCGTAGGTCGAACGGTTCCATCTACCCTTTGAGGCAGGAACCCTGCTCCTGGTTCTTCACGTGGAGAGACTGAGCCCGGAGAGAGGAAGGACCTCGCACGAGGCCCACGCGTGGTGGTGACGTCAGGCTTCCGAGCGGCCGACCTCCACGGCGGCTTCGGTGTAGGAACCGGCTTGAGAGCAAGGCCGAGGCTGTTAACAGGACGGGCACCGCGCTGCTCAAGAGGCCCAACACCCTCCCGTGGGATTCACGCTGGGGACCAAGGCTGGGCTGGATCTGCCGGACCTCAAGTCTTAGTGGCAGGAAAAGGAGGTGATGTCATTTTCCGCCCCTTCACAGCTACTCACCCGTCCTCCTGTTATGAGAATATGAGAAGGTCCCTTTCTCCCATAAAGGGCAGGAATCATCTTAATCTTGCTCGGATGGAGGCTCCAGTGGGGGACATTTCTGGGGAGAAGGATGTGCCGGGGTCCCCAAGACCACCTGTAAGTTTGATGACCCTCTAGAAAGACTCACAGCACACAGAGGTGACAGTTTATTATCGTGAAAGGATGCAGATGAGAATCTACAAGGGAGAGGAAGACGGGGAGGAGGCCAGGAGACACCAGGCTGAGCTCGCCCTGTCTCTCCCAGCGGAGTCTTGCAGACGCTGCTAATTCTCTGGCAAACGCGTGTGACAACCCGCGTGGGGCATTGCCAACCAGGGAGGCTCATGGGCCTTGGCGTCAAGGGTTTTACTGGAGGTCAGTTGTGTAGGTGTGAGGCACCCACGTGGGCGACCTGAGCTACTCAGACCGCAGCCTCCTCCCGCCTCCAGGTCAAACTTATGTGCTCAGGGACCTCCCCGGTGGCGCAGTGGTTAAGAATCCACCTGCCAATGCAGGGGACACGGGTTCGAGCCCTGGTCCGGGAAGATCCCACATGCCGCAGAGCAACTAAGCCCATGCGCCATAACTACTGAGCCCGCAAGCCACAACTACTGAGCCCCCGAGCCACAACTTCTGAATCCCGCACGCCTAGAGCCCGTGCTCTGCAACAAGAGAAGCCACCGCAATGAGAAGCCCACGCACCGCAACGAAGAGTAGCCCCCGCGCACAGCAACTAGAGAAAGCCCGCATGCAGCAAGGAAGACGCAACACAGCCAAAAATAAATAAATAAATAAATTTATTTTAAAAAAGAAAAAAACTGATGTGCTCAGCCCACCCCACCCCCACCCCCCATCAATCACACCATTAGCACAAATACCAGGCAGGGTCCCAGGCCCCAGGTGCACAGACACCCTCGTAGCAGGTTGGACATTCCCAGGACCCAGCAGAAACGGGCCCTTTTTGGGAAGGTGCAGGGTTTAACACCCCACCCCCGCTGAGCTAACCCTCTACTGCACAGGGACCAGGGGTGCCAAAGGGAGTAGATGTCTGAGGGCACGCGTGGGCCCCTCTGAGGGCTGAGTCCTCCTAAAGAGGTGCCCAGGCTACTGGGAGGCCGGCCCCTCCCTGCTTCCAGCTCTGATTTCCTTACAAAGCAGGGAGATCACCGCAGGACCCAGGCAGCTCTGGGCTAAGGGGGTCAGGGGCCTCAGCTCAGAGGCCCCTGCCCGCTGCCATGTGTAAGAACCAGCACCGGCCGGTGAAGGCGACAAAAGTGTGCAGAGGAAGGCGTTCTCTCCGCCGTTTGGGGCTGCGTCGCATTTTACGCGTCTCACAAAGTGTTTACAAACACGCTTTTGAGCGTAGCAGAAATTGCCAGCAGCTCAGCAAAATAAACATGTCGGTAACCATGGGGACGTGGGTGTCTCCGTGCAGGGTAGAAGGCCCCTCAGGCGGACCCAGGATTTAATATGCTTATCCTGGGGTTTGATTCCGGGTGGAATCGATCAGATTGAAGCTTTCACAGTATTTCTCATCTTCCTGCAGGGTGTCTGTCCCGTTTCACCACCTTTGAAGCCCCAGGCTGGTCCCCCGAGGCCACACCCGGCTCTCTGGGCACCAGGTTTGCCTACCTGGGGCCAGAGCCCTGCACACGGCACAGCCAGGCTTCCTTCCCTGTGGCCCAAACCGATGACCTGTTTGCGTCTCTTTTTCACAAAGTTGCTGCCGGGAAGCCCAGGTATTGCAAAATTGACCAGCTCCCTCCGGTAGAGTCTCTCCGTGGATTTTGTGATTAAAGACGAAAGAGAGACTGAGAGAAAGAAGAGCAACAACAAAACCCCAAGGAACCAAGAGGGAGAGAAAAATATAATCAGCGTGCAGAATTTTCAGTGGTAAATGACCCCCAAATCATCGGCAGCACGCATCTCCACAAATTGCGGAGCTCTGATTACCACCGTCTGGAAAAGTTCTAACTAGCTCTCAGCTCATCATATTCTCGCCATTTGAGGTAAGAGAGAGGACACCCCTGCAGGGTGACTCTGAGTTTGGCCACCGTGTCTGTATTAAGATGCAACGGTGTGTCCTCTGCACCCTGTAATGAGAGACAGATGCAGGAGAGCCTTAAACAACGGCGGGGCAGAGAAGCCAGGGGACAGGGAACGCGACAGAGGCCGGGGAGGGAGGAGAGAGTGGCCAGGGCGCAGCCAGCGGCTGCTCCGAGGGTTCAGGGCCGGGCGCGCACACACTGTTGGCGTGGGCTCACCTGGGGCTGGCAGCCTTAGAAGAAACGTTCTGTGAAAACTATCTCAGAATACTTAGAAAACGCAGAGAGCAAGGCCCACAGCCTCCTCCCTGTGGCTTTGGCCTCTCCTTCCAGTGCAGTCTAGAACGTTCTGTGGCCTCAAATGAGCAAAAGGCTGGGCGTCAGGAGGGCACAGCCACGGAGGCCAAGGTGAGGGAGGGCCGGCCCGCTGGGCGCGCAGCATCAGCAACCTTGGTGGTCCCTGGGGCCCAAGGGGGCCCTGGCAGCCCCTCCCGCCGTGAAGCCCTGTCACAGACACTGGCGAGAGTGTGGGCTGGAACCAGCGTGCAGGGCAGGGAGCCTGGCTGGGCTGGAGGCGAGGCGGGCAGCCCTCGGTGGACGGAGCCTTTCCGGGGGGGCGGGTCTGGGCGTGGCAGCACGCAGGCCGCACCCGAGCGGGGCTCCTCGCCGAGGGGTCTGGCCAGGCTTCACCTGTAAACGGGCCGGGACGCGCCGGGACGCGGGAGCGCTCTGCGGACGACAGCATCTGAGAAGGGTCTCCCCAGACTTTCACTGGCACTGGAACCAGCCCCTCCCCGGGGTGGGGATTGCATTACAGGTTCCCGGGGCCCCATCCGCAGGGCTTCTGGCTCGATAGATGGGAGGAGGCCACACCTGTATCCTCGCTTCTCAGAAGCTTCGGCGCGTCCCTGCAAGGTGCTCCAAGCACAGCTGGAATCTGCAGATTTCCGAGCCCCAGGCGGACCCTCATTGCTCCAGGGGGCTCCGGTGAGGCGGGGCTGGAGATGCTGCCCAGGGCCTGAGCCTCAGGCAGACTCTGTAGGGCACTGTGGGGTCAGTCGTGGAACCGCTGATCCAGTGAGTCCTGGCTGAGCCCCTGCTATGCAGAAGCGAAGACAGACAGACGAGGGAAAGACTGCCAAGGCCCAGGCCCGCCCCTGAGGTCTTCTCACTGAGCCGGAGGAACCAGAACTCAGGTCAGAAGCAGAAAACTGCCAGGGGCGGGGCTGGGGGCAGAGAGGGCGGGCGGCCCTGCGGGCGGGGCGGGGGGGGGGGCTCCCTGCCCAGCCGAGGGCCTGTCCCCTAAGCCAGCGGCGGCAGCCGATGTCCCAGCCCGGCCCGCCTGCCCGAGTCTGACCTGAGGTCCTGCGAGCCTCTGGCCCTTCTCTCTCCCTGGGCCCCCACGTGCGCGCAGGGCCCCGTGAGAACTGGACGGGAGGGCCCTCCCCGGGCTGCCCTGTGACTAGGGTCCAGGGCAGCGCGGCCGCCTTCCTCGTGGCCGAGGGGTGGCATGGGTCTCCCCACTGTCTGGCAGCCGCCATCTCGCCCTCGGCAGGACTGAAGAAATGGGAGGCCAAGGGGGTCCCTGTGGTTCCGGGTGACACGGGCACTGGGCCTGGGGTCCCCGAGCACACCTCAGACCCTGTGCAAGTGGCCGACGGTCCCGAAGCCCTGGCGGCGCTGTCCATCCCTCGGCTGCCAGGGTCTGACCTCAGCACAGGGACCGTCCCGGTGCCTTGCCAAGGGGGGCCTCGTCTTCTCCCGAGGCGCAAGCGTCCCCCGAGGAAAGCGGTTCCCCAGGGCCCCAGCCCCCCGCGCCCAGGGTCGAGGGTCTTGTCTCCTCTCCCCGTCCGTCGCGATGCTCCTCAGCCTGGAGCGGGAGGGAGAGCAGACAGAGACCCCCGAGCAGGCGGGTGGGGGAGCCTCGTGCCCCAGAACGCTGCCCCCCACTCCCCACTTTGCCCTAAGTTGGCGCTGCAGCAGCAGGTCCGTTCTGTGGATTTTTCCAGGCCCGGAGGCCTGCGTCCTTTTTTCTTTTAATTGAAGTGCAGTCGATTTACGATGCTGTGTGTGCCAGTTTCTGCCGTAAAGCCAAGGGGCTCCGTTATGCACGTACGTCCATTCTTTTGTCAATATTCTTTTCCGTTAGGGTTGATCCCAGGAGACTGGATAGAGCTCCCTGTGCTCTACAGCAGGACCTCGTCGTTTATCCATCCTACAGATAACAGCTTGCAGCTTGCATCTACCAAGCTCAGACTCCCAGCCCATCCCTCCCTCTCGCCCGCTTCCCCCTTGGCCTCTATCTTTGAACCCGGAGGGACTCTGCCTTGGCCTCGACCAGAGTCTGTTGAGGCACCGTGTAGGGGGAACCTCGGAAACATGAGACAGCCGTCCTGGTTTCTGACCTTTACCCCTCGTTCTCTCAGCAGGTGCTCTGGCGACCATGCGACGCGCTCATCCACATCCCAGCCGCACACCTGCCCCGCCTCCCCCACCTGCTCTCAGGTGAGGCCACACGCAGGGCTGGAGGTGTGCGCGGGCACGCGAGATGTGGGCTTGGAGGCTGGGGTGGGGGAGGCCTGATACCCGCCACCCCACCCTGCGCCACCCCACCCCGCGTCACCCCTCCCTCGCCACCCACCCCGCGTCACCCCACCCTGTGCCACCCACCCCTCGCCACCCCACCCTGCGCCACCCCACCCCGCGTCACCCCTCCCTCGCCACCCCACCCCGCATCACCCCTCCCTCGCCACCACCCCACCCCCCGCCACCCCACCCTGCGTCACCCACCCTGCGCCACCCCACCCCGTGCCACCCCACCCTCGCCATCCCACCCCGCGTCACCCCACCCCGCTCCACCCAGCTGTGGCCGAGAAAAGGAGCGTTCTCTGCTCCGTTGATCTGTTTGCAGGACGTGTTGCCCGAAGACGGCTTTCTCCCAAGTCACTAAAGGACTAAGGCAAACACACACTTCACTGGCCTTGCCGGCCTGGGGCCAAGCCGCCGTCAGAATTACGCACATTCCCAGTCACTTCTGTTGGGAAACAGTGAACAGCCGGAGGACTGACTTTCAGCTGCTGCTGTTTCTGGACAAAGAGGAACAGTTCGCCCCGAGGGGCTGTGGCTTAATAAAGACTTCCTGCCTCCGGTTTCTGCAGCCCTGCAGATAATCAAGGACCACAGACAGGCCCTCGGAGCTTCACCCGGCATGAACTTCCTTAATCCTCGTAGCAACCCAAGCAGATCAAGACTGCTGTCCGTAGTCCTCTTTCAGAAGCTAAGTCCCACCCAAGGCCCTGGGGGGTCAGCCCAGACCCCCACCTGTTGCCCCACCAGGCCGTTCACAGAGGTCACAGAACCGGAGCTAGAAATACGGAAGGTTGTGCGCTAGTTTCGTGTGGCTCTAACAAATCAGCACAAACTTCGCGGTTTAAAACTCCACAAATCGATCATCTGACATGTCGGGCACTAAAAGTCTGACACGAGTCTCGCTGGGCTCAAATCAAGGTGTCGGCAGGGCTGGTCCTTCCTGCAGGCTCCAGGGCTGGACCCCGTCTCCTGCCTATATTCCAGCTGGAGGGGCGCCGTCGGTTCTTGGCTCGGCGTGGCTCTTACTCTGTCTGCGAGGGCAGAAGGGCAGGTCACGTCTTCCCCCCATCATATCGCTCTGAGCCTTCCTCTGCCACGTTTAAGGATGCTGGTGATTACTCGGGCCCACCCCGGTAATCCAGAATAATCTCCTTATTTTAAGGCCAGCTGATTACCAACTTCATTTCCATCTGCTACATTTAATCCCTTCTGCCATGTAAGATAATACATTTACTGGGTTCCAGGACCTGGAGAGGCTTCAGCGGGAGGGCGGCACATTCAGATCTGTGCCCTCCGCGGCCACCTTCCACTCCGTTGCTTGGACTGGCCGAGCGCCAAGGTCCCGTCTCTACCTGCAGGGGGCGCTGGGCTGCTTTATACTGGCCTTTGAGAACTGAGTGTTAAACAGTTGTTATTACTAATGTAGATAAACGTGCAATGAAATATATTAAAACAGAGGTAACAAATGCTCAAAACTCATCACTTCCTAATTCTATTACTGTATGTTACTATCATCTCTGCTTTTTCAGTTATTTGCCCCTGTTGCATCCGAGGGGCAGAAATGCTAGCCAACACCTCCACCCCACAATTCTTCCCAACTTTGCGTGGCAGCAGCTTGAAATCAGCCGGTTACACCACGGGATTCAGCATATGCTACAAATCAGAGCTTGAGATATTTTTGTTGATGGTTTAGTCTTTAGAAAGTGGTGGAGAAAATATCAGTCATGCAGACTGACCTAGAAGGCTGTGGTGTTTGTAACTGTTACATCGTGAACAGCGCAAAAAATTGTCCCATCAGGATTGAAATGCAACTCTAGGTGGCCTACAAATGCAAGAGTTTGGCAAAGATCAAAGCATTCCGTGGGCATCAGTTGGCCATGGGGACGTCACAGTAAAAAGTACTGTCTGTTTTATTATTATCCGTAAACTGCATGTACTGCACTTCCTTCACCTCAGTAAAATGGAGAATAAACCGATGTGGCTGTGCTCGCGCTCGCGCTTCTCTTGGCAGCTGGTCATTCGTCGCTTATCAGCACTTCGCCACCTACCCCTCCGTCCCCGAGCCGCACCTGTGCTCTGTGCCCTTGCCCCCTGAACCTCTAACATTTTCCAGAATCCTCCCTGCTGTACACAGGCTGTTCGCACACTGTGGCATGACCGCTGCCTGCTCCACCCCGCCCCGTTGCCCGGCGGATCCCGCTGGCCCTTCAGGCACCGTATGCAGGAGCCACCTTGCCCGGGAGGCTGTCCTGGCCCTGGGCTGGGTGGGGTGCCCGTCCCGTGGGCTCACATCACCCCCCCATCCCGCCACCCAGAACCGGGCTCGCTTCTCTGTCTCTGCCACTGGCCCTGGCTGTGCAGAGCCCGGCACCATCCCAATGTAGTAGGTGCTCCACAGACATCCTTGTAAGGAGCTGGGGCTGGGGCTGCTCTTGACGTGGTGAGGCCTTGGAGTTCCTCCCGGGACGCAGGAGGAAGCCCTGATGTAGACACAGCTGTGGAGGGAGCCGGTCCCTAGGGGATGGGGTCTCCTGCGCGCACTGGGGGGAATGAGAGAACGGAGCCCCACCCCGTCTGTCCCCTTGTGTCTGGAGGCAGCCGGGCCTGCTGCTTCCGTGCCTTCCAGCCCCCAGCAAAGGGCTTCTTTGTGTGAATCCACAGGGTTTGGGGAGCCTGGGGCTTAGAGCAGATTAGTGGCCTCCCCAGGGGATCCTGGGAGCTGAGATCCTGGGCCAGGTGTGCTCAGGACAAAAGGGAGGCAGTTAACCGGGAGACAGCTCCCAGGAGCCCCCAGCGCAGACTGGGACGCCATCCTTCCGAGTGGGCCCTTTCCTCTCCGCTCCCCACCTCCCCTCCCCACCTCCCCTCCCCTCTCCACCTCCCCTCCCCACCTCCCCTCCCCACCTCCCCTCCCCTCCCCTCCCCACCTCCCCTCCCCACCTCCCCTCCCCTCCCCTCCCCTCCCCACCTCCCCTCCCCTCCTCCCCTCCCCTCCTCCCCTCCCCACCTCCCCTCCCCTCCTCCCCTCCCCACCTCCCCTCCCCTCCTCCCCTCCCCACCTCCCCTCCCCTCCTCCCCTCCCCACCTCCCCTCCCCTCCCCACCTCCCCTCCCCTCCCCTCCCCTCCCCACCTCCCCTCCCCTCCCCTCCCCACCTCCCCTCCCCTCCCCTCCCCACCTCCCCTCCCCTCCCCACCTCCCCACCTCCCTTCCCCACCTCTCCTCCCTCCCCAACCAGCACAGCTGGTGGGAAGCGCTGATGAAAACAGCAGGGCCTCACCTGATTCACGAGGTTGTGTAGTTCCTGGTGGGCGGGGTGATGGGTGGAGGTGAAGGAGGGACCAGATGGGATCCTAGGAGAGAAGCCAAGTCAGGTGGCGGTGACTCAGCTGCGCTGGCTGGCACCCTGCCATGCCAGGCACTGGGCCGGGCCCTTTCCCTGTACACACGCCCGCGCGGGCGACCCTGAGGGTCACTCATTTTACAGATGGGAGCCTGAGGTTTGTCTCTGGTGGATGTCAGCACCAGGACAGCCTCGTAGACCGCCTGGCTTGAGGCTGCAGAGCTCCCAAGGGATGCCTGTAACCTCCTCTGTCCCTGTCGTTCACTGGGGGCTCCTCTACTGTCCCTGCCGGGCACCCAGGCGGAGGCACCCACCTGGAAAGGGCAGGGCGGGGAGCAGGGCCCCTGGGTCCCTGAGGACCCACTTCCCAGCTGTGGGCCTCCCTGCCATCTGTCCGTCCTCCCATCAGGACGGAGCCGTGAAACGCCAGCCCCGCAGCGAGGCAGGTGGCAATGTAGGTAACTGACGACGAGCGGGTCTCTGGGCTTCTTCCTGGACTTGGGAAGCGGCGGGAGAGCAGTTCTCCTTAGGCCGGGAAACCTTGCTGACCCGGGGTAGGCAGGAAGGAGACATGGGGAGAAACACAGATGGGGAGACAGCAGAGGGACAGGCCTGCCAGTCGTGGGCCCAGCAGCCTCCGCACCCGCGCTCTGCGTGGCTGCGGGATTCTCCCAGACGCCCTCACGCGTGGCCACACGAGCTACGTTCTCTTACAATCCCAAGAAACTCAGGGTAGTAAGCAGAGGGGCAAGAAGTATTCTTGGAGCAGCTCTGGCTGCAGACAGCGCCAGGTTTTTCCATGACTGCAGATGGAATTCGACTTGCTTCCAATCAGAGACGGGACGGCCTTGAGGTAGCACCAGCTCATGGGCAGAGGGTACCCGGGCTGTCTGTTTCTTCAGCGGGGTGTACCTCTCACACACACAGACACACGCAGGCACACACACCACCCCCAGTGGCCGTGACAGCTGAGCTGCCGCCGTGCTCACAAGGCTGCCCCATCTGCATAAACACTACCAAACGCAACCCCTTTGAGTTTTCAGAATACTTGCGGTTATAATGTCCTCACGCCAACGGTCTCTGGAGGAAGCCTCTGTTATTCCCATTTGTTTTTCCTATGAAAAAATAAAGACTCAGGACACCCCTGGGAGGAGGGGACGGGGTAGGAAGAAGAGATGGCGGGAGGGGCAGGGAGGGGTTCACAGAGGAGGGGGAGGGGAGGCCAGAGGGGGAGGCTGCCCTGCAAGTGGGAGAGAGGGGCACCTGGGACGCTGCAAGCGGCCTGGAGCTGAGGGCGCGGGTTCAGGTGGCTGTGGCTTCGATCCAGCGGAGGCAGGGGTGTTGCTCCTTAGGGAGTCTGGCCTTGAAAGACAAAGGAAAACCAGCTGCTAGAGATGTCCTTAGTCTGAAGGAAGGTTTGGTTTCAGCCTGTGGGGCGAGGTGCAGGTTTGCCTGCGGGAAGCGGGGAGCGGGGAGGGGTGCTGAGGGGGTAGTGGGGGCATCTCCTGGGGAGGGGCAAAAACAAGGGGGCACTGCCAGCTTCTGAGCTGAGAAGGGGGGCGGGGAGGGGGGAGGGAGGAAGAGGCGGCCGAGAGAGACATGCGGCTTCAGGGGGGTGTGGCTGGAAGCAGGGCTTGCAGCCCGAGCCCCCCGCCCGCTGCCCCGCGCAGTAGCGGTGAGGCCACAGCTCAGAGCGGGGCTGGACAGCGTGGTGGGCAGTTAGTGATGGAGGCCGATGACCTTCTGTCATTTAAAAAATGTTTCGTTGAACTGTAGAGGCACTTGCAGTTATGAGAAGTAACTCAGAAAGATCTCACACGTGCCCACCCATTTCCCCTACAGCTAGCATCCCGTACTCTCCGCCAGCCCCCTTCTCGGCCCACCCTCCTGTCCTTGGGGTCTAAGCCACCTTTAACCCAGCAGGAAACCCAGCCACCATCTGCAGACTCGCCCAGGAGGACACCTAATGGCCGGGCCTGGTGTTTGCTGTGGGCCTCTGGGAACAAGGACGGAGGACACCTAATGGCCGGGCCTGGTGTTTGCTGTGGGCCTCTGGGAACAAGGACGGAGCTAGCGATCAGCCAGGCTGGTCAGGATACAGGGACTCACAGAACTGGTGGAACAGCAAAGAATAAAGTTTAGAAGGGGCAGTTTCCAGGCGGCGCCAGGGGTCCAGGCCACTGCCCCTGGGAGGAACTGTGCCCACCCCTCCATCACCCTGGTCGGGGTCCCAGGCTTGAGAGTTCCACTGGCCAGCTTGTGTCCAAGCCCCACCCTGGCCAGGGGCCCGAGCTCCTTGACGGATGTGGCCCTTTATTCCCTTTATTCCGTGGTCAAGAGCACCCCTCCAAAGTCAAGGAGCTGTGACCAGAGGAAGGCGAAAGAAACTGACTAGTTTGACTCCCCAGACCTTGGTCTAGTGTGGGCAGAATTACAGGTGAAACCAGAGGCCACAGGTCACAACACTGATGAGACTCTTGGGAGAAGAGGTGGTAGACATATGTGTTTTCGAGAATGTCCCAGATGGACACTATCTGGTGTTGGGTAGACCAGCAGGAAACGTGTACAAATTGTGAACAGAAAGAACGGTAGCTCTCTGAGGTCGTGCTTAAAACTAAATCTACTTTTAGTCTGTGTCTTGCTGTCGTAAAACTCGAGCGAGAAGCTTCCTTGTGAAATGCTATTTAAACTACGATGGTTTATTTTATCTCACTCTTAACTCGGAGACTATGATGTTTGTTTTACTTATTCGTGTTGAGAAATTATATTTACTCACATTTTGTTCATTATCAAAAATTGGATTGACTCACTAACCTTATTATATTTAACCTACAGACCATCCTCTTTTAATAACCCAAGCAGCAATACGAAAAAGTGGTTTTAGATTGTCTCAGAATAAGGAAACACTGTCTTTCTTCTTAGGTAAAAAAAAATTTTTAATGCAGTGAAAATGTAAATGGTGATTAGAGCTCATATACTTTCGAAATGCACCGCCAGACTTCCGGCTTAAGAAAAGTGGCCTGAGGGACTTCCCTGGTGGCGCAGTGGTTAAGAATCCGCCTGCCAATGCAGGGGACGCGGGTTCAAGCCCTGGTCCGGGAAGATCCCACGTGCCGCGGAGCAACTAAGCCCGTGCGCGGCAACTACTGAGCCCGCGTGCCGCAACTACTGAAGCCTGTGCGCCTAGAGCCCGTGCTCCGCGACAAGAGAAGCCACTACGATGAGAAGCCCGCACACGGCAACCAAGAATAGACCCGCTCACCGCAACTAGAGACCGCGCACAGCAATGAAGACCAAAAGCATCCAAAAATAAATAAATTTACAAAAAAAAAAAAAAAAAAATGGTGGCCCAAGTCAGCAAACCGCCCCCCCCCAGTCCCCACCTTGCTGTCCAGGGAGAGCCACAAAGGACAAGAGAAAAGAGGGCAAAAGTACAAACTCCATGTCTAAGGAGACGAGGCTGCACACGAGGCCTCAGGCCATGGCAGGTGGAAGGGTTGTTGAAAGCAATGGTACAGGAGAAACGAGAGAGGCTCCAGTAGCTGCAAGTCTTCGAAAGGGCTGGGGAAGCACACGTGGCAGAGGTAAGGTCTCTCGCGGGGCAGGGAAGGGAGGTCCACGCGCTGGCAGGGGAGCTTCCCCAAACGCGCGTTGGCTCCAAGAGGCACAGCGAGTGGGGCTGAGTGAGGGAATTACCCAGCAGCCCACACTATGAGGAGCCTCTGCGTGGGAGTCCCTGTGTGTGGCTTATGGGGAAAGCGTAACCTACACAAATACGAGAGGACCAGGAGCAAACGCATGTCGGGTCATTAAATATAAATGGAATAAACTTAACCATTAAGAACCCAATTCTGTGCCTTATCCAGGAGACTCTCCTAAACCCAGAGGGTGGCTGTGAATGGACAGGTAGGTTACGCCAGGCCAGGTTGAGTTTAGGTAGCAAAGCATTAGGTAAGACCCAGAAGGGCTCGAGAATAATAAAGAATGCAGTTCACAACCCACGTGTCCCAGGCAAGGAAACATATGCCAGGTTTCAACATGTACAGAGTAAGAACTACAGGAGATACGGTGACATATATACAGGATCTCAGCGCTAATACTCTAAGAAAATACATGTTGTGGTTTATTTTTTACCTGTTTTTTGTATTTTCCCCAACATTTTTCTCTGGAAAAGTTCCAAATATACAGAAAAGTTGAAAGAATTCCACAATGAACGCTCATACGCCCACCCCTTAGCTCAGGGGTCAGCCACCTGCCGTCTGGGGGCCCAACCTCACGACTGCCTGTTTTTGTGGGACCTGCAAGCTAAGAAGAGCTTTACATTTTTAAAAGCCTGAAAAGCAATCAAAAGAAGAAAAATATAATTATCTTGTGACACATGAAAATTATGTGAAAGTCCAACTTCAGCATCTCAATAAAATTGTATGAAACACAAGCTCATGCATTCATTTACGTATAGTCTATGGCGGGTTTCTTGCACCAGTGAACGAGGTGAGTGGATGGGTCAGATACCGTACGGCCCATAAAGTCTAAAATATTTACTATCTGGCCCTTTACAGAAAGAGTTTACCGACCCTTGCCCTAGATTCTAAAATTAACATTTTTCTATAATTGCTTTATCACACATCTGTCCATCCCTTTATCCTTCCATTAATCCAGACTGTTTGGGGATCATTTTAAAGTGGTAGATATCAGTACATTTCACTCGTTAAGTGCTTCAGCATGTATATCATTAATTAGAGTTCATTATTAGTTTATGGGTTTTTAAGATAAAATTTATAAACAGCAAAATGTATCCAATTTAAGCCTAATCCAAACCTCTATCGAAATAAAGTTCCAGTCTTGTGGTCGCCAAGGGGGAGGGGGGTGGGGAAGGGATGGACTGGGAGTTTGGGGTTAATAGATGTAAACTATTACACAGAGGATGGATAAACAACAAGATCCTACTGTAGAGCACAGGGAACTCTGTTCAATATCCTGTGATAAACCATCATGGGAAAGAATATGAAAAAGAATGTATATAGATGTATAACTGAATCACTTGGCTCTACAGTAGAAATTAACACAACATTGTAAATCAACTATACTTGAATAAAATAAAATATTTTAAAATCCCTACATCTCAGGGTCTTTCCCAGCCCCATCCCCCCAACTGAGGCAACCCCGTTCTGACTTTTTCCACTATCGATAGTTTTGCCCGTTCTAGACCGTCATGTATGTACAGGACCGCATGGTGTGTGCTCTTGTGTGTAAGGGTTCTTTCCTCCTACATCATATTCTGAGAGCCGCTCTGTCGTGTGTACTCGTGATGCAGACCTTTGTCCTGAAGAGCATTAGTCCACTGTATGAAGGTGCCACCATTTGCTTGTGCAGGGGCCTGACGATGGGATCCCAAGCTGATTCCAGCATTAGGACAAACCCACTGTTTCTCTATAATCCTTTTCACGCCTTTGCTTCTTATGGGTAAATATCTAAGAGTGGGAGTTTGGCTCATGGGGTGGATGTACATTTCATTTTATGAGACACTACTGCCCATTTTCCCAAAGCGGTTGTACTGTTTCACCTCCCAATGCATGAAAGCGCCAGTGGTCCCGCATCTTTACCGACAACTGGGGTCGCCATCCTTTTACATTTTAGCCGTTCCGGTGGGCGCGCAGGGACCTCTCGTGATTTATTTGGATTTTCCCAGTGACTCATGCTAGTGACTGATGACATTTTTTCATGTGCATTTTAGACCTTTATATATCTTCCTATATCAACTAAAAAAATAAGATGGACTTTTTTTGCCAGGTAAATATTTGTGTATCAACATTTATTTGTTTAGTCCGTAAGACTAAGGATTCAGTAGGGTGGACATTTTTTAATCCTGACACAATCAGTTACAAATAAACAGCTCTTTAAACACTTAACTTTACTGAGGTATGATTTACATAGCCAACAGTACACCTGATAAACAGGGGTCAAGATAAGGTTTGAGGTTCATTTTTTTCCCTCATATGGACATCCTGTTGTCCCATCATCACTTGCTGGAAAGACTATCCCATCCCCCATTGAATTTCCTTGGCATCTTTGTTGAAAATTAATCGACTGAATATGTGAGGTTACATTATAGGCTCTGCATTCTGTTCCGTGAGTCTATGCCTGTCCTCATATCAACACAACGACAGTGTCCTGGTCACAGTGGCTTTTTAGTGAGGTTTACAATCAAGTAGTCTAAGTCCTCTGCTTTCATTCATTAAAATAAATTTCTTTTGGCTGTTCTAGGCGCTTTGCATTTCCTTATGACATTTTATAATCAGCTTGCCAATTTCTTCAAAAAAGACTGCTCAGAATTTTTGAAAGAGTTTATACAGAATTAATATTATTTCTTCCTAAAATGTTTAGTAGATTTCACTAATGAAGCCATCTGGAATTAGAGTTTTCTTTTTCTTTTTTTTTTTTTTTTTTTGGTTTTTGTGGTACGCGGACCTCTCACTGTTGTGGCCTCTCCCGTTGCGGAGCACAGGCTCCGGACGCGCAGGCTCAGCGGCCATGGCTCACGGGCCCAGCCGCTCCGCGGCACGTGGGATCTTCCCGGATCGGGGCACGAACCCGTGTCCCCTGCATCGGCAGGCAGATTCTCAACCACTGCGCCACCAGGAAAGCCCTAGAGTTTTCTTTAAGGAAAGTTTTTTCACTACAAATTCACGTTCTTTAATAGATACGAGAATATTCAGGTTATTTATTGACTTTGATAACTTGTATTTTTCAAGAAATCTGTTAAAGTAACTTATCAGTTGTGTTGGCAGAAGTTGTTCATAACATTCCTATATTATTGTTTTAGTGTTTGTAGTATTTATACTGATGTTCTCTTTATAATTCCTCATATTGGTGATTTATGTCTTTTCTCCTTTTCTATTTCTGATTTTTCTGGCTAGAGATTTATCAATTACACTGATGTCTTCAAAAACCTTACTTTTGCTCTCATTGAATTTTCTATTCTTTTTCTATTTGTGTTTCATTGATTTCCACCTATTATTTCCTTTCTTCTTAATTTGGGTTTAATACACTGTTGTCTTTCTAGTGTCTTGACTTGCAAGCTTAGATCACTTATTTGAGGCCTTTATTCTTTTCTTATAAAAGCCTTGAAAACTATACATTTCCTTTTAGGCACTAATTAGGCTGCATCCTACACATTTTGATATGCTCTAATTTTATTTTCATTCTATTTAAAATATTTCCTAATTTTCTCTGTGAGGTTTTCTTTGGCCCATGGGCTGTTTAGGAATGCATTATTCATTTCCAAGTATCTAGGAGAGTTTCTTTTTTTATTAGGAGAGTTTCTACATAGTTTTCTGTTATCGATTTCTAGTTTAATTCTTTCATGGTCAAAGAATGGACATTACCTAATTTGAACCACTACCCTTATTATGACTTACGGCCTGGCACATGGTCTCTCTGGGTGAATGTTCCCTGTGTACTTGGAAAGAATGCCTATTGCAGTCGTTGGGTGGAGTGTCTGAAACTGTAAATTAGGGAAGTGTATTGTTACTGTGTTCTAGAGCAAAGGTGAAATTGTTGCTAATTTTCTCTCTACTTGTTCTATCAATTATTGAGAGAGAAACATTTAAATGTCCAACTATAATTGTTGGTTTGTCTGTGTTTCCTTTTAGGTCCGTCAGCTTTTCCTTTATGTATTTTTGAAGCTCTGTAATGAGGTATGTACACATTTAGAATCGTTATATCCTCATGATGAACTTATTCCATTATCGTTCTGAAACTTACCCTTCATGTCTCGTGATAGTCCTTGTTCTGAAGTCTAGTTTGTTTATATGAGTATGGCTAGTTCAGCTAATCTCATGTATAGCATGTGCATGGTATATCTTTTTCTGTTCCTTTACATTTAATCTATCTATATTGTTATATTTAAAACGGGTTTCTTGTAGAAATGTATATTCAGGTTCTGCTTTTTTATTCACTTTGACAATACCTGCCTTTTTAAGCGGGAATGTTTTGCCCACTTATAGCTGAGATAATTTAGGATACGGTTGGGTTTAAATCTATCATCTTTTTCCTTTTTCTTTTTTTTTCCTACCTTATTTGATCAGCCAAGCATTGGGTATTTTTTAAAAATTGTGGTAAATTATACATAACATTTTAAACTGAGTACTATTTAGAATTCCATTTGCTCTCCTCTACTAGCTTTTTACTTGTGCTCCCCTGTTTGTTCACGCTACTGTTTTTAGTGTTACACTCTCTTGTATCTCTAATCTGTCACTGTCTAACCTTCAGATAACATTACACCACTTTGCTCAGAGTGTGAAAACCTACAACTGTGTGCTTTTCTTTCCACGTCTCTTCCTCTGTAATAATACTGTTTTCATACATTTAACTTGTATACATATTAGGAATCCCACAATAAGTGGTCATCAATTTTTAAAGCAGATTTTTTTTTTTTTTTTTTTGCGGTACGCGGGCCTCTCACTGCCGTGGCCTCTCCCGTTGCAGAGCACAGGCTCCGGACGCGCAGGTTCAGCGGCCACGGCTCACGGGCCCAGCCGCTCCGCGGCACGTGGGATCCTCCCGGACCAGCTCACAAACCTGTGTCCCCTGCATCATCAGGCGGACTCTCAACCACTGTGCCACCAGGGAAGCCCTAAAGCTGATCTTTTAAAATTACAATTTAAAGAAAAAAATACATTTCAAATAAAAATATCATTCGTGCAAAATGGCAAAATAACACAAGTGCATTGCTTCTTTTCTTGCTTCCAGAATGTACAGTTTGTGCTGTGACTGCAGAGTTTTTACACCGTTATTATTTATTTGTCCTTCTCCCACCTTAGGCAATTAAGTCCTTGAGAGCTGAAACAGTATCTCTTCATCTGGTAACCTTAGCACAGTGCCTGCGGCTCCGGAGGAGTTCAACAAAAGTTCTACCACTAGCTAATTTCCCACCAGACTTGCTGGTCCGAGGATCGACAAGGTGGCTGACATACAGATACTGAACAGAGACGGAACACACTTTAGCAGGCAGACAGGTGTGCACGCCACCTTCTAACTACTTATACAGATACCTTCACCCCGCAGCCCTCACTCTCACCATCAGCCTCCCATTCAAAATTTGACAGGCGGGAAGAGGAAACCATGGATTTCCGAAGCTCGCTTCAAAAAGACATGAGCTCCCAAACTCCCAATCTAGGAGTTTGCGACTGACATGCACACACGGCTATATTTTAAATAGGTCACCAGCAAGGACCTACTGTCTAGCACAGGAAACGATGCTCAATATTCTGTAATAACCTAAATGGGAAAAGAATTTGAAAAAGAATAGATACATGTATATGTATAACTGGAAAAAAAAATAAAACAACAAAGAAAGTCTTCCGTCCACTTTTATTGTTTGGAAGAGATTATGGAGAGTCAGCATTCTTTCTTCCTTAAATATTTTGTAGAATTCCCTAATGAAACCATTTGGGCTTGGTTAAAAAAAACAAAAAACGAAAACGACAAGAAACAAAGAGACATGATCTTAACAGGTCTCAGGTCAGGACTCAGGGTGGAATCAGGCTTTGGCTACCTTCCAGGAGCCCCTTGGATATGTCATTGTGTCTGGAGGCCTCAGATGTGTTTGTGTTGTGAGCAAAGGTGCCTGTGGGTGGGTATGGGAAGGGAGAGCGGGTCACTTTGCGATGAGCTCTAGTCGGCCTGGGAAGTGGCCTGGAGGCCATGCCTGCTGCGCAAGTCTCGGTGGCCCTGAACGCTCCCAACTTCACTGGGGAAACTGAGGCCCAGAGCAGCTGCATCAATGCAGAGAGTTCTCTGCAGCTGAGCTAGAGCAGAGGCTGCTTAACAGTGCGGTTTGTATAGTGGTCTGGGATGTGGAATCATGCCTGCAGATTTGAAGTTGTATCCTGAGCACTCGCCGAAGTGGCTGGGTGACCCAGGAACAGACAAAGCTGGCTTACAGGAGTTCTTCCGAAAATGAAGGTGTGGAAATATTTCTCTGCTCACATTTTGAATTTAGAGCAATCAGAGCATTACGGATTTTACCCTGTTTGCTGACCTTTCTGTAATTTTCTAATTCTTAAAATGTTGGGAGAATTATACAAATATTAACAATGTGCTTAAAAATAATTTCCACATAAATAAATAAAACCCCTGAAATAATATTTCTCCCTTCCAGCTAGTTTTAACCTTCTATTATAGGAAAAAAACATATCCCCAAGAGGAATTTTTAATGCATACCTAAAATTTTTTATAAAGCTAAAGAATTCTCTTTCAAATGTGAAATTAAGTTCCACAAGCTTTCTAAAACAAAACAAAACAAAACAAAACAACAGAAAAAACAGGCTTCCCGTTGCGTATTTTATTTAGCACATATGTACGAAGCACTCACGGATGGGGCGATGATGTCACTGTGGAATCAGGCCCAAAGACAGGCAGGGGCCAACAGCCCCCAGCTGATCACCGACTCTCTCTGGGTTGATTCTGTCTTCCGGTGCACTGACTTAAGGTTAAGCCGTCAGTTTCCCCACTCACTGCATCACAGCCTGGAAAGCCCTTTGAGAATAATGTACTGCGAGGGATTTCAAACTGCTTTTAGCCCAGGAGCCCACTGTCCAGTGATGCTGGTGGAAGAGGAGCCACCTGGCTGCAGAGCAGGGAGGAGACTTGCGGCTCTGCCCCCTGCCCTCCAGCCCTGCCACCTGGTCCCAGCCTTGGGCAGTGACTGAAAAGCACTGACCTAGTCCAATTCTTTCACTTCTCCATGGGGAAGTTGTGGCCCAGAGAGGCTCAGTGACTTGTCCAAGGCTGCACAGCCCCCTGTGGCAGAGCTGGTCTGGATGTGGGGTCTGGTGACTCCTGGGCCGCTCTTGCCTTGTTCTCAGAGCTTTCCTCCTGCTCCGACAAAGTGAGCCAGGTGTTGTTCTAGAAGTTCCATCAACTCTTCCCAAGTGAGACAGTACCATTTAGTAAATTACTACTCTCTAGTACTTAATGACATCCTAGCACCTGGGAAAATTGATTTCATCTCATAACACTCTAGGTGTGTGAGAGAGAGACAGGGAGAGAAAGAGAGAGAGAGAAGGAGAGAGTGTTTGGGGAAATAATGTATAACGCAAAGGTTTTTTGGACGTCTAAAATGTAGAACGTTCCTCTCTCGATGGTCTGAATTAACAGCCAGCTCTGATTCTATTTTGGTCAATTATTAGCTGTAATTTCCTTAAAATGCCATATTAAAAGCCATTATCATAAAAGGCTGTGTTACTCAGGGCTCTCTCTGAGCTGCAGCCACCTCACACTAGCCTAAGCAAAACAGGGCGCTTCCTGGCTCCCGTAAGTGGCAAGTCCAGGTGCACGCAGGGCCCGGGAGGGATCTAATGATGTCCTCTCTCAAGGCCAGGCTGGGGTGAAGGCTGGCAGAGGCCGGGCTCATCATCAGGGCACACACAGACAGCTTTCCCACTGGCTCCAGTGGTAGAGGCCCAGGAGGGACTCTGATTGGCTGGGCCGAGTCACATGAGCACGTTCCAACCAATCACCGTGGCCGAGAGGTAGGGGCTCTGATTGCTCAGAGCTGGACCACACGCTTGCGAGAAGTCAGATGGAAGGACTCCTTTCAGGACAGGGGCTGGGAACCTGAAGGGAGGCCGGAAGGGTGCTGGACACATACAGCCTGCCAGAGTTAGAGCCTGGTTTTCAGCGCCTGGTTTGTCTCTGAAATTATCTTAACAGGCCCACAAATAGCACCGTTCACTTTCTGGAGCAAGTCTGGGTGCCCATGCACATATATATAAATATACATTGTGTTTCCGGTAGGAACTTTGTTGCCTGCTGTCTTTGCTGCCGGTGCTTTAATCCTATTTCACTTTCAGTCTGGTTGCAGGTAGAGCCCCCTTGTTCTGGCCACATACTCTCAGCCTTGATTTCGATAACCCAGGGAGATTTAGCAACACCTCCAAGGAGGGAGCTTTAGCTCTGGAATGTCTTTGCAACATATACTTTTCCCCCGGCTACCCTTGGCTGCCTGAATTCCCTAACACACCAACCTCCATCCTGCCAGGAAGGCCTTCTGCAGGAGAAGCTTCACGGGTATTCCTGCTCTGACTGGTGTTGGTGAAATTTCAATTAACTAACAAGTTAAAAAGAAGAAAAAAGGGGATTTTATTCTAGCCAGACTGAAGTATAATCTCTGAGGACTGTTGTGTCTGTTAGAAGTCACGGCGCAGTCATAAACATTTTCGAGTCAAAGGATCGTCCATCAAAATGACATAGTGATACTTTACGTCAAGTTTACCTAGGCTACATAGCCCAGGTAAACCCCTACCGAGAAAAAAGCAGGTCACCATGACCCCCTATGGAGTTGAGAAAGAGCTCTATTCTTTCAAGAAGTTACATTGCTGGTGTCAGAAGAAAGGAAAAAAGTGGATCTTTACAGGTGAGCAGACCTTCCCACCGCGGAGGAGGTCTGTCAATGTGTAATGCAGAGGAATCCTACACACTGGGGAGCGCGGGAGGGAGGCCCAAACAAACACGGAGAGAGAATTGTGTGTTTAATTTTTCTCGTCCTGCTTTAAAATATAAATGTTATTTCACCACTGGCAATGTTCTTAAAAAGTCTATGTTTTTCTCAGAACTGTCAAGCCCTTGCATATGCACCCCTTTATCCTGGGCCGTCTGCAGAGGCTGCAGAGATCTCGTGAGCACCTCCCCATCACAACCTCTCAGAGCTTCTTAGCTCCTCATGCCTTCTCTTAGCTGCCATTTAGATATTTTAATCTGATGTGTTTTCACATCTTTATTGGAGTAGAGTTGCTTTACAATGGTGTGTTAGTTTCTCCTTTACAACAAAGTGAATCAGTTATACATATACATATGTCCCCATATCCCCTCCCTCTTGCGTCTCCCTCCCCCCCCTCCCCATCCCACCCCTCTAGATGGCCACAAAGCACCCAGCTGATCTCCCTGTGCTGTGCATCAAATCGATAGCTAGTGCGAAGCAGAAGCAGCCGCATAGCTCAGTGGCGGTTTGGAAGCTAGCTTTGTAAAGCAGGGATGAGCTGCTCTAGACCATCGAAGCCAGGGACCCTACCCTGTGTCCTTTGGTGATTCCGCCCAGAGCCTGCTTCCCTGCACACGATGGTTGTCTAACGCCCCGCGAATTTTACTCCGATACACACCTGACACACTCCCACTTCTTTCTGGAAGCCGTCCTGCTGCTCTACCGCACAGCAAGCGCTTTCTTCTATGGGCCTCTACAAAACGCTGATGCGTGAGCAAAGGCGAGTTAAAGATTTGTTACGTTTTGGAAGCACGTGGGCGCCTGTGCGTGTGTTTTCATATCTGTCACGCGTTTGGGGAGGGTAACTGTCAGTGAGCTTGTAAAACCCCAGGCTGGGGACCAAGCATCCGCAGCTCAGTACCCTCACAGTGCCGCCTTGGAAGACAGCTTACATCTGAGCCGGTGCCTGAGAAGTGCTTCTAAACGAACTCAAGACCTATTTCAGCATTTACTAATGTGTCTTTTCCTTCCCAGGTTGTGTTTCCCCGCTCCGCGGGTCACCGTGCCGGATCAGAGCCCGCAGGCCCCATTCATCAGGTTTGCTCTCATGCCCTCTCAGCCCCCAGAGCCGCACAGGCACAGGGGGGCAACGATGGAACCGCTTTCGTGATTCTTTCTGGAACCTCGATGTGGCGCCGACTTCAAGGTCCAACATCTGAACGTACAAAACCCAAGGACGGTGGGGTATCCAGGCGTCTCTGGAAGAGCTCAGGGTTACTGGTGCCTTTCCTCCCAGGGACACTATGCTCCCCCCAAGTAGAGAAAGGTGACCAGGCAGCCGGGGAGGCTCTCCAAAGTCTCCCCAGGAACTCACAGTGAAGCAGGAGAGATGCCTCAGCGATGTTCCTTGTCTGTAAGATAAAGAGCCCGGGCCAGAGGCGCCCCACCTTCCGTCCAGCTAAAAAGCCTGACTCTCAAGAGCGCAGGATCTGGGAAGATGATTCCTAAAAGCTGCCCCTTATGTGATGCCCTTCACCCAAAATGCAATTCGGTTTCTTAGAAACATGGATCTCCTCCAGCAAAACAGCCTTGGTTTCCTTTGAGAAAACAGGCCATTTTTTGAAGGGGTTAAAATGTTCTTGGAAACATTTTCACATGGTTGCACTGGATGCTTCCTGTCAGCATTAAAGCTAAAACTACACCCACTGTTGTTTTTTTTTTTTCTCCAGTTGCAATTTTGACATCCTTTATATTGACACACTATGGCATTTGATGGTTAGATCTTCAGTTTGGATTAAACACTTTGGAAGTGGTTGTTTTTTGTTTGATTGTTTCTTTTAAAGTTATGAGACATGGTTAGAGTGAGCAAAAACCTTACCTTATTAAAATGTCCAAGTGCTATTAGACACTGATTGATCACCACACAGGAGGAACCGCCTGATGTGAGAGTCAGATGGTCTGATGGACAGAGCCTGGACCTGCCCTGAGCTGACCATGTACCTGGACCTGTAGCTTTAAAAGAGCCATGTTGTAGAGGACAGGCATCTTCAAATTCACCAAATGCTGCCAATTCGCCCTGCAAAGTGGTTGTAGCATTTTATACCCCCGTGAAAATGTGCTAGAAATCCTGTTTTCCCACACGCTTAGGGACACTTGTTATCTAAAGACTTAAAACATTTGCCAGTCTGACGAGTGTGAAATGGTATTTCATTGTTTTACTTTCTAGTTCCATGTCGGCTGTCAAATTTGAGCATCTTTTCGTATGTTTATCTGATGCTTGAGTTTCTTCTGTGAATTTCTTGTTCATCTACTTTGCACATTTTAAATGTTAGATTGTTTGGAGTTTTTTTGCTGTTAGTTTGTAGGATTTCTTTATCTAGTCCACGTGCGCTTTGTGGTTGAGTTGCACATATGTATTTTCCTAGTGTGATTTTTATCAAACTTGTATCAGCATCTTAAAATGAACTGTATAGCACTCCCTCTTTTTCTATTGTTTGAAACAATTTGTATAAGGTGAAGATGATCTAGTTCTTGACTATTTGATAAAATTCACCTGAAAAATTTGTCTGGGACACCTGGGAAGGTGGGAAAATGTAACTACTGCCTCAAATCTATGAAAGAGTTTATAGGTTTATTCAGGCTTTTGTTTTCTTCTTGATTCAATTTTGGTGATTTTTGCTTTTCTAAAGATTATCCATTTTATTGCTGTTTTCAGATTCATGGGATAAAGTTATTCATAGTATCTCTTAAATGTGTTTTTAATTTGCACTGCAATTAAATCCCACTTTTAATTCTTATGAGTCATAATTGCTTCTCCTCCCCCCTCCCTCCCTCACCTCCTCTTCTATAGCATTCTGGCTATAGGTTTCTCTGTTTTCTTAGTTTTTACAAAGAACTCACTTTTAAGTTTGTTGATTTGCTGTTGTTGCTTCTAGGGTTATTTGACTGTTATTGTAATAGGCAAGAACAAATCTGACTCCATACTGGACACGTTTCTTTTACTTTAACCTTTGTATTCTATTGCTTTTGCTACAAGTTAAGAATGTTGCCTAGAGCCTGGAATACACAGGGTAGACCATTCTAAAGGATCTGACCTTTAAGAGTATAACACTTTTCTGTTCACATAGAGATGAAAAGTTGCAGAGCAGAGAATAACACTGGTCTCCTTGGAGGCTTATAGAAACATCACAACCAGAGCTACCTGAACAGCTGCAAGAACAGAGGATTCTGACGCAGCGAAGTCTGCAACAATTAACCACACTCTCTCCTATTTTATTTTAAAAGAGGCCTGAATTCTAACTCCACTCTGGTAAGGTGGCTCTTTGGGACACAAGTCCACCATCTTCTCGGTCTGCTGGCTTTCCAAACAAAGTCACTATTCCTGCCCCAACACCTCGTCTCTAGATTTATTGGTTAGCAGTATGAGCTTGGACTGGATAACATGATGAAATCATGTGTTCTTGCTAGCCGTCCATTCGAGTGGAGCCAGTGTCTTACAATGTCTATTATAATTTCCTAACTCGAGTCATTTAGGAGAACACTGAAATTTTCTAAACATTTTTGAAGTGTTTGCATTGTTGATTTGTAATTTAATTGCATTGAGGTCTAAGAATGTTCTCTGGATGATGGCAATGTTAAAAACCTGTTGAAACTTAAAGAAAAAACAAAAACCACTTATTGTTAATTAACCTAGTTCCATGTGCACTTGAAGGAATGAACATTTTCTGCTGGCCACTGCTATGGGCAACTGGGGCTTGGCCCATCTGGGACCTGTTGTAGAATTCTCCCAGACTTTTTGAGACAGGCTGGGACCCGGGACTCTTTGCTGCAATGCTTGTACCTGGACAAACGTCTCCTCCAGCAACAAAATACAAAGAAACATTATGGGACTAAAAATAACTGTGTAATGTGCAGTTGGGGGCAAATTCTGGATAAAAGATACAAAAAGACCAAAAAACCCCAACTGCCACTTCTGAAGAGCAGGAAGCAAAAACAAGGTACTGGGCATGGCCACCACTGCACTCAACACCACCAAAGAGGTGGGCAAATCACCTAAGCCACCCCTCCGGCTGACCACCTGGACACACCCCTACCCTCAACCCAGCTTACCTCCCCTTAGAGATGCAGCCGGGGAGGGAACCTCTTACTTGTTCCCAGTCCCATCATTTTCTGCCCAAGAAATGAAGGCCTGTGACTCCTGCTTCCCACGGGGGAAATTACTCCATGGGGCGGTAGCCTCCTGCGCTTCCAAGATGAGTGCCGAGTAGGATCCTGGTGGCATCAGAGAAGACACAAGAGGTGTAGGTCTGGGAAGGGATGAGGTGAGGGCCGTCAACCGGAAGCTGAGGCCACAGCTGGCATCAGACAGAGTCCAGGCTGAACTGAGCTGTGCGTAAGGCATCTGATGCAATTTGTCTTCTGATTTATTAATGTCTGTTCTGCATTTATTCGTTCCTTCCTTCTGTGTTCCTTTGGTTTATTTGCTTGTTCTTTTTCTAATCTCTTATGTTGGAAACACTTTATTATCATGTTAGCCTCTCCTTTTTTTATAGCATAAGCTTTGAGGAGATATCTATATATTGCCATGGAATACTTCCATGTGAGGAAAAAAGTAATGTGTCTAGTATAGTTCCATATCTATTTCAAAGCAAACAAATACTTTACATAAATCATATACACAGGTGCACACAGACAACTGCTTATTTTATGACTAAAGAGAGAGTTATGGAAGGATATTGTCTTGGTCTGCTCAGGCTGCTGTAACAAAATACCACAGACTGAGTGGCTTATAAAGAAGAGAAATTTATTTCTCACAGTTCTAGAGGCTGGAAACCCAGGACCAGGGTGCTGGCATGGTCGGGTTCTGATGAGAGCCCTCTTCTGGTTTGCAGATGGCATCTTCTCACTGTGTCCCCCCAGGAGAGAGGGAGAGAGACTGAGAGGCAGATAGAAAGGAAAAACCTCTCTGGGGTATTTTCTTACAAGGGCACTAATGTTACTATGGGCACCCCGCCCCCATGACCTAGTTCCCTCCCAAAGCCCTCACCTCCAAAACCATCACATGGGGGTTAGGGTTTCAACATACGAATGTAGAGGGGACACAATTCAGCCCGTAGCAGGTATACACCAACCTTTTTACACTGGTGTCTCGTGTGTGTGATGGAGGTAAAGAGGGGATAAATATTTGTTCACCAATCGCTATTTTGTTATAATAAGTATGTATACTTTGTCTTAGTTTTAAAAGCAGGTCTTCCTCTTCCTTTCCCCTTCTGAAAAATTCTGTCCTAAAGTCCTCCGGTGGGCTGAGCAGGGCAGGCTCCCTGGAGTGGGGACAGTGCCAGGGTTCAGAAGGAGGGGCTGGGGCTTGAGCAGGACAAGGGCCCCCATCCCCGGGGTGGGAGGCATGGTGTGGGGCGTGGGGGCCAGAGCCAGGTGCGGGAGTGTCCCCGGGGTGGGAGGCATGGTGTGGGGCGTGGGGGCCAGAGCCAGGTGCGGGAGTGTCCCCGGGGTGGGAGGCATATGGCGTGGGGCGTGGGGGCCAGAGCCAGGTGTGGGAGTGTCCCCGGAGTGGGAGGCTGCACGTGCAGCTTTGCTCCATGCAAGTCCATCCCACTTTCTGCTCCTGTGTCTTCAGGATTAATTTAAGGCTTGGAAACAGACATTCTCAGCCCACTCTGAGTCTAAGTCGTTAGGAAAGATGTCTTGATGGTTCTGTATAAATAAGCACATGCCTGTGGTGGGCGGCCAGGAACACAGGCCGTGGCCCGGGGGGCAACAGGGTGAGGACCCAGCTGCCCCACACGCTGTGCGCCCTGCACAAGCCAGGGGCTCCTCTGAGCCTCGGCTGCCGCGTCCATAAAATGAGGCTAATACAGGGCGATCAAGTCATGCTGTTTTTAGCACTGAAAGTCCCACGTCCCAGGAACTCCTCTGCTGTCCTCCCCCAGTCCTGGAAAAACCTGACAGCTGCTCACCCTAAATAATACCCCAACTGTAGGTTGTCCTAAAGAGTGAAGTGCAGGAAACATGGAACCAGCCCAAGAAGTGCCAGGCATGTGTAAGACACTTGGGAAAAAGAAATTATTATCTGCATAATAATGGAAACAGCAAACATCTTCTACTTGAGGGAAAGTGTGAAATATTCAAGTCGAGTGTACCCAACAGATTAGGGATTATAAACAAGCCAGCTGATCAGAAGTGCATGTTTATATGTTTATAGTTTACTTTACTCTGCAGGCCAGTGTCCAGCTGGGGACCAGGGCCCACTCCCCCACCCGCCTTCGGGGTGAGTACCGCCAAGCCTATTTTACACACAGCAGCTGTAACGGGGGTCGATGCAGCGGTGACAATACTCCAGGAGGACCACCTGCCCAGTCATCTGCAGTCTGACACCACCGGGCTGCCGGAGGGCTCGGGGGCCTGACTGCCTGCATCCTTCTCCCCCAGGTAGAGAGGCGCTGCAGGAGCCTTAGCAACAAGGCCAAAAAGAGAAACCAGGGTATTTACTGCGATCAACCCTCTCAGCTGAGGCCCTAACAACCTGGCAGCGAGGAGGAGGAGCAGGGCAGCCAGTCCTGCATCAGTGGCTCCAGAATATGCAGAACAAATCTGTGACCAGGAAGAGCTTTGTCTTCAGCCCAGAATTCAGACCTCAGAGCAGAAGTCAAACAAAGATTGGCAAAAGGGACTGAGCTGTGTGTTTACTCATTTAAAAATATTTGTCTTACCTTCCAACTATCATATTTACCTCTGTGCAACTAAGTATCTATCTATCTATCTATCTATCATCTCTGCCTTTATCATACATCCATATCTATATCATCTATCTGTCTATCTATATCTTTCATTCATTCATTCAGAAAGGTGTCCTGAATGTGATTGCTTCATATGAGTTGCACTCACTTACATTAATAAAAAGGTATCTTTTTAATTTAAAAAGCATGAAAGATTTGCAGTGGATTTCAGCGGAGCGCTGACCTCTGCAAGGGTCAGGGAACTAGCCAGCACTTCCCACCGGAGGAAGCTCTGGGCCCAGCATGCGCAACTCTGCTGGAGGGCCTGGTCACGGACCATATGATTGCCCATAGGTCAACAGTCCCTGGGCTGTGCTGGAGCAAACTCTCTCAGTGGAGCATCATGAATATTGAAATCTCCCAAGGAGCCTCTGCTATCCCACGACTGATGCCATGCTCCCCTTGAGGCCTGTAATCACCTACATAGTGTAAACACGACATCGGGAGAAGGTCCTGAGCCTACACGGAAACCTACCGTATGAGGGGGTGATTGCAGGTGAAAAGCATTTTAAAGCCACAGTAATAGAATTTTAGCATTTTAGAGATAAGGCATCATTTACATTATGTTGCAGAACAATCAATAAAATAGTATTTTACTTCCCCCAATATATTAACATACACATTTGAAGGAGCATAAAGTATGTAAAGTAAAATTACAGTACAAATTCAGGTACAATACACAGTGGCCACAAATGCACTACATAACTAAGTTTTTCTGGATACTGAAGAAAGAAACATACAATTTTCAACAGTACTGATATCAGTTATCCAGGTTACACTAAATTTTGTGTACCCAAAAGCAACGCCTTTCCCCCAGAACGTGACCACTTTCTTTACATTGCATAGACATCATTTGGTGTAGAACGTTTTTCGATTTCTGTGCCCAAGTGTATAATCTTTGACAAGTAATGCTTCTATTATGGACTTCTGAAAAAGATCCAAGTGTCCGCTTGTATGTAAGAGCACATCTTTCCAGGGTGAATTCTAGAAATATGGCAGGTACTGACTTTCCCAGGGTGGGGGTAGCCCTCATGGTAGACTGTCCCTGCCCCTTGCCTTCGCAGACATCACTAATCGATCAGGGCACCAGGCTTGCTGAACCTGGACATAGCATGACGCGGATTAAGGTAATGATAACTTTACTGATTGATCCAACTCAACCTGTGGGATGAGCCCTAACTGCCCTTCTCCAGGTTAAACCCTTTGTCCTGATAGGGAGGTCTGGCTGGATTCACTTCATCCACCCTTGCTTGTGCGAGGTATCAGAAAATTTAGCAGGACATGTAAGGCTCCCCCTGCAGAAATTGCTGGACCAGCTGATATCCTTAATGTAGGAAAGGTTGCCTCAGTCTGGGGCTCAGCTCTTCCCATCTTTTCCTTCCCCGGTTCTCCTCCCTGGCCCTGGGGTTGACGCCATAGCCTTGGACCACCTTCTGGGTAATGCTGGCCACCGTGCCCATGCACTGACCCCCACCTGCACCAGGTGGGTGCCCCAGGACCTGCATCACTGAACCACACCTCCCGGAGGCTGAGGCTGAATTGGGGACATTTTCTGACGAACGCAGTGTTGTAGAGCTCTCTATACGGAGGGTTCCACATTTCAGTACCGTGAAGAATTGCAGTGATGCAATTTATATACAAATGAAACAAAAACGGGCTTTTATGGACGGGCCTGGGAACCTAACCCCTTGTCTATGGGAAAATGCGTTTGCAAGGCTCAACAATAAGCCGGAGAAAGCCCTGGCACGCCCTGCCTGGGGCTGCCAGCACTCCGGGCTGCAGCAGGACTTTGTAAAGAGAGTCTAAGATTCAAAATCTTTAAGTGGGGATTTCTATGATTCCAAAAGGCAAAAAGCCTTTGGAAGTTGATGTCCTGGTAACGAGGGCACATTTTCGTTCTGGGTCCAGGGTGACGTAAAGAGCACGCCCGGGGCACAGGGGGGCTGACGTTGAATCACACTGTTACCCCTCGGCTGCCCTTTCAGCTCTGTCGGAAGAAGCCTGCTTACTGCTGGATGGAATTTTCTCATCTGGTCAGCGGTCAGGGCTGGTTCTCACGGGCTCCAGACATTGCGTGATGCTTCTGTGGCCCCGTCCACAAGTCGGCCCATGCTCGAGGTCACCTGGCACACCCCTGCTCCACCCGGCCCAGCTTCCCACAGCCAGACCCCTTTGTCATCGCCCAGAGACCCAACTGCGGCAAACCCCACCCACATTTGATGGCGACCGCGCGGGGGCTGGCGGCGCGTTAGGAGAAGCGCAGCTGTGCAGACCCCAGCCGCCCGACCCTCCTGCCCTCAAAGTCCTCTGGCCCGGGGGAGGTACTTGCTAGCTTTGCTTTTGTCTTTCCTCTTGGCTCCAGGGTCACAGACAGCCGTCCCCACGGCCCCCGGGATTGTCCCGGCCAAGCGGGCAGGACCCAGGCTGTCCTGGTGAGCGGATGTGAGGTTTGACCAACATGCTTGTGATTTATATCAACTCACAGCCCCCAACCTGGGCATGCATGTGTGTACGTATGTATGTATGTTTGTATGTATCTAGCTATCTATCACCTGTCTATTTTTCAATCCCAACTGTGTGAGATATTCTTATGTGGTTTTCCAGTTTCCACGTTCAGAGTGCTTCCATGGAGAGAGGTGGCTATAAGAACCTGCTGCTCGGCCCCGGGAGCGTCTTAGGATCCCTCGTTCCAGGTCGGGAGTAAAAGGCCCTGCCCCCAACTTTCTTTGTCTTCTTATTCTGGTGCCAGGAGTTCTATGCCATTTAACCTTTGGTACATAGAGGACATACTCCGGACATTTTTTTTTGGAATTGCAAATCTGGCAGTTGACTGGGGCTCATGCTTTACTTCTCATTTCTTATCCTGTGGTTCATCAGGAAAAGAACCATCCTCATCCTCATGTCCTCATGGGCCTGAGCCCACACACCACAGTCCTGCCCTGGAGTGAGTGACCACAGACCACATGGCCACGTGGGACAGGCAACCGGACAGACTTAGGCCAACTGACCAGGTGAGGGGAGGAGGACAGCCACCTCCAGCAGGGGTGCAAAGCTACCAGGGGTGTGAGTGGGGAACTGGCAAAGGGCTGTGAGAAAGATGGGGTGTCGGGGGCCTCCAGCCCTCCGCCCGCCTGGGCCGCTCATGGCTCAGGACGGGCTCTGAGGTGTGGCCATCAGAGCTCTCTTTCCTGAATCGCAGCCAGAGGTCCTGATTCACGAGTCTGGGGCGACCTGGAGGCACTACTGTTTTCTAACAGCCCCTCCTCCAGGAGATTCTTCTGGGCGGCCTGTTTTGGGCGCGACTCAGTACGCTGTGAGTGGGGACAGGAGGCCTGGTCATCCTGGTTATGAGGAGTGGGGAGGCTGGAGGTTTATGTACCAATGACACAGCAGGGAAAGGCGTCCGCAAGCTCACCTCCGGGGCAGAATTCACGACGACACTATATTCGCAGGGGGCGTGATGTGGGCACGACTTCTTACAAGACGCCTCGGAACCCCAGCACATCTGGAGCCCGTATCGGGTGAGGGACAGACGAAGGGTGTTGAGGCTGGAGACATGAAGGGTGGCCCGAGGGTGACGGGATGCTGGTGCCTGGCCAGCAGGGGGCCAGCCTGGTGGGGATGGCGTTGACTGAGTAAGATGGCGCCAGAAAGGCCCCAGGGACAGTGGATATCACAGAGCAAACCTCAGGCAGTCCCCGGGTCCCCGGCGCCCTCAGCACAGTGCTCATGGCCTCGGTTGCAGGTTTGAATCCTCGCCCGGCATGGTTTCCCCCTCTACTCCCTACCAAGCACTGCTGGCTGACAGCCCACATAGCGCTTCTAATCTCTTGTGTGGTTAAGAGTTGAAAACTTGGTACAACTGAAATGATAAAGTATCTGCATTGTGTCAAACTCTCAACTGTGCAGCAACTGAGACGTAAAAACCGAAACACCCTCGAGTTTTCCACGTGAGATATTTATCACACAAATCTCAGTGCCCACGTGGGTGCTTGTCTCTAACTAATCACGAGCCTTTACAGAATCCCTCAAAATCCTCCATCAGCAGAAGCAGACCAAACCCCAGTGAACCAGTTATGGGAACCATGAGGTAACCCTGTTTTTAAGAGAACAGGGTTTGTAACGTGCACAGCGTGCTATTTTAACTAAATTGCCATGAGCGTCAATTTTAGGACTTTTTGAAAAAGAACATTTTACTCAGATAGTGGGTTGTAACTGGGTGCAGTGACAATGTCCTCAGTGTGGCTGGGCCAGTTCAAGGAACATGGTGAAAGTGGTTTTAGTCTCTAGACCCTGTGTTGCCCAAGACAGCTTCCCCAATAGTTTCGGGGAGGGAAAAATGCCTCCTGATGCCTGGTGACTCAACATGGTCTGGGTTATTGCATTGGTGGTGTTACTGCAGTGTGTGCACCCCTGGCCTGGTTCCTGGGGGTGCGGTCATAGACTCTAGGCAAACCAACCCAGACACCCAAACTGGTAGGTGAGAGGTGACAAACGCAACAGCCAGAGCACAGAAGTCAGGGGACGCGTTTCATTTCTTGTCTGTGGAAACGGCTGGTATGTGTAGAGGCCAAACTTCAGAGGATGACCAGAGAAGAGAGTTAGCAGTCAAGGACTTCCAAATAACTCTGAAAAATATGTTAAAAAATAGAGTAAAACATAGACAAGGTTGGATGCAAAGAGCGAGCGTTTCATTGGAGAATTAGAATCTACAAAAATCATCAAATGGACTTTTTGGAAGTGCAAATAAATGTGTGAAATGAAGGTATTTCAGATGGCTTTGACAGCAGACTGAATACAGCTGGACACAAGATTAGTATGTCTGAAAACAGATCAAGAGAAAATATACAAAATGAATCACAGAGAGGAAAAAAACACCCATGAGAATAGCCACGTTTAAAAAAAAAACCTGAAAATGCAAAGTGATGGCAAGGACGTGGACCAGCTGGAGCTCTCACATTGCTGGTGGGAATAGAAACTAGTATATACATTTGGAAAACTGGTTGGTAACCTCTACGCAAGTTAACCGTGTTCTTGTCCCCTAACCTGTCAATTTCACTGCTACGTATATTCTCCAGAGAAATGAATATTTATGTCCACCAAGATACATTTACAAAAATGTTGATAACATCTTTATTTATAATAGCCCCAAACTGGAAACAACACGACTGTCCATCAGTAGGAATATGGAAAAGTAAACTGTGGCATAAAGGAATGAACTATGTGTACGTACAACATAGGTGAGTTTCAAAAACATAATGTTGAGTGAAAGGAGTACACCTAGTAGTATGTACTGTATTCCAATTATACGAAGATCAAGAATAAACAAATCTAATCTATGGTGATCGAAGCCAGAATACCGTTTACCTCCAAAGACAGGAATTGATTGGGAAAGGGCACAAGAAACATTTTCATAGGTTGGAAATGTTCTATTTCGTGGTTGGTGAGTATACAGGTGTATAGATATGTGAATACAAGTCAATAGATATGTAAAATTCACCAAGGTTTACATTGAAATTTGTGTGCTTTACTTAAAAACAGAAAAGAAAAAAATCTTTCTTATAGGAAAAAAAAATGTGCAATTTCTGGAACCATACCTGACTATTTTGGGTCTGAGATTGGTACTTTTTTGCTGTGTGACCCCAGGCGAGTTACATAAGCTCTCTGTGCCTTATTTCCCCATTGTGAATAATAATAGTGTCTGGCTCATGAAGTTTTGATGAGGATTAAGTGAATTAATGGCTCTAAATTTCAAAACATGGTGCTAGGCACCTAGTACGGCCTCCAAGGCTGGTAGTACTTGTTACCAGGGGGCAGCTAAGCTCTTTTCAAGCTCCTGGGTCTCAGATACTTCCCCAGCTCACTTTCTCTCCACTTTGCAGCGATAATCATTGGCTAGAACTATCATGATATGATACTATATAAGTTATTCTAGACCTTCTACTAGGAAATACTCCATTTACTTTTTTATTTAACATCTTTATTGGAGTATAATTGCTTTTCAATGGTGTGTTAGTTTCTGCTGTATAACAAAGTGAATCAGCTATACATTTACATGTATCCCCATATCTCCTCCCTCTTGCGTCTCCATCCCACCCTCCCTATCCCACCCCTCTAGGTGGTCACAAAACACGGAGCTGATCTCCCTGTGCTATGCGGCTGCTTCCCACTAGCTATCCACTCTATGTTTGGTAGTGTATATACGTCCATGCCACTCTCTCACTTCGTCCCAGCTTACCCTTCCCCCTCCCCGTGTCCTCAAGTCTATTCGCTATGTCTGCGTCTTTATTCCTGTCCTGCCCCTAGGTTCATCAGAACCATTTTCTTTTTTTTAGATTCCATATATATGTGTTAGCATACGGTATTCGTTTTTCTCTTTCTGACTTACTTCACTCTGTATGACAGACTTCAGGTCCATCCACCAAACTACAAATAACTCAATTTCCTTTCTTTTTATGGCTGAGTAATATTCCATTGTATTCATGTTCCACGTCTTCTTTATCCATTCATCTCTCGATGGACAGTTTGTATTTTTTACAGATTATTTTTCCCTGTAATTGACATGTAGTCTCATAGCATTGTGGTCGGAAAAGATACTTGATATGATTTCAATTTTCTTAAATTTACCAAGGCTTGATTTGTGATCCAATATATGATCTATCCTGGAGAATGTTCCATGAGCACTTGAGAAAAATGTGTATTCTGTTGTTTTTGGATGGAATGTCCTGTAAATATCAATGAAGTCCATCTTGTGTAATGTATCATTTAAAGCTTGTGTTTCCTTATTTATTTTCATTTCGGATGATCTGTCCATTGGTGAAAGTGGGGTGTTAAAGTCCCCTACTATGATTGTGTTGCTGTCGATTTCCCCTTTTATGGCTGTTAGCATTTGCCTTATGTATTGAGGTGCTCCTATGTTGGGTGCATAAATATTTACAATCGCTATATCTTCTTCTTGGATTGATCCCTTGATCACTATGTAGTGTCCTTCTTTGTCTCTTGTAATAGTCTCTATTTTAAAGTCTATTTTGTCTGGTATGAGAATTGCTACTCCAGGTGTCTTTACTCCATTTACTTTTATTATTATCCTGTAGACCTTGATGAATTACAGTTTTTGCTGCAATTGTGTTCAGTGTTATAAAAAATTCCACCATGTTCACAAATGCAAAATCTATCATCTGACTAAACGTGGGAAATACCTAGATTTTACACCTGGTCAGTCTGTAGACATACAGGTAGTGGGTGCTTTTTTATGCCAGTAACCTGGGAGGGAGCAAAACTCTCCTTTAGTAACCTCACTCGCTTCCTGGTTTCTACAGTAACAGTTACACTGGGCAATATTATTACACATATGATTGCATCATGCCTATTTTATAATAATTCTCCTTGTAGTATGAAACAGAAACTGAATCATGGTTTGGGGTTTGGGGTTTTTCACATGTCTACAGTGGTGACAGCTGAAACCTGCCCTACATAAGGCAGGGACTTCTTCCCTTTATTAGTTGCAAAATAAATATACTTCACCTCAGAGGGGTCTGTTTTGCAGCAGAAGGGCTTCTTGGGAAGTGTTTATATCTAAGCTGTGGGTAAGTCACTGACAAAATGCATTTTATGAAAAAATTTTTAATATAAATTAATGGAGTAAATGTAACTAACTAGATGCGTATCAGGGAAAATACGTCATGTCTCCTAGTACACGTAGCCAACAGGAATTTGGAATTTAAACTTTGATGTAGAGTGTTTGTGACTTAAGTCAGCCAGTCAACAAATATTGGAGAGCCTCCTAGGAGGCAGGTACCTGCTAGATGTTGGGGACCAGTGAGAACCAGTCAGATGACTCCATCCTCTGGATCCAGAGACTAGTGGGGGACAGAACAAATGTGTAAATTCAGATGAGTTAAGAGTCAGCAAAAGTATTTTTTTCCAGTTGTATTGAGAAATCATTGATATATAACATTATATTAGTTTAAGGTGAACAAGATAATGATTTGATACAGGTATAGATTGCAATATGGTCACCACAATAAGTTTCGTTAACATCAGTCACCTCACACAGTTACAGATGTTTTTTTCTTGTGATGAGACCTTTTAAGATTTATTCTCTTATCAATTTTCAAATATACAATATACAGTATTATTAACTCTAGTCACCATGCTGTACACTACATCCCCAGGACTTATTTATCTTACAACTGGAAGGTTTTACCTTTGTCCACCATATCGATGTCTTCATATTTAATACTGAAATGCATCATTCTGAGGTTGGTGACAATGTTCCTTCGTACATTTATGCACATATTCTTTCTTTGCAGGGTATCCCGCACAGCAGTCCATCAGAGGAGGCAAAGAAGAATAAAGCCACTTGGCCAGATGGTGAGCAGTGAAAGCAATGGAGGAGGTGGGGAGACAGAGGGTCAGGGTCTCAAGATGTGGAAAATGTTAGACGCATACAACAGCCTCTCTTCTCGGCGCCCAGGCACCTTAACTACCCTGTCTTATTCAACCACCACAGTGGTTCTCTTTTTATTCCCATTTTACCGGTGAAGTTTAAGGCTTTGAGAGGTTAGGGACCAGCTCAGCACCACAGACGGCCAGTGATGGGGCTGCCACCCCACCCACCACTGCCTGCCTGCAGATGCCTGGGCGTGGGTGTGCGCGCGCACACACACACACATGCACACACGCACGCACACACACACGCACACACACACACACACACACACGCACGCACACACGCACGCACACACGCACACTCAGAGTTCTAGTCAGGGGAAGAGCATCATCCCTGATCTTCACCTTCTCAAGTTGGCAGTTGACAAAGAATGGTCGCAAACAGGCCCTTGCCCTGCAGCCCAGTTGTCTGGCTCTGGGGTGAGCTGAAGCCCTCTCCTTCTGGGTGCTCTCCCTGTTCATCTCCAAGGCTCCTCCGCGCACTTTCTTGCTCCTGACTCTCCATGTAACTCCCCCCGCTGCCAGAGTGGCCTCACTCAGGATGGTCCTGTGGCTTGAAAAATTAATGTTTGTTCTTTGAGACAGTTGTAGTTGTAAGAAAGAACACAGAGAGATCCCATGTAGCCTTTACCTTGTTTCCCCCAATGGTTAACACTTGTAATACTGTAGCACAGTTCTCTCACAACCGGGATGCTGACCTTGATACACAGCCCAGATACAGAACATTCCGTGCCCGCAAAGGTGCCTCCTATGGCCCCTTACAGTCACATCGTCTGTCCTTCCGCTCCATCCCCTCCTTAGCCTCTGACAGTCACTAACCTCTTCCCTATTTGTATGACTTTGTCATTTCAAGAATCTTACATCGGTGGAACCCCACACATATAACCTCTTGGGATTGGCTTTTCCATGAGAATTCTCTGGTGAGCCATCCGGGTTGTTGCATGTATCAATAGTTGATTCCTTTTTATGGCTGAGTAATGTTCCATGGTGTGGATGGACCACACTTGGTTTAACTATTCACCTGTTGAAGGACGTCTGGGTCGTTGGCAGGTTTTGGTTATTACACATAAAACTGCTGTAAACATCTGTGTACAGACTTTTGTGTGAATGTAAGTTTTTGTGTCTCTGGGATAAATGTCCAGTAGTGCAATGGCTGGGTCGAATGGTAGTTGCATGCTCAGTTTTTGAAGAAACTACCAGACTGCTTTCCAGAGTGGCTGTATATTTTAAGTTCCCACCAACGTAAGGTACTAGTGATCCAGCTTATCTACATACTCCAATTTGGTGGTGTTGCACCATTTTTTATCTTAGCCATTCCTATAGGCGTGTCGTGTCCTCTAATTGTGATTTTAACTTGCATTTCTTTAATGGTTAATGATGCTGAACTTCTGTTCATGTGCTTATTTGCTATATGTATATCTTTTGGGGTGAAAAGTCTATTCACGTCTTTTGCCCATTTCCAAATTGGATTGTTTGGGTTTTTTCACTGTTGAGTTTTGAGAGTGCTTTATACATTCTAGATACTAGTTCTTTGTTGGATATGAGGTTTAGACCTTTTTTCTCCCAGGCTGTAGCTTGGCTTTTCATCTTTCTAACAGGGTCTTTGTCCAAATCAAGGTTTTTCATATTGATGTAGTTCAATTTACTAATGTTTTATTCCATGGATCATGCTTTTGATATTTAAAACCTCCTTGCCTGGCCCTAGATCCCGGATTTTCTCCTACTTTTTTCTGAAAAGGTTTATTATTTTACATTTAAATCTGTGATCCATTCTGAGTTAATTTTTACATAAGGCATGAGACTTAGACCCAGTTTCTTTTTCTTTCTGCCTATGGATGTCCAGTTGTTTCAGCACTATTTATTGAAAAAGCTGTCCTTCCTCCACTGAAGTGCTTTGAGCCTATGTCAAAATCAGCTGGGCATGTTTGTGTGGGTACAGTTCCAGATTTCCTATTCTTCTCCATTGATCTTTGTGTCTCTCCCTTTGCCAATACCAAACAGTCTTGATTCCTGTAGCTATAATTAGTCTTGAAATCAGGTAGAACAATTTCCCCTACCTTATTCTTCTTCCATAAAAAATGTTTTAGCTATTCTAATTCTAAGGAAAAGTCTTTCCAAAAATTTTAGACTACTCTTGTTTATGTCTACAAAAAAATGTTGGGATTTTGACAGGCATTGTATCAAACCTATATATCAATCTGGGAATAATTGACGTCTTTACTATGTTAAGTCTTCCAAACCATGAACATGATCTGTCTCTTCATTTTAAAAGATTTTCTTTGATTTCTTCCATTACCATTTTGTAGTTTTTGGTACCCAAGCCCTCTACATGTTTTCATTAAGTTTATGCCTAAGTATTTACTTTTGTTTGAACAATTGTAAATGACACACTATTGTTAATATCAGTGTCCATATGTTCATTGCTAGGGTATAGAAATAAAAAATTTTTTTGTACATTTATCTTATATCCTGCAACCTTGCTGGTCTCACTTATTGTTCTAGGAGTGTTTTTGTTGATTCCCTGGAATTTCCTACAAAGACAAGGATGTCATTTGCAGATGGAGACAGTTTTATATTCTCCTTTCCAATCTGTGTGCCTTTTACTTCCTTTTTCCTTACCACAGTGGCTAGAACTTCCAGTGCTATGTTGAATAAGAGTGGTGATTGCATTATTCTTGATCTTAAGGGGAAAGCACTCAGTCTTTCACCATTCATTAGAATGTTAGCTGTAGGTTTCTTATAGATGTCATTTATCAAGTTAAGGAAGTTGCCCTCTATTCCCCTTTTCCTGATAGACATTTTTTAAAAATAATAAATGGGTGTTGAATTCTGCCAAGTGGTTTTTCTGCATCAAATGGCAAGATCATGTGATTTTTCTTCTTTACTCTGTTAATACAATGTGCTACATTAAGTGACTTTCAAAACTTGAAGCAGCCTGGTATGCCTAGAATAAACCCCACTTGAGCATATACTTAAGTTTTAAAATATATTGTTGAATTCTACTTTCTAATATTCTGTTAAAGGTTTTTGCATTTATATTTATAAGGGATGTTGGTCTGTAGTTTTCTTTTTTTCATACTATCATTGTCTGGTGCCAGAGTAATACTAGCCAAATGAAATGAACTGGGAAATATTCCTTCCTAAGCCATCTGGGCCTGGAGAGTTCTTTATCTGGTGTTTTAAAATAATTAATTTAATTTCCTTAATAGTTATAGAGCTATTCAAATAACCTATTTTATGTTCAGTGAATTGTAGTTTTTTGAGGAATTGGCTCATTTCATCTAAGTTGCCAAAACTATGTGTGTAGAGTTATTGGTACTCTTCCCTTATTACCCTTTGGATGCCTGTGGGATATGTAATGATATCTCCTGTTCCATCTTTAATATTGGTAATTTGTGTCCTCTCTCTCTCTCTCTCTCTTTTGTCAGTCTTGATAGAGTTTTGTCAATTATATTGATCACTTCTAAGAACCAGCTTTGTGTTTCATTGACTTTCTTTAATGTTCTTCTATTTTTAATTTGATTGATTTCTGCTCTTATCTTTATTATTTTCTTTTGGCTTATTTAGCTCTTTTTTTCTACATTCCTGAGGTGGGAGTTTAGATTATTGATTTGAAAACGTTTCACTTGGATCAGAGAACACACTCTGTATAATTTCAGTTCTTTTATGTTTGTTGAGGTTTGTCTTTTGGCCCAGGATAGGGTCTGTCTTGCTATATGTTCTAGGAACGTTTGAAAAGAATGTGTATTCTCCTGTTGTTGTGTGGAGTGTTCTATAAATATTATTGGATCCTCTTGTCCAGTGGTGTTGTTGAGTACTTCTATATACTTGCTGATTTTCTGTCTAGTTGTTCTAGCAATTAATGAGAGAGAGGTGTTGAAATGTCCAACTGTAATTGTCGGTTTATCTATTTCTCTTTTCAGTTCTATCAGTTTTTGCTTCACATATTTATAGTTGTTTGGTTCATGCATATTTAGAATTGCTATATTTTCATGGTGGATTGGTCATTTTATAATTATATAATGTCCCTTTCTATCTCTGGTAATTTTCTTTGCCTGAAGTCTACTTTGTCTGGTATTAATGTAGCCATCCCTGATTTCTTTTGATTAATATTTGCACGATACACCATTTCCATCTTTTTACTTTCAAGCTGATTAGAACATTATATTTGAAGCAAATTTCTTATAGATAGTGTGTAGTTGGGACATGTTTTTAACCCACTCTGCCAATCATTCTGTGTTTTTGATTGGTGTAGTCTATTTACATTTAATGTAAGTACTAACACAGTATGCTTAGGTATGCATTTAAATTTTTGTTGTCCCTGTGTTCTCTCTTTTTCAATGCCCTGCTTTCTTTTGTCTGCTCTCCTGTTTATTGTTATCTATATAACTCCTTCTTGGGACTTGAACATTTTTTAAAAATTCCATTTTGATTTATCTATAGTGTTTTTGAGTGTACCTCTTTGTATACCTCTTTTACTGTTTTCTTGGTATTTTATTACATATACATGACTTATCAGTCTACTGGTGTTATAGTTTTATAAGTTTGAGGGCTGTGTAGAAATCTTACCTCCCTTTATATGTATTTACTCTCCTTTGTTTATAATATAATTGTCTTACCTATTTACACACATTTAGGAGCACATCGGAGAGTATTACAATTTTTGCTTTAACCAGCAAACAAAATTTGGAAAATTCAATAGCAGAAGGAAAATCCACCTTAGTTACTCATTTTCATTTATAGTGTTCTCTTTTCCTCCTTGATGCGCAAAGTTTCCTTATTTTACCATTTGATTTATGTTTAAAGAACTTCCTTTAACTTTTCTTTTATGGTATGTCTACTGGTGACAAATTCTCTTAGTTTTCCCTCATCTGAGAATGTCTTGATTTCCCCTTCATTCCTGGATATTTTTCCTGGATATAGGAATCTGAGTTGGCAGGTTTTTTTCTTTCAACAAGTGAAAAGTGTTGTGCTAATTCCTTCTGACCTCTATTATTTTTAATGAGAAATCTACTGTCCTTGGAGTGGCTTTTCCTCTCCAGGTAAGATACCATGTCTCTCTCACTGCCTTTGAGACTTCTTCTTTGTCTTTAGTTCTCAGAAGTTTGACTATAGTGTGTCTTGTTATAGATTGCTTTAGGTTATCATGTTTGGAGTTCACCCAACTTCTTGAATCTGTAGGTTTCTGTCTTCTGCCAAATTTAGGAAGTTTTTTGCCATTCTTTCTTTGAGTACATTTTCAGCCTCCCAACCCCCTTCTGTTAGATCTTCTTTTATGGTCCCACATGTCCCTCAGACTCTGCTCAATTTTCGTACAGCCTATTTTCCCTATGTTGTTCAGACTGGGTAATTTATATTGTTCTACTTTCCAATTCATCGATTCTTTCCTTTCTCCCCTCCATTCTACTGTTGAGCCCATCCACTGAGTTCTTCATTTTGGTTATTGTATTTTTCAGTTCTAAAATTTCCATTTTATTCTTCTTTACATCTTCTATTTCTCTGCTGAGACTTTCTGTTTTTTCATTTGTTTCAAGTGTGTTCCCAATTGCTCACTAAAACATTTTTATGATGGCTGCTTTTAAATCTTTGTTGGGTAATTGTGACATTTTTTCATCTTGGTGTTGACATCTATTGATTGGCTTTTTTTTTCATTTAAATTGTGATTCTCTCTCTCTTTTTTAATGTTTCTGAAAAGATCTTTATTTCAACAGGGCTCTTTATAGCAGTTAATTTCTTTTTAACATCTTTATTGGAGTATAATTGCTTTACAATGGTGTGTTAGTTTCTGCTTTATAACAAAGTGAATCATCTATACATATACATATATCCCCATATCTCCTCCCTCTTGCATCTCCCTCCCATCCTCTAAATCCCATCCCTCTAGGTGGTAACAAAGCATGGAGCTGTTCTCCCTGTGCTATGCAGCTGCTTCCCAGTAGCTATCTATTTTACATTTGGTAGTGTATGTATGTTCATGCCACTCTCTCACTTTGTCCCAGCTTACCCTTCCCCCTCCCCATATCCTCAAGTCCATTTTCTACATCTGTCTTTATTCCTGTCCTGCCCCTAGGTTCTTCAGAACCATTTTTTTTTTCCGACTCCATATATATGTGTTAGCATATGGTATTTATTTTTCTCTTTCTGACTTACTTCACTCAGTGTGACAGACTCTAGGTCCATCCACCTCACTCCAAATAAGTCAATTTCATTTCTTTTTATGGCTGCGTAATCTTCCATTGTATACATGTGCCACATCTTCTTTCTCCATTCATCTGTCGATGGACATTTAGGTTGCTTCCATGTCCTGGCTATCATAAATTGAGCTGCAATGAACATTTTGGTACATGACTCTTTTTGAATTATGGTTTTCTCAGGGTATATGCCCAATAGTGGGATTGCTGGGTCCTATGGTAGTTCTATTTTTAGTTTTGTAAGGAACCTCCATACTGTTCTCCATAGTGGCTGTATCAATTTACATTCCCACCAACAGTGCAAGAGGGTTCCCTCTTCTCCACACCCTCTCCAGCATTTACTGTTTGTAGATTTTTTGATGATGGCAATTCTGACCGGTGTGAGGTGATACCTCATTGTAGTTTTGATTTGCATTTCTCTACTGATTAGTGATGTTGAGCATCCTTTCATGTGTTTGTTGGCAATCTGTATATCTTCTTTGGAGAAATGTCTATTTAGGTCTTCTGCCCATTTTTGGATTGGGTTGTTTGTTTTTTTGATATTGATATAGCAGTTAATTTTAGAATTAAAGTGAGCAAAAATTCAAAGAGTCATGCTCCAATTATAAATCTCTGTTATCTAAATTGTGATTCCCTTGGGTTTTAGATGATGAATGAGTTTTGATGGAAACCTAGATATTTTTGGTATTATGTTACGAGATGCTAGATCTTATTTAAGCCTTCTGTTTTAGCTGGCTTCTTCTGACATCACTAGGGCAGGCGAGGGAGAAGGAGCACTGCCTCATTACTGACAGGTGAGGATAGAAGTCCAGGCTCCCTGTTCAGCCTTTTTTGACATCCAAGGGAGGGACTCCTTGTTACTGCTGGGAAGGGCTGGAGTCCTGGCTCTCCACCTGGTCACCGCCCACACCTCCCTGGCTGGGAGAGGTGAAGCTCAGTACTGCTCCTACATGCTATCCACTGGCGTCATGGCTTGGGGGGTAGTATTGTGTTCTTGTTACCACTGAATGGTGGTGAGAGTCCTGATTCTGCTGGGTCTCCTCAGCCACCACCGCCAAGGGGAGACGTGAGGAGGGAAGGTGCTCCTCATTCCTGCCAGTAGGTGTGTGCTCCAGACTCCCTGTTGGGCCTGCTCTGACACCATTTTAACTGGAGATGGGGCAGGCTTTGGTCCCTCATTACAGCTTGAGGAGGGTAGACATCTAGACTCTCCCTTCATCTTTGCTGGTGTGGGTGGTGCAGGGAGTTTATTGCATGGTATTTGGCTGGAATAGAGTAGTAGTTGTCTACAAGTTTTCTGTAGTGCTAGGCTGCTCCTTTTCTATTCCCGTGGTGAGAGAGGACAGTCTTTTGTGGGGGCTTTTGTCGTTCATGGCCATTGGCACTTCCAGGTTATTGCTTTTGTCAACGGAAAGTCTGAAGGCTGTCTATGTGGCAAAAAGAAGACCCGGGACCTCACCGTAGTGCGCTTCCTTAAGTCCCAGGGCCCTGACCACCCTGCCTTCTCCTCTCCACCTTTCAGAGTCTCCTTGTGTTTGTTTGGCATAATGTCCAGAGTTTTTAGTTGTGTTGGGGGGAAGAAGAGAGAAAAGCATGTCTACTCCATCTCCCTACTAGCTTGCCTGTGACTTTTAAAAGATTGAACTTGGGCTTCTTGGGGCTGTCTCCCTATTTGAAATAGGTTTGGGTGATTCTCAACAAACATTTGGCAGCTGTAAAAAAGTGGAAAAGGTGCTCAGCAGGAGTGGGGAGAGCTGGGTCCTTGCCTGGGCATCACAGCCCTGGGCAGGTTTCAAACCTCATGCTGCATCTCCTTATTTTCTGTGGCAGGAAATAATTTGCTGAAAGAATCTCTGACACTGATTTCCCTGCTCAAGCTATTTTCCCTTCCCCTCCCTTAAAAAGTAGCCAAGAGTTTGTTTTGTTTTGAATTTTTAGTTTTGCAGTACGCGGGCCTCTCACTGCTGTGGTCTCTCCCATTGCGGAGCACAGGCTCCGGACACGCAAGCTCAGCGGCCATGGCTCACGGACCCAGCTGCTCTGCAGCATGTGGGATCTTCCCGGACCGGGGCACGAACCCATGTCCCCTGAATCGGCAGGCGGACTCTCAACCACTGCGCCACCAGGGAAGCCCTTTTTTTTTTTTTTTTTTAAATTAAATTGATTCTCTCTCACCCTAGGAACTTGGGTTGCAGGGCTCTGCCCAGAAGTTTCCAAGCATGCAGAAGATAATCTCCCTAACCAGACTTTTGCTTTCAAAAGCTAGGGTTCAGCAAAATGACTGCCAGGTCTTCCTGGAGGGGAGGGGAGGGGATGGAGCTGGGGCTCTGGAAGGGAGAGGCAGGAGGTAGAAGAAGCATTTTCCAGGCCTGGAGAGGGGAGAGGTGGGTGGGCAGACGCCAGGAGAGCTCAGTTGTCTTGTGGGGAGGCAAGAGGGCTTCTGCCCGTGGCCAGGATCCTGAGCACACTGGACTTGAGCTGTGGTCTTTGGAGGCGTGGAGAGTCTCTTTGTGTCCCAGGGGGCATGGCCTGTCCTGCATCTGTGGCTTGGGAATCAAATTCACACGCGTTCCGGTGATGGCCTCTGCCCTCCGACCCCGCGGGGGTGTCTGAGCATCACAGAGGGTAATGCACGTGACAGCATTTTTCAAACCATTAGATGGCATCATGCAATGGATCTGGGTAGGGGTTGCTTTGTAGGATTGAGCGCATGGAGTGCGGGAGGGCAGCTTCCCAGAGGACAGGTGGGTGCCCACTGGCCTGGGAGTCCCAGCTATGTCCCAGCTGGGACCTTGTGTGGGGGGTGGGAGGCCTCTGGTAATTTTCCAGTGTCTGCCTCTGAGACTTCTCTCCCAATCCTCAGCTTTGAAGGGCATCTCATTGCCACATGCTCGTCCCTCTTCATCTGTCTCCTGCATCTTTCCCGCCACGCCGTGTTCCATGCGAACAGAAGAAAGCAGAAATAATCTGTTTGCAATGGTGAACTTGCCTCCTGCTGACCTAGCTTATGAAATACTTACTTGCCTTGTCCTCTCCCTCATTCATCTCAACTTTCCTTCTTCTTACCTTCTGGGCTCTTCCCGCTCTCTCCTTCCACTCTGCGCTGCACTCTCAGCAAATGGCCCCTGCTCTCACCTCCGGGCAGGCTGGGGAGGGAGGGGCCCCTCTCTGGAGCTGGGCTGGCACCCACACGTGATGGAAGCAGCTGGGTGGAGACGGAAGCTGCAGGAGGCAGTAGGGCCAGCAAACCAGGGATCAAGCAAACCACGGAGAGGGAAATGACGTTGCTTTAAAATACGCCAACTTATAGGGTCCCCATTTAGTGTGTGACTTGACCTCAGGCTGTCACCCTCCCTGACGGACTGTCTCTGCGTCTGTCTGCTCATCTGCTCCCTTTTCTACCCTTTCCCCGTCAAGGGCTAAGGCACCTCTTCTTACCACTTAAGGGTCTTTTATCTCTCCCTCCCCCCCTTCCTTCTTTCCTGTGTTCCTCCCTCCCTCCCCCTCCCTCCCTCCCTCCCTCCTTCCCACCTCCTCTCTCTGTCTTTCTCATTCTCTCTCTCTCTTCCTTTTTAAAAGTGGAGGCAATGGCTTCTTTGTGAACAGAGCGAGAAAGGGCCTGATGGCCACGAATTCTCTGCTAACACAAGTGGAAGTATCAGAGAAGCTGAGAAGGCAGGAGCCATGACCTGAAGGCAGGTCTCCAGCCCAGACAGGGGCAAGTGTGCCCCAGCGACGCCTCTGGTACCTGTTGTGTTGTCGTGAGCCTGGGGGTATAATACGGCAGGGTCCCCCCCACGGCCCCGCCTCCCAGGAGTCCCCACCATGTCTCCCACCACCGGCCAGCCTGGGGAAGGGAACAGTCCCTCTTTATTACTGGCTGTGGTGGCACCAGATTTTGCTTTCACTTGACTGAAAACATTTAGAAAGTCAGAGCTTTGGGTTGTAAAAAGCAAGCAAGCAAACACTCCCCTACACCACGCCTCCAGAATCAAGTTTGGTGAGGCTTTGGGGAAAGATAGCCCATAAACACTCATATTGACACAGCGCAGGGGTCGACGTGAGAGGAGCTGGGGACCAGGCTTCTGTGGATTTTTATTTTCCTCTGGGAAATGGTGGGGTACCAGAGAAGTTCCCCTGGTGGAACACTGCAGGGCAGGCACTTTCCACACTGCGGGCTTCATGCACGCTGGAAACAGCTGGGCTGGGGGACCCAGAGGGATGGGGGTGGGAGGTAGCCATCAAACAGCTGATGAGCCGGGACAAAATCCTTTACCAGGCGCCATTCTTGGGGCTGGAGATCCATCAGTGGATGGACATTCCTGCCGGCGTGGAGCTTACATTCTCAAGGGGTTTGGTGGGCAGTAAAAGCACAGTCAGTAGTAAATTAATTATGTGACATGTGATGCCCAGATTACAAGGGGGCACAGCACTGGGGGTGAGGCAGGCTGGGGGGACACAACTGCAGACATCAAGTCTCTAGGGTGGGACACCTGAAAGGCTGACTCCAAAAGGGCTGGACTACGGTAGACCAAGAGGCCTCTGTGGCACCAGTTTGCCTCTGGCAGGGTCTCCCTTAAACCACACAGTGAGAGTTCGTTCCTCTAACTATTTAAAAAATACGTTGAGCTCATGGAACGAGTTAAAAACATACCCAATTCAGACAAGAATGTCAGCTTTCCAATCTCTCCCCGTTACTGTCTGACCTGAGGCCCGGTTTCCCCCATCTCGTCCACCCTGGGTTCCCAGCGTTGAGGCCGGATCCCAGTAAAGCAGGTGTTTCCGTCTGCTGAAAGGCGTGGCTGGAATCGTAGGTCTTGGAAGGAAAACAAAGCTCAGGTTGGTGGAGCTCTGCACTCGAACAGAAGAACATCGGCCGAGCAGGGTCCACTTAGGTTAATCAATTCAGAGCTGGCCACCCTCTGGTCAAAGAAGGCTCAAGGTCAAGTTATCGAAAGCCAGATCACCCAGATGTGAAGAAGACGGTGTTCATTAGATTTCTTCCTAGCCAGCTGAGGCTGGTAAGCCCTGGGATGTGCCCAAAGGTTCCTCTGGAGGGATCAGAGACCTGTTCCGGACTTCCAGTGCTGGGGCCATCCAAGACGCCAAGCCATGCTCAGCCCCTTGCGGCCAGCTCCCTGCAGAAGCACACCTGCGTCAATGCACAGGCCTGCCGCAAGGCCACCTGGACATCTGATTGACCTGTACCCCCGCCCCCCCCTCCCCAGGCACCAAGAGTGGAATCCTTGCACCAGAGAAGAAGTCCTCAGGGTGTCCCCTCCATTGCCCAGCCTCGGGGGCTGTATGTCTGGCATAGATAAATTGGACACTCCTTAACGTGGGATTTGGGGGATAAAGTGCAAACCAGGCAACTGAAACTACACGGTTACAAGGAAAGTGAATCGAGTCGGCTGCTGATTGAGTCCACTGGCCCGCTTGCCTCCAGGGCATCGGGCAGTCGGTTCTGCAGCGCAGTAGCAGGTCCTTACCGACAATCTCAGGGAGCAAATGCTCATTAGAGAGCGGAGGAGTTACCTGGAGTAGGGGTTCGGTTGTGGACCCCAAGCTTCACAGGGGACACTGAGAAAACGGAACTCACAGAGAGAAAGGTGAGCAGGAAGAAGGGGCATCTCCTACAGAACAACGTCGGAGGGACCAGGCATGATTTGTCCAGGGAAGCTAAGGCCTGGAGAGAAATATGGCGCCGTGACTGAAGAGTTCAAGTCCCGCTGTGTGGAGGCGGGGCTCACAGACACGGTGGAACACAGAGCCCTCGGGGCGACAGGGAGTCCCGTTAGGCACGGGGACCGCCCCCTGCAACGACAACTACTCCAGACTGGTTCGGGCTGCCCTTTGAGGCACGAAGTGGTTTCCCACTGGACGTTCTCAAGCCCAGCCTGGTCCACCAGCCTGTGATGTCCTGTCGAAACTCCTTTGGGGCTTGGGGTCTGGACTGGGCAGTCCTGTGATGAGCTCCTCTCGTGTGTGCCTGCTGGGCACGCGCATTGGGCTCCGAGTTCCCCGAAATGGCCTTGAGGAAGCAGCCACGTCGCAGTCTTGCTGCATGTTTCCATTAGGGCCGGCGTCCCCTTTGGCCTGTTTGGTTCCCTGGGATTCAAGCCAGGCCACAGTCAGTGCTTGGTTCCCCCTCACTGGGCATTGTGGCTGGTTGCCAGCTGATGAGACCCGGTCCCCTAAAACCAAGTTCCTTTAACAAGTTTAGGATTCATCTCTCTACCCAAAACTTCATCCCCTTTCTGTCCCCTCTGACCTCAAGCCGGGCCGACGACGCTAATCACCAGAGTCAGATGCTTAGGGTTGCCGTTGCCCGTAACCTCGTTAACGTACTAAAATCGCTATTATAGAGTCAGCAGTAACGTACAGACTCGGGTGGTTTCTCCAGGGCAAGGTGAGCTCACAGACCCCTGGGCCGGGGACCGCCTGGGACACCCTGACTCCCGAAACCATGATTCAGAAATGTCACAAGACAAAGATTCACCCCCAGCTTCTTTGTTCTTCCCCTTAAGCACATCCCCCGACCCAAAGACCGGGTGGGAGCGGCTCTGAGGCTTGTCTCCCCTTCCCTCACTTGATGCCCTGCAATTAATGCTGTACTTTCCTTCACCACAACCCAGTGTCAGTAGATTGGCTTTGCTGTGTGGCAGGTGAGTGGACCCGAATTTGGCTTGGTAACAGTGATGGGATGCAGGCTTGGGGCTGCCAGGAGGGCCGTGGTGACAGCCTCGCGGAGCAGAAAGCCAGCAGGTGGAAGGCAGAGCCGCGGAGAGAGCTAGAGATCAAGGGCTGAAAACCCAGAAGGGGTGCTTGGTCCTGGCAGGCCTGAAACCAGTGCACCCTGAGCCTTCCCTTTAGCCATTTGGAGCAGAGTTTCGGTCACTTACACCCAAAAGTCCCAATAGCAATGTCACAGATCCGACCTACTTTACCATTTGCTTATTCTCAGATTTGGCGCAAGGGGGGTAACATTAGAAAGGATTAGAACTGGGTGCTAGCTATGCGCCGCGCACAGTGGAGAGCACTACACAGGCACTATTTCCCGTGTGGCCGAGATGATTATTACCCCAATGTATAGATGTATTAGTGGGACTCTTTCCAGGCCTGTAAGTGGAAAACCAGCAGCTCAAGCCACGGCAATAAGGACCCACTTTATCACTGTCTGCCCTCTCTGGCTTCATCCTAGGCTCTACGAATCGTCCCTCTGGCCATTCCCAGGAGCCCGCGAGCATTGCCTTACACTTCTGGTTCCTGACCGACCACTGACCAGATCACATGGTGTAGAACTGGGGGCAAGGGGATTTCCAGAAGGAAATTCTGAACACGTTCCTAGCAGCATGGAGAAGGGATATTGGGCAGAGAATAGATGCCAGTGCAACAGGACCACGCTTTCACTTGTCCCAGCCACACAGCTGGGCAGTGACCAGCTGGGTTCTCACAGAGAATCTCTCCCCGGCCGCGTTCTGTGTCTTTCTCCCCTGCTTTTGTCCCATCTTCCCCTGGAGCAAGTGGTGGGCTTCAGTGCTGGATCCCAGAGATGGGGCACCTCTGTCTCTGCCTTTTGGCCTAAACTCTCCCAGGGAGGTTTGTGGATTTGAATTCTCTTTCCAAAACATTCAGAGTTTGTTGGCCTCCCTGTTCAGCACGTTTAAGGCACCACCCAGCCCCGTGGGCCCGGCATGTAGAGGGTGGCACCTGGAAATGCAGCAGTCAGATTTCCTAACAATAGAATAGAGATAATGCATGGACTCTTCAAGTGAACTATGCAGGCAAAAGCAGGGCCCTCTCCCCCTTGAAATCATACATTATACTGCCTTGCCCTCCTTTGATTTGAGGGGAGAATTTGCCTATGGTCATCAGGCTGTGGTGTGAAGCCCTCCTGCCTGGCATGAAAAGCCGTGCTCTCTTTCTAGGTGAGTAGAAGGACAGCGGCTTTGCTCATCTGAGGGGTAGTGGGGAGGGGCGATCCAGGTGTGCTGGAGGGGAGAAGAGATGCATTCCTACCTGTGGTCCCCACTTGCAAACCACTGAATAAAAGCATTAGCCTCTGAGCTTGGCAGTAAGGAATGTCTTTTCACCATGGTTACCGGGAAATGGTCCCACTTATATATAATAAGGGCTTTAGCAGAGGCCAGGCCATCTGATGCTCCCATCTGGGGCCAAAAGGCAGGGTGCCTGAAGTGTCACTCCTTATGAAGTTACATGAACACAGCTCTGGGCCAGGTGCTGGGCCACGTACTGGGAACACCGTGTCTGGGAAAAAAAAAAAAAAAAAAAGGCTTTTCTTTTTTTGTTGGGGTCGGGGGTGGGAGCCAGGGGAGGACAGAGGCCTGGGCATCTTCACCTAGTCACCCCTTTGTTACCCAGCACTTGGCTCTGCGTCTGGCACACAGCAATGCTGCATTAAAGAGTGTGTGCTGCCTCAGTTCAGGGGTACCACCCCAGATATGGAGCTGCAGTGGCGGGGGAGGGGGTGTTGGAGCGGCCATCTCTCCTTTAGTTCTCACGCTCCTACGCGGCAGAGAGATGCCCAACAGGGAAAAAAGTGCCCCTACACTCTCCCCCGCCAGACGCCTCCCCTGCCCCGCTCTGGCCCAGCACTGCAGGCTTTGAGGTGGCAGTCCTGGAGGGGGACCCCCGCTGACGACCGCAGGGGGCCCGGGGTCGCTGGCCCAGGCCCCGCGAGTTTCCGAACTCGGCGCCTCCGGGGCCCGGGCGGACCCTCGGCACCTGCCAGGCCAGGGGCGCGGGCAGCGGGAGGAGCGGGACTGCCTAGAACTGGGGCAGCCGCGCCGCACAGGAGCAAAACAAGAGCACGCGCACCTGCCGGCTCCGCCCCGCCCCTGCGCGCCGGCCAATCGCGGGTCGTGGGCGGGGCCGGCGCAGGCGGGTCGTGGGCGGGGCCGGGACCCCAGCTGCGGCCGGAGCCGGAGCCAGAGTCCTCGCCCGGCGCAGCCGCCGAGCCTGAGGCGAGCGCAGCCTCTTGCCCGCCGCCCGCAGCCTCGTCCCCGCCGCCGCCGCCGCCGCCCCCGGGGCATGGCCTGTCTGACGGCCGCTTTCTCGGTCGGCACCGCCATGGTGAGTGAGCTCATCTTTCGGCCCCGGGGCTTGGTTCTGTTCTCTAGGAGAATAAGAAACGCACAAAGACCCGCACCCGCACCCTGACTCCTGTCCCCCGAGCCCCGGGAGAGGCGCCCGACTCCCATCGCCCCCCAGCCCTGGCTACCTGGCTCCTCGGGATGCCCCTTGCAGCCGAGGATGCGGGGAAGGCGGAGGGGCCGGGAGAGGCAGGGAGGAAGGAGGCCAGCAGCCCCACAAGTGTACTGATGGCCTTGACCTCGTCTGCTTCCGGTGAGGGGCCTGGGGCCTGGGGCCCCGGAGTGTACTGGGGCGGGGCGGCAGCCTGGGCCAGAGGGAAAGGGGGCCCCACCCCTCTGCCGGCGCGTGCGGCCAGAGCCTGGGGAGCGGGCGCCCCTCGCGCTACTCTCTCCAGAGCACCGGCACTGTGTGAGGTGGGGGGGGGGGGGAGGCGGTGGAGAGCCGGAGCCCGTGCTGCCCCTTCGCCCTCGGGGGACAGCCTCTCCCGGACCTGCTCAGGAGGGGGCGGCGGAGTCATGGGGAGGCCGATGAGGGGCGAGCCTGGGTACCTCTGGCCACATTTCTGCACCCTATAGAGAGAATAGGATGGGGACAGAGGCACGCATCTCACTTTTCCCAAGGGTGCCAGCTCCGTAGGGGGACCACCGGCTGCAGGCGCATTCTTTGCTAGACACTATTACAGTAAGACCTATTCCTCAGAGCGGTCAAGAGTCTCCTCTTGCCCCTTTAAAACAGCCCCATAAAGTCACATTAGGAAAAACAAACAAACTAACCATCGTCTCACCCATCCTAGGGCCTTTCATTTCTCTGCCTAGCACGCCAACACTGCAGTTAGGTACCCCGGGGCCGATTTCAGGTCATCTAAAGTACAAATAGAAAGCATTCCGTATTCCAAGCCCTCTCGCCCTGCCCTCCCTATCCATCCTCCTTCTATCGTTTGTCTATGTATTTACTATCCTGCTAGCTACTTCCCCGTGAGCTGTAACCCCACCGTGCACATCGGTTTTCACCTCCACCCCTCGCCTTTATTTCATTTTTAGCATCCTGTATTTGAAGTCAGCAGGGCTCAGCAGGATTTGACCGACAGTTACCTCTTGCCGGGAGCTCAAGAGAAAAAAAAAAAAAAGTAGCCGGGTTTCTGCGCATGCTCTGCTCTGACAACTGCATCCTATGATTCCAGACAGGTTACTGTAGAACATACCAAGCCTCGGCAGCTCATTATATAATGATTTTGTGTAAACCGATAGAATGGGGCCTCGGACACATTAAAGAGGTTGGTAGAGCAGGAAAAAGCCACGGGCAGGGGGACCCACAGGCCGGGTCCCATCTCTGGGCATGTTCTGCCTTTAAGACTTAGCTTCTTCCATATAAGAGGGATCAAACAATGAAAGAGGCAGTCCCCTTCTCATGACATTTGCTTTCATCTGGTTGCATGTTTGGGTAACACTTGGCCATTCTTCATTTTACCCGCGTTCATTTATTTGGGATTCCTAAATGATGGTGGTAATGGAAAATGAAGGAGGTTAGTATTGTTAGTTGTGGGCAAAGAAAGTTTCAGGTCTTGGAGAGACCGGGTATAACTAACTCTTGAACGCCTTTCAAAGCTGCAAAAGTAGCTCATACATGTGAGACAATAACGAATCAGAATGGTTTAAGGTACAGGTGTTTTTATGTCAAGATATTTTGGATGTTGCGTTATGGTTTGAGACAGCCCCAGAACTCAGGTGTTCTGTTCGTGTGGAGGTGCTAAAGGCTGAGCTCAATTTCTTCAGAGAATGTTGTTTTGTGTGAAAACCATTCTCCCTGAAAACCTTGTGCTTTTTTGTTTTTAATTTTAAAAATTCTACCCAAGTCATAAACAGAGCCCTTGGGAGATACCCAGGATCCTAAACTTTGCTCTGCGGCCCAGCCCGGGGCTGGCTGCCACGTGTGAGTCTGGAGAAGGTGCCTTGGAGGATGGAGGAAGCACCCACATGGTGTTTCAGAGTCCCTGCGCTGGGCTGGGCAGGGCAGGCAAGGGCTCTCAATGGGACTGGTATTTGGGGCTGTTGGAAGCCAGATTTTGGAGACAATGAGGGCACTCTGAGTGACCATGCCAGTGACCTCTACCCTTTGCTTACTCAAGGGCGTGACGTTTGGGTTCTTTTCCCTTAGGCAGTGGCCTCGAGGATTCTGGACCAGTACGTTTTCCTCTTATGTGCCCAGGGTCCCAGGGAGGGATCTGCCCTTCAGCTGCAGGGTCTGCTGGTCTAGGTGGGCACCGTAGCTGGCAGCAGTGAGAGAAGTGAGAGAGAGCGCATGCCTGGAGCCTGCGGGTTCCTCTTGGCTTTCCTCCCTTCCCAAGATGCTGTGGGGAAAGTTTCGATCTCCAACTGGACTTCCCTGGTTAAAGAGAGTGAAGCAGCCTCACAACGGCTCAGGGGCTCTCTGACCATTAGAGACCGCCCCCCAGCTAAACAAGCGTCTCAATATATTAGCATTCAAATGGAAATCGGTGCCCAAGAAAACATTCTTACCAGCAGCAGGCAGGACCGGTCCAAATAGGGTCTCCTCCGCATTCTACACCTGTGAATGAACTCACTAGTATTTACCATTTATTATGCAGCACAAATTGTGTGTGGAAGGAGAGGTCAAAGACAATGCTTCGGCAAGACAGGGAAGCAAACAAAGAAAGGGAAAGAATGGGGAGGGAGGACGTATTTGTTTCACCTTTCATGAACTCGGGAGGCTAAGCACGAGCTTAGCTGTAACCTACATCGCCGGCGGCTCTCCTCTGAGGATGTGTTTCCAGAGAGCTGGTCTCTTTTGGAGTGACAGCCACTGCCACCCATCAGACAGGATTTCAGGATTTTATTAAGTGGACACCCATGGCGGAAAGGTGGGTGATGGCATATGCACCGCTTTGGTGTCGGTTGCTTTGGGGGTAGGGTTGTGTGGTCCCCCATTCTCTTGTGGATTTCCCTGCAAGGGACGGGGTCTGGGGTGACCCAGGGTCCACTAGAGCTTTGCCTACAGAAAGCCACGCAACGTCCCGGCGCTGCTGGGGACTGTTTGGGAGGAGCCGTGCAGGCAGGGAAGCCGCACAGAGCTGGACCCCAGCTTGGCTACTGCCTAACGGTGGGGTCTCAGGCAGGCGAGGTCGTCTCCTTGTGAAATGGAGTGGAAGAGAGTCATACCCCACCCGGCCCCCGGCCCCGGAGAGCCGTGGAGACGGAGGAGGAGTAACCTGTGCAGTCTGGAGCTTAACGAGCGCGCGCTGTGAGTGTGCATTGCTGAATGAATAGTCGCTACTGTTCATAATTGCTTACCTACTACGCGGGAGGCATTAATGCAAAACTGTGAATAGTAAGTACGGGCCTCTGGCTGCACTCTCTCGCTCCCAAATCAGTTTACTCCCCCAGCTTTGCCCCACTGGCCCGTCCCCTTGTCCCCTTGTCTCCCTCCCCACTGCCCCCCGCTGCTGAAGGCCACGCACCCTCCCCACTGCAGGCGGCTGCAGGAGACGGTTCTCACCGGCCCGCTGGTCTGCCACTTCCGCCTTGAGATGCCTGCGCGACCCGCAGAGACCTCGGGATAAAGTGCACATCCCTGAACAAGCTTTGCAAGCCCTCCACCGTGCGGACCCTCGCTAGTCCCACCTTGTTCCCAAAGCCCCTCGCCCCTCCCCAAATCAGAGCTCCAGCCCGTGAATTTCAGATCTCCAGATGTTCAGATCTCCATATGTTCCGCTTTCTTGCTGCCGAGGCTTTGCACACACTGTTCCCTCACAGGGAATGTCGGTCGTGAGCGAGCGCCCCTTCCCCACCCCACCTCGCTAAGCTCAGCTTACAGTTTATTTCCTCCGAAACGCCGTGTATCCCCACCCAGGGCCCCCACTGCATTGCGTGACCCTCGTGGGTCCCTGCATCGTCTTGTTCTGGCTCTTGCCCCTTGGTGTTGAAACTGCTTGCGGCCCAGTCTTGGCCTTGCGCTTGCTGAGGCCACAGGCCATGTCTGTCTGGCCAGGGCTTTTATCTGGGCTGTGAGTGAGTGAGAGGATAGATAGGCTTGGAGTCTAGACAGGCACGTCAGACCCTCATCATAATCCAGGTCTGGCATCTGCTCCAGCGTCCCTGTATTCGTGTAGGCTTCATTAAAAAGCGAAGACCCGACCTGTCCCTGGGCTAACTCAGGGGTTGACGCGAGTGGTGGGTGCTGGGGGAGAGTGTGGGTGGTCCAAGGTGGTTGGAGGTGGAGGGGGCCACGCCCTGGGGAGGGGCTGCTGGGAGCTCCCGCCCCCAACTGAACACAGAGCAGTTGGCTCTCCCGGCAGAGCCCGTGCCCCGGCAGGACGTGGGTCTGGAAGCAGATGTCTCACCTTTCCAGGTGGGGGTGAGGATGGACTTTGGCGACCAGGCCTGGTGCTAACTATCTCACCCATTGCTCTGTCCACTACCCCCCACCCCCACAGCAAAGCCAGGATTGGGCGCTTCCAGGGCCCCTGTGGAGTCAAACGGGGTTATAACCCTGGGACAGCAGCTCGTGTTTCCCAAGAGCAAGACAGGTGGGCCCAGGGATGGCATTTGGCGCTGCTCTGGGTGCCGGAGCTGCAGGTGCACGTTCTTACCCTCAGGTCCAAGCCAAGAGCGTGCTGAGCTGGGGCAGGGTCTCCGGTTGTTCCTTCAAGGGGCCCCGACGCAGAAGGCACCAGACAAGCCCGATGCAGAGGCCACGCCCTGCAGCGCCCTCCCGGGAGCAGGAGAGGCTCGTTCTCAGCCCAGGCTCTGAGGAGGCCCGTTCTCAGCCCAACACAAACCTCCCCAGTTACGTGGAGGATATGCACGGACCTACTTCTGCTCGTGGTTGAAGCATTTCTCGTGCTCGGTGCCAGCGGCAAACCAAGATTAATTTTGTCAGAGTTTTACTCCGCACTTTAATTTTTAGCCACAGAATGTCATAGTCAGTGAGCCAAGTTTTGATGCGGTTAAGCTTTCCAGAGGTAGGAGATGCCTGGGAGGTGTGTGTGTTGGGTGTCTTTTTTTTAAACGGCAAAGCAACGTTTTCAAACAGCACAAGAACCGGAAACCCCTGTGCCCACATCTCCCCAGCCCCCTATTTGTGTTTTAAAGATTCAAAACCTCCAAATCGTCCGGGATTTCCACGATGGAAATAATGTGGAATAATAATAATGGAAATTCTCTTCAAGGTTGCAGTCACGTACCCTCAAGAGGCCACTCGAACGCGGGGAGGGCTTGTTTCGGTCACTAGAGCTGCTGGAGTTTACAAGGATGTTTATGGCTGATCCGCTCTCTGGTTTCGTTTTAGCTTTTTGTTAGAAACAATAACAATCAAAACGCCATCAACGTTAAAGAAATACCTCACAACCTGTGGAAAACTAACAGTATGATGTTATTTAGAACAAGTAGCAGCCTGGCAGTGTCTCCCCAGCCCTGCGGCCATCAGAAGGGCCTGAGTTATCCAAGGTGGTTCCCAGTCCACGGGCTCTCCGGATCAGGCTGGCTGCCTTCAACAGTACGGAGGAGTGTCGCCAGAGGCCCACGCTTTTGGCACTGTGGGATGTTCTCTCTTGATTCAAGAGGCAGCTGGAAAAAGCGCAGCACGTTATTTATCCACCCCAGGGTTCTTCTGTGTTTTGGAGGTGCCTAAGGCATATTGACTTGTCCCGCGTTGCCAAGCCATTGGAAAGGATATTCCTTTCTTTGCTTAAATACCTTCGGTGCCTGGCTTATCTGTAACAGTTCAGTGGACTCCCAATGGAAGCTTGGAAAGCCAGTGTAGCCGTGTATTATTAGGTATCCAGGTGATGCCGTGGAAGAGGCACCCGTTTGTTAACATGACTCATACTGGGATCGCTTGCGCCCCTCACTTGATCGTAGAGCTCAGAGCCAGTTCCCTAAAAGTGTCTGTGCCTCAGTTTCCTTGTCTGTATCCCAGAGAAAAACAAATCGACCTTTCCAACACTTCAGTGCTATTATGAAGATACAGTGAGAGAGGAGAGCTGTAAGGGATTTGGAAAATGTACAAGGAAAACACAAAGGCCATCTCCTACAAACCCCATCGGTCCAAGTGGTATCATTGCTCTTGAGAAATGTTGATGAGGTTGCGCCAGGAAGGGACTAAAAGAGCTTCATTGTAAAGCTTTTCCAGTTGTGCATTTCTCAGCAGCCTCATGCATATTTATGGGATTTTTTTAGTGAGTGGACTGCAGGTAGATCATTTTTAGGGTGGCTGGTGTTTATTCTTCGAGACAGGTGATAATATTTACCAGTTTGGGGATGAGATGTTATGATTCCTAACTAAGACGGTAGATCATAGTTTATCTTTAGCAGGTTTTTAGCAGAAGAATAAGCGAGGGCTGGGGAGGAGGAATCCCTCTAGGTGAGCACGCTTCCCGTGATGCCGAGGGCGCCATGGAGGGTGAGAAGCATTGATCGATGACTCTCACTGCTCGATGGCCCTGAGCCTGATCGTGAGTCCCTGTGGCCCTTCCCGTGATGTGACTTATACCTGCTCTTGGGCTTCCTCCCCATCTTTCTAGAATGGCAGCAGTTACTCCGCAGCAATGACAGAGCCCAAGTCGGTGTGCGTCTCTGTGGACGAGGTGGTCTCCAGCAACAGGGAGGTCATGGAGACGGAGCTGCTGAACGGACATCTGAAGAAAGAGGACAACAGTCTCACAGAGGCCCAGCGCCTCTCCTCCCTGCCGCGGAGGGCGGCCGTGAACATCGAATTCAAGGACCTTTCCTACTCGGTCCCAGAAGGCCCCTGGTGGAGGAAGAAAGGTAGGGCGGGGGCTGCTGTGTGCACCCAGAGGCGCGGGCACCTCGGAGGAAGGAGCAGGTTGTTTGGGAAGGTCTGGGTCTGGAAGCTGGGAGGCTGATTCTCTTCCCAGACCCTGGCTCTGCTGCGGCCAATGTATGTAACTGCTTTGTGCCCCATTTTTCCTCACTTATGATACGAACAGATCAGATTAGATGACTCAAGATTCACCGCGTTTGTTGTTGTTTTTTGACTGAAGTAGAGTTGATTTACAATGTTGTGTTAGTTTCAGGTGTGTAGAAAAGTGATTCAGTTATACCTATATATATATATATATGTATGCACTTTTCCAGATTCTTTTCCATTATAGGTTATTACGGGATATTGAATACAGTTCCCCGTGCTACACAGTAGGTCCTTGTTGTTTAGCCATTTTATATATAGTCGTGTGTATCTGTTCATCCCAAACTCCTAATTTATCTCCCCCCCCCCTTTCCCCTTTGGTAAGCATCAGTTTGTTTTCTGTGTCTGTGAGTCACACATTGGTTCTTCAACTCTGATAAGATCACAGAGTCTGACCAGGGTCCATGTGTGCTGGTTTCCTGTCTGCACTCGGAGGGTCCTCTTTACTGGATGCTGTTAACGTTAGTCTTTCGAGATAGGACGCTTTTGTTTAATGTTTCAGAGCAAAGTGGAAGACAGGTGTTTCCTCCCAAGCTTGAAGTGTTGAAAAGTAACCAGTGACCTCTAGTAACCTCTCTGGAAACCAGTCATGGATATTTACAGATCTTGGAAGGACTGTCTCATGGCGGGTGTTGGGGGGCTATCCATAAAAACAGAAGAGATGATGGAGCAGGTGGGATTCGGAGGTCTCGGGAGAGCCACACGCACAGGAGTTTGCCGCCGGCCTGTTGCATGTTAATGGGAATTGATGACTGATGGTATTTTGAGTTTTCTTAGCAATGTGGATGCTCCTTTGCCAGCTCTCGATTTTCAAAGTGTGTGGAGTTAATGCCTCCCTGGGTTGGTACTTCCTTCTCGAGCCTGACCGCCTTCTTCCCGTGGAACTCACTCCTCCTCCCCCGCTGCTCCCTGCGCCTGTCCATCTTCGAGGGGGGGTGACTGGGAGAGGACGCGTTACATATCACCCAGAAACAGGGGCCCTCACTTTCTAATGAATCCTTTAAGACAACTTGAAAATCTGTGAGGGATTGGGAAAAAAGTGACTCAGGTAGCCCCGGAATATCCTGGAATATTGGGGTTGTTTAGAGCTCTCAACTGAAATCTAGATTCACTCCTTCTTCCTTTTTGAAGACGACCCACCAAGACTCACTTGTTTACGTTTCATCTTCCTGCCCCTTATCGCCTTCATTTTGCTTCCTACTCTTGACGGGAAGCAGTCGAGACGGTTGGCGTGGGCGCCTGGAATTCCTTGGAACCATGAGTTTAGCACCTTGATCGACTGGTCCCTGGGGCCTTCGAGCCAAGCTGGTTGTGGGATGATTCTGTGTCTGTTGGCACAGATGGGAACAGATCCCAAACCTTCTCAGCGGCTGATACTATAGCATTGGTACCTGGGACTCAGCATTTTCAGAGTGTGCCAGCCTGTTTTGTTAACAAAGAAATTCTGTGAGAGGCTCAGGGTTGGGCCCATTTGTTTGAGCCTCTTGAAATTTCAACATAAGATTCCAGTCTTTTCCTTCTCCGCTTGAACAAAGATTTTTACCGAAAAAATGCACTGAGTGACCAGGAGGGTGTTGTGAGGTTTTGGCCTGATGGGTCTCGACAGACAAACCGCGGCCGACCTGTGGGCCACGTGGGCGGGTTTCTGTCCACGTGTTACGTGTGGCCTTAGAAACGTGGTCATGATGCTGAAAACGCTTGGATTGGTGTCCTCTCAGGTGAAGGCTTGAAATGCAGAAATGCACATGTTTGAAAACCACGGCAGCATCTTGGTTTGAAATCCAACCCAGCAGGTGTTCGCCTGGGGCTGGCAGGTGAAGAATATCATTTCCTGGTCAGGTGTGCGACTTGCCCACCCTGTGTTCTCTACGTGTTAGAACTGGTCACACTGACGGTCAACGGCGATGGCCTCTTAATGAATGAGGGAGGGGCCGCTACTGTCCATGGCCCGTGGCCTCCTGGGAAGCCCCGCCCAGATGGCTGCCGGATAGACACTTGCCCTGCAGTAACCTGTGTGGGCTCAGGCGGGGGGGCGGGGGGGGGGGGAGTAGAAAGTGGGCCCCAGGGACCTGCCTGTGAGTCAGAGATGGCTAGAGCTGGAGAGGAAGTCGGGCACCATCACTCTGGTGTGTCCAGGTTTTTTGTTTCTCAGCCAACGAGGCCTGACTTCTCTGTCTGGCTTCCTCCCCGCCTCTCCCCCCACCCCAGCGCCTGTGCGCACTTCCCTCTCTGTGCCCCCTCTCCCGTGCAGCCCCATCGTCTCCTCTGTTCTTGGTACCCTCGCAGTTCAGAATTTAGAGGGTTTATCCCTCCCGCACACCTTGAGGGTGTGGGATACTTGTCCACCTGCTGACTGAAGAGAAAGGAAGCCACGTGTGAGGGGCTTGCCCCGAGCCTGAGCTGGGGGTAGGCGGGGGGCTGGGTGGTGGTTTCCGAGTCTGTGGTCCAGCTTGGGCAGCCGGGCGGCGCCTGGCGCAGGGCCTCAGGGTGCCAGGGTCCCCACGGCCATAGGGAAGCAGTGCTGCTTTCTCCAGGCTTGGTGCCCACAAAGGCTTGCCCAGCTGGCAAGCGTTTCCCTCTGCTCCTGGTGGCAGTTTTATATTTCGCGTCACCTCTGTGCGGTGCGCCGCGTGACACCAAGTGTGAGCAAACTCTGGGACAGGAGCTTTTGCTGTTACTTCTCTGACCATATTCGGTTCTGTCTGTATCGAGTCCATGGTTTGTTTTTTTGTTTTTAAATTCAACTCTATGTGCTGAGCTCCTTGTAATGACCACAGTGAAGTGTGGAGTGGAGGACAGAGGAGCCTGAGGGCTGGACTGATTCGCTCAAGGTCGGAGCCAGCGAGGTCCACCACCCAGCCGTCGGATTCCTAGTCCAGGCTTCTCTCCGTCACGAAGACCCCGGGGCGCTCCAGCAAACTCTAGGAAAGTCTTTTTCTCCCAGAACATGGTGCTACAACACAAACTCAACACAGAGCGCTGTAGCAAAGCCTGGCCCTGGGATTAGAATAATATTAAAAACTCCTACACAATTATTTTAGAGAAAGAAGACGGAGAAAGAGAGCTTCTTAATCCTTAGTTGAAAGGTCATAAGTGACTCCATAGCAGTATTTTTAAGAAGGCGATGTCAGGCACTGATTATAATTCTTGAGCTTGACGATTGCCAGGCACTGACTTCAGCACCTAAGAAAACATCTTGTATTTTCAATTGTAGCTCCATTTTCACCATATGATTAATGATGTCTTGAGAGGAAAATCTGGATCGTATAAAAGATTCCTAGTAGACAACACAACTGTGAAAGGAACTGTTCTCAGGAGAAAAAAAGTACACCCCAAGGATGATTTCCCTGGCTTCTGATACAGTCATTACTTTCCCTCGGGGAATTCACTCACGTAGCCTAAGTCGATGGGACAGATGGTTTGGAACAATGTGGGCTCTGGTGCCGTTACACAGACGATTGTGTCGAGGGACGTAGGGGAACAATCTGGTTTGATCGTCCTCACTCACCCCAGTGTGACTTCGTTTGGAAAGCAGCTTTTGCTTCCTGGCTGGTAGACGCTGCAGTGCTGCTGGTGACGTTTAGGACCCCTTGTTAAGCAGAGAATCCACATTGTGAAATGCTGAGGTGGAGCGGAGACAATTCTGCACGCAGACGGCACTCTCGGGCTTTCAGAGCTCGTCCACACGGTGGAGTTAATCGTCTGTCCCCCAAGGAGACTGGAGCCATGTCCATTTATACAATTCAAGCAGCCCTTTGGTCCAGTCGGCTCGGGGGCCAATTCTGTCCGTTCAACGTGTGGAGTACACGAGGTTCAGAGATACATCCCAGGTCACAGGAGCAGGGGAGGTGGGACTGCGAAGTCAGGTCTGGGGGGCTTGAGGCTAGGACGTGACAAGACACCTAGCAAACATCCGGCCCTGACGTGGGCACGCAGCGAGACCATGACGGCACGGCTGTGCCTCACTGCATTTTCCAAAACCACCGGGGGGGGGTGGCCTTGACTGTTACCTCTGACTCATTTCCCCTTTAATCGGCCTGCTTGGATGTCAGTCACCTCTGCCTTTCACAAGGACCCATAAAGAGGTTTCCTAATCCCACGGAGAGGCTTGGCTCTCCCGTCTCCCCGCCAGGGAGGTGAGGCTGGCATGTATGACATGCTTTGCACAAACAGGTGACGCGATTCTTAGAAGTGAAATAACACCTCCCAAGATTATGACCTTGTGGGTTGAGAACGAAAGTAGTCATATCTGAGGGTCTGGAGAGTTTTCTTTACCCTTCCCCAGCCCGGCTGGCGCCTCACCCAGTAACACTCCGATGGAACGGGACAGCACCTCCGACTTTGAAACCGGACCCTCCAGCCTCATCCTTGCCAAATGCCAGGATGGAGTTAAATATTCTGGGCAGCCCCACCTCGGATTATCTGTATTGGTTTGCTTCTGAGCTGTAAAAATGCATTTGAACGCCCTTCTCAAATTGAAGTTTGCTTTCTCTTAATTTCCATGGCAATTTCACAAGGCCTGCTCTGACAGGCTGGCTAAAGTGAGTAGAATGTACCATTAAAATCCCTTTCAGCGATTCCATTAAGGGAAGACTGGATTCCAACCCAGCGCTGGGTGACTTGATCCAACCGACCGGGACAGGGGTGGGGAGGGAAGGCCAGAGCAAGGGGAACTATAGAAATCCCAGAGCAGAGAGGGGGCTCCAGAGGGCAGGCTGCTCGAGTGCAAAGGTGGGTTTATGTTCCCCTAGCATGAATGACTTACTTTTGTACTTCTTGGAAACTATCACTCTAAGGTAGGCTTTCTTTGGGGTGCGAAAGAAATGGCTTTGGATACTGTGCCTTTGTCTTTACCTCTGGCTGTGACTGGTCTTATAGCGCAGTGTGGCAGACCTAAACCTTGCATTTGCCAGGGCTCCCTGCTTGAGGCTGCGGCTTTACACCCGGAGCGCAATGGCCCCGGGTCGCCTTGGCGAACGCAGGTGGCTGGAGAGCTCCTCCCATCCCCTGCCGGGCCAGTTCTCAGGCCCTCAGTGGCTTCCTCTCTGGCCCACTTGGTGATGAGGTCTTCTGGAATAGTTCTGTACCTCCGTCTTCCATGCTCCAAAAGAGGCTTTGAAAAACTGTGGAGGTTGGGCTATAACTCTCAGGACAGATGGATGTAGCGTGACCACGTACAAAACCAAAAGGGTTCGCTAGTTTACAGGCAGAACCCGAACATCCAAGGGGTCTAGGCGCCCCTTCTCCAGCCAGCCCCTTCTCTCCCTTGGAGCACACTGCATGGGAGCCAGACCTTCACCAGTCGGGACCTGGAATCAGGGGTGTGTGATTCAAGTGTGGCTCGATCAGCTCAGCAGCCCCCGTAGACAGGGCACAAGTGGCCCTGCCGACACTGGCCCTTCCGCTTTGCTTCACTGTCAGGCCTCCCCCGTCGCCTTCCGATTGGCAAGGCACAGTAACACGTTGCTATTTTTCCAGAGAGCGTGCCTGGTCTGGAGCCATCTGGCCTCTTCAGTGTGACTTTGCAGGACTGTGTTCTGCTCAGTGGGGGGTTGGTGTCACTATCACTTTTCAAGGACATTCTTGCGACACTCATTTTCACCTGCTGGGGGGGTGGTGCCCTCCTGCCTTCCTTTAGCACCCCCAAACATGCTGACATCTTGACAACCTCACATGCCGGAACTAACTAACGTCCTCTCTTATAAACCAGCACCGAATCCATCAAGGCCAAGAAATAACACAGGGTGACATTCTGCTGAACACGAAACCATTTCTTTTGTCTATAAATTGGCAGAAGAAAATGTTTAGTAACCATACACCTGCTCTTTTTGAGTTCAGTTCTCGAATCAACAGATTTGCTTATTTAAGGAACAAAGGGAACCACGTGGGTCAGATTAAAAAACATTGGGCAAGACGGAACCGTACAAACCAGGGGTTTGTAGGGTGGAGGTACATACTCTATAAAACCCTTGATGGAGTTCCAAAACCTCTACAGGAAAGCTTACATTCAGGTAAAATATCTCTGATACTGCATGGTTTTGCCCCTAATTTGAGAAAAGGCCTCCAGAGGAGTTTTCAGAGTGAAGGATGGAGGCTAATGCACCTGCAGGGACCCGGCCTGACCCACAGCCTTTAGTTTTACTTCTCACTTTGTCAGCTGTGTTGTCGTTGGTCACCTTTGTGCTTGTGGGGTAAAGGGCATCCGGTGTCAACATTAAGACATGCCAGAGTGATTTCAAGACTGTGATTATGTCCAGCGGAGACCTATATTTAGAGCCTGAATCTTGGAGCCCAAAGGGGCCTGGGAGCTCCCTCTTCTGACCCCTCACCCGTGGAGCAGCCCCTCTCGCCCCATGACAACGGGCGGCCGGCCTCTGTCTGGGCAACAGCCAGAGCCTGACATCTCCCTGCGTGGCCAGGTCCATGTTTGCACAACTCTCATTCTTAGAATTCTGTCTGTTGAGCTGAAATCTCAATTCGAGTCATGTTCATTTGTTGATCCAAGTTCTGCTTTTTGGAGTTGCGCAGAACACGTACAATCTTGGTCTTGAAATGAGCTCACGAATTGGGAGGAGAAAAGCCTAACCATGTACAAAACAGGTACATCAAGATCCAGGGCTACCTGGAAAGGAGGAAATAAGAAGCCTGTGGTTCGTGGAGGAGATGAGGTTGGAGTCCTGCTTTGGGAGTAGGTACCACAGTGGCGTCCCTGGGGGCAGGGCAGTGAGCGGGGGCCCTGCTGGATCGTTCTTGGTCTTGGTTGTGAACTGGTAAGGGTGGAGATCAACGGAAAAACAGAACCTGAGTGACTCTTTCTGTTTCTTTCACTGTCATAAGGTGAGCTGATGCACTCAGACAAAAAAGTCCCTCGCCTTGATAGCTCCACTGCCTGTCTTGAAAACGAAACTTTTAGCAGGAATTTTATGGGATTTCTCAGTTTTTATTCCTTCCCTCCCACTTTTTTGGCGGGAGAAGTGTCTATTTTTTTTTTAAATTAAAAATAACTGTTTACTAAGCAAATGCTGTTTGCTTTAGCACATTGTCTCATTAAGTGTTCCCCGGAAAGCCAAGGGCATTATCAGTGTGGACATTACCCAGGAGAAAAGGAGGCTTGGAAGGAGGCAGATCTCAGGTTCAGGCAACGACCTGCCTCTCAACAAGCTCCACTGAGAACCCTTCTCCCTTTTGTCATTTCGCAGGTCCACGTAAGATGAGCTGTTTTTCTCACTTTTTCTTTGCGGTTGACAAACACAACCCCAGACCCTGGCGGCAGCAGGGGTGCCACAAAAGCCCTCCTCATGTGCTGGGGAAGGGGACCCCCAGATTTCCTTCATGAGCTGGGCTGGGGGCAGTCTTGGCTTCCATCGTGAATCAGAACTCGGTCCAGCTGGCTGGGGTCTGTGCGGGGCGCCTCTCCTCGCCCTGCCTCTCCAGGACGGGGTTATCGGGGCCCCTGTCGTCCACCCCTACGTTCCTTCCAAGGGCGACCGGACGGGCTTGTCTCAAAGGAGCGACTTCACTCTGGCCAGTCCCCCCACACACACCCCCCACACCCCACACCCCGCCAGCCAAGAAGGCTCTTCCGCCGGCCTTAAAAATGGAGTAAAAACCCATCTCTTTTCTTGGCCGGGGCGGACGCTGACTCTGCAGGCATGGGGCCCAGAGCGACGTTTGCGCTGTCCCAGCCAAGCGGCAGGGACACACCTGCTTTCAGATATAGATCTGGCTGAGGGTCCGGCAGAAGCTCCCTGGAGGTTTTCGTGCTCCTCGGGAATCCTAAACTTTCAATGGTTGAAAGAGAAGAGCACGGCCAGCCTAGCTGCGGGCCGGGCAGGTGCGCCCCGCTGCGCGTGCGCAGTGGCCGCCGGCCGCCGCCGCCGCCCGCGCCGGGGTTACTACCGGTCAACGCTCGCGGGTAACCTCGGCAGCGCCGCGCGATTGGCTGCGCGCCGGGCGCTGTTGTTAAGCGCGAGAAGAGGACGCCGAGCTCCTAGGTCCGGATGCTGCGGCCCCTCCGAGCCTGTCGGGGTCTCCGCCTACCCCCGACTGGGGCTGCCCTGTGCACAGCGGACCCCCGGGCATGCACTTCCCCCCGCTCCAGCCCAGATCAGACGAACACCTGGGCCCGGAAAGTGGGAGAACCTTTCCAGTAGCCTAATTTTGCTCTGGAGGCATCACTAAAATGCATCTGAGGAATGGAGATGTTTCTTACCCAACGATGATTATTTTGATGTCTTTAAGCATAATTGGGAAACGTCACTGGAATAGAAATAGCACATAGATATTTAGAAAGGCTGTCCTCAGGAAAATGGCTGGCGTCCTGTGCAGCGTCTCAGTCCTTATCGGTTTCATCAGAATGGGGAGGCTTCATGAATTTTCCAGACTTCTATTTAAAGTGGCCAGTGGGGCCATTAGGTCAGGTGCATGCATTTCCCGTGAGACAACCGAAACCTGAATCCTCATGAAATATTCTTGTTTTGCTTTGTTTTAGGTTCTCCCTGTGGGTGAAGTAATGAGAGGCAGGGCCTCCTGGTTTGGGCCAAGCAGATGAAGCAGTCAGCGTTTACAAATGACCAGGGTGGATTTTGGAATCCTGGAATTCCCTTAGGAATCTGGGTGGCAGGTCCAGTAAGTGGGCTGGAATCCAGAGTGTCACGCAGCAAGGCTGCCGCTTCCCGGATCCCTGCTGACTCACTTCCATGCTGAGCGAGTTAGCGAGGCTTAGAGAAATAGCACCTGAACTTTAGGTGTGCTTCCCGTAGCATCCAGTACACAGCGCGCGCGCGTGTGTGTGTGTGTGTGTGTGTGTGTGTGTGTGTGTGTGTGTGTGTGAGAATCCATACATGCGATCATAAATATAAACACGATTTCCCCAAGTTGGACTCCGTTCCAGCGCCTCAAAGGCCTGGGATGCCTTGATGGAACTGGAGGTGTCACGCTTTGCCTCTCCCTGGGAACCAGGGTCTTCCCTATACACCCGGCCGGTCTGGTTCCTATGGGCTGAATTTAGGTGAGTTATGAAACATTCAGTGCCATCATTCATATGGCTCCTGACCAAACGCGAGGAGACCAGGAGCTAATGATTGTTCTTATGAGAACAGTCTTGGGTTTTACTTGGTTGCTTATTTGATTTTGTGAGTGTACAGTTGACATTTTTATAAACCTACCTAGAAAGTATGGTTCTCAATTCTCTGAGACTCACTGACCTGAAGGTTGGATACAGGAATCAGAGATGGTGGTGGGTAACTTTTACACATAAATTCCCTCTTGTGTTTTCCTGAGGTGCTGCTGGTGAGGTGGGTGGAAAACCTTTGGAAGAAAAGAAGGAAGTGCACATTTATGATAGCCGAGACGTTCCATTGCTATAAACAATAACAGTGCTTGTTGCCAACACAAGAACAGACTATATCCAAAAGCTGGTTGAAAAGTGGGGACCCCTGACATTTAATTTCACATTTCATGAGAGTCCCCATTGAGACTTGGAAAGGAAGCTTGTGGGTTTCCTGTTTCTAAGACCTGCATGTCGGCCTGTCCAGAAAATGGTTATGTCCTAAATGGTATGAGAGGGCACTGTCTAATCACGGGCTTCTGGTCTACCCTGTAAGTTGTCACAAATGTGCTGCATGCCTTGGTCCAAACCCCACACGCTTTTCTCGTCTCTGATTTTCGTCTGGCTTAGAGAGGAGGATGACAACTGTCATCTTGTCCCTTTGTCTCTTCTTAAGAGTGTTCTTAGTTTCAGGATTGGATAAGTCTCTATAAGTCTCAAGGTGCTTAGCCTGGCCGAAAGTCTCTCTGTGGGCCCTTTCCTGCTTGTCTCTTTTCTCCGCAGCCACTCTGCATGTGCCAGCCAGCTGGACCTCCTGCTGCAGAAGGGGCTGCTTACCCAGTATCTGTGTGTTCTCTGCCTGGGCCACACCCTCTGCCAGGAACCCTCCCTGCCTCCCCAAGCTGGGGGAAAGCCTGCCTTCATCCATCCTTACCTCCAGGGCCAGGGTCCTTCCTGGGCACCTCCCTAGCCCTCTGCCCTACGATCATAGAACTCAGTGCATGATTTTATGTGTTTCTTCTTCTGAGCTTCCAAGCAGGGGCTGTGTCAGTCACCCCTCATCTCTACCACCTACCCCAGGCTTCACTCAGAGTCGGCACCCTCTAGGTGTCTGCCAGATGAATGTGTGAAATAACAATAATCTGAATCACAGTAGAAGAGCATATGCTTTTCCCCCGGAAGAGGTCTTGGGAGAAGTGGGGAGGAAAAGCAAGAGCCCCGAGGAGATGGAGTGATTTGATCTTCCCTTGCTGTGTCAAGCCCGTGAGCCATCTCTGACTAGCCACGTAGGAAGTGGTTTCTAGGTGCTGCTTCCTTGGGGCAGCTCAAGCGCTGGCCTCAGCTGCAGCGTCGTGGATGGGCAGGCGGGGTGCCGGGCAGTGGGGAGAGCCTGGATTCTGGGTCAGGCAGCCTGCTCTTGAAGCCTGGCTCCACATGGTTTGGGGGCCTCGGTTTCTCATCTGCAGAATGGGGCTGATAAGAGTGCCGGTCTCAGAGGGTCCGAGCCGGGAGTGACTGTGGCCCACGTGCACACAGTGGGGCTCAGTGCCGTTCAGTGTGTGGGTCAAAGGTCTCTGAAGGGTTGGGTTCTTGGCTTCATTAAAGATTTGGCATAATGAATAATAATAAAAATAAATACAGCTCATGCGCAGTAACTTACCCCGTCTTCCCAGCAACCCCGTGGGAAGGTTTGCTTACCCTTGCCCTGTGGTTCAGAGCAGTTAAGCCCCTTGCGCACTTGTCCAGCAGCACAGAAGTGCCGTCTCTTGCACGGCATCTGGGATCTCTCATCCCAATGCCTGGAGCCTCCTGCCCTCCCAGAGGGAGACACAGCTGACAAGCTTCCCTAGAGTTGTTCTCCGAGAGAAGTTCTACACTGTTCCTTCTCTACCGTGCCCTGGGTTTCCTGCTCATGGCGGCAACAGTGAGGACTAAATCAACAGAGCGTTTCAGAGATGTGAGCAAATGCGTCTTGCTAAGACGCATGTGCTTTCGTGGACCAGCTAGGTAGAGTTTTTTTCTATCCGGGAGGCCTTCCAAGAGCTTTAGGTTACCACCCGAGGAGGGCTGCGTGGTCCAGACATTTACATGGAAGCATCTACACTTGTCGTTACTTGATGGAAACTTCCACCGTTGGAACGAGCTACCCACAACCTTACACTTTAGAGCGTGGCCTCAGGAGTGAGGTTTGTGTAGGTTTTACCTTAGGAGGAGGTGAGATTTTATCAGGTGCCGTGCATTTTAGTCTGGTGGCTAGACTTTGACGATTGAAGGTTGAGGATGTTGCACCCGCCGCTCCAGCAGCCGCGCGGGTGTCGGTGGCGAGCGAGGTCTCACCGTGGCAGCGGCGTGGCCAGCACGTGAAGGCTGTTCTCGGATTTGCAGATATTTAACGTGCAATCTCACTGGCTGTAGTTTTGTAGAAAATGTACTTTCCTTCCTTTACGGTAATTCTCAATTAATGTGTACCACGGAGGAGGTTAAGATGAATTGAATTGTACGTGGGGCTTAGTTAACATTTTCCTTCTTTCTCTCTCTGTGTTCATTTTAATAAAATGGTTCCCCGTCTAGCGCCTTTTAGCAACATGCACTCAGCAGAGAAGGGAGTGGGGCTGGAAACGTGGCCTCCAGACTCAAAGAGTCAGGGTTCAAAACCCGGCTCTACCACTTACTAGCTGGGCAACTGGCTGAGTCATGTAACCTCCCTGTAGGAAGGGGTTATTAATAATAATAATAATACCCATCTTATTGGACCAAATATCTTGATAGAGGTGAAGCTCTGTGCCCAACATGTAGCATTTAATAAACAGTGGCTACTGTCCTTATGAATGGTATTACATGGGATATAATAAAATAATAATAGCCTAGAGTCAATAGGATGTTATCATTCTAAAAGTAAGTTGGGGGTAAAATCTGAGGCTTTAGAAATAAAAGAAGTGAAGCTACTGCACAGTTGCGGTGAAGGCTGACTTAGCTGAGCGTCTCCTGGGCGCGAGGGAGGAGGGGGAGGTGTTCGGGACCTCCGGAGGCCACAGGGCTGTAAGTCTTGTGTTAGAGGGAGGGTCCAGCCCTGTGTACCCGCCTTGGGCTGCGAGGCCCCCCAGTGGGCGGAGGAGGATGGCATTGGTGTGACCAGCCTTGCCGGCGTCCCCACCGCCTTGTCATTGACGAGGGAACCGCTGCTGGAGAAGCGTGAGCGACGCTTTCAGGCTTCCTACGAGGGCCACTAGGACCCCGGGCTCCTCCTCTCTGTCCTGCATCCTGTCAAAAGATCCTTGGAGCTCCCAGGTCCACAGGCATTTTTAATGAACTTAAAGCGTTAAAATAGTTCCTTCTTTCACGCATGCGCTCTGCAGCCTTGTCTTCACTGAGAACGAGGTAGTGTCATCAGACAGAAATCTGATGAGCTTGGAGGCTGTGGTGTGGGGATCCTGCAACCAGGACTCGCATCCGGCCCAGATTAAGCCTGCTCTGCATCTCTGGGGACAGCAGACGGCCGCGACAAGTGGACACCACACTCGCGCACGCAGGGCCGTGCGGGGTGAGTCCGCTGCTCTGCGACTTTGTCAGCATCGCGGGGGTGGGGTGGCCACGTGGGCAGACTTCCCAGCGGGAATCGGGGGCCCGGGGGCCTGTGATGGCCAGGAAGGAGGACGTGGATCTCTGGGAGGTTCGTGACTCTGCCGCTCAAGGACTTGCTCTGAGAGCCCTGCCCACGTCCAGAAGTGACTGGACTCGGAATGCGAGAGCCGAACGACCCGGCCGGGCCCCCCAGGTTCCATGAAAACCTGTGCAAAGTGGCCTTCTTGGTTCACATGACGTCAGTGAGCTTGCTGTAGGCTGAAGGGGGACACATCAGAGCTGTGTTTCTGGGGGGAGTTTGAAAATCCATAGGGTTTGATAATGTTATACTGTTTGGTAAATGATTCCATTGTATGGAGAAGACCCCAGGGTGCTTCGGTCACTTTTTTTTACAGATGTGCCTGCCATGGACAGTACAGCGGAGCCAGATACATCCCTAAGGAACGTGGGGCAGTGAGGTTTTCTTTTATTTTGTGCAAAGTTATCAAAGCACGTGCTACTCTTACTGCTGTATTTGGACTTTCTGTGTTCCCATTAGGGAGCAGTGGCTTTTCAAACACGGTGCTGTGAGAGGGGAGGAGGGTGCTGGAGCAGTTAAGGGCAGCGACGCCTGGTACCCAGAACCGGATGGTCAATCTGGGGATGGAGAGAAGTGCCGAGAGGTAAGGGGTGAGTTTGCTGCTGGGAGGAGGCCGACCTCTCGGGGGGGCTCTTTCCCACCTCACACGTCCACAGCTGCTCTCAGAGCTGGTGAGGGTGCGATGGCCCAGGAGGTGGCACTTTGGCTGTTTCATGCCCCCAGAAGCTGACGTGGCAGGAGTCCGTCCCAGTGAGCAGCGGTCCCAAACCGGAGGGTGACCGGCCCCCTGCCCTGCCCCGGGGCTCCTCTTTGGGGGTCTGAGGCTGGCAAGCCTCGGTGTGGCCAGCAAGTGCCCAGTGACACTGATGCCGGCCTGGGGACCCTGCTCCGAGAGCCGCTGGGGTAGAGCAGAGAAGCTGGCGGGCACTTGAGAACCACACTTGACCTTTGAAACGCCGGAGCCGGAAACGGCCCTGCCCGCACAGTCGGCTTCCCTGGGGATGAGGGTCGTGGGACAAAGATGCAGACCTTGCTTCGTGGGAGATGCAGGGCCAGGCATAGCTTCTGAGCCCCCCACTCTGTGGACTTGGGGAGCCTGCAGGCCCCTCCCCTCCACAGCGACCCGTAGAAGTTCACTGTCCCTCAAGGCGTCTCTGTGCTTCCAGACGCTCGATAACGAGGCAGCAATGCCTGGATTCAGCCATTTATTTATTTATTCATTTTTGGCCGTGCCTTGCGGCTTGTGTGATCTTAGTTCCCTGGCCAGGGATTGAACCCGGGCCCTCGGCAGTGAACGCGCAGAGTCCTAACCACTGCCCCACCAGGGAATTCCCAGGATTTAGCAGTTTATACCATTATTTAAGGGAGCACAGATTGTATTTTTGTCTTCATCTGATCCAGAGAACCGTGTTCTAGGTACCCACCCTTGTGTGTGTGTGTGTGTGTGTGTGTGTCTGTGTGTGTGTGTGTGTGTCTGTGTGTGTGTCTGTGTGTGTGTGTGCATGCTCCCTGGTTTGCAATATCATCTGTGCGGGATAAAGAAGATAAAGTTTCCTTCTGCTTATTTGCAAAACCTCGTCAAGCCCCCAAGTAAAGCTGTGTTGATCTCTTTCGCCATCCGACTCATCCCCTGGCCGGCCCCGCTGTGAAGTCTGGGGAGAGGGCTGGCGGGAAGGGCTCCGCAGCACTGCTCACACAGACGGCGGGAGGGCGGTCGCAGGAGCCACGTGCACGCGCCCCTCCCCTGGCTCCCCTGGCCGTTCTCTTTCCTTGTCTGTGAACCTCCTCATCTTTGCCTACAAGAAGAGTTGTCCTCTTCTGGCTAAAACCACACAGCAAGTAGCAAAATCATTCGCAGAGGCTGGAGCCTGCGGTCAGTCTGGGGTGGGGAGAGCACGGCAGGAGCAGCTGCGGGGCTGGTGGGTGTCTAGGCTGGGCCGTGGGCCCCGAGCCTCTCCGTCCCCTCCCGGTGCCGTGTTCTGACATGAGCCTGTCTGAGCCCTTCTCTCGGGGTTTCGCATGTAGTGATACCCGGTCACTGCAGAATAAGGTCGGCATGTCCACAGTCCTCTGCAGCAGCTCCAGGGACCAGATAGGAAACACGGGCAGCTGATGTCCCGGGCTCGCCAATCCATCGGCACATCCGAAAGGCCTCGAAAGTCTGTCCTCTGACGCACCGGGACCCACAGCCTAATGGATGGCATTGTCTTACTTTGTGATCACCACTCTCTTTTTGGTAAAGAACTGGAGCCTCTTCCTTGTCTCCCAGATGGCAGATTCTGAATTGCAGTGAGAGTAATTCATGAATTTTATTTTATTTTTTTGCGGTACACGGGCCTCTCACCGTCGCGGCCTCTCCCGCTGCGGAGCACAGGCTCCGGACGCGCAGGCTCAGCAGCCACGGCTCACGGGCCCAGCCGCTCCGCGGCACGTGGGATCTTCCCGGACCGGGGCACGAACCCGCGTCCCCTGCATCGGCAGGCGGACTCTCAACCACTGCGCCACCAGGGAAGCCCCTAAACTTACCTTTTTTTTTGCGGTACGCGGGCCTCTCGCTGTTGTGGCCTCTCCCGTTGCGGAGCACAGGCTCCGGACGCGCAGGCTCAGCGGCCACGGCTCACGGGCCCAGCCGCTCGGCGGCACGTGGGATCTTCCCGAACCGGGACACGAACCCGCGTCTCCCGCATCGGCAGGCGGACTCTCAACCGCTGCGCCACCAGGGAAGCCCTCATTCATGAATTTTAAAAATTCTACTTGGAGCACAGAGGTGTCCTAGTGGTTTGACCGTGAGCTTTGTGCCTCTGTGCTAAAGCGAGGGCCTGTTTCCAGGAAATCCTTCCCCTCGACACACAAATAACCGACTCTACGAAAAGCTTGGAAAACACCCGCTGAGAGCTGACTGTGACCTTCACCCCTGGGAAAGCACCTTCCCTTTGAGGGGGGTGGCCTTCGGCAGAGAAAACCCCAAACTTGCTGGAGAAACTTCAGGTTCAGAGAGAGTCATTCCAGGAGGGGGAGGAGAAACCAGAAATGTGGGCGCCCTCATTTCCTGACTCACTTGTGGAGGGTGACCTCCAAGGACGGCTACCCTGTGCCTGGCGGGTCCTGAATTCCCCAGTCACTGGCCCAGCTCTGCCCTTCAGGTGCCTCCCGAAATTCAGCCCCATCCTAGGAGCTGGTTTTCTGGGGTGTGTCCTCTGGGGCTGCCCCTGGGCCTCCTCCAGTGAATTCCACATGCCCCGTGCTTTGTCCCGGAGGGTGTAGGATGAAGCCGACTTCAGTATCAGAAGACTTTTTTTTTTTTTCCTGGCTGCATTGGGTCTTGGTTGCTGTGTGCGGGCTTCCTCTAGTTGCGGCGAGCGGGGACTACTCTTGGTTGCGGTGCGTGGGCTTCTCATTGCGGTGGCTTCTCTTGTTGCAGAGCATAGGCTCTAGGCGTGCGGGCTTCAGTAGTTGTAGCGCAAGGGCTCAGGAGTTGTGGCGCACGAGCTTCGTTGCTCTGCGGCGTGTGCAATCTTCCAGGACCACGGCTCGAACCTGTGTCCCCTGCATTGGCGGGCGGATTCTTAACCACTGTGCCACCAGGGAAGCCCCAGGATCAAAAGACTTTTGAAAGTCCATAGATGGAAGAACCAAAGAAAAAGGGGTTTATGTAAAAACTTGAGCCTTTCTGTTGGTTTGTGGATAAGCCTGATTCACAAGGGAGACGTTAGTCTGGGGTGTTTGTAGTCATAAAAATTACAAAGACACCGGAAATTGCATTTTTCTCCAGTTGACTTTAGGCATTCGGGCCAGATAAAGGGATCACCCAATGAGGGAAGCAGGACACCTTCATCCTGATTTGCTTCACGACAGTGACATTGCCTGGGCGAGGCGCTCTCGCGGACACCGGGGTCCTCTCATTTGTAAGCTGGGCCACACATCCTGCAATCTGGCCCAGATGAGACGGGCAGCCGGGGGACAGGACAGATGGCAAAGCAGAAGCAAAGACAAGCCGAGTGCCCTCGTGGGAGGGAGGCATGGAGAGATCCGGGGAGAGGGATTGGGCCGGCCAGGCGGGCGGATGTCCCGTCAGGGCAGGGGCGAGAGTGGCTCGGGAGGGGAGCCCCCTCGGGTGGGAACTAAGCTCGCTGGCCAAACTCTGGGGGAAGCCAGGCGATCCAGCATTTCCCGTCTGTTTCTGAGCACCCCGTTTCTCGGAGGCACCCCCACATCGGAGTGTCTTGTTGGAGCTCTGACGGCTGGCAGGCGGGGCTCAGGGCGGGGAAAGTGCTGGTGGGGCCGCGAGAGACGCCTTGCCTGCGTCCCTTCCACAGAATGTCCCGGAATGAGATCAGGAACGGCAGCCCTGGGCAGGAGCCTCCCAGGGGGCCCAGGACCGTGGGACACCTGTCACCGGAGGCGGTAGCAGCTCTGGGAGGGGGGCAGGAGCCGATGGCCGGGGGCGGGAGGTCGCTGTCCCACCAAGTAGCTCCCACCTCTGGGCAGCTCACTGGCTCGGCGGTCAGCTTCCAGACTTGCGAGGCGGCAACATCTGAATTTGCCATCCAAGCACTTGAGAGGAATTAATATGGGGGTTTTTAGAGGCTGTTGGCTCGAGGGGAAATATAGTCATCAATGGCTATAAGATAGCCTCTAAAAGGAATCATTACTATCGAGACATTTTTCACCTGAGATATTGGCAAAAACAATAAAGCTGTTCTAACGATTTGCCTGAGAATATGAATATTTGCATAAATGAAGCTCAGTCCAGTGCAAGGAGAGTACACAGAGCCCCTGTGACTGAGAGAAAAGCCATCAGGCACAGCTTTTCCTCACCGACATAAAGGGACGAAATACAACTCCGTGAGCTTTTCCGTTCCTCTTTCATAAATTTGCCTCGCAGGAAGGAAGGACTGTAGCTTCAAGATACAAGAGCGTGTGCATATATTTGTGCTTGTATTTATAAATACATCCATGTGCGATTATATTTATATATGAGTATGTTTTTAAGTTAGGAAAAGCTGTTAAAGGTCCCTGTAGTTGTCTTCTCATTTTATAGAGTAGAAAACCACGTCGCAGGTTGAGAGATTTTTGGTTTAAGATAAACCAGCGTTTAAGATCAAGTCCTATGACTGCCACATCTAAATTTGTGTCTTATATACATGTATTTATTTTGTTCTGAGTGAGAAAGTGAAATATTGATGATTCTCCTGTCAATACTAAAGCCTCATGTAAGCAGATTAGGATAAGTCAAAAAACGTCAAACGCCTAGAATTACAACAGAGCCACAGAGCTGTAGCCCTTGATTTTACAGTGACACTGGGGCAACCTTGTACTTCAAATTAGTCATGAGCGTCTAAGGTACGCATTTGAGGGATTATAAACTCTCAAGAAGCGATTTCTAGCTGAGCCTCTTCCTGCTTCCTGTTGAGTTTGCTTCTCTCTCAGTGTGAGTAATTTTCAAGGTAGAAAATATTTGAATTTTTTTTCCATTTCATTCTGTGGGATTAAGCATCTGTCATTCAACATGTTTTTATTTTAATTATCTGTCATCAGCAAAGTACTTTTGCTGAGTGTTGGGGAGGAAAAAGTGGAGGAACCATGGCCCTCAATGAGCTTCTCTTTGGCACGGAGAAGGTCTCTGGGCATTGGGAGGGGGGACTTGGATGACCTGGGAAGACAGGACACAGATGCAGTTGGTGAGAGGAAGAGGAGGGGCCTGGAGACAGAATGTCCGGGGAGAACAGAGGCAGCCTCTTTATTTTATTTTATTTTATTTTATTTATTTTTTTGAGGTACGCGGGCCTCTCACTGCTGTGGCCCCTCCCGTTGCGGAGCACAGGCTCCGGATGCGCAGGCTCAGCGGCCACGGCTCACGGGCCCAGCCGCTCCGCGGCACGTGGGATCTTCCTGGACCGGGGCACGAACCCGCGTCCCCTGCATCGGCAGGTAGGCTCCCAAGCACTGTGCCACCAGGGAAGCCCAGGCAGCCTCTTTAGAACAGAAGGGTTGTGGGAGCGACAAGGAAGGACCCTGCTGAGGGCTTGGCTGTGGAGTTGAGATTTGGTGCTGGGAGAGGTCAGTGGTGCTTGGTGATGGAAACGGGCTTTCCGGGGGCTGCCTGATCAGGGTGCAGGGTGCCTGGGAGGAGAGAGGCTGGAGGCCCCTAAAGGGTGTTTCACCACGATTCGGGTGAAGATCTTGGACTCGAGTGTGATGTTGACTGAAAAAAAATGCACAACCTAAAGGTTGAGAGTTGATTATTTGGTGAGCTTTCTGAGGACTCATGCCTGCCTAGGAGGCAGCCTCCCAGATGGCTCCACAGAGGTCAGGGAGGAGCCAGGATATAGAGGAGTTTTTGCGACAGGTAGCTGGACCGTCAAAAGATTACTGCTAATTAAAGAAAACCAGACATCTCAAGTTAATGCATTTAGTGCTTTTCTATGTATGGGAAGATGCTAGAGTCTGGGCTCGTGGAAATCGTTCCCTGCATAGGCACCATAGCTCCCTGGGGCCGGCATCCTGTTCTTCCCCATCCTGAGTCCCCTCAGGACGCAAGGTTGGGGTCGCCTGCAGTGGACGCTGGCTTCACGGCCACAACATCCTTTGTTTACTCAGGCGGCCGGTGACACTCTTCATCCACAGTGACAACGGGGTGGTGGGTTGAATGGTGACCCTGAAAAATGATGAGTCTATGTTCCAACCCTGGACCCTGTAAATGGGACCTTACTGGGAATAATGGTGTTGGCAGATTTATTAAGTTAAGGATCTGGAGGTGAGATCATCCTGGATTCGGGTGGACTTGAAATCCAAGGACTAGGTCTTAGGGGAGAAAGGGACACTCTGAGCTAAAAAGACACAGGGACACAGGGCAGAAGGCAGGTGAAGACAGAGGCAGAAATTGAAGATGCGGCCACCAGCCAGGGGGGGCATGGAGCCACCAGAGCTGGAAGAGGCAGGAAGGACCCTCCCCTCGAGCCTTTGGAGGGAGCGCGGCCTCGCTCACAGCTGGATTTCAGACTTCTGGCCTCCAGTCTGTGAGAGGATACATTTCTGTTGTTCGAAGCAGTGGACTTTGGAGTAACTTATTGAGGCAGCTCCAGGAAACGACTACACGAGAAAAGAAGGGATCAACATTTTGACAAAGAACCTTACTGCGGAGCGTCGGGGAGGATGTAGAGGGAGCATATGCTCTTCTTCCACGGGTGTGGAGGGGTGCAGCCCCGGAGCACGTATCTGGCTTTGTGAAGTCAAGTCAAAGACGCATGCGCTTGGTGACCCGGCACTTTCCCTCCTAGGTGCGTGCAGTGCCGTCGTGTGTTTTTCGTAATAGCAGAGAGACTGGAGACACAGCCCAAATGCTCATCGAAGGAAGAGTGGGTAACAAGCGGTGCTTAACTCCGCGGTGGAACATTGTAGAAGCGTGAAAGAAAAGGAGCACAGTCATCGCATCGACAAGAATGAATCTTACAGACAAAATAAAGCGGAGAGCAGGAGAAAAGCAACTCTTGGAAGACACACGTTATGACACCATTTATATAAGTCCCCCAAACGTGCAAAACTTTAGTGCTTTTCTAGAGCGCTTTTCTAGATACGAGGAGATGCCAGAATTGGGCTTCTTCTTTCCCTTGCTGGCAAAATTATTTAAGGATAAATACAAATGTGACACAATAGAGACAACAATAAGGGAAGAATACAATTCCAGACAATGGTGACCTTTGGAGTGAGGCAGGGGACTGAGATCAGGAGGGGCACAGCGTGTGTCTTCATTTATTTTTCTTCTTTAAACCTCACAAACATGCAGTCTGCGTTAGAGAATTAGCAGAGTGTCAGGTATGGGCTTAGAGCCCGGCTGCTTGGTGTTAAATTCTGGCCCTCCCTCTGTTAGCCGTGGTACCTGAAGAGAGTTATTTAAGCTCTCTGTGCCTCCGTGTTCTCACCTGTGAAATGGGGATATTAAAGTCCGTGCCACACAGGGCTGTGGTGAGAAGCAAAGTTAATGCCCGTGAGAGCTCAGAACAGAGCCGGGCATAGTGAGCCCGGATACCCGTCGGCCGCTGTAGCTGTCCTCACATCATCGTCACCACCTTGTAAACGTAAAGTACGCTGACATTAAAAAGGGAAGGGACGGGACCGTGCAGAAATGGGGTGAGTGCACGGGGGCGGTGGGGGTGCTGACCGGCAGCCTGGGTGACCAGGAACCACAGGAGGCAGTGACACAAGGTGAAGACGGAGGGGCGAGGCCTGGCAGGAACTGATGATTCCGTTTGGGTGGTCGGCGTCCTCCTGGGGCGAGTGCCGCCACTCTGTTGGCCGCAGCAGGAGGGGCCCTGCTGAAGGCGTGTTCCCAGGGGCAAAGCAGGGGCTGGAGCTGAGCTGGGACTTGGCGGGGTCTGGCCCTTCCGGTCACGTTTTGAAAGCATTTAAATGGACAGGAGGCAGCTTGAAACCCAGTTCACCCTCCCCGTGCTGCTGGGGGCTGCGTCGTCCTCTGGTCTCCTCGGGGTTCCCGTGGACGTCCCGCCCCGTGAGGGTGGCTCTGGGCTCCCCCGGGAGAGGCAGCTGCGTGCGGTGGCGCTCAGGCGTTGAGAAGCCACACTCAGGCTCGGTCCTTGGAAGTGGCGCCTGAAGCTGGGCACTGGGGCGTCTGTGGGAATGAGTCAGGGCCCTTCAGGAGAAACGCCTCCTCCCGGCCTGCTCCTGGGTTCCCCCTGTGGCTGCTCTTGGTCCTCTGGGGTCACTCGTGGTGTCAGCAGAAGGTGCGCTTGCCCGCATCAGGGTCTCTCACACGGTACCGCGAACCGAGGCCGGTTCTAGGCCTCGTGCTCACCGAACTGAGGATAACACGAGCTCTTTTGTCCCTCTCGCGCACAATTTTACCTTTCCTCCTATCACGCCTCATCGCTGGCTTGGGGGTTTGTTCAGGAGTGGAAGGCCTGCTCCGGGTACCTGGCAGGAGCGGGGCCGCCAGGGGGAGACCCGCCAGACACCTGGGAAGGGGGATCACGGCCGAGCCGATAAGTACTCTGCTGCCAGCAGTAGATGCGATCGCACCCAACGTCCGTCACAGTGACTCTGGCCTGATGGGCACCCACTCGGTGCCACAGGCTCTGTCCCCGCCCGACACACGCTGCCTTGTTTACCCGCCTACAGCCCGGATGGAGCCGGGTCGCCCTTGCCTTGCAGGGGAGGAGCCTGGGGCCCGGGGGACTCTGTCACGGGCCCAGGAGGGAGGCGGGCACATGGGACCAGCTGGTTTGCCTCCGGGCCTCCCATTGGGACTCTGCAGGGGGCGAAACGATGAGTTGGCAAGTTGAACAAATGGATGAAAATGGCCCGGTTGCTTTGGAGGAAGAAGCCATTGCTTTGGGTTTGTGGGGGGCAGCCTTTGAGATCCAACCACGTATGGGATGCTTCCCAGTCCTCATGTCATTTCATCTTCCGACGGCACCCAGTGGTAGGAGGTATGTGTATCCCCAGTTTACGGATGAGAAAACAGAGGCTCACAGAGCTACGTCAGGTTGCCCCAAGTCCCATGATACGCGAGGGGCGGGTTTCAGATTTGAGCTGTTGTCACCCTATGAAGGTCATTCTCTTCCTCAGGGGCCAGGAAACTGGTTTGAAGAACAGGTAGGACACGGTTGAGAGAGGACGGTGTGCGTGTCCTCAGTGCAGGACGTGCACCAGCACGGCGGGCCGGGGAGACCCCAAGCGGACCAGCCCGGCGCGCCGGGAAATTGAGGCAGTGGGTAAAGGCGGGTAAAGGGAGATGGGCCCAGAAGGGCTCGTGTGTAGTGTGGAAGGAAGGCCGTGAACCCCGGGCTGGGGTACGTAGAGTTGGTCCTGGAGGCAGATGGGCGGGGGCCCATCCAGAGGGAGCCTCGAGAGGCTCAGCATCGCACCCAGGAGCCCCACGGGTCCAGGGTGTGTCCCCGGAGCCCGTCGAGGACGCGTAACGGGCACACGGCCGGCCCCGTGTGCAGCGCTCTCTCCGCGGGACAGGGGGCAAGTGCACGAAGCAGGTGGCGGCAGCCTCAGCCAGGTCACCGAGCTCCTGAAAATCCCCAGTGTAGACATACAGCAGCTCTCTGAGCTGCTGCTTCTAAGACTGACCCCCAACTGCTCCGCACAGCGGCCGGTGGCCGAGCCGAGCACCCCCAGCTCCACCTGGCTACTTGGAGGCGCGTCGGCTGTGGGCTGCCGGGCTCTGAAAAATGTCATTAACGTAAAAACATCGGGGGAAGCGCCGAAGCCCAGTGGTCGCCAGCCAGGCCCTGCTTCCAACGTGCTCTGCGCCTGCCTTTGTGCGCGTGCTGATTTTTGCTTTGTTTTCTCTTTCCCTTTCTCGGTATGAAGTTGGGGCCAGGAGTACAGCCATCTGCTGTATCAGAGCAGTGATCCCGGCTCTCATGAAATAGAGGCCCCCCGACTGCGAAGCGGCCAGCGGGGCTGGAAGCCGAGCTCAGAGGCACAGAGCTGGGGGGGGGGGCGGCTGCTGGGTGCGGGGCGTTTTGGCTCACCTTCTGGGCTATCCTGTTTGAGAGTCTTACCTGTGCCTTTCTTGAGAGTCTGTGGCCTGTGGTTGGTGTTGCACTGTGATCTTTCTTTAGTAGAAGGTGGCTCCGATGTCATTCAGCTTTGACATGTGTCCCAAGAGAAAGCTTTATTTACAGATGAGCTGCTTGGGGGCGTGGGGCATCTTCCCGGCTGGGTGACGGCGGGTTGGAGGTGACCTTCCCTCCCTCCTCCCGGCAGCCTTGGATTTCAAGGTTCACCGCTTGGATTTTCACCCGCTTTGGGGACGGGGTTCGGGGAGTCATTGGAGGGAAGGCCACCTCTCCATGTCGTCCCAGGCCAGGTGGTGGCGGCAGTGAGCGAGCTCCAGGGGCTGCTGCTCGGGCGCCCAGCGGAAGGGACTTTTGTGCTGGGGCTGCCACCTGTGTGCTCTGCCTTCCAGTGTCCCCGCATGCCTGCATGTGACAGAGACACGTGGGGATGGCTGTAGCCAGAGCTTCAGGAAGCGGCAGACGAGGCATCTACATCCAGATCCCAGCCTGGGGGCAGCTGGTCCCCAGGGAGTACGCCTGCCCTGCCCTGAATCAAGGGCCGGTCTCTGCTCCAGCGGGAGATGCCAGGGTCGGCGTGGGCGTGTCAGCCGGCAACGCGGGCGCGGGGCGGAGACCGCAGCACCTGCCCTGTGCTCACCGACCCTGTGCTCACTGATCCCGCCGCAGGGTCAGACCGGGCACGCGCAGGCGCTCCCTCGGCAGGTGGGGAGTGAGCCAGACCCGTGCCGGGCTCGGCTCAGCGAGGCCTGGGATGCAGCCCACCGAACCGTTTTCTCCCAGAGCTGCTTGGATCCTGCTAGGGAGGGAGGCCCCCATCTGATGGGACCCGCCGGGCAGTTGCAGCCAGCATCCCACCGTCCCCAGGCCAGGAGCCCGCCTGGGAGGAGCTGGGCGCCACCCTCGGTGCTATGACATTTTTCTGGGGAACACGAAAGGGAAATTGCGTTTCAGTGGCTCTGCTGAGAGGCCCCTGACGTGCCGCTGTCCCCCGAGTCTGCAGAGTAGTGGGCTTTGAAGGACAGGCAAGAAGCTGTGTGTTGCAGGGGCGCATTTTCAGGTGGTGGATTTCCCCACAGTGTTGTGGGATGGGAGGCGAGAGGAAGTTGTGTGCGCCTCCTCGGCGGGGCTTGTGGACACAGAGCATCATTGTACACGATACCTACTGACGTGATAATGGCCCACCGAAATTCACAATACTTAGACCCACTCAGGCGGACGGCTGCGGGGCTGCTTCTGTTTGGGGTCAGCACAGAAGTGGAACCTAGTAGGGGACACTGGGTTTGTGGAGGGCGGGGGCAGGCAGACAGACTGACAGGGACCTCAAAACGTGAGGGAGATCGGGGTGCTAGAGCGGGGAGAGGCTCTCAGGACAAACGGATGAAAAGCATCCCTGAGCTGTGGTCAGGGGACCATTTTTTTTTTTTAAAGCGTGGGGACCCACTGTGATTGGGTGTCCCTGGAGGGTTTTTTTTTTTTTTTAATATTTATTTATTTAGTCTGCACCGGGTCTTAGTTGCGGCATTCGGGATCTAGTTCCCTGACCAGGGATTGAACCCAGGTCCCCTGCATTGGGGGCGCGGGGTCTTAACCGCTGGACCGCCAGGGGAGTCCCCGGGGGACCATTTTACGTCCATTAAAGTCGCGCCTTGGGGGAACCGCCCAGAAAGCTTGCCGCCTTGGCTGTTGCCCTGTCGACTTCCAGAGCGTGAGCGCCTGCGAAAAATCCCAGGGTCCGTGTTCACAGCCTGACAAATTGACCAGCTGTTCCGAAGGCAGAGTGGACCTTCTGCTGTAACAAGCACCGGGGGTTGGCAGGGGCCGACGTGCTATCTGCGCGGCTTGGGGACACATGACAACGTCCTCATTTCACGGGTGGCGCTCCCTCCCCGTGACTCAGAAGCCTTCACATGTCATGGTCGGGTCCAGGTTGATATTTTTAAGCCCAGCTTCCCAGACCCGGTTCTTCTTGTTATTGTCGGCGAAAAAACCCCCCTTGCGATTTCAGAAGGTGCGAGAAACAAGAAGAGGTCTGAGCTGTGGGTGTGGCTGTGCCCCTTCATACGGAAAAGTGAGGCATTGATGAGCCGGCCCTAGGGCATTAGGGGGAAGAAGCAGGTCGGGGAGAAGGAAATGTCACTGGTGTCTGGGAATATGGACCTTTGTCCTTGTTGCCTTGAGCTTTCTCCTGGAAAGGGAGGGAGAGGGGTCTGGAGAATAAGGCTGTCTGTTCTCACCAAGAGCCCCTTCAGCTCCAAGGGGAGACTGATGGGGGAGGGGCGAGGGGTGGGGAGCGCCGCTGGGCTTACCTGGTCGATGTTGGCCTCTAGAGGAAAAGCGCGACTTTGGGTGCAGAAATGGACCTGCTGTGTTGATTTCAGATTGAAGTTGACGTGATACTAGATTATCTGGCAACCTTATTGGTGCTTTTGGCGTAATTTGAGTAATCAGAAGGATGTTTTTTTCTTCATTGTTCTAGCAGGTTTAGAAGCTTGTGAAAAAGACCAGTTCTTCTTTTAGAAGGATAAAAATACTGCAGTGATAGAAAACTGCTTCACGCCTGACAGGCAGATGTGAATAACTCCCATCTCTTTTTTAGTGTCTGCCCTGGGGCAGGGCCTCCACTGCCAGTGCGCTGACGAACTAGCTGCCCGTGGGGCATGGGTGTGTGTGTACACGGTGTGTGTGTGTGTGTACACAGTGTGTGGACAAGGTGTGCATATGTACACAGTGTGTGTGTACATGCTGCGTGTGTATATGGTATGTGTACACGGTGTGTGCATAGGTACACTGTGTGTGTGCGTACATGGTATGTGTGTGTACATGGTGTGTGTGTGCGTACATGGTATGTGTGTGTACATGGTGTGTGTGTGTGTACATGGTATGTGTGTGTACATGGTGTGTGTGTGTGTGTACATGGTATGTGTGTGTACAGGGTGTGCGCATGTACACAGTGCGTGTACACGGTGTGTGTGTGTACACGGTGTGTACACGGTATGTGTGTGTGTGTACACAGTGTATATGCATGGTGTGTGTGTGTGTGTGCACGTAGGGGTACACAGCATGTTGTCTTGGCATCAGCGTCAGAGCTGCTCTGAGCACCCACCTCCGGAGTGCTGGCTTGAGGGCGCTGTGACTCCAGGTGACCTGTGTAGCCTGGGTGACAGGAAATGATTTCCCAGCAACGTCCCATCAGCGTTCTCTGGGGCCCTGAGCCACTGAGAGACAGAAGTTCTCTTGGTGTAAACGGATGCAGGTCCTCTCCTGGGGAGGCTGGGGTCAGGGTTCCCAGGCAGCCCCGTCCCTCCTCACAGAGGCTGACCGGCCTCTTTGCACCCAGCAGCATTTGGAGGCATTCCGGAGCCTTCCAGAAATGGGCTCTGACTCGCTGAAAATGATCACAAGCCCGGGCAGCCGAATCCAGAAGGTTAATAACCCTGAGGTGGGCGCTCTTGGCGGGCGCCCCTTCCCTGCAGATGCGCCAGGACACGTGTGGCGTCCTCAGTCCACGTGTGTGAGGGTGGTGGTCCAGCTGTTCCTCCTCAGGTGAAGAGACGCTGCTGTCACACGGCTTGCGGTTCCCGGGCTGCGTTTTGTCCCAGGTGCGTCTCTAGCGACCGCTGCTTATTACATCACCTGCACCTGCAGCTCCTCGCGACATTCTTCAAACACGCGATCTTGTTCTGTCTTCACAAACACCCTCAAGGTCAAGTCCTCTTTCCTGCCCATCACCAGGTGAGGAAGGTGAGTCTCGGAGCGGAAGGAAGGGGCCCCGGTCACACAGCAAGCTAGAGGCACAGCTGTAGGGCGATGGAGGGGCCCCTGGGGCCAGACCGACTCCATCAGAATTGTTTCCAAAACTCCAGGAAGACTCCACATGCAGGCGATATTGGAGACCACGGGGCTGGCGTCTCTGCAGAGTCATTTCCCATCAGTGTCTGGCCTGAATTATCCCTCGTTGTTTACGGAGTTATTATTAAGGAGGCACAGGGCCGGTGAAAAGAGACGCAGCTTCAGCGGGACACGTGCTGGAGTTTGCTTGGTGCTGGGGGGATAGATGAGCTGAGACCCACTGTCCGTCCCCCCTCCTCTCAGCAGCCTCGTTCCAAAGCCTGTTGCTGGGCCAGCGTGAGGGCACAGACGCCGACCACGGGAAGGCACGATGCTGGGACAGCCAGCCTCTGGCCGGCCCCTCCCTCAGGCCACGCACCCACCGTGCTCACGGCCCCCCACAGTGGATACAACACTCCAGAAACTGGAATCTGTTTAAATTCACGGTCAAGAAGAATTTCACCCACGTTAGATGTGATGGGACGGGCCGCCGAGATGCCTGCGGTCCAGAGGCGCTTCCCCGCGTGGCCAGCGTGAGCCCAGCTACCGCGCCAGCGAAGGGGTTCTCGGAAACGACGCTCCGTGAGGATGCAGCGTGCGCACGTGGGCCGAATTGCTCCATGCCAGTTGGGTACGGTGGGCAACGCTGGCGGGCACAGGAGACGTTTACACTTCCTTCCAGAGGCGACCGGACAACCAGAACACGACTTGTCCTCTCTTGAGCCGCCAAGGCAGCCTCTTCCGTGTCGCGCAGCCCCACTTCCCTCCCGCGTCATTCAGCCGGTGTTCCCTTCCTGGTTTCCAGACACTGAGAAGGACCCGGAGTGGTTCGTGCTCACCACACCAGACAATCCTTTGATTGCCGTAATTTGCGCACCCCATGACGTCGACGATAATTTTCACCAGCCGGGCAGGAATGTCGGCCTCGTTTCTACGTCTCAGGAGAGAAAACACAGAGTCGGTGAGCACAGCTCCGGGCGGGGGAGGAGCCAGTGATGTGTGTGGTATGAGGGCAGTGCGGTGGGCTTTGGGCAAGTCTGCTTTGGCAGGGCTATTAGGAAACGTCTCACTCTAGAACCCTGTGCGTCCGCTGTGCAAAAATTTACCATTTAAAAAAAAAAAATTAAAGACACATGTCCATTTGAAAACAGTCAGTGATCTGGCTTTATTGCCTGGCTCTTTGTAATTTGCTTGGGCTCCCTTATTTCTTTTTCGTTGTCCTCGTTCGGAACCAACTGAAAAACATCTCTGTGAAATGAAAGACCTGCTTCAGACCGAGGAGAGATTCTGGGCCAGGCTCTGCCTGCCGCTAAACTTGGGTTCAGCCTCAATAGCAACGTCTGCCGTGAGCGCTGAGTCTGCAGGTGGAATTCCGTGTCTCCGGCCCTTAGGTTGGGACCCTTAGCCGTTTCAGTAAAAGCCCACGCCTGAACCGCAGCTGACATTTGGTTGTCCAGGGAAGAAGGCCCCACGTGACGCACACCTGGTGAATTCTGGGTCTTTGGAGGGTAGACCTCTTCTTTCATCGGGGGAAACTGAGGCCAGGACGGCGGGCGGCCTGTGCATGGCCTCTGTCCAGCCATGAGCATGGCTGGAAACGAGGCCCGGGCTGCTACCCTCCCCCGTGCTCCCCCCTCTCCTGAGGTCCCCACTGGAAACTCCAAGGTCGATCATCTTTCTTTTCACATTTAATTGGACGGAGCTTAATCGGCTCCTTTAGCCTCATCATGAGAAGCCCGCAGTGGGGATGCTTTAACCAGGCTTCGTGCCCATGTGGGCTGCACAGCAGAGTCTGAGAAGGACCCTGGATTGGAGAAGGACCCCTGGAAGAGCTGCAAGATGGCAGCTCTCATTGCTTCTAGAACATTCCTTCTCACGACACTGCCCCTTGTGAAGGCTTGCTGGCTAAAAAGTGCAACTGTCACATAATGTTCATGGAGGAAGCAGGAAGTTATCTTCAGAGGGAAGTGGGCCCCCAGGGAGGACCCAGGAGGCCTGGCGGGGCCGTGGCTGGTGTGGGCAGTGGGTGTCTGGGCGTGTTCGTTTCCTGTGGCTGCTATAACAAATTGCTGCCAACTGGGTGGCTTAAAAACGCACACAAGTTTACTACCTGAAAGTTTCGAAGGTCAGAAATCTCAAATCGAAGTGTTAGCGGGGCTGTGTTCCTTCTGCAGGCTTCGGGGAAGAGTCCCTTCCCTTCCTCTTCTCCCTCTGGAGGCACCTGCATTCCTGGGCCTGTGGCCTCCTCCCCCACCTTCAAAGCTAACAGAGTCGCGTCTTTCAATTTCTCTCTCTTGTTCTCTGCATCTGTCGTCACATCTCCTACTGCTGCCTCTGATTCTCCTGCTCCTTCTTTCCCCTGTAAAGACCCTTGTGATGATTTTGGACCCCCCCCCCCAGGATAATGCAGAATAATAATCTCTCCACCTCAAGATTCTTAATTTAATCCCATCTGCAAAGTCTCTTTGGCCATGTAAGACAACGTATTCACAGATGCCAAGGGTTAGGATGTGGACATCCTTGGGGGCTGCTATTCTGCCCCCCCCCCCGGCCCCGTGAGCAGAGCATGAATCCTACCAACCCTCCCCCTGTCCACCCACCCATCCTCCCCTCCCTCCCTCCCCCGCTCCACCCAGAGTTCTCCTCCCCCTGAGTCTCCAACCATCTGGGCCTGTAAACAACCGTGGGGGTTGCAGTTGGGGATTGCTCTGAACATGTTCCTGCTGTTGACGCACAATGTAAGAACTGTGAGTTAAGTTTTATCGGGGGCAAAATGAGGACAGCATCTCAGAGAGCTCTGAGAAGCTGCACCAAAGAGGTAGGGGGAAGGTCAGTACACGTGTGGTTTGGGTGAAGGGGGGGAGTCCACGCCATCCAGCACATATTCTTTGCAGAAGGTCCTGCTGGTCTCGTGAAGGTCACTGCTGGTCACGAGGAGCAGACGTCACCATGAAGGATTTTAGTGCTTTTCTAGATACGAGGAGATGCCAGAATTGGGCTCAAAAAATCTTCTTCTGGGGCTTCCCTGGTGGCGCAGTGGTTGAGGGTCCGCCTGCTGATGCAGGGGACATGGGTTCGTGCCCTGGTCCGGGAAGATCCCACGTGCCGCAGAGCGGCTGGGCCCGTGAGCCGTGGCCGCTGAGCCTGCGCGTCCGGAGCCTGTGCTCCGCAACGGGAGAGGCCACAGCAACGAGAGGCCCGCGTAACACACACACACACACACACACACACACACACACACACAAATCTTCTTCTGAAAATCTCTAACTATCTGAAGGCCTGGTCTGCCAGTTTTTCCCAGAGCACAGAGGGCCTCATTCCTTATCTCCACCCTGAACTCCTTTCAGGGGGTGTTGAAGGTCAGTGACTGCAGTGGCTCAAAATTTAATCCTTGTAGAGGTAGATGGCAAGTGACAATTTGTAGGTGACACTGCTGTTCCTGGTGAGCTTTGGAGACATGGTCTAGAACATTCTATCAGAGGAGGGGCCACTGGAGCAGGACAGCTGCTAGCACCTGCTCTCAGGACATCTGATGAGGGCTGCCGTGCAGGTGGCCCTCGAGGCCGTAGCTCTGGTGGTGCCCCTGGCAGTGGCTTCATGTCCCAACTGGGGCGGCCCAGTGGGGAGTCTGCGAGGGATGGGAGAACAGCCAGCCCAAAGCTTTCCTAGCGGCTGGTACACCTGCAGGCCGTCACCTCTCTCTCGTGCTGGCCGACCTGGCGTTACTCATTCCAGAATGCTGGAGAACATGCCGCCCAGAGCTCCTTGAGGTCCAGGTGAGTGCGCTTCCTTGTTTCTGGGTGTAAAGTGGGCGCCTTGCTCTCAGACCCGCCTCAGCCCTCCTGTTCTTCTCGGAGAACTGGTGCCCCCTCCTTAACTGGAGGGATAGCGTGATAGGAAGTGGCCGTAGCTGGTCCTGGGGTCTCATCCCGCCCCAGGGTCCTAGGGCAGGGCCGGCAAACAATGGCTTGGGGACCAAACTGACCCACCGCTTATTTCTCTAAGTAAAATTTTATGGGAATGTAGTTACGTCTGTTCGTTACATCTGGCTGCTTTTGTGGCAAAAGCACAGAGTTGAGTGGTTCTGACAGGCTGTGCATCCTGCAGAGCCTAAAATATTGATGCTCCAACCCCCTAGAGAAAAGCGTCGCCAACGCCTGGTCTGCAGGGTTTGAACCTTGTCATCGCTGCCACTGGACCGGTCATTCAAGGAGCGCTTCCTGGAGGCCTCCCTGCTAGGGGAGCCGTGCTGGCCTGGGGACTGTGGAGGTGACCGGAGCCAGTGTGGCTTTTGAGGAGCTGGCCATTGTCTGGCTTACCTAACTGTCACTCATCTTGTGCAATTGGCAGGATTGCTGAAGCACGTCTTTGCGCCTGTCAGGCAGTTGTGCATGCGTTTATTTATTTACTTATCTATTTTACTTATTTATTTTTGGCTGTGTTGGGTCTTTGTTGCTGCGCACAGGCGTTCTCTAGTTGCGACGAGCGGGGGCCACTCTTCGTTGCGGTGCACGGGCTTCTCATTGCGGTGGCTTCTCTTGATGCGGAGCACGCGCTCTAGGTGCACGGTCTTCAGTAGTTGTAGCACTGGGGCTCCGGAGTTGCGGCACGCATGCCCTAGAGCACGCGGGCTTCAGTAGTTGCAGTGCACGGGCTCAGTAGCTGTGACGCACAGGCTTAGTCGCTCCGCAGCATGTGGGATCCTCCCGGACCAGGGCTCGAACCCGTGTCCCCTGCATCGGCAGGCGGATTCTTAACCACTGCGCCACCAGGGAAGTCCCTCTGTGTGCATTTACTGCACAAGGTCATGGCCTCTGGAGGCACTGCTTCCACGCTGTCAGTCCCCCTACAGCGAGGGTCACTGTATCCCGGGCGTGTTGTTCTGTCAACACCAGTCACACCGGGGCTCACAGGACAGGAAGGCGCAAAGGATTGCGGTTTCCTGGACCAACCCGTGGAGGAAGGTGAGGACCGTGTGTCACCTCTTGGGTGAATCCGGTGACACAGGCCGCATGTTTAGAGCGGATGCTGACCTCTACCCTGAGGTGAGATCTGGAGATGGGGCAGCGATTATTTCCGGGAACTGGCCCGAGTCCCATAGCTCGATGGTGGCCGAGCTGGGACCAGGCTCCTCCCAAAGGGCCTGAGATGTGAGTTGTCAGCACTTGACCAGCCAGGGTCTTGTCCCTCGATGACACATGAACTGTGCTGAGACCGGGAGGTGACTGAAAGTCACATATTCTCCCCTCCCCCCCCCCCGGTTCCCTCTGAATGATTTTGCTGTGGTCCTTTTAGAGTTGAGACATTTAAAAAGAGCTTGCTCAAATATCTGAAAGCTCGCTATTTGCCAGGAGGCGGGAGTGTGGATATGCGTGCGTGGAATGCTGGACAGTTAGAGACCTGGATCTGAACCCACCCACCCACCTGCCTGGTGACACCAGAGGTGGCAGGAGAAGGCAGGACGGGGGTCTCCTGTGCCCACCCCTCCCCCTCCCCGCTTCTGCCAGGGAGCCAAGGAGCTGTGGCAGGAAGATACCCATCGGCAGAAAGAAAAAGCGGAAAGACGTCCCGGGAACGGGGAAAGCACGCAGAGGCAGGCATCCCTCAATTCGAGGTGGGCTGCCGGCTCCTCTCCAGTGTCCTCCTGCCCCCTCCCCTCCCAGCACGGAGTCCCCGGCAACCGTCTTCAGACGGCGCGGGCACCCCCAGCCCGCCCGGTACCTTAGGGGCCTCCTTGTAGCCGCAGGGAGCCTCGACAGGGAGGCATCCGTAGGGGTTTCCGATGTCCCTGGCGGTCAGTGATGACGGGGATCCGATTTTTATTTGGAAGACTGACCTTCTGGATGTGCGGAGGTGGGAGTGGGGTTAGAGGGGGAGGTTCGGTGTGAGAGGGCATCTCCCAAGGAGGATGCGAACCAGCGGGATCCGGAGCTCCGTCTCGGAGCCTGGCTGATGGGCGTGGGGACCCTGGGGGTGGGTGAGGGGGCCAGGTGGGGATGGGAGGGGGATTGGGGAGGCTCCCTCCCCCCCCCCCGCAGGCCGGCTTCTCTGCCCACTGGCGACCCTCCTCTGTGATGAAACTCACCTCTTTGCCATGAGGCTCAGAGGTGGAATGTTCTGTGTGGTCCAGTCACCTCTGTGAGCTGCACACACACACACACACGCTGGCTGTGGGCCCTGTGGGTTACGTCCAGTACTTTTTGTGGCACACTTATCCCCCCGACCCCGCCGAGGGTCCCAAGTGCTGAGCTGCCGCTGTGGCCCTGGACCTTCAGATAGCCTGCCTGGGAGGGTGTCCACGGCCCGGCCCGGCCCCGCGGCACGGTCAGACCACAGGCCTCTGTGCGGAGCGGCTCGGAAACAGACTGAGCGACCCTGGGATCTCCTAGAAGAGCTGCCCCTTGTAACAAGGACCGCAGCTTGTTAAAATGCAACCTGAGTGAGCAGGCCACCGGCTGGAGTCTGACGGACAAGCCGCTTCTGATTTTCTGCAGGTAGCGGGGTCGGGGGCCTAGTGGTTCCCGAGGGGTTCACACAACAGGCCGCAAGTTGCTGGCGACACTGCTGCTCTGCACCTTCTTCACGAATCTGTGTGTTGCCCCCGCCCAGCCCGCTTCTGACAGTGAAGGCGAGAGAAGCCACCACGTGAGAAGCCACCACGGGAGCGTCCACTTGGGCCGGAGACTCTGGACATGCAGTGAGGGCTCTTAAGAGAAGCGGGGCTCGGGTCCCCCGCTCCGGCCAAAGAAGCCTCCCTCATCCTGGGTGGGCAAGAAGCGTTTGGCTTTCTTTCTTTCCTTTATGTTTTTTAAACTTGAGGTCATTTCATGAAAATGAAAAAGACATTGAAAGATGAGGGACGATTGGACAAGTCAGGAGCCCTTTGGACGCACAGAGGGACCTGGGAGCTTGGCTTTCAGAACATCTTGCCACTGGGAGAGGCTGCTGGCACCCGGGTGGCAACCACGGCCTTCGGTGACCAAGGGCATCTCATGTTTTGGGGAAGGAAGGAGTGTGGTTTCTTCCCATCCTCTGTTAAATGTTTCATGCAACAGCAGGCTAAATGCACATTCCCGCATTGAGCTGACCTTCGGGGTTCACTGGGAGCAGAGGCCTGCACGTAGAAGGAGGGACGGGTGAGGCCGCCTGGGCCCCCGGCTGTGCTGCCTGGGCCGGCAGACACTCCCGGCCGCTCTGGAGTCGGGCAGAAGTGGTTGGAATGTTGACTCCTCTGCTGAGCCACTGTGTGGCCTCAGGCAGGTCACGAACCCTCTCTGAGCCCTCCTTTCTCCTCTGCGCAATATAGAGGGGCACCTGGGACTCAGCCTGCTGGGGGGCGTAGAGGGGAAGGTGTCTCAAAGCTGGCCTGTGCTGACCTTGGGGGAGGGCGCCCAGGGCTGGCGCTTCCCGAGGGTGGGGCTGCTCCCCGGCCCCTCCTTCAAGGGCGCGTGTCTACAGTGAGAAAATCCATACCCCCACCCGACCCACCTTACAGAACCTGGGAGGTGTGGACAAGGACCGTTTTTCTTTAAAGCACCGTTAGCTGACGTAGGAAACGTAACAGTCACTCATTCTGTTTCTCCCTGGTTTCCTGGAGTACGTCCTGGGCAAGAATCAGCTCATCCCAGGAGCTGCTGTCTGGCCGGAGGAGGGCAGGGGCCACGCGCCCGCAAACAGGCACTCACCGCCGGATACTGGAAAGTGGTTTCCCATTCAAGGGGTTATCCTTGGCTTGTCCGTAGCAAAGGAGGGGTGTCTTCATTTCCAAGGGAGGAAATTATCTTTTTTTTTTTTTTTTCCTCTGTTTGGGAAAGACATGTTCCTCTGATTAAAAATCAACGCCCTGGGCTTCCCTGGTGGCGCAGGGGTTGAGAGTCCGCCTGCCGATGCAGGGGACACGGGTTCGTGCCCCGGTCTGGGAAGATCCCACGTGCTGCGGAGCGGCTGGGCCCGTGAGCCGTGGCCGCTGAGCCTGCGCGTCCGGAGCCTGTGCTCCGCGGCGGGAGAGGCCACAACAGTGAGAGGCCCGCGTACTGCAAAAAAAAAAAAAAATCAAAAAAAAAAATCAACGCCCTAGGGGTTCTATGTAAGATTCAAGAGCAGTTAGGCACTGACCTGATGGCAGGGGACCTGAGAGGCCTCCACAGGCTCTGTGCCTCCTGCTTCTTGATCCGGGCGCTGGCTCCGTGGTGGTTCTGTCTGGGGGCGTATACTGAGCCGCGTGTACACTTAAGACGCGTGCACTTTTCTCTGTGTATTCTATACTTCAATAAAATTTGCATCAAAAGTGATTACTCAGAAATGATGGAACGTGCACATTTCGATTGCTGTTACGTAAGAGCTCACAGGCGACGGGGCGCGGGTTTATACTTATAGGATGTGAGACACAGGGACACCACGGCCCCTCCATCAGGCAGTGCCCGCCCTGTGAGTTGAGCTCAGAGGCCATCCAGACAGCTGGTCCTCCGGGAGCTCCTGGCCGTTTCCTGCTGGCCCAGCATTCGCCAGAGGGCTCTGGTCCTGTTGGGGGCGGCTTGGAAAGAAGTGACAACCAAAGGGCAATGCCCAAGGCGGTGGCTGTCACTCTGAATTCACTTGTGCAAATTCACTTGTGCTCTTGTGCAAAAATTCACAAAGCAAAAAATTCACTTGTGCTGTCACTCTGAACTCGCTTGTGCAAAGAGTTCACCTTCGTATTATCGACGTCATAGACGCTTTTTCAGTGGCCACTACGTGCGGACACAGTGCTTCAGGAGGCTGTTCTGGTCACGTCTCCGCGGAGCTGATGTTCACGGCCTCTAGGGGCGACGCTAGGGCCGGGAGGCAAGAGGAGGTGTCGTCGGGGGCAGGTATCAGGCGCTGGGCTCCTGTCGGGCACTCGGTTTGGCGCCAGCAGGCCGGCGTCGCCTTTAGAAGAAGAGTAGCCTGCTCAGCTGTCTCCTTCATTCTGGAAACTCAGGATGTCTGGACAGGCTTTTCCCGAACTGGTAACATTCCCAAAGTAACTCACTGCAGGCATAGCTAAGAAAGCCCTTCAGTTTCCCTTAATGCTAACTGCTAATAAGCATCTTTATCTCCATGTCTTTGTAGACAATTACAGCCCCACCAGGTGGGGGCTGAATGGACGTGTGGGTTTTCTGTGCATGTCACAACTCCCCTGGAGAAGGATTAGATCATGGACAAGTCACTTCCGGTTGGCTTCATTTTCGTGTCACTAGCGGGGTTTATGCAGAAAGCCTTTACCGGTTTTACCATCGTGGTTTTCCTTCGTGATGCCCACTGGGCAAGGCACAGGGCCGGCCCGTCCACCAGCTCCGAGTTTAGCGGGTCCGCGGGCTAGTTAGAAGTGCCGTGGCATGTCTGTCGCTCCCCTTACAAAACACACCGCGCCTGGCGAGGGCATCTGTAAAGCAAAACCCTGGAAAGCGAATCTTGCTTCTCACAGCCTATTCTTGAACACCAAAGACGAACCAGGCAAGGTGGCCCTTGGGCTGCCCTTAGGGCCAGTGGGGCTGCGAGAGGCACGTCTCCCCTGCATCGGGCCTCTCCTCACCCTCAGACGTATGGTCCTCCCGCGTGCTGGGTACCCGCTCCCGCCACCCCTCCAACCATAGTGTTTCCTCCAAACGTCCGGGTGTGACTGGTCTTCCGGCCAGACCCAAACATCTCACTTTACTTTTGTCCTCTTCCCCACGAAGACCCCTCTCAACATCCCCTAGATGTAAAGCCTCGGGGGCTGCGAGACACACTGGCCCCGGCTGGCCCTGGCTCTGTGCCGGGAGCCCTGGGTTTCCGTGGGCCGCCCGCACGGCACCCCGTTCCGGCCCATCGGCACATTTGCCCCAACGCTCCTGCCGCTCGGGGCTCAGGGGGGGGGGGCGCTCCTGCCCTTGGCCCCCGTCTTCTCCCTGCAAGTGGCGCCCTCCCCACCCGAGAGGATGCTATAGCAAAACTCCTGCTGGACCCAGTGTCCGAGAAGAGTTCCCTCCCCTGGGGTGGGTGGGTGGGCCCGGGGCAGTCACCTCACTGTCTGTCTGTCCGTCTCTCTCCATCTTTCCTCCCCTCCCCGGTCTGGGTTTGGATCTGCCTTCTGGCCTGGCCTTTTCAGGATGCAACACCCGCACCCTGCGTGGAGCTGACGGGCACTCGTGGCTCTGCCTCTCAGGAGGTTTCCGTGCTTTAGATCCCGAGTGCCCAGTGTCCCGACCAGAAGAGCAGCCCGGGAGAGGCACCCGTGTAAACAAGTGCCCGCAGCACACAGAGGAGGCGGCTTATCCATTAGGCCAAGACCTGGCTGAGCAGAGCTTATGGCGGGAAAGTAGGGCTGGGGCGGGGGCGCAGCATCTCCATTTCCTATTTCTATAAGGGGACAAGCCGCGAGGCTCTGCAGTGAAGGAGGGTCTCCTTGCATGGACACAGGGATGCCCGTGTGCTCACAGACTCGGCTCCCACGAGAGAGCCCCTGACCAGCTCCCGGGCCCTCAGCCCGGTTCAGAGCACGCACTGTCTCCTCGTCCCAGCTCTGTGGGTCCGGGAGGACACAGGTGGACGGATGCCTTCTGGACTTCCGAGTCCAGTGCCACTTCAGACATTCTTCAATCCCAAATGCAAGTCTGTCGTTCTAAAAGAAAAGCAGGTTTCTGATACTAGAGAGGCACCGCCCGAGAGGCTGGGCCGCACATGAGGACGCTCCTCAGCGGTCCGGCCTTGCGTCGAGTCACACATACGCCCTGTCCCTCGCTCCACGTGCCCCCGGGAGCCCTCGCCCCTCCAAAGCAAGAGCTGGGGGGCCGGTAACTCACTTGGCTCCACACGTATCGCTTTAGCTCTGGGGTCCACAGCCAGACCCCCACCTCCAGTTCGCTGGCTATAAATGACAACACCGTGGTCTATGAGCCCGGTCTGCCTGCCTTCTCCCCTGAAAGGCCTGATGCCCCCCCAACCCCCAGACCCATGTGTGTTCCTGGCCTCCTGGCCGTGGGCGTCACAGCCCGTGGGACCCAGCTGGCAGTGCTATTATCCGGTGCCCCGGTGTGGACCCCAGCACCACGGGTCGCAGTGAGAGCAGCGCCCACGGGCCCTGCTGGAGGGAGGGGACCCCCCAGGTCCCCAAGGTGGGGCTGTCCTCGGGCGTCACGACCCAGGGGCAGGCTGCACGTGGCCTCTCAGCGGCCAGTGGTCACCTCAGCCCTCCGTTCCCCTAACCGGGCGGCTCCCGGTTGCTGGGGCACCAGCTGGGGATCGGCTCTGAACTAGGGCAAGAGCAGCCTAAAGGAAGGTTTGCTCCGGAGCAGCCCCGACGCCGCCCGAACCCCCGGGAGGGCAGTAATGAGCGGACGCCCGGCCTCCGTGCTCCCTCAGTGACGTCACGCAGGTCCCCTGGGCCCCCTCCGCGGAGCTCCAGCCCACGGGGAGCCCACACTGGGGCTGGGCCCTGCAGGGAGGGGGCCCTGCTGTCCCCCAGCTCTTCCCTCCGTCTGTCCGCCATGTGGCAGACGTGATCTTTCAGGGTCCCCGACCCCCAGCCCTGGTCTCCTCTGGCCCCCCTGCTGTGCGTTTGCCCACCTGCCACCACCCGCGTCCCGGGGGCAGGAGTCTCACTCTCTTGCTGCTCCCCCAGGCCCCCCTGCCCCCGTCTGTCTGCTCCTCGGCCCCTCCCCCCCAACCAGGGGTGACCGTCTCAGGTCTCCCCAGGCGAGACCTCCGCTCCCCGTAACGAGTCAGGTCGCAGGGCCGCCTGCTTCCCGCCTTTTGCTTCCATGTCTCTCTGCCTGACTTAAAGGTCCTCAGGGACTTGCCGTCAAGATCGAGGAGGCAGCTGGTGACAGGCTGGGTGTTTAGGGGGTCCCATCTGTGAAAGACGAGAGGCGGCTGGGAGAAGACTCCCCAGACCCAGGCTGGGGCTCGAGTAGACACACAGGCTTGGGGGTCCAGGGAGCGCCTAGGGGCAGAGTCCAAGACCAGGGCTCAGTCAAGGGCTCCACAGGCCCTTTCCTCATCAGGCCCCTTTCAGCTCTGCGAGGGAAGCCAAAGTACTGCTTTTGCCCGACTCTGGTCATTTGAGGGTATGTCCTTGGAATGTTTCTCAGGGACTGAGAAGTGTTTCTTCTTTTTTTAATTTAATTTTTATTTTATTTTATTGACTGCACCGCACAGCATGCGGGATCTTAGTTCCCCGACCAGGCATCGAACCTGTGGCCCCCGCAGTGGAAGCGCCGAGTCTTAACCACTGGACCGCCGGGGAGGTCCCTGAAAAATGTTTCTGAATTAGGAGTCTTTAGATGAATCCAGTTGCTTCTATTTGATTCTTTTGTAGCTCATTTGAACAGTCTGCTTGAGAAAAAGTAATGTGACTCCGTTTGGCATGCGTAGTTTTTTTTTCCTTTTACAAAGCTCTCGGGTGGAGATTTGGCAGAAAGTCCAAAGCAATGTGATGCAACTGCAAAATGATAAACTTTTAATTATTAATGAATTATTAATATATGAATCATTTAATTATAAAGTAATGATTTGTGAATAAATTCTCTACAGAGAAGTTATACCGCTAGAGATGAGAACTAGAACGTTCATACATGAAATAATAAATTAATCACTTCGTTGATAAAGGCATGAGTTGACCATTGTGGTGGGTGGTGCAGCCCTGGGTTAGGATCTGTTCACACTGGCTCTGGGCTCCTGGACAAGTCGCCCAGGCCCACTGGACATCCACTTCCTCGATCCGAAACGAGAATGGTGGAGTCCTCGTACCCTAGATGGTGTCCACGAAAGGGCTTTGTGAACTCTAAAGCATTGTACGTGCACTGGTACTTGTCACTGATACACCCTCGACATGCAATCGAGGAAGTAGGCAGAGGCATCTAAAAGACCCGAGGTCCGTTTTCTTGACCAGAACTCAGCATTTTCATAAATACTATGGCAGGGGTCCCACCCCCACAACCAGGCCGCACAGCAGGAGGTGAGCCGCGGGAGAGCGAGCGAAGCTTCATCTTTATCTACAGCCGCTCCCCGTGGCTCGCGTTACCGCCTGAGCTCCGCCTCCGGTCAGATCAGCTGCGGAGTTAGATTCTCATAGGAACGCGAACCCTACTGTGAACTGCGCATGCGGAACCCTACTGTGAACTGCGCATGCGGAACCCTACTGTGAACTGCGCATGCGGGGGATCTCGGTCGCGCGCTCCTTGTAAGAATCTAACGCCTGATGATCTGAGGGGCGGGGGGGGGCTGAGGCGGTGATGCCGGCGCTGGAGAGCGGCTGCAAATACAGATGATCATTAGCAGAGACGTTTGACGGCACAGAGACCATCATAAATCAGTTGATTGCAGACTCATATCAAATCCCCGTCAGTGGGTGGCAAGTGACAATTAAGCTGCATCTTATGGAGTCGACTGGACATAAGCAACACCCTTCGAGTGTCACTGTCTCCCATCAGCCCCAGATGGGACCATCCAGTTGCAGGAAAACAAGCTCAGGGCTCCCACTGATTCTGCATTACGATGAGTTGCATAATTATTCCGTTACATATTACAATGTAATAATAATAGAAATAAAGTGCACAGTAGATGTAATGCGCTTGACTCATCCTGAAACCGTCCTCCCCCGCCATCCGTGGAAAAATTGTCTTCCACGAAACCAGTCCCTGGTGCCAAAAAGGTTGGGGAATGCTGTACTATGGTGTGAAAAACCTTGCCCTTGGCCTTGGTTCTGCAGCCAATGGTACTGTGTGTTTGCCTCTGCCGTACTTGGGGGCAAAACCAGTGAGTCCTGGTTTGAAAATGAGTGTGATCCGCTTTTCACAGGATACAAGACCCTTCTGAAAGGAATTTCTGGGAAATTCAACAGTGGAGAGCTGGTGGCCATCATGGGTCCTTCCGGGGCTGGGAAGTCCACGTTCATGAACATCCTGGCCGGATACAGGTGAGCAGACCCTTGCCCAGCGTTCGGCCAGGGGCCAACAGTATGAAAGGTCCATCTCGTCACTGCTTAAGGCTCGGGGCAGGCTCCCGGGAGGCCTGAGGGGTGTCTCGCGTTAAGAGGCTTTGGAATCTGTGAAGGGAACAGAGCTCCGGCGTTGGGGGGGGCGTCAGAAGGCAGCACGTGCTGGTTGTCGCCTGGTGGCGGTGAGTGGCTGCTGCGCTCAGGAGAGGGAGGTCCTGGGGCCAGAAGGGCCAGGCCTTATGGGACAGGAAGTAGTGGAGAGGTCCAGGTTGGGGAGGGGGACGGCGGGAGAGCGCTGAGACAAGTGTGAATGAAGGTCAAAGCTAAGATGAGCCATTTTCAGAAGAAAAGCAGCAGCGTCAGGCTGGGCCCAGAGCTCACACGACTCTTGCCTGTGGCCATGTTAGCTGCTCCGCTGTTTGGAAACCACAGCTCTCGACATCCTGTCCGGTGACCTTCACGTAAGAATGGTTTGAAAACTGAATCTTCAGAAGTGTTAACGAAACGCTCTCTTAAAGCCAGTGCTCTTCAGACCTCACGGCTTCCGTTTGCTACTTCAGCAAATAAATTTTAAAACTAACTTCATTTACTGGCAAAGAAAGATAAATTCCGCCCGCCCCCTTCCTTAGGACTTCTGAATTACCCTTTAAAGATGAAAAGCAGGATTTTTAAAAAGTCTCACTGATGTCTGCTGTAGTCACTTCTGAAGGCGAGAGCCAGACTTCCACCACCCCGCGTCACGCTGGGGCCACGGGAGGGGAGAGTAGCTTCTGTTTGGTGCGAGCAGCCGTTTTTCAGCTCATCACACACCCTCAGCTGCTGTCCAGCCTGCGCGGCACGTGGCCGTCCTGGAGCCACAGGTGGCACCCCGGAGACCACTGAGCTCGCAGCCTGGTTCCCCGGAACGCCCGCTGATCCCACGCCTTCCCTGGAGGAAAGAAGGGACCCACCACGGGGCCCACGGTCACAGCAATGGGCCGGATGAAGTCGGACACCAGATATAGCTGCACCGGTCTCCACGGAGCCTCTGTGTTACTCTTCTGCATGGCATCGAGGAGGCAGGGCTGGAGAAAGAGGATTCTTAGCAGGATGCCCGTGGCTCCCCCTGTGTCCCTGGGCTGAGATGATTCACCCGGAAGAGCACGGGGCCAGAGCGCTGCCCAGCGGGTCTGTGGGTGAGGGAGCGAGCGTGGCGGGCGGGGCCGTGCCCTTCCGCCTCCACGGTGCACGTAGGATGCCCCGCCCTCGCTGCGGTCAGAGAGAACAGCTTCCCATCGCTTGGCCGAGGAGGGTCAGGGCGCAGACCTCCTCCTCTTGGAGCCACCTGAGCCCAGGGAGCCTGCAGTGGTCCTCCAGTCAGCATCACAGTCGTGCAACCCCCGGGAACTGGTTCGGAGGTCGTGGCCACACTCCAGACTGAAGATTCGTGGCCTCTGGGGCCCTTGGGGCGGTTGGTGTAGCCTCGGCTACGCACAGGAGTGTTCACACGCCCATCTTAGGAAACGCTGCAAAGCCCGAGGTGTGCGTGGGGCCTCGTGGCCGCGTGTAGGAGCATCCACGGGTGTCTCCATTGGTTTGGTCCATAGGCGCCTGTTACGGATGTGCTGTCCCAGAGAGGCCCCACGCCAGCCCCTCCCTTTCCGCGCTGAGTGTTTTCTTTGTGCAGTTCCCTCCCCTGAGTCCTGGTGCTGTCCTGGGCCTCCCATCCCTGCCTGGCTTGGTGTCCCCACTGGTCCAGCCAGAAGGCGCTGGGAAGGGCCGTCCTCGCTCCCCTCCCCAGGCCCTGGAAGAGGAGGAGGAAGAGGTCCAGGACGGATCGGGCTGACACGTCCTCTTGCTGGCCTTGCAGGGAGACTGGGATGAAGGGCGAGGTCCTCATCAACGGCCTCCCGCGGGACCTACGCTGCTTCCGGAAGGTGTCCTGTTACATCATGCAGGACGACATGCTGCTGCCACACCTGACCGTGCAGGAGGCCATGATGGTGAGCGTCCCGGGGCCTGCAGTCCCTCACCCGGCCGCGGCCCTCTCTCCTCGCGTGACACAGCGCAGCGCCCAGCACCCCTCCCTCACACGGAGTCCTGGCACCGGGTGCGCTATTTGGACAGCTTTGCCCAAGGCACCCCCTCAGGGCCCTGGGTCCTGTAGACCCTGGGAGACGAAATCGAGGTCAGGTTTCTGGAAAGGTTATTAAGCCGGCTGATGTGAGGGGCCGCCCCCAGGGTGACCACAGTCCCGCACCCCAGCTGAGGCTCTTCCCTTCTCGTCCGTGTCCTGTGGCTCTGGGGCCAAGTTCCAGGCGGTCTGGTGCCCCGGTTAGGGCCCCGAGGGTCTCGTCCTCCGACTCGCGTGCCCGCCAGGTGGGGGTGAGCCCAGAGTTCACTGCACACCGGTCGGCTCCCAGGCCCCTCGCCTTCATAGCCCGGCACAGCCCTCAGACACGTAATCCTGCCGGAGCACACGGGGAAGGGCGCCTCCGAGAGTTCAGCAGCTAGCCCGGGCGCCCCGTACAGGGTGGCCCACGATGGCCTGGCCCAGCTGTGCTCCTCGGACAGACCGTGACCCAGCCAGGCGCCGGGTGGACAGGGACCACACTGACCCGCCGTGGGGGCCACCAGAGAGCCTCCCAGCCAGAGGAGACCGGAAGGTCGGCGGGCCGCCCTCGTCCGTCACGGAGCGTGCGTGCCCGGGGCCGCTGGCTGTCCTGCTGTCCCCTCGCCCACGGCGCTAGGCGGTGCCTGACCTCCGGGCCTCTCCTGGCACGTTTGGACCTTCCCAGCCGGTCTGCCTTGTACTCGGGCAGTAGACGGGCGTTCCCCTTGGGCTACTACGGGCGCAGTGTTGCCCTGCGCTCTTGACTCGGATGCTACGAGGCTTCCTCTCTGTGATGTCGCATCTCGTCCGAAGGGCGACTCCAGGAGATCCTCAGCTGAGCAAAGAGAAGCGGGGAGGGTGTCTGCCCTCTAACGGGCTCTCCCAGCAGCCATGAGCGCCTGGCACCCTGACCCTGTAGCTTCTCTGGCCTCCAGGTTGGCGTACTGCTGGGAGCACAGGGAGCTCAGGAGGTGTTTGAAAATAGGGCGGTAAAGTGAGGAAGTACAAGATTTCTACCGACCCTGTGGATTCCTCAATCGCTGCTTCACCTTCACCCGGGGTAACCAGAGTTCCTGTTGTCAGAGTTAGCGCGTGAAGTCCTCGGTTACCTGTCTGCGAAACTTCACTTTGATTTCCCGCTCGATCACTGCTTTCTTTTGCAAACAAGATTGGTGACTGCTGCTGTCACCTCCGTCCTCCCCCAACCTGTCACCAGGCTCTGCAGTGAAATCCATTTATTTTTCAGAGTTAAAATCAATTAGATTTTGATTTTGAGAATTCCACGACTCCTTTGAGAAATACAGTTAACCTGAGTCAATAAGAAAGGGTACCTTTCACTCTGCGGGGTCCTGTCCCACGCGTAGGGATGGCATTGGCCGCCAGCCGTGGGTGGTACGTTTCCACGTGCTGTTTCTGACCCTCCACCGCCAGGCAAGCCACGATGGGGCACTTGGTGTCACAGGGCAGGCGGCTGGCCCCGTCTGACTCTGGGACCGTGGCCCTTCGGGCGCTCGCCTCTGCATCTTAGCCTCTCGTGGAGCCTCGGGACAACCGCGCCAGCTCACCTGGTGGGCAGGTTCTAACCTCGCCGCCGTGCTGACGAGGAAGCCGAGGTCCTTGCTTCCCAAGGTCACAGACGCTGGCAGAGAAGAGCCGAGGCTGATGCTGGGCGGGGTGCTGCTTCCTCAGGGCTTCGCCGAGCAGGGTCAGGGGCCCCATGCTATGCTAGCAGGCAGGATCTCAAAGAAAACAAAACACAACAACAGCAACAACAAAACTGGAGTTCTCCTGTGTACCACTTACCAATTTCTGTGGCAGAAGTACTCCGCTATGGGTAATTATAAGCTCTCAGTGGGTTGGCAGGTGGCTTGTGAAATTCCTGAACACGCACCCGTCGGCTTCAAGCCCTCAGTTGCCCGGGGATTCCTCCTCTCTCAACTGCCCACGTCTAACCTCCCTCGGGGCACAGCAGAGAATCCCCTGAGGTAACAGGATGCGTCCCGGGCACCACTGCTCCCCTGGACCCACCTTAGTTAACCAAGGAAGCTTGGAAGCCCAGACCTCTGAGGATTACCTCCGCCATCCGGCGGCTCAGCCCCTGGGGCGCCGGGCCTGCGGTCGCTGGGCGAGTCGGCCCCGTTGCCGGCCACCTGTTCGGATTCCACACTGTGGCCTTCGTCCCCTGCAGGTGTCTGCGCATCTGAAACTCCAAGAGAAGGACAAAGGCAGAAGGGAGATGGTAAGTGTGTTTGCTTGGGCCACAGGGGGTCCAGAATTGCCTGAAATCCGCTCAGCACACACGCGTGGAGGGGCCTTTGGGGGCCGGTTGAGTCTGTGGCTTGGCCCCGGCTGTCCTCGTGTGGGTGACGGTGGCATCGCGGGGTGCGCCTGGGCTGGCTGACTCTCAGACGCAGACACACAGACGCGGTGAGTCTGTGCAGGTCCCCGGCCTGAGGACCCAGCCTCAGGGTTAGACCCCGCGCTCCGCGCCCGTTCAGCGTTTCATACACGTTCTGCTCCGCTGGTTTGTTTGTTTATAAAACACCAGCAATGAAGATGGTTCATCATTCATTTAAAAATAACCAGAGTCCACCCAGACACATTTGCAAGGAGAAATCGGGTTCTTACGTGTTACTAACCGGCCTTTTAGAAATGGCACAAGCAAGTTTCTGGGATGGAGATCTCCGAATCCTTTTCTGCTTCCCTAAAACCCCAGGGAGCACGAGGGTGTCGGGGGAGCAGACCCCGCAGGGGGCACCGGAAGGCCCCACTTAGCGGGCAGGCCTGCTTTGTATCTACGCATCCCTTTATGTCTCCCCGTTGTCTAAGGGAGACTCAGCTTAGCCAGCCCTAAGCCTAACCCTGCACTTCTCCGCAGAGGGGGCTCTGCTGCTGGATTGACCGAGGTCGGGGACATCCCCGCAGGGCAGCTGCCCACGCTTCTCCCCGGGAGCTCCCAGCTTGGCTGGGCTGACCCATCCTCCCGGCCCTCGGCGGGGTCTGCTGCCCCCAGAACCCATCGGCTGCACTGTGTGACCGTCTAAGCAGAGGGCTGCTGCTGAGGGCGTGCCCTGACTCATTTCCCTCCAGCCCCTGTGTGCACCGAGGTCCTGGTTGTTTACTTCTCGAGGAAACACAATAGAATGGAATGTTCCAGCACGTGGTAGCATGTTGCCCACCTCCCTCGTTTCCCAGAAAAGCAGCCTCAACCCTCGAGAACCCCCAGCGAGGAGCCTTCCTCAGGAGCCAGTTCTCCCGAGGCCGGAACATTGTTCTTTCTGATTCATTTTAAGACAAAACCAGCCTTCAGGGCGTCACTCTTGAGAACCCGGGACCAGAGGCCGGCACAGGGCGGAAGCAGGAGGGACCTACCTTGACCTCCACCTCCAGCATCCTTCCGGTGGGGCAGAGGGCAGGTGGGGATGTGGTCCTTGTGCCGCGCCGACACCGCGCCAGTGATCAGGCGGGAGCAGCGGGCAGCGCTCGGTGCACGGCGGGCTGTTTATATCCGGTGCCCAGGCTGCTTCCAGGGTGGCGTCGGCAGGGCCGCTGAGGGAGGTGGGGACAGCTTTAAGCAGTTTCCTCGCCTTGCTGCTGAATCAGAGACCTTCTTTGCCCGTTTACAAGTGTGAAAGGGGCTTCACCCCTTCTTTCCGACGGGCCCGGCCTGCGTGATTGCGTCTACAGGAGCTGTGTACACTAGTAACAGGGTCACTGATAGCTGCCTTCGAGTCAATGCCGAGCGTCTCATTCTCTGCTCTGAGCCCTCTACTTACGAACGGGTTCCGTTCCGAGAGCGCGTTCGTAAGTCCAGTCTGTTCGTAAGTCCGACACAGTTGGCCTAGGTACCCAACTAACACGATCAGCTGTAGGGTACTGTACTGTAATAGGTTCATAAGACTTTTCACAGAAATAATACATAAAAAACAAACGCACACAAAGAATAAAGAAAACATTTTAGATATCACAGTACAGTACCTTGAAAAGTACCGTAGTACGGTATAACAGCCGGCACGGGGGCACGTTCACGTCTTTGAAAGTTCGCACCTTGAAGGTTCACATGTAGGGGACTTGCTGTATCGCGTCAGAGCATCGGGGTGGCCCCCGCCTTCGGGCTGATCAGACACCTGGTCACTCGTCCGCCTCTGTGTTCGCTGATCCACACTTCCTGCCACGTTTATCCACCATCTTCCCTGACCCGGGCCCTGAGCGAGGCTTACGAGTGAGGGGACTTGACAGGTGGCCGTCAGGGGGCAGGACCAGGACCCCAGCCCGGGACGGCCTGGCCCCAGCCCGGCCTCTCAGCCTCCTGGGCTCACACTCGCCGAGCGTCTGCCGCCTCGGCAAAGGGCAGGCGTGCGAGTGGGCTTGGGGAGGCGGCTGGGGGTGCCACGTGGGCCCTGTAGGCGGCCGGGGGGCAGGCGGTCCCTGATGCCACCCTGGCTCCACTGTCCCCCAGGTCAAGGAGATCCTGACGGCCCTGGGCCTGCTGTCTTGCACCGACACGCGGACCGGCAGCCTCTCGGGCGGCCAGAGGAAGCGCCTGGCCATCGCGCTGGAGCTGGTGAACAACCCCCCGGTCATGTTCTTCGATGAGCCCACCAGGCAAGCAGGGGCCACGGAGGCGGGGCCCCCGCCCTCCCCGCCGGCAGGAGGGGGTGCCTCCCGAACCCCCTCCCCTCCCTGCGCAGACCCAGCCGGGGCTCTCCGACCGCGAGCTCTGGTCGGGGACCACAGGCGTCTCACGGTGCCCCTTGCCTTGCAGCGGCCTGGACAGCGCCTCCTGCTTCCAGGTGGTCTCCCTGATGAAGGGGCTGGCTCAGGGGGGGCGGTCCGTCATCTGCACCATCCACCAGCCCAGCGCCAAGCTCTTTGAGCTCTTCGACCAGGTGCGTAGGCCTTGCTGTGATCAGCCCCGGGGGGAAACCCAACGCCGGTCCTCACGGCTTCCCCTCAGCTCATTGGGCGCTCTGCATTCCTGAGTGGCTTTGAGTGTGAATGTTTCGTAGGATTTTGGCTCCGTAAGCAGCTCGGGGGGCAGCACCGGAGGGGGTCGGAAGAGTTGGCCGGTATCCTCTTCTCTCTCTGGGGCTGGTGTCCGGCTCCGGGGTCTTGGGGGAGTCGCTGACATTACTGAGGCTTCATTCCCCACCCCCTGGTGACAGCGGGGGAGTACTTGCCGTACAGAATTGGATAGCAGGCTGTGTGATATTTGGACAATATCATCTCTTTTATAAGTCTTAGGTTTCGATACTGTCATGAGTAGAAAACATGTCCCAAGGGATGAGATGTGTAGCGCTCCAAAGCTTTCCTAAGCGGGTGGTTAGCAAGAAGGGAAAAAAGCAACATCATAGTAATTCCTGGTCATATGATATCCTCTGTTTCCCTGACTCATCATGGATTTCCCTTTGAACTCTGAGTCCTTGGGAGGTAACAGAAAGCTCTCCTGAGAGAGAAATTGATGGACTGATGGGTGGGCGGATGGATGGCTGGATGGTTGGATGGATGGATTGAGAGTTTCTCTTGCTTTACAGAGGAAGGCGGAGTTGATGTTTCCTTTCTCCGTACTTTTTTCCAGCTTTATGTCCTCAGCCAAGGACAGTGTGTGTACCGGGGAAAAGTCTCAAATCTTGTACCGTATTTGAGGGATTTAGGTCTGAATTGCCCAACCTACCACAACCCGGCCGATTTTGGTAAGTAGAGCCTTGACCAGCCGGAAAGAAGAGAAAGGGGGTCTTTTTTATTCTTGGTGGCTTTCCGCTTTCACCTGAAGCCTCCCAATCAAGAATTACTGGGCTTCCCTGGTGTCGCGGTGGTTGAGAATCTGCCTGCCGATGCAGGAGACGCGGGTTCGTGCCCTGGTCCGGGAGGATCCCACATGCCGCGGAGCAACTAAGCCCGTGAGCCATGGCCGCTGCGCCTGCGCGTCCGGAGCCTGTGCTCCGCAACGGGAGAGGCCACAACAGTGAGAGGACCGCTTACCGCAAAAAAAAAAAAAAAAAAAAAAAAAGAATTACTTGCATTTTCCACAGACAGCTCAAGTGCCATCCTGAGGTAGAACTTTTTAAGACCAAGTTGAAAGAGGTTTTGTTTCCTCCAGATAAAATACCTGGGAACTACCACAAAGGGATCTATTGTTAGGAGAAATATTTCCTCATACTTTACTCTGTGATGTTGCTAGTCGAAAGGAAGTTATTTCTGAAAAGAAATAACCTTAGAAGAAAAACCCTTTTGCACTGACTAATGGAGATGTTAAAACGCTGATTTAAATTTTGACCAAACGCAACAAAAAATGGGACCCTGGGAGTCCAGAGACCAGGCTAATGGTCCCAGTTACTCCTCCTGACTCGGAGGTCCTGAGGCTGGCGCTTCCATGCTTTGCAGCCTGTGATTTATGGGCTCCACCTCCGGCCTCCCCTCTTGGCCCAGGCCCTCCAGAGCGCTGACACCGACGTCTGAAGTCACTCTCCCGCCAGATCTGCCCTGTGCGGCACACACGTTTACCTGCAAATGGCAGCCTCCTCAAGTCCCATGCCTCCCTGTTCCTCTGTCAGGTCTGCCCTCCTCGCCCTGCTCTCCAAGCGGGAGACCTTGCACCCGCCCCCCTTGCCTTCTCTTTCTCTCAAGCTCATATTTACTAGACCACCAAGTGCTCAAACACCCCGACCCAGTCCTGTTCTCTCCCTCCGCCACTGTGTCTGGGGTCCCTTCTTGGCCGTCGCATCCTGCTTTCCTGGCGCTGCTATAACAAAGTAGCACGAACTGGGTGGCCTCAAACAAGAGAAATTCATTTGATCACGGCTCTGGAGGCCAGAAGTCAAGGTGTCTACGGGGCCAGGCTCCCTCCTAAGGCTCCGGGGGAGGGTCCTGTCTTACCTCTTCCAGCTTCTGGAGGCTCCAGCATTCCTTGGCTTGTGGCCGCGTCCGTCCAGTCTCTGCCCCTTGTTTCCCACGGCTCTTTTTCTGTGTTTCTCTGTGTGTCCTCTCCTCTTGTTATAAGGGCAATCTTCGGATTCAGGGCCCATCCTAAATCCAGGATAATTTCATCTCAAGATCCATAACCATAAAATTACATCTGCAAAGAACCTTCTCCAAATAAGGCCACATTCTGAGGTTCCAGGTGGACATGAATTTTGGGGGAACACCCTTCAATCCACCATAATTCTCCTCCTCGGTCTCCTGGTCACCAGCCTTTCTCACTCAGTTGTTTTACTCTCAAGCATCCAGACCCCGCATTCTCTACATGGCATCTCCCAAATAGTGTTCCACAAGATGCTGTTGCTGGGAAATGCTTCTGTCTTAAAAGAAGGGGCTCTGACGAAGCAGAACCAGAGTGCCGTGAGCTGGAAGGACGTGAGGGCCGAGGGAGAGGAGGAGGACGCTTGAGCATCTTGAAAAGCAGGGCTGGATCAGGTTGATAGCCGCACAGTCGTTCAGGACAGAGGACGGTCGGGCGCAGGTGCTGCTGCACAGGGAAGGCCAGTGAGGTCCGTGGCCTGCGAGGAGGTGAGAACCTAGAGAGAAGGATGACAGGAGAAGGAACAGGGCACGTGGGACCGCAAGGAGGGCCCGAGAAGGGGAAGGTATGCCCTTCCGGTGGCTTCTAGATCCTCAGTATCACGCCTGAGGAGAGGGTGAGAGATGAGAAGGGTGTAGAGGGTGAGTGACCAGCAGAGCGGTCAGTGCTGGCTCGTTTGGTGTCATTGATTGTGTCGTTCTGGTGAGGACAGCCTCTCCTGGGGTGCGACCGGATGGAGGATGGCTTAGCCATCCTGGCTCGGGAAACAGACGGCTGGTTTTGCCGGGGGGGTGGGGGTCGGTCCCTGGGGGCTTTGCATTAGCAAGAATCTTATTCGGGTGAGGGCCTGGGACCCACACCAGGAGGGACAGGATGGGGGAGAAGAGAGGGCAGGTGGGAGGGCGGGAAGGAGTAGCAGTCGCCAGGGGGAGTGCGGACCCAGGAGAGAGGGAGCCGCGTGGGGCCTCGCACAGTTTGGGGTGCAGAGGCATGACACGGGGGCCGAGGAGGGAAGGTGGAGGAGGTGGTCCCTGGGGACCTGAGAGCTGGGGCTGGTGGTCCCTGATCTCGACGTCCCCGGGACGCCGAGCGCACCCCCGTCAGGACCCCCGGCACCTCTCCTTGGTCCCGGAGAGCTGCCACAGCGCCCGTCACTCACCCCCGCCCTGGGAACCGCCCTGCCAGCAGGCATCCTGCTTTCTTCTGCTGTCCTCCCAGCTCCGACTCTGGTGCTTGAATGCCCGTGGCCGGCACTCAGTGAATATAGGACAGATGCATGAGCTCGTGACTTCCCGGGCTCTCCGACATCACAACCCATATTTGCGTTTTCGGGCTCCTGACGTGATGAATGGCCTTGCTGGGCGCTGAGAGCCAAAAGAACACTGGTCACTAAATGATTCTGATCATATCATTAGCATCATCACACAGCATCTACATAATCAGTTAAAAATACTCCTGCTAGATGAATGATTGTGTTGCAAAGCAAAGAGGCCCTCCGTTCACACGAGCAATGCCTAGGGTGACCCTGTCTGTGTCTCACGGTGCAGTCATGGAAGTCGCGTCCGGTGAATATGGCGATCAGAACAGCCGCCTGGTGAGAGCCGTCCGGGAGAGCATGTGTGACTCTGACTACAGGAGAGAGCCCGGAGGCGGTGGCGAGGTGAACCCTTTTCTTTGGCACCGGCCCTCTGAAGAGGTAAAGCAGGCAAAACGATTGAAGGGGTGGAGAAAGGTAATGCAAAGCCCCAGCCCCCAGCAGCACTGCACGGCCCGCCGTGCACCCGCTGCACGAGAACTTCTCTTAGCCGAGAGGGGAGGCGTCCCAGGGCTGGGGTCTCACCCCTCCTCCCCCCTTGGTGTGTCCTCAGGACTCCACTTCCATGGAAGGCTGTCACAGCTTCTCTGCCAGCTGCCTCACCCAGTTCTGCATCCTCTTCAAGAGGACTTTCCTCAGCATCATGAGGGATTCGGTAAGGCGGTCTGCAGTACTCTCTGCGGCAGAGGAAGCTGTAGGGTCATTTCCGGGGGTGTTGGTCCTGCTTTGCACTTTCAGACTGTTCTTCCTCCATCTGCATCCGTCAGCTCCCAGTGAAGCGGTAGTAACAAACATTCCCCAGGTGCCAGTGTCTGGGACAGCAAATACTGAGGTCTGGTTCGTGTAACGTGTTGTGGGCCACGGCCTTGTCTCACGAGTCTTCTCGTCCTGGGACCCAGAATGGAGGAGCGGCTCCTTTCTGGAACACGGCAGAGGGAAAGAGCAGGAGAGGCCGAACGGCGGCCCTTACAGCTCTGGCTCCTGGAGGGAAACGGTCACTGGCGCTCACGTCCCGTCGGCCAAGGCCGACATCGGGGGGGCTGTGCTCCTCCCTCCGGAAAGCTCCGCCCGACACAGGGCACGGCGGGTTGTGCAGGCACTTACAGGAAGGAGTTGGTGAAGGATTGGGAACCATGACAATATCCACCCTTTCGAGTGGATGATCTGACGACCTGAGCAGGGGGCTGGGTGCCCGGGGGCCTCTGGGACCCAGTTTGAAAGATGTAGGGGCTGGTGGCCACCAGGCGGAGCTCTGCAAGGGTGGGCCCGTCATGCTTCCATTCTTTGCCCCCTTCACCACCGTCGTTGTCCGTTGTCCTCCCCTCTGAAGGTGCACTGCCCTCCCTGGTTTGCCACTTTGGGAGGGGATTTCACAAAGGGTGGCAATTCCTTCCGTTTTCATGGCAGCTAAATGCTGCCGTGCGTGTGCGTGTGCATGTGCGCGTGTGCATGTGCGCGTGTGCGCGCGCGCCCGCACGTGTGCAGGTTTAGGGTGGGGGGCTTGCTTCGTGGAGGGAAGGGGCAGGACCGAGCTTGCGACCCGCCTTGGCCGCTGCCTCTGGGGGCCTCGGCCGCCTTGTCCTTTCACCGTCCACCTTGGGCCTGCCGCACACCTGAGCGTGGACCGCGCCTGCCCCCAGGTCCTGACGCACCTGCGGATCACTTCCCACATCGGCATCGGCCTCCTCATCGGGCTGCTCTACCTGGGGATCGGGAACGAAGCCAAGAAGGTCCTGAGCAACTCGGGCTTCCTCTTCTTCTCCATGCTCTTCCTCATGTTCGCAGCGCTGATGCCCACCGTCCTCACGTGTGAGTGCCCCCGGCGGGCCCCTCGCCCCCCCCTCCCTCCTGATCGGCCACGGTCGCGCAGCCTCCCGTGCTTTTAAGTACCGTCTTCTTTGTTGACAGGTGTAGGTGTTGTTGTATGTCCCGTTAGACAAGAAAATACATAGTACATTTCAGCCAAAGGAGTGAATCTCTAGGAAGACTTGTAAGCCTGGTGGCAGAGGCTGAGGAGACATTTCTAAAAGGTTTCCTCACCGGGATCCCCTTAAACACTACTGCACGGGCCTTACCTTGTTCAGTTAGGACAGCCCTGGTGCGGCCAAGTTTGTGAGCGGGTAAAGCTATTCTCGCTGGATTTCCACGCAATTCTAGACTATTTGTAAACCAGGCTGCCCTTGGCCACTTCAGGGAGACAGTGTGGAAAGCCGTCGCTTCACCGGCTCTCCAGCCTAAACCCCCGCTCCCGGCAACGCCTCCTCCTTCAATTGCCCTGAATTGCCAAGGGCGGCTTGCGAGGTCTCGCGCAGGAAGGGAACCCCGTTGTTACGGTTGCTCAGGGAGGATAAGGGCAGCCGTAGATACTTGTGCGCACGGCCACAGCAACGCTCCGCACTTAGATTCTCCCCTTCGTGACGCTTCCGCTATAAAAATGATCGGCGGTCTTTCCAGACGGGTAAAGCACTTCACACCTTTCCGTTCAACCCTCAGGTACTGTAAGTACTGCACGGTCCACGGGGAGGTGTGGGACAGGTTGGGGCCGCAGAGGGCTCGGCAGGAGACCACCTGTTTGAGGCGGTGACCCCACTGTGACGTCGGCCTGACCCTTTCCGTTTTCCCGTCCCCTAGTTCCCCTGGAGATGGGAGTGTTTCTTCGAGAACACCTGAATTACTGGTACAGCCTGAAGGCCTACTACCTGGCCAAGACCATGGCTGACGTGCCCTTTCAGGTATGTGAGCCGCAGCGGCCCGGAGTGAAGGGGGCAGGGGTCCTCCGGCGGCCCCAGCGGGGGAGGGGGAAGTGCGGCTTCCAGGAAGGGGGTGACGGGCCCTGTGTTTCCAGATCCTGTTCCCCGTGGCCTACTGCAGCATCGTGTACTGGATGACGTCCCAGCCGTCCGACGCCGTGCGCTTCGTCCTCTTCGCGGCCCTGGGCACCATGACGTCGCTGGTGGCGCAGTCTCTGGGCCTGCTGATCGGAGCCGCCTCCACATCCCTGCAGGTACCGGCCGAGGACGCGCCACAGGACAGGCCTCGCCTCTCCGCCCTGGCCCGTGCGACCAGGGCTGTGGCTGTGCTGGGGCTCGGCGCCCCCCCCTTGTGACCCTTCTCCTGACTCTGCCCCAGGTTCCTAGACTGGCTTCAGTAGGTCGAGTGACCCCCCCCCAGGGAAGGGATCGCGTGGTCCTGGCTGCTCAGGCTGGCAGATTGGCAGCGGCAGGTGCCCTCGTGCGGAGCTTGGGCACACCGGGTGCCGGGCTCAGCGCTTTCTGAACGCCAGCTCATCGAGTCCAGGCCCACCCATGAGTTACGTGCAGTGCTGCCCGTTTCACAGATGGGGTGACTGAGGCCCGGAGGGGCAACGTGATTTTGCCGGAGTCACACAGCCGGCTCAGAGGCCAAGCCCTCAGTGCCTACCTTTCGTTGCCTCTGCGGGGTCCACCCAGCTGTCCCCTAGACGCCCCCCCTCTGCACCCCCTGCTCCCGCCCTCCCGAGCCCCTCCAGGTGTCCCTTCTGGAGGCCCGGTGCCACCCACCCCCAACCTGCCGAGCCCACTGCGTTTGCAGTTTCTGCACCCCTGGGGCTTCCTGGTGCTCAGGCCAGTCCGACCCTTAGAAGACAAAGCCAGAGCCCTGGGGAGTCAGCACCACCGTGGCCTCTTCTGACGCCCCCTCCCCGACGCGGGATGGACTCCTTTCTGTGTTCAGAGCCTCGGCCCACGCCAGCTGCAGTCAGCGCCCAGGGAACCGCGCTCCCAACGCTTCCTCCCCGGAACACGCCGACGTCAGGTCCCGGGTGGCTGTGCCTCCCTCCGAACCACGCGCCCTCACAGCCACATCCAGCGCCGTGCTACCCCTGCTCTGTGGGGTCTCTACTCTCTTTTACCTTCCGTCCCCTCTGCTGGGCCCGGCTGGGCCTCTGGGCACGAACCCCAGCCCCTCCCTGTGCCAGAGACCAGCAAGCTCGCTCCCCAAACAGAGTGTTTCTCTGCGCCGTCCTGGCCCTGGTGTGACCCGTCCTGAAGTCTCTGGCCCTTTCCCAGCTGCTGGCGACCGTCCAGAAACATGGGCTGTGGCCTCCGGGCCACCTGAGGAGGAGGAGGAGGGAGATGGGAGTCAGTCCCCTTTGTGTCCCCTCCCAGGTGGCAACGTTCGTGGGCCCCGTGACAGCCATCCCCGTCCTCCTCTTCTCAGGATTCTTCGTCAGCTTCGATACGATCCCCACCTACCTGCAGTGGATGTCCTACATCTCCTATGTCAGGTAACATGCGGGGGCCCCTTACGCCTCAGGGACTTTAGGACGACAGAGGGAAGGGACCCGGGGACGTGCAGAGGCTCAGCAAAGCCCCTTGCTCGCCGTCAGCGAGATGACGGCATGTTTCTTGGATCATGAACCCAAAGAGTATCGGTGCCTTTTGTTTTTTTCCTGGTAGTGCATATGCCACACACACTCCTACTCGTGGCTCCGTGTCCTGCGTGCCTTGGAGGGCTGCCCTGCATATTTCCATCTTTTAGGAACTTCATTCCTCTCTGGGATGAGCACTGCTTATAACAAGGTTCTGAACTCGTAAAACCTTAATAAGAAAAATCCAGTGGGAAACAGGTCACGTTTCGAGCATCCTCATATTCTTGAACAAGACAGTTCCGGCCCCTCGGCGCTTAGGCGATCAGATTTCACGCTCTCGGCTCAGAGGTGCTTCGGCTCCGTTGGCCCTCGGCAGGCGGGGCTGGTCGTTAGAGCTTTTCTCCCAGCCACACCCATTCCACGTGACAGCCAGGGTCCCCAGCTGTGAACAAGCTTGTCTTTTCTAGAATGTCCATTCAGACCCAGGTATATTGTTCCGGTGAACAAAATCAAACCAAAGCACTTTTACAGTTTCAGCCATCGGTGCACCTTCCAAGACCAAGAAATCAGAAACCCATGTCTCTCTTCTCAGAATTAGCGTTTTTGTTCTGATGTTGCAGGGCTGGAACAGAATGAAAGGTGATGCAGGAATGTTTCATTTCAATGCTCCCCAGTCCTTGGAAAGCTCTCGGACCCTTTATTATATTTAACTGTTAAAAAAAAGTGTGGTATCAGAAGTAATCAAAGTGCTTTACCATTCGTATCACCCTTGAACAATACCTACTCTTGGTTCAATTTGGGTTTTGGGTGGGATTTTTTTGTTTTTGTTTTTGTTTTTCGTTGAGACTTTGGAGGAACCAAAATCGGAAAACACATCATCAAGCCGTTGAATGGATTTATCTTAGGAAGCTGTGGAGTCGTTAGGAAGTGCTCCAGGGAGAAAGATCTCCGGGGAGGGAGGGGAGCCAGGCTGAGGGTGGGGGGATGGCGGTGGTACCTTCCTTACCCTCCGCAGACGTGGGCAGAGGCCGGGGTGAGGGTTCCTGAGCCCTCCTCATGCGGGCACTTCCCTCCTCAGGTATGGGTTTGAAGGGGTCATCCTCTCCATCTATGGCCTCGACCGGGAGGACCTGCACTGTGACATCGACGACACGTGCCACTTCCAGAAGTCGGAGGCCATTCTCAGAGAGCTGGACGTGGAGAACGCCAAGCTCTACCTAGACTTCATCGTCCTGGGGATTTTCTTCATCTCCCTGCGTCTCATTGCCTACTTTGTGCTGAGATACAAAATCCGGGCAGAGAGGTAAAGCACTGGAAAGCCAGGGAGAGGAAAATCGGACACAGTGGCCGAGGGCCACTTGCAGAAACTTGCGGCAAGCCCGGGCCCGAGGACACAGACACTCCTGTGACCCAACCCCTGGGACCACGTTTGGTTGTTGGGCGGCCAGTGCTGGACATCGCCGCCCCGCTGGGTTGGGCCTTCTCTCCATTACCCTTTCTAGCTGTAACTAAGAAGAAGATGTAGAAAGGTTTTTTTTTCCACGTGCAGGATTTTAAAATACCACCCCTGAGGCAGAATTTAAAATTGCAACAAAGCTGGTGATGAGAGGGTTCCTCGGCAAAGTTCTTCCTTCTGACCAGGGAGCTCTGGTCCTGGACGGGGGATTCGGGCGGTTTCCTGGGGATCCCCGTGCAGTCAGACGCCCGGGGGCAGAAAGGCGGAGCCAGGAGCAATTCCGCTCTGTGACTGGTGTTTTCGTAGTTTCACCTTTCTACGGTTTGTCTCTTTTTCCAATGAGGTCATTTTCCAAGCCAAAAGTCGACAAATTTCATTCACTTCCAGAAACTGTACCTTTTTAGTACTTGGTGAAGAAAATTATTCAGGGTAAACATACTTTGTTTAGAGATGAGAGGAGTTTGACTGGATCTCTGAGCTGGTCTCATTTACAGACAGAACTTGGGAAAGACGCAGAAGCCGGCTCCAGGTTGAAGGATGGCCTTGGAACCGTACGCGCTAAGCCATGTGGAAATCTTTTAAAGTTACACAGAAGGTTGTAGGGTGAAAGTGGCCATCTCTTTCAAAGTCTTTTATTTTCCCCGTGCTTCTTATTTTAAGCAAAATATATTGGGGTTTTTTTCTTCCTAACTTTCCAAGCACCTTAATTTTGCCTAAAAGAAAAAATTCTAGAAAATCAACCCTGTTGATTTTTTACAAACATTTCTCTTCCCTGACATATCACATCAACTACCTCCACTGAACCTGGGGAAGCTGGGCTTAGAGAGACTCCAGGTGTGAACGTTGCCGTATCTGCGGGTGTAGCCTGCAAAAGATGCTCTAACTGCACAGGAGGGAAGATGCTGAGATTTCCCGAGAATCCGAGGCCTTTGCCAGAGACTCTGGTGAAGACTTAGTGTGGCCGAGGCGTCTGGAGCTGCATCACGTCACGCTCTGAGAGCCGTGGGAGATCCTGTCTCCCGCATCTGGTTTCCATGGCCTCTCAGTGGCACCTTCACCTTCTCAGCGCCGGGCTAGCATATAGTCTTTCCAGACCGGGAACTCCTTTCCAGCGATGCAGTCACGTAAGTAAAATCCCTCTGGCACAGGAGCAGTGGGCACAGCTGCAGGGTAAACGGCCTTTGGATTCATGGCGGGCGCCCGTGTGCTTGTTGACGGCAGTATGACCCCAGTGTGGAAGGCGACTCTGGCCAAAGAAGGTCCTCGGAAGGAAGACTGAATCGCCTTCCCCTTCTAGAATATGCCGTGAACCGGGAATCAGGGTCTCCTAATGAAAGACTGTATTTTTTGCGGACAGACTCACTCATCTCCCTGAGCCTCAGTTTCCCCACCTGCAAAGAGCAGCACGAGGTCGCCCTCCAGGTCGTGTTCAGCTCTGAAAGGTTCTGAGATTCCTAGGTTGTGTTCCAGAACTTTTATTTCCTATGTAGGAGAATGAGAAAGGTGCACATTTGACTCACACGTGGATTTGATTTGCAAGCGCTTAGAGGCCTCTTTTTTCACCCTTAGATCCCTTTCAGTCAACACAATTGAGGTATTTTCAACGTAATTTTACGTTTGCCTGTTTTCCACCAATGTGGCGTTGCCTTCCAGATTAAGTTACTTAACCAGGGTCAAACTTAGCCTTTATAAAGTCTTTATTCAGCTTCAAGGTAGACTTGCCTGTACGAATGTCACACGTAGGAAGACACACGTGGGAACAGCCTGGTGAAACAGAGAGTTGGGAAGAGGAAAAGCCCTGGACCATGCCTCAGAATTACGTCAGCTGAGGCCAGTGTTGAAAGATTCTTCCCTCCAGGTGAGTCCTTCCAGTCGTGGGTCTGTGAGCCCAAGAAGGACTTGCACACGCGTACGTTTTCAAGGATGCTACTTGGAGTGCAGTAAGTACGCTGAGGTCACCGCCGCAGGAGAACCTGATTAGGAGGACCTGAGGCCGGGTCCACTGAGGATGTCGACCTAGGAAGCTGCCTTCATCAGTCTTCAAGAGTCAGCAACGCCCCTCGGCCCTCGCTCCAGCTTTCTCATCCTAAACCCTCGGCAGCGTAGACCCAGACGCTGCAATTTGGATCTCAGATGCTTCCCCTCTGCTTTTTGCCGTACGGAAGATGGATCAAACACCTTATTGCAATAGCCCGAGAAAACATGCAAGTAACTTGTTGATTTTATTTTTCTACGTAGGTGTCGTTAAGAAGTTGGTGGGGGGAGGCGGTGACATGCTGTCTTTCATACACTGGAATTCAAACCAGGCCGACTTCCCAAATCTACTTCTTTTAAGTAATTTCTGAATGTAATGACTCAGATCTGCCTTTCATCTCCGATTGCGCTTCTTCGTTTAGAAGGAGGGAGGAAACATCGGATGAACGGTGTGCAGCCTTTCCTGTTGTTAGTAGAGATGAAAGAGGAAGTCCACAGAATATCACTGTTACACGGAACTGGGGAGAGGAAGGGCCTCTGCTGGGTTCCCGTGCCTGCTCCGCGGAGGCGCCAGGGCCTGGGTCTGCTGACCAGCCCTCCCCCGGGAGCCGTGCCCCTCTGTCCGCGTTCATAGCATTTTGTGCCTCTGTTTCTTCTACCCTTGCTGGGTATCAGCTCGAGAATTAAATGCTTCAAAAGCTCCTGTGTGGGTGACATGGGAAGGAAAGAAATCAGGTAAACGTCTTACATAGAAGATGCTGGAATCTGATTACGTCACCTTATGGGGAGGGACTTCACAACCAAGAAATAGGACTCAAGCTTTTAGGTAAAAACTCATCCTGGAGACCCACAAAAAGGTCATTTTCCCACCTGAGAAAGGCACTGCCAGGAGGTCAGGGGCAGGCTGAATCCATGGGGTAGAAAGCCCTCCGCTGGGCTCGCTGAGGAGAGAACAGCTTGGGCCTCAGTGCCCCGAGCATCCTTCCTTGCCGGGTGGCCCGGGAGCTGGCTGGATGCCTTACCAACGCCTCTGTTCAACTGCTCACTCAGCAGACGTGTGTTGACCCATCCCTGCGTGCTTGGTGTGGCCCAGGCAAAGGGGCTTGGAGCTCAGAGCGGGCTCGCCCTCCAGTGCTGGCGGGCCGGAGGGGATCTCGTTCTGCAGATGCAGGGCGCCGAGGCTGGAGAGGGTCCGTGAGGCCCCGGGTCCGGGGCCGGGAAAGGGCCCAAGTCTGACTCCAAATTCTCTTATTTCTTTGTTTTGCCGTATTGCCTCCTGTTCATAGTGTGCAAATGTACGTGAAAACGCTTTGCGAGGTCTGAAGTGCAATACTAGGTCAGCTCTGGACTCGCTGTCACCAAACGGACAGCTGAGATGGGGGGTAGCCTACGCCCCTTTCCTCAGTTGCCTGGCGTAGGGGTGTCCCGAGCTGGCCTGGGGGCCCAGCTTCTTACCCCCCATCTCGGTGGGGAGGTGCCTTCCTCTGCCCTTTTGCTCAGCCTTAGCTTCTTAACTCAGTGTACCAGTGGTCCGGCTGGAGCCCAAGAGGGGCTGGTGTGTGTGTGTGTGTGCATGTACACACGTGTGCACACATACGAGGGCACGTGCCAGCTCGATCTGGGTGTGTATCTCATAGTGTTGTCTGTGGTGTTTCTAAATCCTCAATCGTCCTTTACTGCGAGAAAGAAAGAGAAAATTCCCTCACCTCATGCCGCCAAGCAGTTGGTAAAGTGTAGTCAGAACCCACTAAGTCTTTCAGCAAATGCCAGCTCAATTAGAATGTGACAAAAACCAAACCAAAACAACCCAGCAGGGCGGAGGGTGGTGCAGCCTGTATGGCTATAAAGTAAGATGCTCTGAAGAGATAAGACTGCTAATAAAATATTTTATGGAAAACTTTTTACTTGTGTTCAGTGTTAAATGCTTCAAGTTCAAAATAACTGGCTTGAGCTGTACCAGGTAAAGGGGGTTTTTAGGTTGTATTTGGAATATCTTCGCTGTACGTCTAGCATGGCTTCTGGTTCATTCCTCAGCGTGCTGGTCTAACACCCCATGGTCAATAGTCACCTTTCTGTCTCGGTAACTTGCATGTTTTAGGTCGAACTGTCTTCAAGTTTTGTGTCTTTCCTCCGTTTTCCAGCCTCGTCACCCATCTCTTCCCTCTTGCTAATGTCGGCCGGGGCTTTAAGAAATGCCCGGAGCCCAGATGCACGGGCCCCACGTGTGCCTCCCTTGCGATGGTCCCCGGGGACACGGGCGCCCCAGGCCGGAGGACCTAGGAGCCGCGTGTAGGGTGTTGTCTTAGCTCAGCTCCGGTGGGTAAGCTACGCCGAGCCGCGCTTCCGAGAGCAGCGTGCTTAGGGCCGGGCTGCCATCCCCGGCTTGCCCTCCTCCTCAGGGACACGGGGAAGAACGGGGTGCTGGGCCAAGGCCCAGAGTGGACGGCCCCGCGGTCCCGCCGAGCGACAGGGAGACGGGCATCAGAGAGCGCCCCGGGGTGGGGCGAGCTCACGAGGCTCCCTTGGCCTCCTCTCCGCACCCCTCCTGCCCTGCGGACCCCGCCCTTCTTCTGTGCAGCTTCCATTAAGGCCACGGTCCTCCAGGTCGCTGCACCTGGCCTCCTGCCTCGGGGAGATTCCCCGGAGACAGTCGTCCTCTGCCAAAGCCAGATGCTCCTGACGTCCCTGTTGGCGCCTCCCTGGGACCAGAAGCAGGAGGAAGTCGGGGAGCCCCGCACCCCCATTGCACAGTCCGGTTTTCACACCTGCAGGCTCCGCTCCGCCTGTGCTGAAAATCCAGCCTCCCGGGCCGGAAGTCCGCGTGAAGGTGATGCCCTCGCGCCCGTCCTGCAGGCCTAGCCTAGGTTTTCTGTTAACTGTCGCGTAGCCTTCCCTTCTCCTCCCCATCTGTAAGGAAACGAGGGTTTCGCGTTCGCTTCACTTTTTATGTTACCTCTGAACAGTCCGCTTGGAATCGTTCCTCAGACCGGCATTCTGTGGCCTGGTCGAGCGGATCCCGAGCCCCACCAAGGAAGCCAGGTCCCTACAAATGAGTAAAAGTGAACACAGGTCCGGCTCAGAGCCCCAGACCGCCTCCCTCCGTTCTCAAAATAGCCCCTCGGGGTCGCAAAGGAGAAAGCACCCCAGGCGCACTGGCCGTGGCATTCTGTCCAGCCAAGGGGTCATGAGCGGTGGGGGCGCGGCCTCGGGGCTTGCCCACCGTGCAATGACCGCTGTAAAGCTGCAGAAGAGAGGAACAGGGGCACGAAGGTGCCCTCGTGTTGTCACAGGCCGGGCGGAAGCTGCCGGCTGGCTCTGAGCCCTGCTTTGGGAAGGAGGGCGGTCGGATGTGCGTACACGCACAGCTGGAGGGCCCGGCCCACCGGTTCCCAGGGAGACACCCCAAGCCAGGGACGTGGCCACAGGCACGTGTGAGTTCCTCCCTGGGGTTCGTGGTTGGACCCAGATGCTGGGAACGGGCATGAGGCCACGCCGTGCAAGCGAGACGTAGCAGAGCTGCAAATGATTGCATTCAGCAGAAGTCTTCTCCCGGTGGCCCGGCCCCATCCTCTGCTTGCTGTGTCTGCATAAACATGAACGAGAACCCTGCTGACCCCCTGGGGGCGCCTCTGGCCCGGACTTTGCACGTGAACCTAACCGTGGCCCTGATGCTGTAGACAGTGAAATGGTATCTCGTGCGTTCACTGATGTTCGGACGTCTGATTCGGGGGAACTCGTAAGCCCCCCGCTTGTACCTCTGCAGGACGGCAGTCACCCCTCACCTGCAGCGGGCGCCAAGGCGAGCTGGCACGGAGATGCTGAGGCCTGGCTGGCAAGCGTCGGAGTGGTGAGGGGTGACCCTCCCTGCCGCCTGCCCGGGGGCCAGTTCTCCAGTCCCCCAGGGCATCTCCTGGAAGGAGTCAGGGAGCCCTTGTCGCCAGCACCGGGAGCGGAGCGTTCTTCCGTCTCACCTGCCGTGGGGCGATCGTCCAGCATCAGCCCCTTCCTTCCATCACAGCCCTGGATCGGCACGGTGGAGCTTGCGGGAGAACAGTGTGTATCCGACAGGGCTTGGCTGAGGCAGAGGGAACTGTGGGCTCATCCGTCCCTGGGGGAGAAGTTAGCAAACCGACCTCCGCTCTTAGGGCCCCAGCATGCGCTCTCTTGTGCTGGGTGGGACGGATCAGGCCTTGAAGGGAAAGGCTGAAAGTCATGGGTACCTGGGTCAAGGTTAAGGTCCGTATGTTCATGGGTTCCTGGACATCCCAGGTGCAACCTGATCTGAAAGGTACCATGGTTGGTTTCTTTGAGAATATGTCAGCGGCCATGGTAGATATTTTGTTTTTATATCTTTATACCTGTTTTCACAATTCTGTCATCATGTACCCTGGGGGGGGTCTCTTCTCCACAACCTTTGGAACACGGGTTGCCCAAGCTTCATCATAAATATCTCATTTCAACTCCTCGGCCAGTGAAAAATGGCAGCCGAAGGTCCTATCATCCAAACTGCTAACAAAATGGACCACCCACCCCACACAAGGAGTTTTCTGTTTCTCTAGTCAGATGCTCGCTGGGGGAGGGGGTGACCAGAAATGAGTTTCTCCATAGAATGAGTATGTTTAAAAAGTTAACGTGTGTAGCTGACCCCCTTACCCGGGTTTGTTTTTCCTTTGCGGTGGCTTAATACCTGCTCAGAGCGGAATCCGAATCGCTGCCTTTTACTTAATGGTTAGCTATTTAACATTTTTCCTGTGTTCTTCCTTCCAAAGCAAGAGTCAATGCAAATAACATTTTTAATCATCGTGTAAAGATGTGCATATATCTGTATATCTAATATGTAATTATGTAATGTCTGGTTTTTATAATGCTGTGTGGAGAACCTTACATTGATTTAGCCACGTGACTTTAGGAAATAATGTGCTTGCACCCTGGGAGAGGTGTGCACTATCCCAGATGAGAACATCTATACATACGTGCATAATGTGTGTGTGTGTGTGTGTGTGTGTGTGTGTGTATAAAATAACAGCGGCTCCCTTGGGTACTTGTCTCCTTGGCTGTTTCCCTTGGGTCTATTGGAACATAGACCCAAGCAGACCCTAAGATGTGAGCTTTCTGACTCTACAGACCGCGGTCCTGCTTTGTATATTTCTGCAGAGATCTCCTTAGAAAATTTGTACGTGCATTTTTTGCAGACTTGAACTTTGTTTTCTGAAAATAGATGCCGTTTTTGAAAATGTGACATAAATCAAAATAAAGCATCGTTCTTTTCAGATTTCTGTTTCTCTCTCCGTTTTGCTTTCAACAACAGCAGCCTGCAGACCAGCCAGGAGAATTGGGCCCGGGGTCTGGCGGAGCCTTTGGGGAATTTTCTCCTTCTTGTACTGCCCCCTCTTTTAATGGAAAAGTTCCTCTGGTAGGTGTTATAATGGCTTTGGGTGAAACTGGGAAGAAAAACAAGAGTGATGGTGCTGATATGCAAGCCCCGCTTGTTAGGTGATGTGGTAGCACAGGGTCAGGTGCCTTTTATACGTGGTCTCAGGTCACTGCCGGCCCATTTCACAGGCCAGGGAACTGAGGCTCAGAGAGGTTAGACAAGTGGCCCGAGGCAAGTGGTGGAGGCAGAATCCAGACGGTGACGTAGCCAGGGAACCGGCGCTCTGGCCCCTGCTTCGCACTCCCTCGTTTGGAGGAAGACACTGAGGAACCGACAGCAAAGGATCCATCGGGTCACAGGAAGTGGCCTGGGGGAGTCCGTCCCCCACAACCAGGGGAAGTTTCTCCCAGACGCTTTGCTTAGGGTAGGGTGACGGGCGAACATCCCCCGGAGTCAGCTTTGGGGATCTTTGTGCTGTTAGGACCCCATATGGGTCAGCACTGGAGTTCAGGCGCCACTCTGGGATTAATCACCCGGGTGTGGCCGTAACGGGGTTGGACTAGGTTATCTTTGTCGGTGTGGAGGAAGGTGTGCGTGCAGGGACGGGACAGGGAGAGAAACCACGCTGAGGACCTGGCGCCCCCGTTCCTCCTCCCTGCCCAGGCTTCCCTGTCCCTGGATGCTGTCTGATGCTCCCGAACCACCTGCCACCTTCCCCACCAAAATCCCCACTCCTTCCCAAATGATCTTTATTAGACCTTTTAATTTACAAATATTCTGCACACTTCTTTGAACAAATAATACAAACATTAGTCATCTCACCCCCAAACCACCCTGTCCCAAGCCCACCCCCTCGAGGTAACCGGAGCTGCGCCCCTCGCCCCAGATTGCCACCAGCGCCCTGGACCAGAAGGCACAGCACTCACGCCTTCGTCAGAATGTTCCAGAATCCGTAAAGCCACGTCCCTTCTGATCGTGCTGTGGTTGTTTCTACCAGAACAACCATGCTTCAGTAAGTCTGAAAATTTGGAAGACATCCCTACGCTTACATCCTTACAACCCACCACTTAAACCACAGAAGCTTTTCCTGAAACTCAAGCGGAAGGAACTCCAAAATGCGAAACAGGCACGCGGAGAAGGTTTCCCACTGGAGGTGGAACTGCAGACCCCGCGGGTGCCCCCCACTCCCACGGTGCTTGCAAGGCAGCCCCGTCCACCACCCACATCCTGCCTCCAGTCCCGTGTCACCTACACCAGGACGCTTCCCGCTGGCCTCTCCCAAGCAGGCCATTCCTGCCCCAAACGGGATTCCCCGATGGGGCACCTTGGCTTAGGGACCGTCCATCCACCTGTCGGAGACCTTGTCTAAGTTGGCACTGGCCTGAGACCCTCTGCCCACCCAGCCCTTCCTTCCCTGCTCCACTCAGCGCTCCATTCAGTGGTGTCAGGTCCCCAGTGAGCTCTGAGACCTCCTGCTACACACGCTCTTCTCCCTCACAGGGTCTCCCGCCCCGCCATGCGTCTGCTGACCATCTGAGCCTGTGCAGGTGTCTGAGTTTGAAGCTAAATCCCTCCTCTCCAGGCCACTGAATGTTCAAGAATTCCTGGAATAGCATGATGAATTCCAGTGAATTTTTGACATATTCTGGAACAGTGCAGAGGGAACCATTGCCAAATAAGACATGCTGAAGCGACGCTCTTACAGACCGACCGTACTGACACGAGAGGAGGGGAGAAGCACGTAAACACCACAGGGAGTCATCAGTAGGTTTAGTGGCCACACTGTGTGTTGGGGGCTGGTGGGGGGGGGGAGCCTGGTGTTATCTTCCTTTTTCACCAGCAGCAGTGGGGGTCTGGCTTCTCCTTGGCAAGTCAAAGCTCTCGTTCCATGGTTTCTGGAAGGTTCTACAAATGTGCACCATTAGTCAGTGCGGAAGGCACTTGATATCAAAGTGACCCCTGGACCCTGTGAAACTCAATTGACCATTTGAATTCACCATGAGCCGCTTGTGGATTCAGATTTTAGAGGCGCGGTGACCGGGAGGTGGGGAGGTTTAAGGGCGGTGTAAAGGCCACGCGGGCCGCGGGCAGTCAGCGTCAGCTGAGCACCGGCAGGGGGCTGAAGTCCACCGATGACGATCGTATTAGACGCAGCCCAGCAACAGCGGCCACAGCCCATCCCGGGTTTGAGTCTTAGCAAGGCCGCGTCCTGGAGCGAATTTGTCTGAATGTCCTCATGGGTGAAGTAGGGGTAAATATCAAGTTACTCACTGCACTCTGGATAAAAGAGAAAAAGGTTTCCAGTCCACACTGTAGTACTCTGATCCCAGAATTTTAAAATCGGTTAGCACTCTCTGGGTACTTACTTGACATCCACTGTCCAGAGCCAAGAAGGTTGTTTAAAATTCCCAAGGGAGACCACCCACCCCCCCCCCCCCCTGGGAGACCCCCATCGAGTCACAGCGAACGCAAGGACAGAAGAGAACTCAGTGGGATCAGCTGCTGGCTCCCGGCAAGCCAGTAATTAGAATAATGATTCTAGTTTACAGGCATTTCAGTGTTTCCTTTATAAACCTAGCCTGTTATTACGGACCTTCACACGAGGTTGGAAACATACTAACTATTGAATTTCCTTATCCCAAATCTATTGTGACTTACAAACTGAATGAGACGGGAATGCCCAGTGGGAGGGGCTAGGACTCAGCCACCACCTTCTAGAAGGGCTCTGAACCCTCCCCGCCTCCGGCTGCTGGCCTGTCCTCGCAGGCTGCCTCTGGGCGCCGCCCCCTGACCAAGTTACTGGAGGGATCCCAGGAGAGTTTCCTCTTCCGAAAAGGAAAATGGGGATGGTGGTACCCCTCCCCGCGTGGGCTGTCAAGGAGTTAGCAGATCTCAAGCACCTGATGGGTGTCTGACGCATGCCAAGTGCCTGACCATCTCATTAGCTTTGATTATCTCGACAGATTCCTCTGGGTGTCCGCCAGGGCTTCCGGCTGGCTGCACCGTGAGACGTCCACACCCGGGGGAAGGATAAAGGCAGAAACCACCCGGCCCCAACACAGAGCTCTCCAGCAACCGCGTCTCTCCAAGTTCCTTCCACCCCCCAGATGTCACCGTGAGACTCTGGGCTTCACGCAGACCCTTTGTGTGTCCGTCCGCCCAAAGGGTGAAACGAGAGGCGGCCACACCGTTAGGGCAGACACACGAAATGTGGTACACACGTGTTTCAGCCTCACCCCAAAATTCATTTGCGATGTGCGCACGCCAGTGACTCGAGTTTTCTCGACTGCTGAACTTAAAATCCCCACCCAGGCACACTTTGGGGCAAATTCCATCCCGTTGCCTGCTGAGCGAGCTGGGGCTTGCTGGGGTCCGGGCTTCCATGCTGGGCAGGGTGCCGTGGACCTCCGCAAGACCCCGCCCCCGGGCTGGCGCACACGGAGGTGGGGTCCCGATGGGACACCCTCCCAGACCCTTCTGGAACCTGCGGGTTCAGCGGGGCTGCTTCCAGCTCTCTTTGGCAGGACACACAGCCGACCGGGGTCCTCACTGACCCGAGGGCACTGGAGCCGCCCAGCCAACCCGCGCATCTTCTCCTCCCCCCCACCCGGAGGCAGCCCCGTCCGGCGTCCAGGCTGGGGACGGAGAAGGAGCCCTCCGTACTGTGAGAGCTCAGAGCTGCTGGGGTGGGAGAGTGTCTTCGGACGCTGGAACCAGAGCTCCATGCACTGCGTGTGAGCCTGGGGTCCTGACCTAACCTCTCTGTGCCTCTGCTTGTTCACTTGCAAAAGTGGAGAGAATCACCCGCACTTTGCAGGGCTGCTGTGGGAATGAAAGGAAGTCAAATGCGTAAAACCCTGCAGGGCCGCGGCAGTGCGCACTAAAGGAGGGTGAGCCGCTCCTTCGGTAGTTTCAGGGGGAGACAGGGCGCTTCCCTGAGTCGCCCGCCTCTCTCTCTCCCCACCAACCGGGCCCAGAGGACATCGCTGGAGGCGGAAAATGCAGGAGACTGGGCCGTGCCTTGGGTGAGACTTAACCACAAGAGAAAAGAGAAGGAGAAAAAATTCAGGATTCTCTGCAAACATGAAGTTTTCCCTTGATCGGCGGACACGGGGTCAGCTTTGCTCAGCCTTTTGCGCATATGCTGTCAGCAGGCAAGGTAGCTGGGTGGTGGCGTCTCTTAATAAACCTCATCTGGGAGGTGGGTGGCTCGCAGCCGGGCTGCCGCGGGGATCGCGGGAAGCGACCGTCCCTCGGGTCACCCAGCGCAGGGCGCTGATGGCCGCTGAGGTGTGGGCCAGGTCGGACGGGGACGTAGGCTTGCTTGTGTCCGGCCCCAATGTGGTCACGGTGGCCGGCCCGACGGCGGTCTGTGGGCCTCCCACACCGAGTGGCTCGGGCGAGGCCTGGGATCCGAGGGGGTGCCCGTAACTCAGGAATGATATTTTAACATAATTTTTTTAAAAGTGGCCTGGGGGGTGCCCACCTGTCTGTGGTCTTCATGGCTCGGGGAACAACTCTCCAACTCGGGGTTACTAAGACTTCACGGGTGTTCGTGGTGACATGTGTTCATCTATCCACAGAGCTGCATCCATTTTCAGAGGAGTAAAGCAAAAGAAGGCCACCCAAGCTGTCACAGACGGTAAACTTGACTTACAAAGAAATACCAAAAAGTGCCAATTGGTAAGATGGTTTTATTGGCTTTCTCTTCGCCAAGAAAGATATTAATAATCTTTTTTTTTTTTTGGAACTTATATTTGGAACGGGGTTTCTCAAGTGACACTTAGAAGGTGGCTTGCCCTCCCCGTCAGGTCAGCACTAGATGTGAGGTTTGCTGCACCGTCACCGCTAGGGAGCTACTTTGGGGCCCTTCCCTCCTCCCCAGGCCTGGGGGAGACCCTCTGCTGGGAGATGCTAAGACACCCTCCACCGTTCCCGTCTGTGAAATGCTGAGAAGGGAGAGAGTGACTCAGCAGAAAGAAAACACAGCGGCGGAAAGTCTCGGGAGTGAAGACGTGTCCTCATGCTGAATACGGGGAGCTTTATTCTCTAAGACATCAGGCCTCACACATCAGGGGCAGCGCTGGCCGGGAGCGGGTGATAGAGAAGGAGAGGTGCTATAGCATCAGGCCTCACACATCAGGGGCAGCGCTGGCCGGGAGCGGGTGATTGATAGAGAAGGAGAGGTGCTATAGCACCAGGCAGAGTCCCCCTCCCAAGCTGTCGGGCAGCAGCATGGCTTCAGAAGGTGCATTCTGGGAACAAAGCACAGACATGCGTTACCCTGAGCCGTCCGGTGCCTGCCCACCCGCTGCCCCGCTTCTCCAGGTCCCGACGGGCTCCAAGGTCGGCGCCGTTGGCTGCTTTCCACACCAAGTCCCTGGGGAAGGGTTGAGTTCCCCCCGGCCCTCGTGGGAGGATAGCCACACGCCCCACGGGGACCCAGGTTGTCGGGGCAGATGGCACCGGAGACGGGCCCAGGCAGGGCCACTGGCAGAGTTCAAAGACGTGTCGTCCCAGGCCGAGGAGCCAGCAGAGCGGAGACGGCCAGCTCAGGGGTGACTCTCCCTCCTGGGCCCAGAGCCTCGTCTGGACCTCTGCCCGGCTTTGCTGGGAAGGGGAGGAGGCCCTGGACAGTGGGCAGGGGCCTCGCGCTGATTAGGGAGCCGCGATCAGGCGGAGACGCGGCCTCCTTTGTCGTCACCCGGGGACGAAGGGCAAGAGTGGCCCCCCGGGGGCCCTTTCCAGGAAGGGGCCTTAGGTAGCTACGTTCATCTTAGACGGAGATCCGGCACCGGGGCTGCCAGATGGCTCGCGGCCACCTCCACGCCCCACGTGTGATGGGTGGGGCGTGGAGCCAAGGCAGCCAATGCCCTGTGCACAGCCTGCTCCCGACACGCGGTGCCCAGGGGCTGTCCTGCAGCCCACCGCTCCAGCGTTGGAGGGGTGGTCACCTCGTGCTGGGGGCAGGGTGGGGGATGGCGGGGCGGGGAGAGGTGCCAGGACTCCAGCCCAGCCGAGAGCATGTCGCCAGTCGCAAAGGACAGAGACTCTGCTGGGGTCGTGTGCTGAAAATGACCTCGAAATCCGCCCAGCTCTCCAAACCTACGTATTGTCCATTTCTCTCCAAAGTACTTTTTAAACTAGTTCCCTCTCCAGAGGGCCTCGGCTTTGAACACCTTTGTGAAACGATTAGAGCTTGCGAAGACCTCCTCGGCCAACTGACAGCCGTGGCGCGGGGGGGTCCCGCCCGGGGCCCAGGTGGGTGTGGCTTCCTGGGGGCCCGGAAAGGTGCCCCGTGCACGTGGGGCAGACTCACCTGCTTCCTGCAGGGGCTTGAAGCACCAGGGCACCCCGTGGATGCTGGAGTCGAAGCAGCAGCCCCGGCTGTCGCACTGCTCTGGGGTGACCTCGGGGTAGCCGCAGTCCACCCTGTCCTCGGCCGGGACCGCGCACTGGCTCGGCGCTGTGTCCCAAACAAAGCCCAGTCAGAGCCCTCGCTGGCTGGCCTTGGGGTTGGTCTTCCGGCTGCACTCTGCAGCTCTGCACCCTCCCCCCAGCTCCTGAGCTCAAAGGCTGTGATCTCCCCCCTCCCATAACCTGTGCTGGTCTGCTTGTGGAGGACGCGCTCCCCGTAAACGGTTAAGGAGGAACGTTCTGTAGGAGATCTGGCTGGCTGCCGGGTGTCTCTCCCTTGGGTGCTCCTAGCACCTTCTCAGGAAGTCAATAGGGCCCAGATTCCTTCCAGCTGGCAGGTACCCAAGGGAATCCAGGGCTCCTGAACCCGGAAACAATGTTCCCCTTCACAGTCTTATCAACAAAATCTCCCCCTTAAAACAAAAGAGGAGTATAATAGAGGGCAGGCATTCAAAAGAGAAAATCACAATGTGTGCTACTTTCTGCTGCTTTTTTGCATCTCCCTACCTCCCTGTCAAGCTTTCCCTGTAGGTCCTTGGGCCTCTAATACTCATTTTCCAAGTAAGTCTTTATGTCTGAAGTTCAGCAAAAGTCCACTTTGCCTCATTTCTTAAACTGGATTTTTCCTTTGGAAACCAGAAATCACGAGAACTCTCAAACCCTCTTCTCTGGCCGCCGATTCATAATTCCCTTACTCCACCGGTTCCCACACTCTGCTCACTTTGGGATCAGCCGGGGATCTTGAAAGACCATCGATACCTCCTCCCACCCAGAGACTCTCTGATACAGTTGGCGTATCCTGGGCTTTAAGAGTTTTAAAATCTTCCAGGTGACTCCGACGGGTGACAGGTTTGAGACCTCTCAGTAGATATACCTGCCACACCCTAATTTCTTCACCCCCTGGTTAATGGAGCAGCCACATTCCACTGGAACTGCAGTGCAATGGCTGAATGAAGACTGTGTTTGTAGGTATTGAAAATGTTCTGGAAGTGATCGCTTTCATTTGTCTTTTCCTTTTGTTTTGCGAATGTGCCAGAATAATGCACAGAGACCTGTACTGTAATTCGGAAATCTCCAGCAAGGAAGACAGTGGGAAAGTGGCTGCCAGCCAGGTGCACCTGGGTTCCAATCCTGATTTGCACACTGCCCGAGAGGGTCAGTTATAAACTTTCTGAGCCTCAGTTTCCTTGTCTGTAAAATGGGCACAGCGAGACCCAATATGTAGAGCTGTTGAGAGAAAATGTGTGTGTCTGGTAAGTGGCAACTATTAAATTATTAAGGGGCCTGGTCACTCTCCTCAAGCCGCAGCAAGCCCCCAGCCTGGCTCTTCCAGGTCCTGTCCCCTTGTCATGTGCTCCCACCCCGCCACCCGGCCCCTCCTCCTTCCTGCTGGGTGGGAGGAGGTCAGAGCGGTACTCACACAGGCCCACGTACTGCCCAGTCGAGCTGGAGGACACCAAGGCCAGGACCATCACCAGCAGCCAGAACGTTCTGGCCTCCATGGTTCGGGGCGGGCTCTGGGGACCCGTCGGCTCAGAGGACATGCCACGTCGGCCGAGAAGACTCATTTATACCCCTGTGTTTACACAGGCACTCCGGATTCTGTTTGCCTGGAGAGCCCTTCCCTCTAGGTCCAGCCCCACCTGCTTCTCCCCTGCACAAGATGGCACAGCCCCCAGAGCGTCGTCCATCCCAAACGGGAGAGACTGCTTCCGACCCCATCTTTTTGGTAGCAAGCCAGCGGTGGTAGCAGATTCCAGTTGCCTGTGAATACCTCTCCGTCAGGGAGCAGGGCCGTGTAGATTCCTGTGTTAGCCTGGCTGGGAGAAAAGGATAAAGGCTCAGCCTGGGGCTGGAGGGCAGGGTCAACAGGCGTGGGCATCAGTCCTGCAACCCGCCCAGCAGCAGGCCACCAGGGCTTCTGCTCAGCGACAAGAGCTCCCAGGCCGCCTAATCGCAGACCAGCCTCGGGTACTTGAAAAGACAGGTGACAGCGCAAGTGTGGAATGTGGTGCGTGCAGATCTCACAACTCTTGAAAGGTAGAAGTTCCTTTCCTTTCTTTTTTGCTTTTCTTCAGCAAAAAAAAAAAATTGTTTTTATCATCAGCTACACGTTAACAAATGTGTTAAATAAACTTATTCGATACATTTTCATAAAAATATAATACCTGCAGCTGGTTTTGTTTTTTTTTTAAATATTTTCTTGCCGTGGACCATTTGTTTTTTTTTAAGTCTTTATTGAATTTGTTACCATATTGCCTCTGTTTTATGTTTTGGTGTTTTGGCCAGGAGGCATGTGGGATCTTAGCTCCCTGACCAGGGATCGAACCCACAGCCCCTGTAATGGAAGGCAAAGTCCTAACCACTGGACCGCCAGGGAGGTCCCTGCAGTAGGTTTTTAAAATCAGACAGTACAGAAGACTCTCCCCCTTTTGTGTGGCGCTGTCCATGTTTAACACGTTCTTAGGTGTTTTCCAGAATGTTCTCTGTACATTTAAGCACATTTTTAACACAAACGCGAATTTACACCTTGCCCAGCTGGCTTTTTTTTTTTTTTTTTTTTTTAAGCGAAGGCTATATCTTGGAAACTATTTTATAACAGCATATCTAAATGAGACGGGTACAATTTTACCCATTTTCTGGAGGAACAAACCAAGGCTCAAAATGTTGTTACTGAATCCAAGCTCATACTGCTGGCCACACAACAGGCCAATAGATGGAGAGACAGTTTGGGGCAGGAACAGCAGCTTGATTGGGAAAGCTGGGAGTCCGAGAAGATGGTGGACTCATTTCCCAAAGAAGCATCTTACCCGAGTTAGAATTCGGGCTTCTTTTATTCTAAAAGGGGAGGGGGCGTGGCTGGTTGCCTGAAACTTCTTAGTGCCGCCAGACCCAGACCTTTGTTCTTGCAGAGCCTTCCACGCAGGTCTAGTCACCGTGTTCCGGTAAACTTGGAACAAGTTTGTCTTGGAACAAGACAAGGGTTATTCTCTATTGTGCAACTTTTTATCCGTATGTGAATGAAAAGGGTTTTACCTTTAAAGGTCAAGCCTGGGAGGCAGAGCCTTGAGAAAGGGCTGTTAAGTATATTTCAGGCTATAGGTGACATTCCGGTTCCCAGGTGAAGAGGCAACAGTGATTCAGCACAGGTCACAAAGGTTAGAGCTGAGGGGGCAGGTCCCACATGGAGTCAGGTTTGCTCTTCTCCGTTACAGGATGGCTGTCAACGGTTACCTGGGGGACCCCGGGGGAGCTGGGATTCGACCTGCCTCTTGGGACCCTGCAGTTTCCACTCTGCATTCAGGGTGCCCGCCCCGCCCTGCAGCCGGCTGACCGGGGAGAGAGGAAGCACCTGGGGTCCAGGTCCCGTGTGTTCTTCAGGCTTCCTTCCTGGCTGGGCGATTCTTCTCTCTGTTCGGCTCTGACCCAGGAACCGTGGGGTCGGTGTTGTACACCATCCCAGGGCGGACCCACTTGCTGGCCGCATTTTAATCCCCAGGCGGGGTTACAGTGTTGGAGGGGGTCCCCAAGCCACGTAGGGGTTCCTCCTCAGAGCTGTCCTCCCCTGAGCGACCGATGGGGCCAGGCTGCGTGTGCACTGGGAACCGGACTCTGTCCCGCCTCGCGACTCCCCTGGCCCAGCCCTGCTACCCAGTGAGCTCCGGGGGAATCCACACGCGGTGGCGACACCCGCCTCTGCTTTGCTCCCCGCTCCAAGGCTTGGAGGCAGAGCAGGTTCTGCATTGTTTTCACACCACTTGCTCTGTTCCCAGAGGGAGAATCGCCCCAGCTAACAGATGGCGTGATGGCTGTGTCATCGTAGGGGAAATTCCCGGGAGCCTTTTCTGGCCAGGCTGCTGCCACAGCCCCCGCCCTCCCACCCCCCACAGTACCCCAGGCCGGGCCAGGCCGGGGTTGGACCAGGTTTCAGGAAGGCACAGACCCCCAGAAACGGGCTTAGAAGGGACAGTTATTTGAAGGCTGCCCTGGCAGGGAGCCCGCCTGGCTGCCTTTGGAATCCCCTGGAAGGCCGGACCGGCGTGGACCCCTGGGCCCCGCCTGCCCGGGCAGGTGACTGGGAGACCCCGGCAGCCAGCGCGAGCCACCCCGCCTGACGCTCTGCTTCCGTTTCACCGGGTGAGTGTGGATGGAGCCGCCGCTGCAGGAGCCTGGGGCTTGGGGCTGAGGAAGGAATAACAAGGGGGCAGACCCCCGTCCCGAAAGACGCCCTCACAGGGAGACGGGGCTCATCGTTACAATGATGAAGCCGCGAGACCCGGTCCCAAGTCCGGGGCTGCGTGACCTTGGACGCTTCACTTCCCGCCGGCGCCCCAGCTTCCTTGCCTGTCCCACGGAGCCTCATCTGCAGGTTTGCCTGAGCTGGTGAGCCCGAACCAGGTGCTGGGGCCACACTTGATCACCTGCCAGCTGCGGTGCAGCAGCTACGGCGGCAGAGGGTCCAGCCTTGCAGACTCCAGGTCTTGATAGAAGCGGCGGCTGTGCGAAGGGGGGCGGGGGGCACAGAGCACAGGCTTCTTAGAAGGAAGCGGGTGAGGCCGGCCTCGGAGCCTCGAGGACTGAGCACATGTTGCTGGGGGAAGTTCAGCCGTGTGTCTCCTCTGTGTTCTGCTCTGGGGACCCTGGGCTGTCCACCAGGGGCAGAAGATGGGGGCAGGGAGCCCATCCTGCCCTCCAGAGCGCACAGGCCCGCAGCCGTCCGCGTTCCCCCGGGGGGGGGTTCAAGTTCCGGGAATGAAGTAACACCAGTGCCAGAGCGGCAGGCCCCAGGGTCACCTGTCTTGGCCCAGCCTTGACAGATGGCTTGCCCAGTGCTCCCGGAGACCAGGGTGAAGAGCCACCTGGGAGCCTGCCCTGCACCCCTCCCTCCCTGGGCTTTGTATGCTGGTGCCCAGGGAAGGCGAGGGCCAAGAAGCACGCCGTCTGGCCCCAAGTGCCGGGGCTGCAACCTCCCACCTGCGGGATGCATGGCCCCCGGCACGTATGCAACAAGCACGGACCGAGCGTGATCACAGGCCTGGTACTTGGCCTGTAATGTCGGGCCCAGAGTCCTGCCCTCGGAGCCCACAGCCCTGTGAGGGCGAACCAGCCTTGAAGTGTGAACTGGGGTGTGACGCCACGAGACCTGGCAGAATGCTACCCAGCAGGCTTCTCATCCGGGGTGAAATCTGCACTGGGTCTTGAGGGATGAGTAGGAGTTCACAGATGGGTGAAGGTCAGAAGAGCGTTCCGGGCAGTCACTGTGAACTCACCACCTCACAGAAAACACAGTCAGGGCTGTACACTCCATGTCACCTGTCAGCTTTCTAATATTGTCCCTCTTGGTTACTCAAGCCGGCAGAGAGCCACACAGAGATAGAAGGTACAAAGTCACACTGATCGACACACCTAGGGTAGCCCTGGGGCCATAGACCTCCCCAGGGAGCTTCCTGCTGACCAGCTGTCGCTCCGCTCTGCAGCTGCCTTGGGTGTGGCCCTGCCCTCTGTGTTCTGTACAGAGTTCCCTCCAGCCGGACCCTTCCTGAGGAGCCGGACCTGAGTGTGGATGCTTTGGGGACGCGACCATGGACCGATTCAGGGAGGCTCCTGGTTTACCCTGAGGACAAGCAGGGGGCTTAGAATCGTGCACGTGTATCACGCACCCGCTGTGGGGGAGGGGCTGGGGAGGGCGGGTCCTGAGTCGGGACGGAGGTTATGGGCCCGAGTACGCCCCTTATGGACCCCGGATCTCTTGCCTGCCCCCAGTCCTGGGCCAGCACCCAGCATACCGCATACAGGGGCATGTGACAGCCCCTGGGGGTTTCAGGGAAAGCAGCGTCCCGCTCGAGGTACATATCCGGTGATGCTGCCACAGTGACCTCTACGTCCAGGGCTCCTTTGGGTTTGGAGCTATTGCGTCAGCCCCAGGTGCTGTGACACCGAGGAAAGGTTCCCAAGAACAAGTCAGCCGAAGACCAGGGCACCCAAAGGAACAGAGATAAGTCAGAAATAAACAGAGCTGAGAGCCGGGAGCAGACGTGCCCGGCCGGGGGGCACCAGGTCCCTCGTAGACAGCCCTGCCGTTTGGACCCAGACGGCCTTTCTCTGCAGCCGCACGGGCTCCAGCGGGAAGCTGAGGCCGGTCAGCCGCCGAGGCGGCACCTGGGTGCGCCCCCACTTGAGCCTGACGAACGCCAGCCCCTGGCCCTGCGCTGTGTCCCGGGGGGACAGCCATGGAAGACAGAGGTGGTCCCTGAGAGCCCCCGGTACAGGCGGGGCAGGACGAAAGCCCAGCAGCAGCAGGAGATCCCGGGGAGCCCCGCGCCCCCCGCCAGCCAAGCTGGATAAAAGCCACCGCGCTCTTCTCCCCCGTGAGTGAATTAAGCCACTGTCACTGACTGACTCGCAGGTGTGCCGGGTCCTTCCTGGAAACTCAGAGCGTGGTTTTATCTGGAACAGAGTTGTTGCAGATGTTAAGGGTTTCAGTTAAGATGAGGTCAGGCTGGAGTAGGGTGGGTCCCTGGTCCGATCTGACTGGTGTCCTTATCAGAGGGGAGGAGGTGCAGAGACAGACACACAGAAAGGAGACGATGTGAACGTGGACAGGAAGGGAGACGCCCTTGACTACGGGGACCGAGACCGGGAGACGCAGCTAAGATCCAAGGGACGCGGGCAGACCCAAGGAGCCCGGAGATGGGGGGGAGTCCTCAGAGGGAGCCCAGCCCACCGACGCGTCCGGCCTCCAGACCGTGGGAGAAGGGATTTCTGTGGTTTAAACCACCCAGTTTGTGCTACTTTGTTATGGCCGCCCCAGGGGACACGCGGCTCTGAAGGTCTATTTTAACTTGTACTTTCTTGTGTGAGGGGCGGGGAGGACACAGCTAAAGATCTCGACAGTCGTTTTGAAAAGAGCCCCTCTCCTTCCCCGCCCTGACCCTCCCCTGGAGACCTGCATGAACTCTGCCCAGTGCCCGCCCCCCGCCCCCGCCTGGGGCCCTGGGCCTCCTGCGTGCAGACGGTGACTCCAGCCCGGCTCGGGCCCCTGCCTTTGTCCTCGATTGTCGGTCCCTATGATCAGTCACCACGTGCTTGTTGGACCCCTTCCCGTGCTCCACACGTCACCCAAATAATCCCCATGGGTCCTTTATCCCAATTTCCTTGTCTTGGGGAGGCTGGGCCACACGGACCAGCAGGGAAGTGCAGGGGTCTCACTTCCCAGTCAGGGCCTCCAGGGCCAGGGCAGGGAGCAGCCCACCCCAGGGGAGCCCCAAAGGGAGGTGACCGTGTCGTAGGTCTTCCAAACTGGGACATGCTCGGAGAGTACGGGGTGCTATTAGCAATTACGCCAGGACAGCAGGTGTGGGGACCCAGGCCACCCGCCAAGAGGGCACTCAACCAGCTCCTCACTTCTGAGTCTGATTTGAACAGCCTGTGGCTTTGACGGGGCACCGGCCAGGCGCTCTCTAAAGCTCTGGACAGGGGCACAAGGCCCAGGGGCGCACACGTGAGTGCGTCACGGTCCGTCACGCTGTGGCGTGCATGCCTGTGCACTGGCGGGCAGTCTGCCTGTGGGTGTGAGGGTGACGATCCAGCCCTGTGTTCGGGCGCTCAGGCTGCTGTAACAGCACCACAGACTGAGCGGCTTATAAACAACACTTATTTCTCACAGCTCTGGAGGGTGGAAGCCCAGGATCAGGGCACCAAGGCCTTCTGTGAGGGCCATTGTCCTGGTTCATAGATGGGCCTTCTTGCTCAGAGACACCTGCACTTCACACGGCGGGAGGGGCTGGGGATCTCCGGAGCCTCCCTTATAAGGCCACTGATCCCATTCGTGAGGGCTCCACCCTCATGACCTCATCACCTCCCAGAGGCCATCACATGGAGCATTAGGATTTCAGCACAGGAGTTTGGGAAGGACACGCAGGCTGCAATCAGTAGTCAGCGAGCCGAGTAACCACGCAGGGCCCCGTGGGATTGCATCACTAAGTGTCTTTGTCTTCATTTCCCATTCAGTGGGGACCGATTCTTTTCCTTTGGGGATGAAAACTCAGGTGATCCCATGATCCCTAAAGTCACAAAACTTAGTTGTCAGGAACTGAAGCTTTAAGCTCCATGTTATAATTAAATTCAAAATTCTGAATTTGATTTCCTTTGATGCTATAAAGGAATTAGTGGTAGGTATGATAAGTGTATTATAGATTGATGACTGGGTATCTGTATATATATTCAGGTACCTATATATATTCAGATATATACCAGGGCCTGGGTCTGATCCCTGGTTGGGGAACTAAGATCCCACCTGCTGCGCAGCATGGCCAAAAACAAATTTTTTTTAATTAAAAAAAAAATTTTTTTTTAAATTGGTAGTTAGATTATCTAAAAAAAGAGAAGAGTTCACACTTCTTGTACAAGCCCTAGAGGGGATGCACGGAGCTCCCCTAGGCCCCATGGCCGGTCTCTGGTTCATAAGTAGAAACACTTATTCATCCTCCACCCCAACAAATTCTGGGATGCAGGACGAGCCTAACAGCTCATCTTGTTCCTTGCCTGATATCAGAGTTCTCAAGAGTCAGAAACGAGCCTTCTCTCACCCCCAACTATGGCGAGCATGGACGGAGCTCTCTCGGGGGTCCCCCTATGCCTTGTCCTCCAGACTTGAGATTAAGGGCAGGCACACCCACCCTCCTTCCCCGTTGGGGCAAGATGGGAGTAGGAAGGACTCGCAGCACCTAAACAGCTCTCTCTGAATGTTCTCACATGTCATCTTCTCCAAAATTCTCTGCTCATGAAGCTTTTATAGCTTCAACACAAGTACAAAATTTAAGACTCATCTAACAGTCCAAATTACTTTTTAGATGTCATGGTCTGTGTCTCACTTTGAAACATGACATCTGTTGTTTCTGGATGTCCCAGCTGACCCTCCACTCTTAACATCCTATGACACTAGGGGTAGGGGAGCAAGAAGAGAGATGATAACTGTATTTATTCACAGGATTCTTGATTGAATATAAAACCCAAAGACAGAAGTTCTAAGTTTGTTTCTTGAGATCTTCTAATGCGCAGGTCACTGTGACAGACTCTAGTGAGAGAGAATAAACTCAGATAAATGAACATTTCCTTCTCATGAGGGACTTCATAGCACAGCAGAAGGGTAAATAAGCAAACAAATTGTGGACTTTACTGAAGCAACTGAAAGAACTGAATAAGTAGGGAGGTGTCTATTCGTGGATAAGAAGACCACATTTTTTTGTACTTTTTAAAAATTGAAGTATAGTTGATTTACTATATTGTGTTAGTTTCAGCTGTGTTGGTTTCAATATATATATATGTAAACATAGATAGAAATAGATTTAGATTTGGATTACTTTCCATTATAGGTTATTACAAGATAGTTCCCTGTGCTGTACAGTAGGGCCTTGTTGTTTATTTTGTATATAGTAGCTTGTATCTGCTAATCCCATACTCCTAATTTATCCCTCACACACCCCCTTTCCCCTTAGGTAATCGGAAGGTTGTTTTCTATGTCTGTGAGTCTGTTTCTGTTTTGTATTTAGATTCATTTGTATTACTTTTTAGATTTCACGTATAAGTGATGGCATATAATATTTGTCTTTCTCTGTCAGACTCACTTCACTTAGTATGACAATTTCTGGGTCCGTCCATGTTGCTGCAAATGGCAATATGTCACTCTTTTTTATGGCTGAGTAATATTCCATTGTATATGTATGTACCACATCTTCTTTACCCATTCATCCGTTGATGGGCACTTGGGTTGTTTCCATGTCTTGGCTACTGTGAATAGTGCTGCTATGAACACTGGGGTGCATGTATCTTTTCAAATTGGAGTTTTCATCTTTTCTGGATATCTGCCCAGGAGTGGGATTGCAGGGTCGTATGGTAGCTCTCTTTTTATTTTTTTAAGGAAGCTCCATACTGCTTTCCATAGTGGCTGTTCCAATTTACATTCCCTCTAGCAGTGTAGGAGGGTTCCCTTTTCTCCACACCCTCTCCAGCATTTGTTATTTGTAGACTTTTTGATGATAGCTGTTCTGACAGGTGTGAGGTGGTACTTCACTGTGGTTTTGATTGCATTTCTCTAATAATTAGTGATGTTGAGCATCGTTTCATGTGCCTGTTGGACATGTGTATGTCTGCTTTGGAGAAATGTCTCTTTAGGTCCTCTGCCCATTTTTTGATTGGGCTGTTTGGCTTTTTGATATTGAGTTGTATGAGCTGTTTGTATATTTTGGATATTAACCCCTTGTCTGTCACATCATTCACAAATATTTTCTCCCATTCGAAGGTTGTCTTTTTGGTTGTTGATGATCTCTTTTGCTGTGCAAAAGCTTTTAAGTTTGATTAGGTCTCATTTGTTTATTTTTGCTTTTATTTCTTTTGCCTTGAGAGACTGACCCAAGAAAATATTGCTGCAATTTACGTTTGAGACTGTTTTGCCCATGTTCTCTTCTAGGAGTTGTATGGTGCCATATCTTATATTTGTCTTTGAACCATTTTGAGTGTATTTTTGTATATGGTGTGAGGAAGTGTTCTAATTCCATTGATTTATATGTAGCTGTCCATCCTTCCCAACACCACTTGTTGAAGAGACTAGATTTTAAAGGTAGCCATTTTTTCAAAATTTAACTACATATTCAATACATTTTTTTAATCAAAATCCCAAAGGGAGATTTTTATGAAACTCCACAAATTGGTCCTAGTATTTATATGGAAAGGTAAAGGGTCAAAGATATCCAGTGAAACTTTTAAAAAACAAGTAGTAAAAAGAGGAAGAGAAGGACCAGAAGGTATCTGTCTAATCAGATTATTCAAAAATTGTGTTTAAAGCAAAGAAGTATTGGTGCAATGATAGAGTCACAGACAACTGGAACAGAACAGAAAGCCTAGAAATAGATCCATTTACATAAGGTAACTTGGATAATAACAGAAAAATACTTCATATCAGTAGGGAAAGAAAGGACAACTAAGTACATGGTATCAGGACAATCAGTTATTGATATTAGAAAAGGATAAATTTTGATCCCTGCGTCACAACACTAAGCATCTCTTAATTATCCATATTGAGAAAAAGGTAAATTTAGATTCACAACTTACAACTCATTAACACATTCCCAGATAAATTAAAGGCCCCAAAGTGAAAGTAAGCCTTAAAATTTAAAAAGAAAATATAGATGACCAGCCACCTCACACCAGACCCAACCCTCCTGAATATAATAATGAAAATTCTGGGAAATATACAAAAACAATGACCTGTAGGCAATGGGGAGTGAAAAATGAAGCGAAAACAGAACAAAAATGCCCCGTAAGATCCTAGAGGGGCATTGACATTTGGAGGAAGGGAAAGGGAATGGAGTGAATTTGCCATCTTTATGGATTTTTGCCTGAGGGCAGGCCATGGTTGATATTGTCTGGTGGTGGCTAAAACCCCCACAGAAAATCTACAGTCTTTCTAGCCTAAGTAACTAGCATACAGAGAACAAGACAAGCCCAGCAGCTGGGAAGTGAGGGGGAAATTCCAAAAAGGAGAGAGCCACAGGGAGAACCCCAAATTCTGTGTAAAAACTCTTCCCAAATTTTGGTCTGACCTCTGAACCATGTGTATGCAGGACAGACTCCAGCTAAAATAAAAGAACTGAGGTTTGAGTGCCACTCAAGAGGCAGAGCTTGAAGTTTGAATCCAACCAAGTAGATGGTTTGTTAAAACAAACAAATATAATACTCTTGAGAGGAATGTAAGAGAATCTAGAGTCTCCACAACATAACAATATATTATCCTGTATTTAATCCAAAATTACGAAAAGGCAAAGAAACAGGAAAGTGTCATGCATTCTTAAGAGAAAAAACAAACTGAGATGACCCAGATGTTGCAACAATAGGATAAAGATTTTAAAACAGCAACCATAACTATGCTTGAGGAAGTAAAGAAAAATGTGCTCACAATGTATGAAAAGATAGAAAATCATAGCAGAAAGAAAGAAAGGAATGAAGGAAAGAAAAGGAAAGAAAATGGTAATAAAATAGACAAATAACAATTCTAAAACTGAGAACTCCAATATGTGAGGGTCAGTTAACTTAAAGATAGAGCAAGGGAAATCATCCTATTTGAAGAACAGAGAAGAAAAAAAGTTTAAAACAGGCACAAAGCCCTCAGTACCTGTGGGAAACTATCAAAACATCTAACAGAAGTAAAATAGAAAAAAATAAACAAGATAAAAGATTACCAATCCTAGATCTTTGAAAAGATTAGCAAAATGATGAACCTCTAACTAGACTGATAAAGAAACAAAAATTAAAGAAAACAAACTACCAATGTCAGAAATGAAAGATGGGCTATTACTACAGTCCTACAGATATTAAAAGGAAAAATAGGTAATATTCAGAATAATATTAATATTAATTAATATTCATACCAACAAACTTAGATGAAATGGACAAATTCCTTGAAAAACAAAATTTACCTAGATGAGCACAAGAATAAATAGAAAAATTTAAATATCCCTATTTCTATTAAAATTTTTGAGGTTACTATCAAAACCCTTCCTACAAAGAAAGTTTCAGGCTAAGGTGGTTTCACTATTGCATTCTATCAAACAAAGAACTCTAATCTTAATGCAAACTTACCAAAAAAATATAACAAGGAAATACTTCCCAACTCATTTTATGGGGCCAGCATAAGCCTAATACTCAAACCTGACAAATACATTATGAATTATGAAAGACCATTGTGAATATAGATTCAAAAATACCTAACAAAATATTAGTAAATTGAATCCAGCAAGATACAAAAATAATGATACATCAGGATTTAGGTGGATTTTTCTAAGGAAAACAAGGTAGGTTTAACATCAGATAATTAATGCAATTTACCACATTAATAGAAAAATGAAAATAAAAACATGCAATCATTTTAATAAATGCATAAAAGGCGTTCAACAAAATTTACACCCATGCATGATAGAAACTCTCAGCAACTAGGAATACAAGGGAACATTCTTAAGCTGATAAAGGGTACTGGCAAAAGAAGCCCCACAACTAACATCGTACCTTGAGGTGAAATACTGGACATTCTCATTCTAAGATTGGGAACAAAGCAAGAATTCTCAGTCTCACCACTTCTTTTAGCATTATGATGGTGGTTCCAGAAAATGTAATAAGGCAAGGTAAAAAAATAGCAGAGATCACAAAGGAAGAAGTAAAATTGTCTTTATTCACAAAAGATAATCTTATTTCCAACTGCTTGTGGCTAATAGATAAAACCACAATTGAATTTTTTATATTAACTTTGTATCCTATAACTTTTTTGTTTCAAAGGTTTCTTAGGATTTTCTAAAACAGCACAAATTGTGAAGGCACAGTTGATAAATGTGACTCAATTAAAATCAAGACTACATATTTATCTGTACGTGACAGATGAGTAAAAAGTCAAGACTTGAACTCGGAGAAGATATTTGGAGCCCACATAATTGACAAAGGATTGCTATCAAGGATACACAAAGAACTCCTACAAACTAAGGTCACAAAGGACAAACATGGTGTTTAGAAAACACAAATAGGAAGTGTATGGTAAGGGAAACCTAAGTAGTCAATAAGGATGTGGAAAGAGGCTCCACCTCACTCATAATTGATAATTACAAAATAAACTAACAATAGAATGACATATCACCAAATGTTGGTAAGGGGGTGGAGAATTAGGAACTCTTAAAGTTGGTAGGGCGTAATTGACACATCCACCCTGGCAAGCATTTGGGCAATACCTAGGAAATTGAGCAAGTCCATATTGTTCCGAAAGGAAGAAACTGGGAATAATATACCTAATTGCCTATCAATAGGGGAATGCATTCAGTTAAATTAAATGAATCAGACTATTTATCATTAGAAATAAATTTCAAAATTTAACTGTAAAATATAAGATGAAAAGCCTGCATATTATGGTACCATTTCTGATTTTTTTTTTTTTTTGGCCGCGCTGTGCCACATGTGAGATCTTAGTTCCCTGACTAGGGATCGAACCCATGCTCCTGCAGTGGAAGCACGGAGTCAATCACTGGACCGCCGGGTAAGTCCCTACCATTTCTGATTATTTTAAAAACAACAACAAATACTATAGATTCCTTATGGATATGATGGGAATAATGTACACTGACTTTAGAATGACAGTTGGCTCTGGGGAGGGAGGGGAAAAGGGTGGGTTAAGGGGGCACTTTTATTGTTTTATTCCTTTTTATAAAATGAGAGGTATCTAGGCAAATAGAACCAAAGTCCAAGATGGATAAATCTGAGTAGCACGTATATAGATGCCCAGCCCGTAACATTATACACTGGTAATCTGAGGAAAAGGGCTGAAAATATGGCAGCTCAAATTTTCATTTAAAATATCCAAATAAATAGGGTGGTCCGGGAAGCAGGGAGAGGAAGGGCTCAGAGTTAGCAGGCCTGGAAGAGGTCAGCACTGAGACTTGGGGTCAGGACCCTGGGGGCCTCTGCTTGGGAGCCATTTGAACGTCCCATCCTGGACGCCCGGTCAATACCAAAGAGACTTATCTGCCCAGGGACGAGGGAGGGCACCACTGGAATCCCACCCAGCATCCAGCTTAAGAGTAAATAAAAGTCTCAAGTCACTTCAAGTCTTCTTACTTTAACTCCTAGGTCCTTGGGCATCTGCAGTGCCATCCCAGCTTTCTCTGTATATCAGTAGATTTGCCAAATTCACCAGGTATGGAGACCCGGCTACATCCCTGGGTGAGGGTGGACAGCATTCGTGAGAGTGAGCTGGCATCCCGCCAGGGAAGCGTCCAGTAAGTGACCCTGTTTTATACGACGAATCCCTGGGTCAGCTGTGCTCTCCGTGTGACCCTCACACCGTGCGCCCGCTTATCCTTCACCTCAAAGTCTGTCAGAGAAAATAAACTGGAGGTTGTGGCTCTGACTTCTTAGGGGAAGTGACCACGAGGTTGTTCAAAAAGCAAGTGGTTCCAGCAGAGGCGAACAAATGGCCTCTTCGCGTTTTCACTACCATGCAGGATACGGACGATCAGAATAAAGGCACCTTACATCTCATAAACTGCAGCCGTATCTCACCCCTGGCTCTTTCTACCACATCCCCGACCATGGTTGGCTCAGCTGCCTAAAAAGTCGTTTGTAGGGAATTCAGAAGATGCGGAGAGCAGATCCGTCCCGTGAGAAACGTGTCGCCAAAAGCAAAGCCATACTGGACCATCAAAACTGCAAAGCGAATGTATCCGCTACCCAGACTGGAATCTCCGACTGATCCCTCGAAGCTGTCTACAGAGGGGGAAAGGAGCTTTCTCTGCATGGAGGAGAATTCCTCGGGGTTGCCACCTCTCCGGGGCTGCTGCTCACAGGGATTCTGGCCGGCTTGTGCTAAGGTGCCACGTGGGTTTGAAGCAAGTATATCTCTCAGGTTGACCCGTCCTACTCACCATCATTTCAATGTTTCAGAGAACGCATTTCCCCGGCTGTAACATCTTCCCCTCATTAAGAATTCAGTCCACCAGGGAACTGAAAGCAAAGTGTGAGACCATCAAGCATGGCAGCATCGACAGGCCAGAGCCTACCTCAACCGCCGAAGCCTCCCTACATGTACCTCTTAGTTATAAAGGGGCTCACATGTTCTCAGGACTCAGAATAGCCCTGTTTCGCATATTAAATGTAAAGAAGCTGAAACCAAGGCTCGTTAATAGGTGATTCATATCCGCAGCACTCACATGACAGCTTGTGTTTGACTGTCTTGAGAGCTTTTACCAAAGCGTTCATATTTGGTCAACTCCCACAGGCCGATACATTACTGAGCAAAGAAAAATCAGTCAATATTTACTAAGCATCCATTGTGTGCACAGCCTTTGGCCCAGATACCCTGGGGAGGTTCCAAGGGGGGAAGATGATGTGGTCACAGTTGATAGGGAAGTTGTGGTCATGAAGGGAGCATCATGAACTCAAACCCAGATGCCTCATCACGGAATCCATGCAGCATCCCTTCTGCTGCAGCTACTTCCCTCCAGCGGCTCCAAACGTTAGGAATATTTTTTTAAGATTTTTTGGGGGGTATTTTAATAAGTAAATGGTTAACATGACATGAAAGACTCCATTGTACTCCAAATAGCTTTTATCTTTAAAAGTACTCACAATACAACAACTTAATTATTTTTCTATAATCCATATTTCTTTATTTTTACATGGTCGTATGTGTATTGAAATGGTATAACATGGTCTCAAAGTTTAATTTCACCTAAGAATTCTTTCCTCCTGAAATTAATTGAAAAACTTCTATAGTCAACTTTGTGCTTTGTTTTCTATTATATATATATACCTTTTAATTCTATCTGAATAGAGGTAAATGACACATAGCCTTTCATGAATAATTAAATTAATCTGACTTCGATTTGCATAAGAGGAAGCTGTTATCATTCCCCAAACTTACTCATTTTTTAAAGAATTTAATTTACTGAAGTACAGTTGATTTACTCTGCTGTGTTAATTTCTACTGCACAGCACAGTGGTTCAGTTATACACACACACACACACACACACACACACACACACACACATACATTCTTTTCGTATTCGTTATATTAGGAAGGATTGAGTGGGTGAATATGCTGATTTCAAAAATAAATTCAAAACACACAGGCAGTCGTGTGGGAGGAAAAGATGTGTGAGTGTTGGGGCCCCGACGTCCGCACGTCACTCTTCCTAACGGAGGATATATCAATATGAAAGATACAGGAGACCCTGAATCGGGCTCTGCCAGGCAGGGGGCAGTGGGGGTGTGTTGTCCGAAACGCGAGGAAGAGGAAGATGAAGATGTAGCGAGAACACGCCTCTTTCCAGGGCATCAGGGCAGAGGGAGACAGTCCTGACACTGGAGCATACGTGGTGAGAGAGACCCTGGAGAGCCCTGGGCAGAAGGGTCCCCAGCACTTGGTGTCCACGTGGCAGCAGCTCCAGGACCAAGCACAGTGGTCGTGACCTGGACCCTCCACTACGTCATCTTCGCTGTCGTGCAGGAAGGTTGAGAGGGGATGGTCCTGTGGGATCTAGAGACGGAAAACCGGATTCAAGCTTTCGTGGGTGTCCCCGCATGCCTGAGCCGTGGTTTCCTGATGGGCAACTAGGACGCCTTCCGAGGTGGGTCTGAGGCTGGAGCAGTGATGTCAGGATAATGTAATGGGCGAAGCGTCATTCCCGTGCTGGTCGCGGGTGCTGTTGCCATCATAACAGGAGTCCTATCCAAGGCGACTGCTTTAGTGCACTTGTGACAATCTGGAGGTGCAAAGCCTATAAACATGCTCCATCCCTCAAGACTCAGTTCAGCTCAACTTGGCCTCGGGGACTGGGTCCCACTCTAGGTTTCGTGCCCAGAGCAGCTGTCCAGTCCTGGACCAGACCCTTGGCACCCCCTGCCCTGCCAGCTCTTCTCCCTGAGCTGGAAGCTGCTGTCTGCTCAATTCCTTGGCACCCCAGCCGCGGGGGGTGGGGGTCCTCCCAGTAGGTGAGTGTGGAGGTGGGATGGGTAACGGAGGAGAAGGCAGGAGGTGACCTGGCCTGGAGCTCATGGATGAGGAAGCCTGTAACGGAGGGCTGTGCCCTGAGGCCAGCAGTTAGCAGTCCAGCAGACTGCACTGCTCCAGGCGAGTGCCCGAAGGCTATTAAATGATTGGAGCACCATCAGCTGGGCCCTTGCTGACCATCCCATTTTTATAGACTCTAATAAAGCAAAGTGAGAGCAGGCAGGCAGGCTCTCTGTGCTGGGTTTATCTGCCTTAATGAGGGTCATTTGGACCATAATTCAATACACTCACTGCGACAAGGTACATTTTGCAGAATGATGTCGCCATAAAGCAGAAAAATTCAGAGATTCTGTAGCTAGTACATAACTGGTGGGGTGATTCTGAGGTTCCGAGTGATAAGGAATTGTGGAGGCGGGCACTGGAGCCGGGCTTCCCAGACCTTTCCACTGTGCCTTTTTCACAGTAAAAAATAAAAACCCTCAAACGCTTTTCTAGGAACTACAAAAAAAATAAGTCGTATTAACTTTGTATGGTGTAGGATAAAGTGAATTGATATAAAAATATTTTCTTTTAGGTGTTTCCTTAAAACTGCAGTCGTTTCTACTACAGTTGTGTTTATTTCTTAACATTTTTACTTTCTGGAGAAATTTGATGTTCTCTGTAAGATTTCTAAATCAATTCATCAGATAACTTCTCTGCTGAAGATCTGAAGATGAATTTTCAGTATTATTACTTTTATGATTTTTCTCCTCATTAGCTTCCTGCATCTCTTGACCAGTATTCTCTTGCTTCTTGCTTTTAACTAGTAGTCATTATGATTAAAAATTAGTCAGTATATTGCTAATAAATGTAAATTTGGAAACACTGAGGATCAAAAGTGATTTAACTGATGTGACATGAAGCAGGAGATGTGTCTTGACCTCAGTCGAAATAGAATTCAGGGCAAAGCACTTACACATGATGGAGAGGGACACTTTATAAGCCACAATTCACAATGAAGGTCCAGCAGTTACAAATATATTTGCACCAATAAGGGGCTGGGCAAAGGTATTCTATTTTCCTAACCAGAAAGCATAGGTGATGCAGAAGGAGAGAAAAACACAGCTGATGCTGAGTTGGGAACGCCGTGCTGTGCTGATGGGGACGCCATTCTGGGTGTGTCATGTGAACAAAAATATAAGAAAAGATAGACAAACAATACAATCAATAAGGTAGATCTTATGGACATGCATATGTCGAACTGAAGGCCTGATAATACAACTGGAACCGAGCAGAACCCTGCAGCCCCTGCCCCCCTCCAGGTACGAAACCGAGGAGTTAATGATTAGGTCAATAGAATCACAGACTCATTGTCTGATGCACATTCCTGAACTGCTTTTACAGATACTGCATCTGCCACCGGAGGGGAAAAGCTCACTGCACGATGGCCAGGCTGCAGCCATGACATAAGCGGCTCCATCTTGAGCAGTACTGAGTCTGTGGCTAGCACAATGCCAAGAACTGGTCTCAAGAGAATGCGATTAAGATGACTGCTCACAGTAATCTATATTTTTGCGGGCATCAAAATAATTGCAGCTTGCTCTGCCCGTGTCCGTAAGAGGGCAACTAAAATTGTCAGCCGAGAGATGCTACAGACACATATTGACAAGGCGGACTTTTGCCCATAACCCTTTAGAACTGGAGTGATGTCTGACAAGCGGGGATTTGTTAAGCAGCTCTTTTGCCCCTTTCCTCTTTCCCCTTTGCTGTTCCCCTCTAAGCTTACAAAGAACCTAATTATAGCAATGAGATCACTAAGCAGTTGAAACTAACTCCTAACGTGTGCTCTCCTCGATGGCCACCATGCCGTGTCTGACCTGTTGATTCTTTCCCTAGATAAAAATAAGTAAGGATGAAGAAGTAAGCAGTGAAAGGGTGACCAGCTCTCTGCCCCAACAGCCCCTCAGCAATCCTGCAGACCACTTGGGCAAGATGACACCTGAAGAGTCATCCAGTCTGTGAGCAATGGAGAAGGATGCAGAACCCAACCTCCCGACTCCATAATTCACTGAGATTCCGCCCCTCCCCCCACCCCGGTTTTTTTTCCATTGAGAACTGCCATGGCTGAGCAGAATCTCCGGAGTTGGTCGCTGGACACGAGTCCACCTTCTCCCCAGATTGCTGGCTTTTCTGATTCAAGCACCTTTCCTTTCTACTGGCACTTGCCTCTCGAATTATTGGCTTAGGAGCAGCGAGCAGCCAAACGTGGGTTCCATACTACAACTTCCTAACTGCATGGGAAATATTCACAAAATTTAATCATATGTTTGTTCACAAAGAAAGCATTGTGTTCCATATGGTAGACACGTGACAATCCCTCTATGGTCAAATGTAAAAAAAAGCTAGAAAATAATGACAACATTTCTGAAGTTTCTTGCATAAGGAAATTTAAATATCTCTATTAAACACTTGTGGCTAAAAGATTAACTATGAACCAAAATTACAGACTTTCTTAAAAATCATGGTAATAAAAACATGACATTTCTGAATCTATGAAGAGTATTTAAAATAGTGATCAAAAGAAAATGTATAGCTTTAAATACATGTCAGTAATAATGGAAGTAAATTCCCAACTCAGAAAGCTAGGAAACGAATAGGAACGCAAGCCAAATAACACAAAGATGAAGAAATTAATGAAGTAGCTAAGAGAAAAAAAATAAAGTAATAAATCAAAATCTTGGTTCTTTTGAAAAATAAACAAAGTATGCAAACCACTAGCCAACCTGATAAAGAAAATAGAAAAAAAAAAAAAAAAGAGAGAGAAAAAAAAAAAACCCCAAATAAACAAAATAAGAATTCTTTGGGAAACACCTATTACAATAGAGGAAACTTTAAAAATTATAAGAGGCTGCTCTGAATAACTTTATGCAGCTAATTTTGAAAAGCTAGATGAAATAGACAAGTTCCTAGGAAAATCACACTTTACCCAAAGTGGTCTCGTAGAGGCATGAAGCTCAAATCAACCATAGAGGAAAGAGAGAACGTTATCAAGTTTTACAGATTTGTTCTGTAAAACTCTCCGTGCCCAGATGGTCTCACAGAGAAATTCTAACAAAGCTGCAAATACCAAACAGTCCCAATGCAACATATATTGTTCCAGATAATTTTTAAAAAACAAAGGAAAATGCCAAAATTCACACTGAAAAAGTTAACTCAAAATGTGTCATAAACCCAAAATATAGGAGCTAAGGTTATAAAACTCCTAGAAGAAAACATACTAGAAAATCTTTGTGGTCTTGGATTAGGCAAATAATTTTTTCAGCTAGGGCACATAAAGTGTGAATCATGAAAGAAAAATTGAAAACATTGGACTTCTACAAAATTAAAAACATCTGTTCTTTGAAAGATACTTAAGGAAATGAAAAGGCAAGTCTCAGACTTGGAGGAAATATCTGCACAACATAAATCTGATAAAGGATTTGTATGCAGAATGGATAAAGAGCTCTTACAACTCAATATAAAGAAGACAAAACACCTGATGAAAACCGTAGGATTGACATACACACACTACCGTGTATAAAATAGGTAACTAATAAGAACCTACTGTATAACACAGGGAACTCTACTCTATACTCTGTAATGACCTGTATGGGAAAAGAATCTAAAAAAAGAGTGGATCTATGTATGTGTATAACTGACTCACTTTGCTGTACAGCAGAAACAAACACAACATGGTAAATCAACGCTACCCCAATAAAAATCCATTTAAAATAAAAAGACTTGAACAGATGCTTAACCAGAGAAAAAGTAAAAAAAGAAAAAAGACAAGCCCATGAAAAGATACTCCATATCATTAGTTACTAGGGAAATGTACATTAAAGTGGAAACGAGATGCCCATCGCACAGCAGCATGACTCAAAGTAAAAGCTAACAACATCGTGCTGGAGAGGGGGTGGGAAACCTCCGGATTCCCATGCTTTGTTGGTGGGAAGGCAAAATGGCACAACCGTTTTGCAAGAAGAATTGGTTCGATTCTTATCAAGTCCAACAGAACAGTTGCCATACGACCCAGCGATCCTACTTAGCCGATATTCTCCAAGAGAAAAGGTATTTACACGGCCAACTCCAGACTCATACACACTTGTGCCCGGCAGGTCTGTTCCTAAGAGTGAAGCCCTGGAAACAACCCAAATGCCCATCGACTGGGGGATGGTAAACACACAGTGAAATGCCCCCCTGCAGAATCCTACTCAGCGAGCAACAGGCGTGGACAACCCAGATAAATCTCATAAAGAAAGATGCGAAGGATCACGCACCACCTGACGGAACTCACAGGAAATTCTAGAAGAGGCAAAACTATAGTGAAAGGGAGCAGATTCATTGGTTAGTTGGGGCTGGAAGTGGTGGGCGGTCACTGACTACAAACGGGCACGAGAGAATCGACGGGGGAAATGAAGCTCTTCTATATCTTCTTTGGGCTAGTGTTTACACAACTGCAAACATTTTTCAAAACTCACTGAGCTGATTCAGTTAAAATAGACAAAGTTTGTTGCCTTGAATTATACCTCAATAAGGCTAATTTTTTTTAAAAAAACACAACAACCTCAAGGTATAACAATTATCAGTAGTACTGGTGTAAAGACAGTGAGCTGAATGAAAGGTCAATGCTATGACAAAATTGTGTCCCCAAATGCACCTGTTGAAGCCCTAACCCTCAATGTGACTGTATTTGGAGATGGAGCCTTTATGGAAGTAATTAAGCTTAAATGAGGTCATCGGGGTAGGGCCTTGACCTGATAGGATTAGGCCTTATAGCTTTCTCTCTCCCTGTCCCACTCTGTCTCTATCTCAGTCTCTGCCTCTCTCTCCGCGTATATACACCTAGGAAAGCCCCTGTAAGGACAGCCAGAAGGTGGCCATCTTCAAACCAGCAAGAGAGCCCTTTCCAAGTTCCTAGGCTGCAACACTACGTGCAGCGTTTCTGCTTCCTTGAACCCATATCAGTAAATTTGGCCTGATCCAAATTTATAAGTTTAGCAACTTACAATCTTTTTAAAAAATTTTTTTATTGGAGTACAGTTGCGTTACAACGTTGTGTTAGTTTCTACTGTGCAGCAAAGTGAATCAGCTCTACGTACGCACATATCCCCTCTTTTTGGGATTTCCTTCCCACTTAGGTCCCCACGGAGCACTGGGTAGAGTTTCCTGGGCTATACGATGGGTTCTCATTAGTTATCTATTTTATACAGAGTATCAATAGTGTATATACGTCAATCCCCATCTCCCAATTCCCCCCACTCCTCCCTTTCCCCCTTTACAGTAGTTATGGAGGCCAATCTCTGGATATGAGGAGGCCACCTGTTGTCAGACAAATCCCCGCCCGCCGGTGAAGGCGGCTGCGTCAGTCCCCAGGGTGGCCAGCAGAGGGCACTGGAGGACACACAACCCTGCCAGCATCCTGGGCCTGAAGGCTCTTCATGGGGAAACACCTTCCCTTCATTAAACCCGCGTCCGGAGACGAACAGGACGGGCCTTCCTTCCTTGAAGCCGCGTTTCCGACTGTGCTAAATGAAGGTCGAGTCTTCATTAAGTGCCGAGCTCTCTTTGCATCCCAGGAAATAAATACAGAAGTTGCCACGCACGGGACCTTCTGGAAACCCAGCCCCTCAGCCCCGGAGCAATACCAGCCCAGGTAGGTACCTGGCACCTGGGAGTGGGTCTGAGCTGCCAGGGAGGCCTGGCTGGTCTGGAGCGGGGGTCCGGCCCCCAGGGGCTGTGGAGTGAGGCTGCACCTCTGGTCCGCATCCGTCGGGGCCGCAGGGAAGCCCAGGGAGCTCCCAGCATGTCCCGGAACCTCCCACTGCTGTTCGCACAGATGCAGACAAACCCTGGGGAGGGGACAGAGGCTGTGAAAAGGGCCCAGGAGGTGCAAGGGGAGGGCTTGACCGGTGGCGAGGGACGCAGGGACACCGGGCAGGGGAGAGCGGTGGTCCATGAGGGCGCCACCCCGAGGCAGCCTGGCCAGGAGGCACGGTGTCGCCTCGCTTAGCAGGACAGGTCACCAGCCAGGGGAAGGGGCACTGCTCACCACCCAGGCGATGCTTAGGTGTGCAAAGCCCAGAAACACGCTGCGCTCTGTGTGTGTGACCCTGAAGCGGTGGCCTCGGGGGGCCGCAGAGGACACTGTGCTTCAGCCACTTTCTCAAGGCTGTGGGGTGCCAAGGCTCAGCATCCCTCCCGGGGTGCCCACCAAGCGTAGCGAGACGGAAGAGGAAGCTTCCCCTCGTTTCACGGGGACGCCGCTGGCCGGGCAACTCCCAGCGTGTTCCCAGGAGGTCCAGCAGTTGGGGCGCAGCCTGCCGTGGGTACGGCTGTCCACCAGGACCATGCCATTAGCCAGGGCCACAGAAGGACCCCCGGGGAGGGGACCTGGCAGGGATTCGCCTTTCTGCCCCAGCAGGGGCGACCTCGGAGGGGCTGCTGATCGGGCACTGAGGTAAGGAGATCCCCTCGGCCCCCACTCGGTGGGGCCTGGACCGTCGGGGTCAGTGTGTGTGACTCTAACAATAACTGGCGTTAATTGTCAGGACGCCCTCGCCACGTGCCCGACACTGGTCGCACGCGAGCACCGGGATGTCTCCTGTCGTTTCCGCCCCAGAGACCTGGCCCGTTCCCTCTCCCGCGACCGCCTCTCAAAGCACCTTCATTACTGACCAGCTGGGCAAGGACCTGGGTGAAGGCCCGGAGCCGGGGGACCAGGACAGTGGGAGTGACCCGCCAGACCCTGTGCGCCAAGCCCGCCCTTCTTCACCATCAGCTACGTCCCAGCGGAGCCCGGCGGGGCTCTGGGCGCCCCCAGCAGAGGAGGCGATGGAGGCGGGAGGAGGAAAGTCGGGTGTCTGACGGAGGGGGGTGGGATGTCACCAGCTGCCGGCAGCAAGGGCAACGAGGACACTCGCCATGGGCCACCCACACAAGGCGGACGGGGCGGTCTGAGCCACTCTGGGGGCCGCGCCCTTCTCTGTAATCGATGGCGCTGCAGCAAGAGGCGTTATCGGGAGAATGTCAAACAGATTCAAATGGCCTAAGGATCCCCCGCCCGGGGAACGCCGCTGACATTGCTTCAAAATCTAAAAGTCTGTGCTCGGTTATCAGAAGGGCCATCAAGAGCCGGCTGGGAAATGAGGGCGTCAGTGCGTCAGAGGGAACGTCCGAGAGGAGGGGTGGGATGGGGGTCGTGCGCGAGGACTCCTGGGAAAGACCCGGGGCTCCCGCACCTGCAGCCCTGGAACCGGAGGCCTGAGACCAAAAGCTTCCACCAGACCCCAAATCCAAGAGAGCCGGGGCCGCTCGGGGAGCGACACAGCCCCGTTCCCGGCCCGGGGGTGTGGGTGCGAAGAATTCATGCATCGAAGAGCCTTTCCCAGTGTGCCAATACCAGGGCCGGCCTTGGCTCTGCGGGGGCCGAGGCGGGGCTGACTCGGGACAGGCGAGCCGCGCGTGAGCCACTTGTCTTGAGTGTTTCAGATCCCGTGTTCCAGCAAGAGCCGTTGTTTCATGGAGCTTATGTGTGTGTTATTAGCAAGATAAAGATGCAACGGTGACCTAAGACTGTATGGGGCCCCCTTCTCAAAGTAGGGATCCCGAGAGGGGAGGTGAGGCCAAGCCCCTTCCTGAAAGAAACACTTTTTTCAATTCCCTCCTTTCAATGCAAAGCCAGTGTCACCTAGAAGGAGGGGCCCTGGGTTTCCAGGGTGACCACAGGCCCCTGGCTGGAGGAGGGTTAGGGAGGAGGGACAGGCCACAGGAAGTCTGGCCTGGGGTCACCCACTTGCACTTGCACCCTTGAGCCGAAGAATGCCAGGACCCCTTCACCCAGATGCCTGAAGTATCTCTCATGCAACGACTTTCCCACACGCTTCCTAAAAGCCTTGATGGAAGCTGTGAACTACCTCTTTGGAACAGCTTTCAAATCGCAACAGGACGCACGCACGCTGCAGCTATGCGCTCCCAGGCCTAGGGGAGAACTCACAGGAGTTAATCTGGCGGGAGCCCCGACTCACCTCTGGAAGAGGTATTTGGGTGCCTGGCACGAATTTCAAAAGCAAGTGGTCTGTGATGCGTTTGTAAAAGCAAAGCAGCTTTGTAATTGCGATCTGAAATTATATGTTGCTGCAAGAGCAGCATGTAATTTTTAGTATGTTTTTTGGGGTAAAATCATTTGAATGTTTATACAGTGATTTAGTATGAGAGTTATAAAGGGATCATGGATTCTGAAATTCCTTACATACAATACTTTTTCACTGTCAGACTAGCCTGAATGTATTAGATGAATTTTTGCTCTTCTAGCAAATGAAAGAATCTTAAAATTACACACACACTCGTACTCTCATCTCTCTCTCTCTCTCTCTCTCTCTCTCTCACTCACACACACACACACACACACACTGCTATTGCCACCTCTGTGTCAATGAAGCCAAAATGAAATTTAGCAGATTATAAGGGTTTTCTTTATTTGAAGAAATTGCATGTGAAGCCATTAAAGAGGATAAAAAGCAGATTAAGTAAACCCAGGAATCCGGGAAACATGAAATCTGAAACCATAAGATGGTGCATCTTCTTCTTTTGTTTCAGGACATCCAAGGAGCCTGAGGGGTTCTCTGAAGCCACTGCCTCTTAATAATGACAGTCTAGAAATTTAAACGCGACATTGTTGGTGAGCACCTCGGAGAGCCAGGGAGCCCGAGCTAGGCGGCCCCGGGGGTTCACGGGACCACAGCCCTTGGTCCAGCCATCCCCGCTGGAGAAGAAGCTGCCTGCGGGGCGCAGTCCCCTGGGGCCAGATGCCCTCTGGGAGTCCTTTCTCCCCAGATCACTGGCAATTTTCCAGGTAGACACTTAGGTCGCACAAAAAAATCACTTGGAAATTTCTGAAAGTAAAGGCCGTGCTCTTTAGAGCGCACTGATTTCCTCAGAATGGGAAGAGGCATCCTTCAAGATGCACCCATCTTTTGGAATACCGGGTCTTTCCTTGATCTTATCAAACTCGGCGTCAGGGACACACTGTAACTGAGGGGTGGGGGAGGGGAGGGGAGGTGGGCTCTCTTGGGACTGGCGCTGGGGCAGGACCCGTCCCTCGTGGTCACGGGGGAGAACGGCGGGGTCCACGAGAGAAGAGACCACGCCTGCTTCACTCTGGGTCCCTCTCCTATGCCCAGCACAGCACGTGGCATTCAAAGCATCCAAAATAGTGACACCACCCAGCTGTGCTGGGACCTGGGGGTGCGGCTGAGAAAGGGATGCTTTTTGCAACCATCCAAAAGACATAGTGGGAAGGCTGGAGGGCTTAACTTATTAAAGAGAAGCTGTCGTTGTTGAGAACATTCTGGAATTGCCTTTTGAGCTGGTTCACGAGAAAGGTGGCTTCCTACACGAGTACACTTTTTCCTGAGCTGGTCACCCACTGGGTCCAGGGGCCTGGCCGGGAGGGCGTCGGGCATCCTGTCCAGCCTAGGACCTCCCCTGCCCCGGCTGCCCCCACCCTCGAGAATCCTCCTTGTCCAGGAACCGGACGTTACCTTGCACGGAGAGCGGGAAGAAGCACCAGGGCACTTGGGGGACGGTGTTGGAGAAGCAGCACTTCCTGGAGGCGCACTCCTCGGGGCTGATGCCCGGGTAGCCACAGTTCCTGCGGGCCGAGACCTCCATGACGCACTCCTCCGGCCCTGCCGCGTGCCGCCGGATTTGGGGACGACAAGGGGACTCAGTTAGGCCAGCTAGCTAACCGGACACGTCCATTGCATCCTCCCAGGGGGGCACCGCTGGGCTCACTGGCTCGGGCTAACACGACGGGCTTCTGAGACTGTCACCCCGGGACTAAGAGTGGGCGCCAGCAGGTGGCCACCCCTTCCTCCTGATGCCCAAAGTCAGCAGGTCTGGAGGGAAAAGCGTCTCACCTCCCTGGACTTGACATTGCTCTGTAAAGTGGGGCGGCCCACCGTACCTCCTGTGGGGACCCTTTAAGGATGTAGAGCATTAGACCAAAGAATTGAAACCCAACGATGCTTCCACCACCGGGAGAGCCCTGGCTACAACCGACCAACAGCCGTGGGGCCCGTCGCCCCCGGAGCCCGGGAGCCTCTGGCCAGCAGCCTCGGGGGGTGTGGACGGGGGGGAGGGCAGGCTACTCGGTTCTACACACACGGATCAGCTTCGCACACAGACTTTTTTGCGTGCTCGCCTTCGAGTTGAAGACTTTCTAAATGGATGATACGCACAGGCGCAAAAGTCACTCTCAAAAGGTACCTCAAGCAGACTTAAGTGAATTTCTTAACGTTTAGGGTCTGATTGCAGTTATGCTAATAATGCCCTGATTTTAATGCCTCATGTCCCTTAGAAGCTTCTCCAGGAGCCACGACGGAGAGGGGCCTCAGAGTTGTTTGTTCTTCAAATACAGTCAAACGGATTCCCCCAAGTCTCCCCAAAAGGGCAAACAGCTGGCCCTCGGGGTCCAGTGTGGACATGGGGCTCGGGGCACGTTCTCCCCTCCCTGGGGCTGCGGCCCGGGTGGTGTCGGAGCCCTAAGAAGCCAGGTCCTGGGCTGCCAGCCGGGGCACCGGAGGAGGTCCCCGCTCTCCTGGACGTTACCTTGCTTGGGGAGGGGCTTGAAGCACCAGGGGACCCCGGAGACGCTGGAATCGAAGCAGCAGCTGGCGGAGAAGCACTGGTCGCTGGTGATGCCCGGGAAGCCGCAGTTCACCCTGTTCTTGGGGCTCAGGCGTGTGCACTGGCAGGGGGCTGCGGAGAGGCCCTGGGTCAGCCAGCCCCCCACGCTTGCCCCCCAGCCCTCGGGCACATCCAGGACCCCCCTTCCCACCCTGGGAAAGGCTGTCCCATCTTGCTCGTATTTGAACCAGCCAGTGTCCTTCAGAGGAACTGACAGGGCTTAGCTCAAAGTGTTTTCTTAGTTTAAAAATAAAAGCTTCCGGCAAGAGGGTGGACAGATGCACTCAGGCCAAGGTCAGGACGAAAGTGAGCAAAAGGCGGGACCCCTAAGAGCCCTTAGTGGGCCTCCCAGCCAGCCCCTCCTGGAGCCCGCCCACCTGAGCCTGAGGCCATCCTACTGACCCTGAAGGGGGTCCTCCTGGGAGGTCTCACCCCCCTCCAGCCCCCCCCCCCCCCCGCTGTCCTTCCTGAGTGGCGGGGAAGCGCGCACACGGGAGCTGGCTGGGTGACTAGCACCCCAAACCTTAGGCCACCTTCCCACCTGCTTCCCTTCTCAAGTTAACTCATCACCTGCTTTTTCTCTCTGAGGGAAACTAACATGAACAGAGACACCCCGAGGGCCAGAAAACAAGGACCCGTCATGCGCTCGGGGCACTAGAGGCCTCCCAGGCTCGCGGGTCCGAATGCTCCCCGCGGCCCCTCGAGGACCCGAGCCCTCGCTTACCAGGTTTCTGGCCGCCCCCCAGGGCACACGGCCCCAGCAGGAGGAGCACGGCCAGGAGCCGGGTGCCGCGGTCTCCCATGTCCATGCTCAGCTGCACCCCGGGGCCGCCAGAAGAGTGCACACTCCCCACCGCGGGCCGTTGTTTTATAAGCATCTCTCTGTTTGCTCAGCAAGCTAGATAACCTCCTCTCTCCCCGGGGCACTGACACTTTGGAACCTTTGTTGGGAAAAGGAGCTGAGATAGCTTGGCCGAAGGTCCAAGTGGTGACAGAGCAGGACTCCGGGCTCCCCGAGCTCGGCCAGGCTTCCCCCGACCCAGGCAGGGAGCCAGGTCGTGCCAGGATGCCAGCATGGAAGACGGGCCACGTGCACGTGCGGCGCTGCTTACTCACAGGGTCCCACCCAGGAAGGGAGAAATCACGTATTTCTCCTGATAAAGTGCTTGGCTGCCACAGGAATTTTTAAACATTGGGCCCAAGGCTACTAGGGAAAAAGACTGGGCCAGCCACGGACAGAGAGAAGACCCCTCCTCCAGGAATGGGAGGGCCTCGGAGGAAGGCAGGAGACCCTCCTTCAGGGCTGCAGACCCCTCTCTCAGCCCCTGCCTGTGTCTCCTTGTCTCTGTTTGGGGGAGGGGGCTGCTCTTCGTGAAGATGAAGCTGTCCAGATACACGGAACTGCCCCCGATGAGTGTGGAAGTAACAAGTTCGTTTCAGCAAAGCCTGAAGTGTGTCATGTTTTTCTTCCATGGGAACTGTCTGTGTTTCCTAAAAGACGGCACCTGCAAGCCAGCCTAGGCCCAGGATAAGGTGCTCCAGGGAAAAGACTCTGCGGTTTGGACCCAAAGAGAGAAAAGAGAAATGGCGATGAGACACATATCACACAAAGAGGAAAGATGTGATGTGGAGGAAAGAGAGGATTGTAAACTCCCTACTCTGGGGGACTTCCAGGAACCACCAATCTGTCCAGCACGGCTTGAGCAGCCAGGAACCCAGAGACGCAGGGAATCTGAAACCCTGGGTCCTCAGGGTCCGGAGAGCTCAGGGCTTCCGCCGGCTCCAGCTGCAGCAGCTCCAGACCCCTGCCTGTTCCCCCGCTGAGCCACCGCCATGACTCTATCTCTGCAAACTTTGAGAAAGTCACCTTTCCCCTCCACTGCATCCCTGTCACTCTTTTTTTTTTTTTTTTGCGGTACGCGGGCCTCTCACTGCTGCGGCCTCTCCCGTTGCAGAGCACAGGCTCCGGACGCGCAGGCTCAGCGGCCACGGCTCACGGGCCCAGCCGCTCCGCGGCACGTGGGATCTTCCCGGACCGGGGCACGAACCCGCGTCCCCCGCATCGGCAGGCGGGCTCCCAACCGCTGCACCACCAGGGAAGCCCCAGTCTACTTCTGATTATTATGGAGGTACCGGTACCAGACCCTTCCTCCTGCCATAAGTAACTCTAAAGCTATGTGGAATGACCGTTTACAGATGCTGAGCAACAGGCTGTGTGGGACAGAAAGGGAAGCAGTGTGGAGAGGCCCAAGGTCACCTGGTTTTCTGTCTAGAAACACAGTCTGGCCACAGAGCATCAGAGGCTCATGGGGCTGAGGGACAGAGGCTGGAATCAGAGGCCACGGGGTGAGGGGTTTCCAGGGTGGGGGCCGGAGGAGAGGGACACCTGAAACAGGACTAGGGACTCCCTGGGGTTGAGTCAGATGCTAAGCTGCCACACACACACAGGGCCAGGAAGAAACAGCTCCCAGGAAGGAACACACACCAAGGAGACAGGGCTGTCAGCGGCCAGATTCACATGAGTTCCCACCAGCCACAGGGGAAAGGCTTCTTGGCCGTCCAAGCACTGAGCAGGGACATAGAATGACCATGCCATGTCTTAGTCAGCGTGGGTGGCCATAACGAAATACCACAGGTGGATGGGTTAAACAACAGACATTAGTTTCTCACAGTTCTGGAGGCTGGAAATTCATTATCAGGGTGCCTGCAGGGTAGGGTTCTGGTGAGGGCTCTCTTCCTGGCTTGCAGAGGGTGGCCTTCTCAATGTGTGCTCACCTGGTGGAGAAAGGGTAAGTTCTCTGCTGTCTCTTTCTATAAGACCACTAACCCCATCATGGGGGATCCATCCTCATGACCTCTTCCAACCCTAATTACCTCCCAAAGTCCCTACCTCCTAATAGCATCACATGGGGGGTTATGGCTTTCACATATGAATGTGGGGGGGGGGCACAAACATTCAGTCCATAACATGCCATAAGAGTAGGCTTGATCTTGTTCTACAGTAAAGCCACTTTATACCCCTTCTAGCAAAACTCTAAAACAAGTCCTAAAAGATCAAGTTAATCTGTAAGTAAATTGACTGCCTAACAGAACAAAACTCAGCATTTTGTTAAGGAAGACAACAAAATCCAGACACGTGACATAGCATTCATAATGTTCAACACAAACTCAAAACTTACCAGGTGTGTGAAGAAGCAGGACCTGTAATCACTGGAAATAACAGAGAATAGAAACAGACCAGATACTGCATTAAGATGTTCAACTACTTAAAGAGAAATATAGAAATATAACAAGGGAACACATTTTTAATCTGCATAGAGAAATGGAAACTGAAAATGAACCAGGTGGAAATTCTAGGCATGAAAACTACAATATCTGAAATGAAAAATTCTAATTAGATACTTTAAAGAAATGGCTGATTTATTTGAAGTTAGTGCAGTACAGCTCTCCAAACTGGGGCGTAGAGAGAAAGAGGGCTGAAATTAAAAGGAACAGAACCTCACTGACCTGTGAGACAGTGTCAGCAGACTAACATACATGTAATTAGTGTACCAGTAGGAGAGGAAGAAATATTGTGCAAGAAAAAGGATTTGAAAAAATAATGGCCAAATTTTTTTGTAAATTTGCTGACAAATATAAACTCGTATATCCTAGAAGCTCAATGAATGCCAAGCAAGATAAAGAAAACCACATCAAGGCACAGCATGATCAAATTGTTGAAAATCAGTAATTTTAAAATGTTTTTACAGCAACTGGCAGAAAAACACACTGCATTACAGGGGAGCATATTAAGAATGACAAGTGAGTCGGAGATTGGCTCAAGATGGTGGAGTAGAAGGACGTGATCTCACTCCCTGTTGCAAGAACACTGGAATCACAACTAGCTGCTAAACGATCATCGACAGGAAGACACTGGAACTCACCAAAAAATATACGCCACATCCAAAGACAAAGGAGAAGCCACAATGAGACGGTAGGAGGGGCGCAATCACAATAAAATCAAATCCCATAACTGCTGGGTGGGTGACTCACAGACTGGAGAACACTTATACCACAGAAGTCAACCCACTGGAGTGAAGGTTCTGAGCCCCACATCAGGCACCTGAACCTGGGGGTCTGGCAACAGGAGGAGGAATTCCTAGAGAATCAGACTTTGAAGGCTAGTGGGATTTGATTGCAGGACTTTGACAGGACTGGGGGAAACAGAGACTCCACTCTTGGAGGGCACACACAAAGTAGTGTGTGCATCGGGACCCAGGGGAAGGAGCAGTGACCCCATAGAGACTGAACCAGACCTACCTGCTAGTGTTGGAGGGTCTCCTGCAGAGGCGAGGGGTGGCTGTGGCTCACTGTAGGGACAAGGACACTGGCAGCAGAAGTTCTGGGAAATACTCCTTGGTGTAAGCCCTCTCAGAGTCTGTCATTAGCCCCAACAAAGAGCCCGGGAAGACTCCAGTGTTCAGTCACCTCAGGCCAAACAACCAACAGGGATGGGACCCAGCCCCACCAATCAGCAGACAAGCAGATTAAAGTTTTACTGAGCTCTGTCCACCAGAGCAACAGTCAGCTCTACCCACCACCAGTCCCTCCCATCAGGAAGCTTGCACAAGCCTCTTAGATAGTCTCATCCACCAGAGGGCAGACAGCAAAAGCAAGAAGAACTACAATCCTGCAGTCTGTGGAACAGAAACCACATTCACAGAAAGATAGACAAGATGAAAAGGCAGAGGGCTATGTACCAGATGAAGGAACAAGATAAAACCCCAGAAAAACAACTAAATGAAGTGGAGATAGGCAACCTTTCCAGAAAAAGAATTCAGAATAATGATAGTGAAGATGATCCAGGACCTCAGAAAAAGAATGGAGGCAAAGGTCGAGAAGATGCAAGAAATGTTTAACAAAGACCTAGAAGAATTAAAGAACAAACAGAGATGAACAATACAATAACTGAAATGAAAACTACACTAGAAGGAATCAATAGCAGAATAACTGAGGCAGAAGAACGGATAAGTGACCTGGAAGACAGAATGGTGGAATTCACTGCTGTGGAACAGAATAAAGATAAAAGAATGAAAAGAAATGAAGACAGCCTAAGAGACCTCTGGGACAACATTAAATGCAAAAACATTCATATTATAGCGGTCCCAGAAGGAGAAGAGAGAGAGAAAGGACCAGAGAAAATATTTGAAGAGATTATAGTCGAAAACTTCCCTAACATGGGAAAGGAAATAGCCACCCAAGTCCAGGAAGCACACCGAGTCCCATACAGGATAAACCCAAGGAGAAACACGCCAAGACTCATAGTAATCAGATTGACAAAGATTAAAAACAAAGAAAATTATTGAAAGCAGCAAGGGAAAAATGACAAATAACGTACAATGGAACTCCCATAAGGTTAACAGCTGATTGCTCAGCAGAAACTCCACAAGCCAGAAGGGAGTGGAATGATATACTTAAAGTGATGAAAGGGAAAAACCTACAACCAAGATTACTCTACCCAGCAAGGATCTCATTCAGATTCCATGGAGAAATCAAAAGCTTTTCAGACAAGCAAAAGCTAAGAGAATTCAGCACCACCAAACCAGCTCTACAACAAATGCTAAAGGAAATTCTCTAAGTGGGAAACACAAGAGAAGAAAAGGACCTACAAAAACAAACCCAAAACAATTAAGAAAATGGTCATAGGAACATACATATCGATAATCACCTTAAACATGAATGGATTAAATGCTCCAGCCAAAAGACACGGGCTTGCTGAATGGATACAAAATAAGACCCATATATATGCTGTCTACAAGAGAGCCACTTCAGACCTAGGGACACATACAGACTGAAAGTGAGGGGATGGAAAAAGATATTCCATGCAAATGGAAATCAAAAGAAAGCTGGAACAGCAATTCTCATATCAGATAAAATAAACTTTAAAATAAAGAATGTTACAAGAGACAAGGATGGTCACTAAATAATGATCAAAGGATCGATCCAAGAAGAAGATATAACAATTATATATGCACTCAACATAGGAGCACCTCAATACATAAAGCAACTGCTAACAGCTATAAAAGAGGAAATCAACAGTAACACAATAATAGTGGGGGACTATAACACCTCACTTACACCAATAGACAGATCAGCCAAACAGAAAATTAATAAGGAAACACAAGCTTTAAATGACACAATAGACCAGAAAGATTTAATTGATATCTATATGACATTCCATTCAAAAACAGCAGATTACACTTTCTTCTCAAGTGTGCATGGAACATTCTCCAGGATAGATCACATCTTGTGTCATAAACCAAGCCTCAGTAAATTTAAGAAAATTGAAATCATATCAAGCATCTTTTTGACCACAATGCTATGAGATTAGAAATCAATTACAGGGAAAAAAACGTAAAAAAGACAAACACATGGAGGCTAAACAATACATTACTAAATAACCAAGAGATCACTGAAGAAACCAAAGAGGAAATCAAAAAATACCTAGAGACAAATGACAATGAAAACCAGACAATCCAAAACCTATGGGATGTGGCTAAACAGTTCTAAGAGGGAAGTTTATAGCTATACAAGCCTACCTCAAGAAACAACAAAAATCTCAAATAAACAATCTAACCTTACACCTACAGGAACTGGAGAAAGAAGAATAAACAAAACTCAAATTTAGCAGAAGGAAACAAATCATAAAAATCAGAACAGAAATAAATGAAATAGAAACAAAGAAAACAATAGCAAAGATCAATAAAACTAAAAGCTGGTTCTTCAAGGAGATAAATAACATTGATAAACCATTAGCCAGACTCATCAAGAAAAAGAGGGAGAGGATTGAGATCAATAAAATTAGAAATGAAAAAGGAGAAGTAACAACAGATACTGCAGAAATACAAAGGATCATGAGAGATTACTACAAGCAACGATATGCCAATAAAATGGACAATCTGGAAGAAATGGACAAATTCTTAGAAAGGTATAACCTTCCAAGACTGAACCAGGAAGAAATAGAAAACATGAACAGACCAATCACAAGCACTGAAATTGAAACTGTGATTAAAAATCTTCCAAAAAACCCAAGTCCAGAACCTGATGGCTTCTCAGGTGAATTCTATCAAACATTTAGAGAAGAACTAACACCCATCCTTCTCAAGGTCTTCCAAAAAATTGCAGAGGAAGGAACACTCCCAAACTCATTCTATGAGGCCACCATCACCCTGATACCAGAACCAAATATACTAAAAAAAAAAAAAAAAAAAAAAAAAAAAAAAAATTATAGACCAATATCACTGATGAATATAGATGTAAAAATCCTCAACAAAATACTAGGAAACAGAATCCAACAACACATTAAAAGGATCATACACCATGGTCAAGTGGGATTTATCCCAGGGATGCAAGGATTCTTTAGTATACGCAAATAAATTAATGTGATACACCATATTCACAAATTGAAGAATAAAAACCATATGATCATCTCAATAGATGCAGAAAAAGCTTTTGACAAAATTCAACACCAATTTATGATAAAAACTCTCCAGAAAGTAGATATAGAGGGAACTTACCTCAACATAATAAAGGTCATATATGACAAACCCACAGCCAACATTGTTCTCAATGATGAAAAACTGAAACCATTTCCACCAAGATCAGGAACAAGACAAGGATGTCCACTCTCATCACTATTATTCAACATAGTTTTGGAAGTCCTAGCCACAGCAGTCAGAGAAAAAAAAGAAATAAAAGGAATACAAACTGGAAAAGAAGAAGTAAAACTGTCACTGTTTGCAGATGACATGATACTATACATAGAGAATCCTAAAGAGGTCACCAGAAAACTACTAGAGATAATTGATGAAATTGGTAAAGTTGCAGGATACAAAATTAATGCACAGAAATCTCTTGCATTCCTCTACACTAATGATGAAAAATCTGAAAGAGAAATTAAGGAAACACTCCCATTTACCATTGCAACAAAAAGAATAGAATACCTAGGAATAAACCTACCTAGGGAGACAAAAGACCTGTATGCAGAAAACTATAAGACACTGATGAAAGAAATCAAAGATGATACAAACAGATGGAGAGATATACCATGTTCTTGGATTGGAAAATCAATATTGTGAAAATGACTCTACTACTCAAAGCAATCTACAGATTCAATGTAATCCATATCAAATTACCAATGGCATTTTTTACAGAACTAGAGCAAAAAGTCTTAAAATTTGTATGGAGACACAAAAGACCCTGAATATCCAAAGTGGTCTTGAAGGAAAAACACAGAGGTGGAGGAATCAGACTCCTTGACTTCAGACTATACTACAAAGCTACAGTAATCAAGACAATATGGTACTGGCACAAAAAAAAGAAATATAGATCGATGAAACAGGATAGAAAGCCCAGAGATAAACCCACGCACCTATGGTCAACTAATGTATGATAAAGGAGGCAAGATATACAATGGAGAAAAGACAGTCTCTTCAGTAAGTGGTTCTGGGAAAACTGGACAGCTACATGTAAAAGAATGAAATTAGAACACTCCCTACACCACACACAAAAATAAACTCAAAATGGATTAGAGACCTCAATGTAAGACTGGACACTATAAAACTCTTAGAGGAAAACATAGGAAGAACACTCTTTGACATAAATCACAGCAAGATCTTTTTTGATCCACCTCCTAGAGTAATGGAAATAAAAACAAAAATAAATAAATGGGACCTCATGAAACTTCAAAGCTTTTGCACAGCAAAGGAAACCATAAACAAGATGAAAAGACAACCCTCAGAATGGGAGAAAATATTTGCAAATGAATCAACAGACAAAGGATTAATCTCAAAAATATATAAACAGCTCATGCAGCTCAATATTAAAAAAAACAAACATCCCAATCCAAAGATGGGAAGAAGACCTAAATAGACATTTCTCCAAAAAAGACATACAGATGGCCAAGAAGCATATGAAAACTCCTCAACATCACTAATTATTAGAGAAATGCAAATCAAAACTACAATGAGTTATCACCTCACACCAGTTAGAATGGGCATCACCAGAAAATCTACAAGGAACAAATGCTGGAGAGGGTGTGGAGAAAAAGGAACCTTCTTGCACTGTTGGTGGGAATGTAAATTGATACAGCCACTGTGGAGAACAGCATGGAGGTTCCTTAAAAAACTAAAAATAGAATTACCATATGGCCCAGCAATCCCACTACTGGGCATATACCCAGAGAAAACCAAAATTGAAAAAGACACATGCACCCCAATGTTCATTGCAGCACTATTTACAATAGCCAGGTCATGGAAGCAACCTAAATGCCCATCAACAGACGAATGGATAAAGAAGATGTGGTATATATATATACAATGGAATATTACTCAGCCATAAGAAGAAACGAAATTGAGTTATTTGTAGAGACGTGGATGGATCTAGAGACTGTTATACAGAGTGAAGTAAGTCAGAAAGAGAAAAACAAATATCGTCTATTAACGCATATATGTGGAACCTAGAGAAATGGTACAGATGAACTGGTTTGCAGGGCAGAATTTGAGACACAGATGTAGAGAACCAACGTATGGACACCAAGGGGGGAAAGCGGGGGTGGGGGGGTGGTGCTGGGATGAATTGGGCGATTGGGATTGACATGTATACACTGATGTGTATTAAATGGATGACTAATTAGAACCTGCTGCATAAAAAAATAAATTAAATTGAAAAATGTCAGTTCCAACTTTGGATAGAAACATACTTAAAGTATATTTTAGAAAGATTGATATTATTTAAAAGTTATTAAAAATATTGTATTGGGGGCTTCCCTGGTGGTGCAGTGGTTGAGAATCCGCCTGCCGATGCAGGGGACGCGGGTTCGTGCCCCGGTCTGGGAAGATCCCACATGCCGCGGAGCGGCTGGGCCGTGAGCCATGGCCGCTGAGCCTGCGCGTCCGGAGCCTGTGCTCCGCAACGGGAGAGGCCACAACAGTGAGGCCCGCATACCACACAAAAATATATATATATATATATATTGTATTGGAAAAAAAAGAATGACAAGTGACCTCCGATCTGAAACCATTCAATCTGGAAGGCAATGGAACAATGATATTAAAGTGCTAAAGGAGAAAACCTGTCAAGTCAGAATTCTGTACTCATGGAAAATGTCCTTATTTTATTTTTTAGAGCAGCTCTAGATTCACAGCAGAATTGAGCAGAAGGTACAGAGATTTCCAAATACTTTTTTAGACAAACAAAGGCTGTAAGAATCTGTCACTTGCCAACCTGTCTTCCAAGGAATCTAAAATTGGTTCTTCAGGCTGAAGCTGTGGTTGTCCCTTGATGCAGGGCATGATTTCTCCACATTGCTGCCACCACTTTCCACCTGGCTTGGATTTATTCATTTATGGCAGCGTTTGGGCCTCTGTCAGCATTTGTGTTTACAGCCCAGTCTAGTCTCATGATTTCTCCCTTGGTTTGCTACAACTGTTTTCTAACTAATCTCTCAGCCAGAGTTTTGTCCTCATCTAGACAGAAGTCTGGTGCCTTGATTACCCTTATAAAGTGACAATCAGTATATGTCACTCCCCTGGCACTCCCTCACGCCTCCCAGCCTGAAGGGTAAAACCTGAGTATGAGTTTCCTGAGCATGAAAAGCAAGATCTTTTATGAACTGGACCCCACATACCCCCCACCACCACCACCCCACACTCTTCTATTGCCAGGTCTCCTTCATAACATAAGCATCTTGCCCTCTAGACACACGCTGACCTCTGACACTTTGATTGCATGTTCTCCTCTCTCTGCAATGCTCTTCCTCCACTCTTTGCCTTTTGCCAACTCCTGTCCATCCTTCAGCTCTTGACTCAGGAGCCACTTCTTCCAGGAAGGCCTCCTTCACTTCCCCTGAGAGAAGACAGTGCCCTTCACCCCTCTCCCAAGCATCCTTTGTTCACCTGATTCACAACACTTAGCCACACTTGCATTTTAAGTGGAGTTTTAGATTTCTGGTTCCTTTATTAATTGCACCAATGGTAACAGCTAAATCTGCAGGCCAAATTTGTCCCAGGTGATATTCTAAGGATTTCATGTGCTATATCTCATTTAATTCTTACAACAATCCAAATGAAGAGCTAAACTTATCACCCTCATTTTATAGTGTATACGGAAAAATAGTTTCCCCAAACAACACAGAAAGTAAGTGTAGGGTGGCATCCAGAACCGGACCTATGCTTCCTTTATTTTGAATCCCTAGAACCAAAGCCAGCATCTGCACAAACCAGACCTACTTAGTGAGGTGGTGTGGGGTGGAAAAATGGGTAAGTGACACCCAGAAGATGAGGAATGGGAGTCTGCCTCCTAATGTCACCCATCACCCAAATTTCCTTATGGAATTCATAAAATAATACCTAGGCCTGGATATATACAAATAAGTAAGGCAAGCCTCTTCTCATCTCTGGATTAATTTCCTCATCTGTGAAATGAGAACTGGAATGAGAGCTTATCAAATGATCTCCAAGATCTCACATGCCTGGTGAACCCTCACTCGGACACTGACTAGGATAATATTTCATTTTTACACTGTCACCAGGGGGAAAAGTAAATTTTTATTATTAACATTTGCATGTACGGTGTTCCTAAATATAGAAGGTGGGGCTGAAAAACATGCAAATTCAATTTCCCTCCCCAGCATTCCAGGTTTCTGGAGTTTGGCTGTGCTGATCAATAGAATGGGTAAATAATAGACTCTTCTATGGGACTTCCCTGGTGGCGCAGTGGTTAAGAATCTGCCTGCCAACGCAGGGAACATGCGTTTGATCCCTGGTCTGGGAAGATCCCACATGCTACAGAGCAACTAAGCCTGTGTGCCACAACTACTGAGCCTGTGCTCTAGAGCCCACAAGCCGCAACTACTGAGCCCGTGTGCCACAACTACTGAAGCCCATGTGCCTAGAGCCCATGCTCTGCAACAAGAGAAGCCACTACAATGAGAAGACACGCACTGCAATGAAGAGTAGCCCCTGCTCACCGCAACTAGAGAAAGCTGGCACACAGCAACAAAGACCCAATGCAGCCAAAAATAATAATAATAATAGACTCTTCTAAAACCCAGGACTTAATTTAGCTATGTAATAAAGAAGATGGCCAAAGCTAGGAGGAGACATAAATAGATGAGCCAATGCTGATGAGAATTTGGTACAGAGTTTAGGAAGGAGTAAATAGAGATGTCTTGATGGGTTATATTCGGGGGACATAATTGGACAGACATAAACCTTAGCGTTTTTCAATGAATTGTGCAATGGACTTCCTCCTTGTCCTACTTTGAGGGACTTTAACCAAGATTTACATTCCTTCAAAATGTCTCTTTTGTACCCCTTTTGTATCTGCGTGGGAGCTGGCCAGTCTTGAAACTTACCACAAGTCAAGGAAAAATGATATATTAGAGTAGGAGTTGGCAAACTCTGGCCCATGAGCTTGTTGCCTGTGTTTAAATAAAACTTTATTAAAAACACAGCCATACCCATTCATTCACACATTGTCTATGGCCACGTTCTAGCTATGATTGCAGAGCTGATTTCCTGTGGCAGAGACCATATGGCCCAGGAAACCTAAAATATTTACTCTCTGGCCTTTTAAGAAAAAAAAAAAAAATCTGCCTATCCCTGTATTTTAGTCCTACAACTCTCTAAAAACGAAATTTAAAAAAGGAGGTGGTAAATATGTGTATTTATAAATGAAATGTTACAGAAATGTGCCTCAGTGCTCTTTTCCCCTTCTGTAATCTGGTCTTGGAAATGGTATATTCAGTATACTGATTGTCAGGAGACAATTCCGCATGAGTCTCTCACGTTCTTGCATGTCTTGCGAATGAGACACTAACTGTCCCGATTACAGTTGAATGTTAAGTGCTGCCTTGACACCTGGCAACTGAGAGGCTGCAAGTGGCCTAACGACAAATCCTCCTCCCTGCTCAGCTCCCACAGATAAGGCCCCTTAGCCAAACAACCTCCTTATCTAGGGACTGGGCACAGTTCCTGCTTATCCCTGAGGAGTGGATTGCACTTCCCTGCCAGCCAGCAGAACTATTCAAACAAGCCAATCTCATCCTCCTGCGGGAACCAGGGGGCACCCCGCCCTCTTGATACTACACAGCTCCTTCCACAGCCCCTAGTTGTTCCCGAGTGCAATCCCTGTGTGGCCCTGCGTGGCAGGATATTTGTGTGGCAAACAACCTTGGAAGGTAGATAAGCAGGTGGCAGAGGGCAGGCAGGCTTACTGCCCCTTGAAAGATTTAAACCCCTTGAGAGGTCAGTGTTTCTCTCCTGCAAAAGGCAACCCCCACCGTGTGTGCTGACATCCATCTGAGCTCATCTGTGGCAAAGGGAACCAAGACAAGCTGCTGCTGTTTACACTGCTTGCTATGAGATGAGTAATAAGGTCCTTTATCTCTGAACCGGGAGTCTCCTGTCCTCGGCCAGCAGCCGTGAAGCTATTCGCTTGCAAGAGGGTAAACTCTCAGTCCTTCTGAGTTCTCAACACTGATGAACCACGTAAGATTAAATATAAAAACCCCATCAATGTTTGTCTTTAGAATAGATGTTCCCTACTTTTAGGTTCAATCAACCTCACTGTACCACATATATATGTGAGTATGTATGGCTTTGCCGAATTTAATCTGTTTGCTACCCCCAAGATGTCCGGCTCAGGACAATGTCCAGAGCTGAGAAGAACAATTAAGAAATACCTTTAAAATAATACTATTTGTCTTTCTGTAACTAACTAGAATGTGTCTGCTCGGACCTTTAAATGGGTGACTGTTTGACACCCGCCAGTACATTCCTGTGCTGGGATTTGCCAGGTGTGTGTCTCTTCTTATCTGATGTTTCCTGTCGGGCTCACGGGCACTGAATATTTCCACAAGCTGTCTCTGCCCACACTCACAAATAGACTCAAGGGAGTTTTCTTAAGCTAACAATACCCTTCCCTACAACCCTACGAATAGGATCTGAAGCCACAACTTGGCTTCAAGAGTTGGTTCCTGGTCTGGTCCTTAGTTCAACATGTTCTGAATAGAAGCCTGTTGTGTTGGCAATTATCTAGAAACAGCGATAACCTCCAAGTACACGGCCAGCTGCAGAGTGGAAAGGCTCACAGATCCAATTAAGGTGCTTGAGCCACGGGGTTTAGTAATCTATCCCCAACACGTGGTGACAAGTCAGGGGCAGAAGGGGCAGGTCTGTACTCTGCACGGGGGGCAGGTGGGTGCAAGGACCACACACCCCTGGATCCTGGGTCACGAGATGCTCATGTGTCCTGTTCCTCTCTCGGCCTTTCCATCAATGCATGGTGACAAGGACCAGAACTGGGGTTTGGACAGGGGCCAGGACATGGGCAGTGCCACCACACACTCAGGCTTTACTGGGGAGACTCGGGGAAAGCAGCGCTGGCCCAGCTGCAGCCCACAGTGACCCACAGAGCAGCCATGCTGTTAGTCTGTGTCTGGGATGACATGTGGAGCCTGAACTGGGCCATGACCAGGGTCACCAGTGGGGGCCTGATTAAGGATGACGGAGCGATCCGGCTGGAGATGGGCAGTCTGCCTCCCACGGAGCCTCCATCCTGTCCCACCTGGGGTAACACTCTGCCTGTTCCGTCCTCTTTGTCACATAACACATCCTACAGGTGACCCACTCACTCCCTGTCTGCCCTTAGCACACAGTATGAATGTCCCCTACGTCTCATAGTCTCTGGGTTTGCTCACTGTCTGCATGTGACACATTCTCAGTCTCACGCATTCCTTTTGTTTTCTTATCATCTAGAGCAGAAGTGACTAGTCTCAACAACGAACGGTTGTGACCCCTGCCCTTTGGTAATTTGCATGTATTAGGGTTCCTTGGTTGCAAGTAAGAGACACCGGCTGTTATGGGCTAAAATGTCTCCTCCAAATTCATATGTGGAAGTCCTATTCTCCAGGACCTCATAATGTGACCTTATTTGGAGATGAAGTCTCTACAAGTAATTAAGTTAAAATGAAGCCAGTAGGGTGGGCCTTAATCCAATATGACTGGTGTCCTCCTAAGAAGAGGAGATTAGGACAGGGACACAGACACACACAGAGAACATGGAGAAGACGGCCATCTATACACCAAGGAGAGAGGCCTCGGGAGAAATCAGCCCTGCCCACACCTCAATCTTGGACTTCCAGCCTCTAGAACTGAGAGAATAAATGTCTGTTGTTTAAGCCATCTGGTCGGACGAGGATACCAGCGCAAGCTGATGAAGAAAGGGGAGGGGGTGTCACATGGCTTCAGGTGTCACTGGGACACCAGGGTGACAGCACTGCCAGCCTCGGGGTCGGGACTCTCTCCCTCTCCCTTGGGCCCCTCTCTGCACGTCCACTTGTCCTCGCCCGGCCCCTCAGGCCGCGTGGGGAGCTGTGCTCACTTGGGCTCCTCTGTTACGCGTTTGTTACCCACTCCGTGTCCACTCCAGGGCTGACACAGACGTGACTCCCTCCTACACCAGCTGTCCACCAGAAGACCCCTGACTTCCCCCCAAAATATGAATCTCTCCCAGGAGAAACTTCCTGAACTTTTGTCTGAAGCTCTTCAAGGACATGGAAAGTTCTAGAAAAATTCCCTCATTGGTGGTTTCCAGGCTGGAGGGAAAGGGCCGTCAATATGAATCTCTCCCAGGAGAAACTTCCTGAACTTTTGTCTGAAGCTCTTCAAGGACATGGAAAGTTCTAGAAAAATTCCCGCGTTGGTGGTTTCCAGGCTGGAGGGAAAGGGCCGTCAATATGAATCTCTCCCAGGAGAAACTTCCTGAACTTTTGTCTGAAGCTCTTCAAGGACATGGAAAGTTCTAGAAAAATTCCCGCGTTGGTGGTTTCCAGGCTGGAGGGAAAGGGCCGTCAATATGAATCTCTCCCAGGAGAAACTTCCTGAACTTTTGTCTGAAGCTCTTCAAGGACATGGAAAGTTCTAGAAAAATTCCCGCGTTGGTGGTTTCCGGGCTGGAGGGAAAGGGCCGTCAATATGAATCTCTCCCAGGAGAAACTTCCTGGACTTTTGTCTGAAGCTCTTCAAGGACATGGAAAGTTCTAGAAAAATTCCCGCGTTGGTGGTTTCCAGGCTGGAGGGAAAGGGCCGTCAGTACGCAGGGTGTCAGACAGCCGTGTCGACTGGCCAGCTAGCCTTGTAGCTCCACATGTGTGAAAACCAAGAAAACTCTAAACTGACACATCACTCCGTTGCGTCGTTCTGAAGTTGAAGGCCTGTCTCTAAACACAAAGATAGAAAACATAAAACTTTCCACTAACAAGCTACGTATTCAGATGTAGAAAGTATAAGGGTGGCTTTCCCTCCTCTGGCAGAAATCCACTGGTTATGGGGTGCAAGAGAGCTCACCCCCAAATAGCCTCCTTCAGCCTGGTTTCCAAGGTTGGGGGGAGGGAGCCGCGTGGGCCCTTTAAGAGCTGTGTGTATGTGGGTCTGCATGTGTGTGTGTGTGTATGTGCATGCGTGTGACATGGTCCCCTAACTCTTAAAGGCTCCTTGTGCCTTATCAGCAGAGCTGCTCTTATTGAGACACTGTATCACACAGCCTGCCTTTTCCCCACCGCCTTCTGGACGCTTCAAGGCCTCTGTGCCGGCCGTGAGAAGGCGCCCTTTGCTCCGAAGCCCTGCCATCTCTTCTGCTGCCCTGGCTGTACTGAAGCGCTGGGCGGGGAGGTGGTCCGGGCTCCTGGGAAGCCCAGATTCCCCTCCCCAGGAGGGGTCACCGTCCGATCGCCTTCATGGGGGCGCGTGTCGGGGAGACGCAGATGATGCTGGACCGTGAAGGGGAGGCGGCCATAGGGGCAGGTCTGCCCCCGTGGGTGGTGGCGACTTCTTTACCGTCCTGTTCTGTCCCCCACCCGCTCCCCTGCCGTCTCCCCCGTCCTGGCTCTGAACACGGGAATGGACGCGACAGCCCGCCTCTCGCCTCTCTCCCTCCACAGCCTCACTGAGCGCTGGGACCCACTGGGATGTCCTGGGCGGCTGAGGCCAGACAGCACGGCCGGGCACGGGCTTGACTGCCCTCGGAGGCCACCCGGTTTCCCAGAGCGTTTCCACCGCCACCTGTTCTGACAGGTCCCCCCACACGCTCCCTGAGCGCCTCCCTCTCTGCCCTCAGTGGCCTCCACTGTCGGAATTCCTAGGGATTTTGTGATTCTCAGGAAGCACAGTGTGGCCGAGGCCAAGTCAAATCCCGTTCCCACCGTGCGGGGTGCTGGACGGGGCGTCCCTGCGGGCGTGCCCGTGTTCTCGTACCCGCACGGGTGAGCCCGAGAGGCCTGGCGTCCGGACGGTGCAGCCGTGGGATCACGCGTCCACGCGGGTAGACACCCGGGGAGGTGGCCAAGCCATCGTGGACCGCAGATTTCTTTCCCTGTAACGTGGGGGTGGGGGTGGGGGTGTTGAAGCCGCTGGCCCTCCATCCGTTCACTCCCTCAGTGGGCAGGGATCCAGAGAAACAGAAGGAAGGCAGGGGACCCACCTGGCCTCCGCCCCGCAGTCTGACTCCTGTCAGCCACAGGAGAACTTCGGGTCAAGAAACCCCAATCTCTGCATCACAGCTCCTTGAAAAGTGGCGTAGCCTGCACGCCCTCTGCCCGGGAAAGGGGGGAGAATGCCCAGTCCAGCGCTCGCTGCTGCAGGAACCCCCAGGAGACCAAGTTCACCTCTCAGAGCCAGTGTGGCACAAAGGGGCAGAGTGGGTGTGGGCCTCGTGTCCCAGATCCCATCCTTGGCTTTTTCTCTTGATTGCGTCCTTGAAATTATTAGTAAACCTTGATTCTAGAGGCTCTCTGGTTCAGGGGAGTCTGGTCTGATCTGTGCGTCTGCTCAGTTGGGCGAGTTACTAAACATTTCTTGGCTTACCCAACAGGGATGAAGATAAGGGTAAGATAACATTTGTAATGGAGTTTGTTTCGAAAACCTAAAGAAATGCCTTTTAATTCTCCCCACAGGCACCTCCCTTTGCCCCTGATCACTCCTGATTCTGAGCCCAAAATTCCTCCTGAGAGCCTGAGTCGGGTGGATGGCTCTGTGAGAAGTTAGTGAAACACTAGGTGTGGTAGAGGGGACAGATTGCCCACTGTCCTTTAACAGATGAAGGGCCCAGCCTGGAGGACTCCCCCTGAGGACGTTTACTTTGGGTGAGAGCTTGTCCCTGCCCGTGGTAGCTGGGATGTAGGCTCACCCCTCTAAGGTACAAGGAAGATACAGGCCTTGGAAAAAGTCTTGGAAGATACAGAAAACTCAGCCAGCAGAGGTTTAACCCATAAGGATATTTGGGTTTACTTAACACGAAGTCTGGAGGTGGGTGATGCTGGGGCAAATCAGCAGCTGAGGGATATCAAGGCTCTAGTTCTCTGGCTTTTCCTCATTATCATAGAATGACTGCCTGAAGCACCACATCACACCCTCACACCACACAGCATCCCAAGGCAGGCTGCAAGGGCCATCTGCGACGGCTAGAGGGAGCTCTCCTCTTACCAAGCAGTAAAAGCCTTTCCCAAGCCTGCTTCTGCCTCATGGGCCAGAGTGGAGTCCTACCTCTAATTGAAAGAGAGGTTGGGAAAGTGAGTGCTTTTTCCATTCTTTATAGAGTGGGAGTCAGGGAAGAAAGAAGGCAAGGAATGGATGTCGGGAACTGGGAAACGGGCCTGTTATGTCACGGGGGAAAGCCCTCATCTCTGGCACTGGGGAACGTGGGGAGAAGGCACAGGGGACGCGCGACAAGCTGCACTCCAGAAAAGACTCCAGCCAAGACCCCCAGACAGGCCAGTGGCAACCCAAAGGGCGTGACGTAGACCCAAGGACTCCCTTGCTCCACAGCCGTGGGGGCTTGGTCCCCTCTGTCCACCCAGCTCCAAGGAGGGGCAGGAAAGTGGGAGAGGGAGGGCTCAGAGAGACTGCCGACTGCGCTACCTGCAGAAGCTGCACGAAGTACCGTCACACACTCTGCATTTCCAAAGGGGCCGGAGTAAACACAGGTAGTTTATTTTTACCTCTCACTAACAGGTGAAGATTGTGAGAAAGATCAGATACGCTTCGGATTGAAAGAAGAGAAGCCAAAATTTCTCTGCACATTCTCCCGTGAAGGTCACGGCACACGCATGACACACACACCATTGCACACACACGTATGCTGCTGTGTGCGTGTGCTGGGCTTATGGAAACATCCTGATGTTTCCGCATGTGCGGTGTATCTCCTGGCCCCCGGGGCCTCTGTACTTACTCGTCCTGGTGTCCAAGGGTTGCGGGTGGGTGACGGATCTGCTGGAAAATTGGGAAAAAACTGGTCGCGCAGGGGGCGGTACCTCCTTCTGGGGACCAGGTGGCTGGGGAGTGCTGGAGGGCGGGGCTCCTGGGACCCCAGTGACGAGATCTGAGAGGAGGCGTCCAGGAGCGCCTGGCTGAGCTGAGCTGAGCTCCCTGGAGCAGGGCTGACTGCCCCGGGGGCACCTGAGGTTCCCCAGCCCAGCCCTGCCCGCCGGGGTGAGGCATCTGCTGGGTCCCGGCAGGTCCGACTGGCTCCCTACGTCCTGCCTGTGTCGGTGATAAGGGGGCACCGTGGCCTCCATATCGCCCACCCCACCCCCCATTTTGTTCTATTTTCCAGTTTGGAGCTCAAGAGTGGGGGGCCAGGCGGGTGGGTCTTTCCTCAAGACGTCAACTCACGCCCGTCCTCTGCAATTGTTTTTACTCTTAACACTTGCAGACGCTTTGTGATGCATTTGATCTCCTAAGTCAGTTTCCATCTGGGGGAAGTGAAGAAATTGCCGGGCAATTTTTATTACCACCATGAATCCGTAAAGAATGTGAGTAAAGTTTGGTGCCTGTTTTCATGATTTGACAGAGGTGTGGCTCCGAGTTGCTTCTGAGACTTTGCAACCCAGTGGCCTGGTGCACGGACGCCGATGGCTGGTACCCATCGAGAGAGTCACGCTGTCGTCTGGCCCAAGACAGCCTGCGTTAATATGTGATCCACGATGAGGGCCCAGAGGTGCAAATATCGCGTTCCTCTCTCAAAGGGAAAATCCCTTCTATTTTTTAACAGAAGTACGAGCACAGAGTAACATTTATCTCTTTTAATGTTTAGGCTAATTTTGGGTGCGAGGAATCAGAGCAGTCAATCCAGGGAGCGAGCTCAGGCTCAGAGGGCCCCGAAGCATCCGGCCAGAGTTGGAGCTACGACCCTGGCGCCAGGCTGATGCGCGTCTAAAACTCACACCCTGCAAAGGTGAAGTGTGGGGAAGAAGAGATGCATTAGCAAGAATAAGTATTTTCTTTCACTTTTAAATAATTACAGAGAATTTGCTTAAAAGCGTGACCCCGGAACATTCTTTAGAAAACAAAGATTGTCTTTATATTTTGTCATTCTTTCCACTCCCCACCCCCAAGCAAGCGATGAAGCGTTACCAACGACAATTCTTCACAGATCTGTGGTTACAGATGTGAAAACAAGCCAGGAAAAAAATAGGGTGCCTCACCCAATGGGTCTTTCACCCCTGTGGTTCCATCCCCCGGCCCTGGATTCAGACTGATTTAGGCAAAACCACTTCTTTCTAGTCACCCCTTGGCCATTACTCTGGGGAAAAACACAGCTGGCAATTCGGAGCGGGGTCCCGTGGTCCCATGTGGGTTTTTTTTCTCACTAATTCTGCATCTTCAGACCCCACGGTGCTGTCATGGCCTTACCTTCTGTATCACTGAGCACAGGATTGAAGCACCAGGGGACTCCAGGAATCTTGCTATCAAAGCAGCAGCCTTTACCTTGGCACTCCGTAGATGTGATACCGGGGGAACCACAATTTACCCTTTGATGGGGTTCCATCTGACAAATATCTGAAAGTATATGGGCCAAGAGGTGAAGGTAAGTGGCGGGCTGAACCCCTCCCTGTTATTACCCGCACTCCAGCTCGCTTCCTTTCCCCAATTAAATCAGCAGCCAGCGGAGCTGTTGATGTAGACCCAGGACTCCCCATACAAGAGGAGACCCTGTCCTCATTTCCTGATGTGAAAACTCTGAAACTCTGGGAAAATGCAAGGTGCCTGGGATTTGTAAACCTTGCACCTACCTAGATAATCTACTCATTTGCTCATTAATTTCAACAATTATTAAACTTTTTTCACTCAATCAATAAATATCTGTGGAGCACCGCGTGTGGGTGTTAGAAACGGGAGCCAGTGCAGCAGAAATAGACACGGATCTATTTATCCCCTCAGGGACCAAGTACATGCCAGGCCCTGTGCTGGGTGATAGGGACCCAGAAATGAAAAATAGAGACGTTGTCGTTAAGAAGCTAACAGTCTGACGGAGGCAGAAGCTGAGTAAAGGTACAAAATGGCGCAGCGCAACCAGCCGTGGGCAGGCGCAAGAGGGGAGAGTGACAACAGGCTGAACAAAGCAAGGAGGGCTTCCTGTCGGAGGAGGCTGACCAGGTGAGGACGAGGCAATGGGTGCCCCAAGCAGAGGCAGTAGCACATTCAAAGGTGGTAGAGAGAGAGAGCAAAGTGTGTTCGAGGTAAGATGGGGAGTCGGGGTGGGGTGGTTTGGGGAATCCAGGCTGAGGGCTGGAGTGGACGACTTCAGCCCAAGAGCAAAGGGAGCCACTTGGAAGCTTTAAGCAGGGGAGTGACGACCTTGACCCAAAGTGGAGAACGCTGGCGGGCGGCCAACGGCTGCCACGTGTTCTAGATGCAAGATCGGTAGGGTCTGAGCTCAGGGCCAGAGTGTAGGGCTCTGAGAAGGCATATACCGCTCGGACCGGGTGGAGGGCAGGTTGAGGCAGGCAGCAGGAGGGGAATCCAGACCCCCTACCCTGTCTTGGGGGCGGGGGGGACGCTTCGGAGCTTAAGGGCTCCGCTCTGCACGTGGGCTCAGAGTGCCCGTGGATGAACGCCGCCAGCTGGGCTCCAGAGAGAGGCCCGGCCATGTAGCTGCTCCATCCACTCCCGGACCAGACTCTGTCCGCGGGTGAAAGGGGCCAGCAGCCAGGCCTTGGGAGTGCGGGCGGTAACGAGACAGCGAGGGAAGGAGCCGGCACAGAACGAGGAGGACCGAGCTGCAGGCCAGACGTGGCCAAGAGCTGGCCTTGACCTGGAGCCTCTCGCTCTCAGAAAAAGGCAGTCCAACCGAAGACAGGTAGACGCCTGGCCTCTCCTGGACTGAGAGGCAGGACGCTCGCATTTGGTCCCTTGTGAGGTTCAGCTGAGCCTCCTGAAGCAGAGCCCGTCACTCAAGCGGGTCTTTGTGGGGTTTTGTATTGACATCTGAGGATCGCCTCCAGCTTTCCTTGAAGAAAAGGTTCTGTGGCTTTGCAGAAAGATGTGTGTCCATCTCCCACTGGCGGTGCAGCCTCTTGGGGACACATCACCCCCCCCCCAGGGTCTGGCCTCCCCACCGTAGACAGAAGGTGGTCATTGCCCACTGCACCGGGCAGGGTGGTGGGAAAGGCCAAGACGGGCCGTGTGGGCAGAGCTTGGACCACCGTTCCTCTGTCCTTTCTCTGCCTGCAGGGTGTGGTGCAGCAGCAGGGAGGAGGGGCAGGGCGCTGCTTTGCTGGGTAACCTGACCCCCTCCCAGCTGCCATCCTAAACGGGAACTGAAGATTTCCAAGGGTTCTGTCCTCAGCAGGAGTCCGTCTTGCCCACTGCTTTCTGTTGCATCACCGGACTAAATGGAAATGATGTCCAGCCAGGGCTACACTTGTAACTGGATGGAGTTTTCTAGTTCTCTGTTGTCACGGGATCGCTGGCCCTGCGAGAACCGTAGAGGGAGGTTGAGCCTTGGGCCGCAGGCCAGGGGCCAGTGGGTGGCCGGCAGCTGGTGTGGAGCGTGGGCACCAGGGCTACGCTGCCCAGCCTCCCGGAAGCAGACAGTGCAGTGGGCAGGGCTGGGGACTGGGGTGCCAGGGCAGATGCAGACGGGCCAGGCAGGGGGGCGGCCGGGTGCAGACCACCCTCCTCCATCCCCACAGGAGGTCAGACCTCCTTTCAGCTCCACGCTCCCTCCCTCCTCCTTGCCTTAGGCTGTGGGGCCCTCCTCCCCGCGTCCCCTCCTCACATGCCTGGTCCTCTGTTCCTGACATGTGAGGTCCTTGGAACGTATCCAGAGATACATAGGAACCATCCTTTCACCTCCCTTCAAACCTCTATCGGAATCCTCATTTTGAAACCTTTGGCAAGTCCTCCTCCAGCCCTCTCCCTTTAAAAGTGTATCTACCGATAATAAACAACATTTATTTAGCACTTTGAAGCTTTTCCCAAACATCATCATCCTTAATTTTGTCGACAACCCTCTAACGCTGAAGATTGACCCTGTTATGCAGATAACGGATTTGAGACACAAACATGTTCAAAGCAAGCAATAGTGTCCTCCCTCCTTAATTCTCTCATTTGGTGACACCCATGGATTAGGCACTGATAGGACACATGCACCAGTGGGACAGGTGGTCTGGGTTCCACGGAACAGGGGGCCCAGGAGAGCCCACAGAACCTGCCAGTGGGGTTCCCAGGGGACGCCCGTCCTCAGAAGAGGCTCTTAGAGGTCTGTGTGGACCTCGAGTGGGTCCAGCCCCAGGGGTTTGGCTTGGGCATTTGGAAGAGCCATTCTTACTCCCAACATCAAAGTTAGCTCTTTGAAATGTGATACTTAAGAGCCCCAGAATATCATAGCATCAGTACTGAAGAGAGCTGCCAGCCGAGGCCGCTCCTTTCTCACCGCAGTCCCCAAAGCTCCCACGGGCCCCTCCACCCTGCTGCCATCTTCCCCTGTTCTGCTTTCCAGAATCTTGCCAGGGTCTAGAACAGCCCCTGCACAAAACAGCGCTTGGCTCAAAAGTACGTTTGTGAAACCATGACTCCCAGGGGTGGACCCCGGTCCCGCGTGCCCACCGCAGAGCAGGAAGGGGGGTGTCTTACCGGCCTCGCCCTGAGCCAGGCTGCTGAGGGCCAGAGCAAGGACTACGACCAGGACGCAGGTCACCTTGGGCTCCATGGCGGCTATGACCTTCCTCCTCTGTCCGAAGGAGACCGCCGTTCAGGATGAGATCGCACACACCGTCAGTGTGCGTCCTGGCCCTCGATCTTATACCACAGGCCCTGTTTGCTTTCAAAAGAGGGTCAGGTAACGTTTGCCTAAGGAGGACCCCGACACCCTTCATTGCAGGTAATCTCCACTGATTAAAAGGTGTTTCCTAAACGCAGCCAAGCCTGACGAGCAAACTGACAAGTGTGCTGATAGAGAAAAATGCTGTATTGTACAGTCATCTTGATTGAGGGAGTTGAGATTCAGAAAGTCCCTCTCTTATCCTGTGGCGGTCTCCTGGGTCACGACCTGGTCCAGTGCCTGAGCTTCTTGGAGACCCTCCTGCTAAGTCAACAGTACACTCACTGCAGAGTGAGTCATAGGCGAGATGCCCAAGCCAGGCACGGCGTGTCAACAGCGGCTCGCCGGTCCCCCGCGGCGATTCAGGGACGGACAGGCGGACAGGGCCAAGTGAAGCCCACTGGTCCAGCCTGGTCCTTCCCAACTGGGCGTGCGACTATTTCCAGTGCTTTTAAGGATCCACGTGCCTGGGCAAAATGACCTGGAAGTACCAGGAACTGGACTTCACGCTTCTTCTTTTCTCCACTCGTCTGTCTTGTCGGACTTTTCCATGGCCACTTGGTACACGAGCAAAGCACCTTTAGGTCCTTCGGCACCCTGGCCCCGTCCAGAGAGCCGGGCCCTTCCTGTTGGCGTGGACGTGGAAAACTCACAAATGGGCGACATCCCACTTAGAGGAATTGTGGGAGCATTTTTACTAATTTACCTAAATTAATTAATTAAATTTTTATTTTTGCTTTGCTTTATCCTTTCCCAGTGGAGCCCTTTTCACAGTGAGGTTGTGTGTACGAGAGCTGACGTGACACTGATGAAAGGAGCGCTCTCTCCCTCTAGCAGGGGCCCTGAATCTGGGGGGCGGCCTCCCTCTCTCAGGTCCTCGCGGTGCAGCCTCCCCGACCCTGTACCTAAAGGGCCACCTCCAATCGCAGTGTCCCAGGTCCCTCCCCTGCTCTGCAGCTCTCACTACCTTCTAAGGGACGCGTTGATTTGCTTCCGCTCCGTGCTTGTTATTTATTGACACCCTCGCCCCCCCCCGCCAGTAGAACGGAAGGTCCACAATGCAGGCAGCTTCGTCTGTTTTGTGCGTTCAGGCGCCCCCAGCACCTACGACAGTGCCTTATTCAACAAATACCTGTTGAAGAATGAATGAATGAACGAACGAATGAGTGGATGTAAGAGAAATGCTTTTCTTCAGTGAACGATTAGGTTCTGAGGAAAATGAGTCTGGCCTTGGAGAGAGAATAACTTCTCTTGGGCGACCTGGTAAGTGTGTCCTGGCGGCCCCTCTGGGAGGGGAGCGGGGTCAGAACTGGGGCCCGCAGCCCACCAGCCTGGTTCCAGATGCGCATCCTGAGCCGGGGTCTCCGGGAGAGGCCCGACGTGCAGGATGCATGGTTGTTTGCTACATCCTTCCCTGTGTGTGTCTGACTTTGCCCTCCCGAGTGGGTGGGGGCGTGGACGGGGGCCCATGTCGCTCTCCAGGCCGCCTCTCAGACCCGCAGGGGTGATTCCAAGACTCCTGGCGGACAACACGAACACAAGATCGCACGGTGGCCCCGTTTTGAAAAAATGACCGTTTGGTGAAGAAGACCCCGCACTGAGTGGAGTGTTGGTCCGCTAACGAGCTGGGTCACCTGGTACAAACATTGCAGGTCCTCTTGGGTTTCACTTTTCTTGATGGGAAATAACGGGGCCGGACCCTGAGGCAGCTGCAGCCGGATCTAATCCGCAGTCCTCTCGTGCTAGGGTTCCCAGGGGGCGGCCCTGGTCTTGCACGCCCAGCAGACCTTCCCGCTTTGGGGCTAAAGTGTTCCGTCTCCAGGCCCCCTCCCCACGCCCACTCCCGCTGTGTCTACTTTGACTCGGCCGGCCCCCCGTCAACCTCCAGCTCACAGTCAGCCTGGCTCTGTCCCGGGCTGCGTGTCTGAGTGCAGGGGGGGGGGGGGGGCTGGTGTCCGCTGCCTGCACATCCTGATCAGCTCTCTGAGCCCCTGGAGGTGGTGCTGCATCCGCTGTGTCTCCAGCCCTCACATCCCCTGGCTTTTGGCCACTGTGGTGGCAGCAGCAGGACATGGGTACTTGGGAGAAGGTGCACTCGGTGGGGGGAGGTTGCCTCCCGGTCCCTCCTGGCAGTGTCACCCTGGACAGGCTGTACCTCCGTGTCCACCCACAGCCCCGTGGGCAGCCCCCTCCACACAGCAGTCTTCTCTGGCTCCACCAAGACTGACCCTCTCCTCACTCCTCAGGCTGAGGGGTTCACTAGCCCCAAAGGGATGTCAACACTCTCTCCATCTCACTTTCCTTGAATTACCCAGATTTGGAGGGACAGGCCTGCTTCCTGCAGGGCCTCTGATTGACACAGAAATTGCTACCAGCAGTGACCCTGTTAATCGACCCCGGAAATGAGACCCAAGGTTGTGGCTCCCAGGGCGTGTCTCCCGGTTGGAGAGGTGGAAAAAGGTCCGAAACCTACCAGAGGTGATGTGGAGTGAAATGTGAGGTAAGGAACCGGGGGGAGGGGGGGATCTCGTTTCCATGGTAACAGTCACGTGATAAAGATGGGGGGTCAGTTGGCTTCTTCTGAGAGCTATACAACGTTCAAGAAGGAAAAAAGGAATGGAGGAGTGGGAGTGTCTCTCTGGGAATGGGACAATGGAGAGGCTTTCCCAGCTAAGCCCCCACTGTTGCGAGGCAGTGAGGGCTGGGCTCAGGCTGGGCCAGGCTCCTGGATTTGCAGCGCCAACTAGACGTCCATCACGTCCCACTTCCTTACACCAAGGTCTTGGCCTTGGAGAGCAAAGAGTTAAACTCTGAGACATGGGGTTGGGAAGTTTGGGCAGAAAGGTGAGGGCTTCTGAGCAAATACCCTGACCCTTCTCCTCCAGCAGAGACGACCCCTCCACCCCCATCTGAGGCCAAGCACCTCTCCTCTCCATAAATGCCTCCATTGACCATTAACCACCCAAGGGCTCGCACGGGATGTGGACACATGACGGGGCCATCTCCACATCCCGCATCGCTTCCAGGTGCCTGAGGGTGAGACCCCTCTGGCCCAGACGCAAGCACTGGCCTGCCAGGGTGAACAGCCTGTACCCAGGCGAGTTGCAGAGCTGCATTGGCCGGATTCTGGGGAGGACTGAGGGTAGATTCGGGGGTGTCAGACCACAGAGGATGAGGTGCCATGCTCAGAGGACTGACATCATCACACTCTCCAGGATTTGGGGCGGATGTGCTGCCCAAGCACACAGGAGGCTATGACCGTCCTGCGAGTGGTGAACCAAGCCCTGGGCTCGAAGGTGGCCAAGAGTTCATGCAGTGGAAATGCTGGAGACCCACCTTCCACCTCCAAAACATGGCAACCTCACTACTCAAGGTGGCCCTGGCTTAGCAGCCTCCCACCCCTGGGATCTCGGCAGACACGCTCCCTCCCAGGCTTCATGAAGTCAAATCTGCATTCTAGAAAGTTCCCAGGTACTTCACAGGCACGTTAGCTGCGGGAAGCTCAGTGATGCTTCAGGTGAGGGGCTCCCGGCTCAGGGAGGCTTCAGTGTTGGATGGACCTATGATGTGCACCCGTCTCAGCCACCCTAGGGTCCAGCATTCCTTGACTCCAGCCTCAACCCTCCTCCCCAGGCTCCTGCCAATGCAGTCCTGCAACTCTCTTGGGTTCTCCCGTCACTCAGATGTTCAAAAATGTCCTGGTGAGGGGCCACCAGGATCTTTCACAATCCCCTCTGGGCTTCTCGAGTCTTTGTAGCCCAGAGCTGATGTGAGACCCAGAGTCCCTCACCAAGAATGGAGGCCAGGTCCCCTTGAGGAAGAGCCTTACGGCAAAGCCACAGATACAAGTGATGAGCCTTCCCCCAAGCCTTCCGCAGGGTGACCTGAGCCATTCACTGGTACTCGTTTGCTAGGGTTTAATTGAGTTCCCCCGAGGATGTTGCAGTCCTAACCCCCAGTATCCGTAAATGGGACCTTATTTGGAAATAGGATCTTTGCAGGTAATCAAGTTGAGATGAGGTCGTTAGGGTGGGCCCTCATCCATTATGACTGTGTCCTTATAAAAAGAGGGTATTTAGACACAGACATACACAGAGGGAATATGATGTAAAGACACACAGAGAGAACACCGTCTATAGCCAAGGGAATGCCTGAGGCTGTTAGAATCTAGGAGAGAGTCACCCTCAGAAGGAACCAACCCTGGTGACACCTTTGATCTCAGACTTCTAGTCTCTAGAACTGAGAGACAATAAGTTTCTGTTGTAAATTCAGCTTGTGGTACTTTATGATACAGTCCTAGAAACTAATACAACCAGGGTGACTACTACTGGAGAAAGAAAAATATCTAGGCTTTCTGAAGGTCATTAAATGTTAGCTCTGAACTGACACTAATCCTCAGAGCCCAAATCTCCTGTGGTTCACCAAAGATGGAGCCTGTGGATTTCAGGTGCTGGTTGAAGTCTTGGTCCAAGACTTGGTCTCATTATGGGTCCAGTGAGGTGACACACACACAGATCCCTTGGGGACCTCCTAAGGCCCAGAATAGGTACACTCAGTAGCTACATTTCTTCTCTGATTTTTGGAGAGGCATATTATAGCGGAAGTCTCTCTCACCAAGACAGGGAAGAAAAACCACTATCACCGTCCAGTAAGGAATTGCAGAAATCCATGTCACTGTCAAGGATGTGAAAGATTCAGGAGTGGTCACTGCACGTGCCCTTTGAGCTCGCATGTTTGGCCAGTGCTCAGGCCAGGTGAGTTACAGAGAATGACTACAGAGCACACGTTCTCTGTAAAGGGCCAGGTAGTAAATATTTTAGGCTCGGTGGAACACATTTGACCTCTATTACATGTTCTTCTTTGTTTTATTTTTGTAACCCTTAAAACATGTGGAAACCATTCTTAGTTTAAAGGTTGTATTAAAACAGGCCACACGCAGGATTTGGCCCATAGACTGACATTTGTCAAGTCCTTGATATAGAGTATCATACATTTAACCAAGTGGTGATGACAATTGTTGCTGAGGTTCTGGATGTAATATCATTAGTGGAGCAAATTCCCTGGCACCTGATATGCAGCTACTGACCTAGAAAATGTTGGGTTTTCCCCCATCCCTTCAGAAAAAATCATCAGAAGTACTTTGCCTTTGCATGGCAAGGGCAGCAATATACCTCTACTGTGTGAGTTATATTGATTTACACCAAGTCCCCTGCTCTCTGATATAACACATTCAGAGGGACCTTGAACATTATGCTAAACATCCCGCTGGCCCATTACACTGATGACAGGATGCTATGTTGATTGCATTTGGAAAACAGGAAGTAAGATGCCTTAGCAAAACACAGATGTGTCAGAGATTGGAACTGCAAAAGTTCAGGGACCTGGCCTATGAGTGAGGTGTTAGGAAACCCAGTGCACTGGAAATATCCTCTTGAAAGAGAAAGATAATTTTCTGCAGCTTGTACCACTCACCCCCAAAATACTCATGGGATTTTGAGATAATATACACAACATTTGGACATAGTGTTCTGGCTTATTTACCAAGCCACCAGTAAGTTTGCAATTTTGAGTAGAGTTAAGAGTCATAGACTGCTTGGCAGCAGCTGGTCCAGGCTGTAATACAAGATGCCCTGCCACTGAGCCCAGAAGTTTCTATGGCTTGTGAAATATTCATGGCAGACATAGATAGTGTACAGCACCTTTGGGAAGTCCTAATAAGTGAAACAGCACAGATCTGTCTTAGTTCTCTGTTGCCACGTGCCAAATGACCCCAAGACTTAGTGGGTTAAAGCAACAAACATTTACCGTCTTCTAGTTTCTGAGCTTTAGTTGTGCCACCACAGCTTTCCTGGGGCCTCTGGCTCAGGCTCTCTCACTGGCTGCAGTAGGTGTCGTCCAGGGACGAATGCAGAGCTCATGAATGCGAACACATCAATTTTCTTTTCCCTGTCCGTATACAACCGACCCATGTAAAAAGTGGCGATGGTGACATATAGGATCAATCCCATGTGTATCTGCTCACTGTGGCTGATCTGAGTTATACCACTGAGTTCCCATCAGAGGCTGGCACGTGAGCCTGGATATAGCATCATTAGCCAGGAGCAGCGGCCGGCAAGCTGGCAGCAAGTTGATTTGATAGGATTCCTTCCATTACAGAGGGCCAGGGGCACAGAGTTTGGGTCTGGACATGCCTTCCCTCTGAGCCTGCAGCCCCTGGCAGCACCACCACTTGTGAATTTACAGCAAGTGTAATCCAGCGCACAGAATACATCACAACACATTTTAGGTCAAAGAACTAGAACAATGTCCCAGCTATTCGCTGGTCTTTCCACATGCCCACCACCCAGGAGCAGCTAGCTTCATAGAATGATGGACCTATCTGCTTGGCAGCCAGCAGTATATGCCTCAAACAGCAGCAAAATATGGGACCATCTCAAGCCAAGTGTGCCTGTCCAGAAACCAAGCAATAGAAGTAGGAGTGGCTTTTCTGATGACTAAAGGATGTAAGAAATTTTGCTTCCCATCCCCGTGACCATGGCCTGAGTGGGTTGGAGTGCTGTTGCCCAAGAGAGGCTGGCTTCCACTTAGAAACACACTCTTGGTTCCACCGAACTGGCAGTGGAGATTGTACCCTTGACCTCTTCAGGCCCCTGAACCAGCTGGCAGAGAATTATCAACTAGAAGGATTGGTCCTACTTCCCGAAGGAAACTGTGTAACTGCTGCACCTTGGGAACCAGGAGGACAATGCTTTGTAGCCCAAGGGGGTCACTGGTAGTGCTTTCTCACTCAGGGGTCCCGGTCGATGGAAAACCAAAGCAACCAAGTAAATATAAGACCACTTAAGAACTCATATCCTACAGATGTCAAGATTCGGGTCACCCTACCAGGGAGATAACCACATCCAGCTGGAATGACTGCAGATGATAACAGGACATGAAATGGGAAGGAAGCAATGACCACCTACTTTTACCTCTTGACCAACAACCAAAGCAGGTACTGCTGCAGCTATGTTTAATGTAAATTAAAGAAAATGACAGTAAATACTTAACAAACTTCTGGAAGTTTTAGGGATTTCTAACCCTTGTAAAAATTAGAGAAATCATCTAAATGTATATAAATACGTAGGTAGAGAGCAAATTTGACTGTGTAAAATATCTTGAACTTTGGATATAAAAAAATTCTAACTGTGCAAAGTTTATAGTATATACAATGGACAAAGGTTTAAAAACTTTAAGATGTAAAGATCTCACACAAAATGATTTTTAAAACGCTGGAACTCCAATAATTAAAGAAGCAAAGAACAAGAACACAAAATTCTTAGAAAACAATATGCAAATGCTTTAAAAAATACAGGAAAAGTGAGAAAAATGATTAGCAATCAAAGAAATAATTTAAAACAACAATAACAATATTCAAACCAACGAAATCATCAGATTTTGATTTTTTTTTTTATCAGAAGATTCAATGCTGCTGAATGAAGCTCAGGTGAAATGAACACCTACACCCATAGTAAGTGGAAATCGGCATCACCTCTGTGGAAATCAACATGTATTTTGTACCAAGAATCTGAGAAAGAGCACGCTCTCTGACCCAGTAAATCTACTTTGGAGATGTCCTAAAGAAAGAATCCCCAGCACAGAAAAATCACCTTTTTCCCCAAGAAAAATCATTTTGCATGAAGATGTTCATCAAAGGAAATCTTAGTAATAGTGAAAAATTATAAGGAACCCAAATTACCAGTAGTAGAGAAATCACTAACACATCTTCGTTACAGCTACATGGTGAAAAACATGCAACTATCACTAGTGTATTTCTATGGAATTTGTAATCTCGTGGAGAATTTTCATCCTGCAGTGTTAACTCAGAAAGAACAAGACAACAAAACTTTACAAACAACTCAGTAGAAAAAAGGAGAAAAAAGAAGATACACCAGTCGGTGTCACTATGAAAGGGTGAGTTCCATCCCTTCTCTTGGATTCTGCTTTCCTGGTCATTGAAATGTTTCTTTTCTTTTCTTTTTTAAAAAATCTATGTATTTTATTTATTTTTGGCTGCGTTGGGTCTTTGTTGCTGTGTGCAGGGTTTTCTCTAGTTGTGGCGAGCGGGGGTTACTCTTCATTGCGGTGCACGGGCTTCCCATTGTGATGTGCAAGCTTCCCATCGCAGTGTCTTCTCTTGTTGCGGAGCACGGGTTCTAGGTGCGCGGGGTTCAGTAGTTGTGGCACGTAGGCTCAGTCGTTGTGATGCACAGGCTTAGTTGCTCCGCAGCATGTGGGATCCTCCCGGACCAGGGATCAAACCTGCGTCCCCTGCATTGGCAGGTGGATTCTTAATCACTGTGCCACGAGGGAGGTCCCTGAAATGTTTCTATAAGGCACATAATAAACTTTTATAATTGAAAAATATTGTATTTTTTAAAATGAAGTGTAATGGCTTTGCTCTCCCGAAAAAGAGGGGAGTTTCCCTGCCACCTCCCCTCCATGGGTGAGTCAGTGAATCAGTCCTGGAGCAGTTGTTTGACCTTGGAGGGGTTCCCCACTGGCCACACCCCACTGGCCTGCTTCCCTCAAGACCTGCTTGCTCACACGTTCCCTAAACCTTCCCTAAAGTTAAACACAGGTCTGTGTTTGGTGTGAGCTGCCCATAATCTCTTAGATTTCAGCAATCCCGCTGAGCAAAGCCACACATTCCTGCCCACTGAGTCCTCGATCCACACAGAGGCCGTGCCAGTGAGGTGCAGGCTCGCCCAGGCCTCTCCACACTTTCCACCCCGCTGAGCCCAGCAATAGCCTTCACCCCCATTCTCTGTTCAGAGAGGCAGTGCCAAAGCCCAGCAATCCCTTCCACTGACCAAGGCTCCAAAAACCCACCAAGTCCTAACCATGGCCTCCAAGGAATTTAAAACTAGGAGTGAGAGACAAGGAGCCTGCTATCTGATTCCTCAGCCCCAAGCCATCCCCGCCAGCCTCCCCGACTCTGCCAAGCTGCAGCTAAACATCCTACACTCAGCTCGGCACCAGCCAAGGCTGTTCTGCCCAGCAAGTGAGCCCGGAATTCATCTGCTGATTCCTTGCCTGGGTTCCAGGAGCCTGGGGTAAGTGCGGACATGGTACATTCTCCCATCGATCTGCACCTCGGTCTCCAAGGTGAGGACTGGACCGGCGCCTTCCCAGTGACACTGACTGGGTCACCTCCTCCCGCCTGCTGTCCCTGGCTGGAGTCTTACCTCCTTGGGCCTTGGTGCTGCACCTCTCCTGACCATGAGACCAAATTTCAATCCATGTCTACCCCAGACAGAGGTGTGTGGGTACATTTGTTATTTCAGGCATGAGGACTTTCCATCTGGCCGGGACTGGTGGTGAACCGTCTCCACTCCAGCAGAGGAAAGAATAAGAAGAATTACATGTAAACTACCCTTAAGTGGGGCTGCCCAAGGATGGCAGTTACTAGCCCCTGCTTTGCTCTGAGGCTGTTTCTGTGATACTGTTTCGTAAGCCCCAGATTGTCCTGTGGTTTAGTGATCAATCATGTTTGACCAGTAGGGAGAGTTTCATTTACTGGAGAAAAGGCCTGGATTTGATCATCTCAGAAGAGCCTCACTAAACTTTATTTCACTTTTACACCTTTTGTTCATGTCTTCCCCCTACTTTTTCTAAATAGGGTTGCCGAGGACTGGGCCTTAGAACTCAGGCAAATCTGATTGCACGTCCACTGGCTGGAGTATGACGTATAAAGGATTGTGATTCTTGGGCCAAGTCTTATCTCACTGGCTGTGTCCTAAACTGGTTCTCTTGTCCCCGCTGTGCAGCACCTTCCACAAGATAGAGGCTCCGACAGCAGGTGTGACACTGGTCAGAGGGGTGTGGAATAGACCACCTCCCAGAGTTAGTTATTAGCATTCCAGCTTCGATGCCAACTTCACCCTGATGGAGACGACACCACTTTTACCATTCAAGTTGCTACAAAAGGTTATGCAAAAGCAAATGACAGAAAGTGTCCCCTGTACCTAGGATGCTGTTTTCTCTTCCTAACAGCCCTGACATGTAGCCACGGCCGGTTATGAAGGAGGACTCGGGGGACTGGGGGTGATGCTAAGAGAATATCCGGAGCCCTGTGGTTCTTCAGTGGAGGGTAAGACCTGGACCAGGTGCCCTGAGCCCACCCCTCACCCACCACCCCCCAAGATGGCACTGCCTAGCTTCTTGGTGAAAACCAGAGGCATCTCACCAAAGCAGCCTGATGGCTCAGGTGCCGCTCATGTACCCAAGATGTTACCACATAAAATATGAGCCAGCCTGTGCCATTCAGCATCTTCTTTACGGTGTCACCAGCAATGTGAAAATGAGTGGCTTTGGTTCTGAGCCCCACGTCAGGCTTCCCAACCTGGCGGTCTGGCAAAGGGAGGAGGAATTCCTAGAGAATCAGACTTTGAAGACTAGTGGGATTTGATTGCAGGACTTCGACAGGACTGGGGGAAACAGAGAGTCCACTCTTGGAGGGCACACACGAAGCAGTGTGCACATTGGGACCCAGGGGAAGGAGCAGTGACACCATAGAGATTGAACCAGACATACCTGCTAGTTTTGGGGGGGTCTCCTGCAGAGGCAGGGGATGGCTCTATCTCACTGTGGGGACAAGGACACTGGCAGCAGAAGCTCTGGGAAGTACTCCTTGGCATGAGCCCTCCCAGAGTCCACCATTAGCCACACCAAAGAGCCCAGGTAGGCTTCAGTGCTGGGTTGCCTCAGGCCAAACAACCAACAGGGAGGGAACCCAGCCCCACCCATCAGAAGACAAGCAGATTAAAGTTTTACTGAGCTCTGTCCACCAGAGCAACAGCCAGCTCTACCCACCACCAGTCTCTCCCATCAGGAAACTTGCTCAAGCCTCTTAGATAGTCTCATCCACCAGAGAGCAGACAGCAGAAGCAAGAAGAACTACAGTCCTGCAGCCTGTGGAACAAAAACCACATTCACAGTAAGATAGACAAGATGAAAAGGCAGAGAGCTACGTACGAAATGAAGGAACAAGATAAAACCCCAGAAAAACAACTAAATGAAGTGGAGATAGACAACCTCCCAAAAAAGAATTTAAAATAATGATAGTGAAAATGATCCAGGACCCTGGAAAAAGAATGGAGGCAAAGGTCGAGAAGATGCAAGAAATGTTTAACAAAGACCTAGAAGAATTAAAAAAACAAGCAAACAGAGATGAACAATACAATAACTGAAATGAAAACTACACTAGAAGGAATCAATAGCAGAATAACTGAGGCAGAAGAATGGATAAGTGACCTGAAAGACAGAATGGTGGAATTCACTGCTGCGGAACAGAATAAAGATAAAAGAATGAAAAGAAATTAAGACAGCCTAAGAGACAACATTAAATGCAAAAACATTCATATTATAGGGGTCCCAGAAGGAGAAGAGAGAGAGAAAGGACCAGAGAAAATATTTGAAGAGATTATAGTCGAAAACTTCCCTAACATGGGAAAGGAAATAGCCACCCAAGTCCAGGAAGCACACCGAGTCCTATACAGGATAAACCCAAGGAGAAACACGCCAAGACTCATAGTAATCAGATTGACAAAAATTAAAAACAAAGAAAATTATTGAAAGCAGCAAGGGAAAAATGACAAATAACGTATAAGGGAACTCCCATAAGGTTAACAGCTGATTTCTCAGCAGAAACTCTACAAGCCAGAAGGGAGTGGAATGATATACTTAAAGTGATGAAAGGGAAAAACCTACAACCAAGATTACTCTACCCAACAAGGATCTCATTCAGATTCCATGGAGAAATCAAAAGCTTTTCATACAAGCAAAAGCTAAGAGAATTCAGCACCACCAAACCAGCTCTACAAAAAATGCTAAAGGAACTTCTCTAAGTGGGAAACACAAGAGAAGAAAAGGTACGAAAAGAAACCCAAAACAATTAAGAAAATGGTCATAGGAACATACATATCGATAATTACCTTAAACGTGAATGGATTAAATGCTCCAACCAAAAGACACAGGCTTGCTGAATGGATACAAAAACAAGACCCATATACATGCTGTCTACAAGAGACCCACTTCAGACCTAGAGACACATACAGACTGAAATGAGGGGATGAAAAGAGATATTCCATGCAAATGGAAATCAAAGGAAAGCTAGAGTAGCAATACTCATATCAGATAAAATAGACGTTAAAATAAAGAACATTACAAGAGACAACGAAGGACACTACATAATGTTCAAGGGATCAATCCAAGAAGAAGATATAACAATTATGAATATATATGCACCCAACATAGGAGCACCTCAATACAAAAGACAACTGCTAACAGCTTTAAAAGACAAAAGCAACAGTAACACAATAATAGTAGGGGACTTTAAAACCTCACTTACACCAATGGACAGATGAGCCAAACAGAAAATTAATAAGGAAACACAAGCTTTAAATGACACAATAGACCAGAAAGATTTAATTGATATTTATAGGACATTCCATCCAAAAACAGCAGATTACACTTTCTTCTCAAGTGTGCATGGAACATTCTCCAGGATAGATCACATCTTGGGTCACAAATGAAACCTCAGTAAATTTAAGAAAATTGAAATCCTATCAAGCATCTTTTCTGACCACAATGCTATGAGATTAGAAATCAATTACAGGGGAAAAAATGTAAAAAACACAAACACATGGAGGCTAAACAATACATTACTAAATAACCAAGAGGTCACTGAAGAAACCAAAGAGGAAATCAAAAAATACTTAGAGACAAATGACAATGAAAACCAGACAATCCAAAACCTATGGGATGTGGCTAAACAGTTCTAAGAGGGAAGTTTATAGTATACAAGCCTACCTCAAGAAACAAGAAAAATCTCAAATAAACAATCTAACCTTACACCTAAAGGAACCAGAGAAAGAAGAACAAACAAAACCCAAAGGTAGCAGGAAAGAAATCTTAAAGATCAGATCAGAAATAAAAAAGAAATGAAGGAAACAATAGCAAAGATCAATAAAACTAAAAGCTGGTTCTTTGAGAAGCTAAACAAAATTGATAAACCATTAGCCAGACTCATCAAGAAAAAAAAAGGGAGAAGACACAAATCAATAGAATTAGAAATGGAAAAGGAGAACTAACAACTGACCCTGCAGAAAGACAAAGGATCATGAGACATTACTACAGGCAACTCTATGCCAATAAAAGGACAACCTGGAAGAAATGGACAAATTCTTAGAAAAGCACATCCTTCTGAGACTGAACCAGGAAGAAATAGAAAATATAAACAGACCAATCAGAAGCACTGAAATTGAGATTGTGATTAAAAATTTTCCAACAAACAAAAGCTCAGGACCATATGGCTTCACAGGTGAATTCTATCAAATCTTTAGAGAAGTGCTAACACCTATCCTTCTCAAACTCTTCCAAAATATAGCAGAGGGAACAACACTCCCAGATTCATTCTATGAGGCCAAAATCACCCTCATACCAAAACCAGACAGAGACGTCACAAAGAAAGAAAACTACAGGCCAATATCACTGATGAACATAGATGCAAAAATCCTCAACAAAATACTAGGAAACAGAATCCAAGAGCACATTAAAAGGATCATACACCATGATCAAGTGGGGCTTATCCCAGGAATGCAAGGATTTTTCAATATACGAAAATCAATCAATGTGAAGATAAACCATATTAAGAAATTGAAGGAGAAAAACCATATGATCATCTCAATAGATGCAGAGAAAGCTTTCAACAAAATTCAACATGCATTTATTATAAAAACCCTCCAGAATATAGGCATAGAGGGAACTTACCTCAACATAATAAAGGCCATATATGACAAACCCAGAACCAACATCATTCTCAATGATAAAAAAACTGCAACCATTTCCTCTAAGATCAGAAAAAAGACAAGGTTGTCCACTCTCACCACTGTCATTCAACATAGTTTAGGAAGTTTTAGCCAAAGCAATCAGAGAAGAAAAGGAAATAAAAGGAATCCAAATCAGAAAAGAAGAAGTAAAGCTGTCACTGTTTGCAGATGACATGATACTATACATAGAGAATCCTAAAGATGCTACCAGAAAACTACTAGAGCTAATCAATGAATTTAGTAAAGTAGCAGGATACAAAATTAATGCACAGAAATCTCTTGCATTCCTCTACACTAATGATGAAAAATCTGAAAGTGAAATTAAGGAAACACTCCCATTTACCATTTCAACACAAAGAATAAAATACCTAGGAATAAACCTACCTAGGGAGACAAAAGACCTGTATGCAGAAAACTGTAAGACACTGATGAAAGAAATTAAAGATGATAAAAACAGATGGAGAGATATACCATGTTCTTGGATTGGAAGAATCAACATTGTGAAAATGACTCTACTACCCAAAGCAATCTACAGATTCAATGCAATCCCTATCAAACTACCAGTGGCATTTTTCACAGAACTAGAACAAAAAATTTCACAATTTGTATGGAAACACAAAAGACCCCGAATAGCCAAAGCAATCTTGAGAATGAAAAATGGAGCTGGAGGAATCAGGCTCCCTGACTTCAGACTATACTACAAAACTACAGTAATCAAGACAGTACGGTACTGGCACAAAAACAGAAATATAGACCAACAGAACAGGATAGAAAGCCCCGAGGTAAACCCATGCACATATGGTCACCTTAGTTTTGATAAAGCAGGCAAGAATGTACAGTGGAGAAAAGACAGCCTCTTCAAGAAGTGGTGCTGGGAAAACTGGACAGCTACATGTAAAAGTATGAAATTAGAACACTCCGTAACACCATATACAAAAATAAACTCAAAATGGATTAAAGTCCTAAATGTAAGGCCAGACACTATCAAACTCTTAGAGGAAAACATAAGCGGAGCACTTTATGACATAAATCACAGCAAGATCTTTTTTGATCCACCTCCTAGAGTAATGGAAATAAAAACAAAAATAAACAAATGGGACCTCATGAAACTTCAAAGCTTTTGCACAGCAAAGGAAACCATAAACAAGACGAAAAGACAACCCTCAGAATGGGAGAAAATATTTGCAAAAGTAGCAACTGACAAAGGATTAATCTCCCAAATTTACAAGCAGCTCATGCAGCTCAATATCAAAAAAAACAAACACCCCAATCCAAAAATGGGCAGAAGACCTAAATAGACATTTCTCCAAAGGAGATATACAGATTGCCAACAAACACATGAAAGGATGCTCAACATCACTTATCATTAGAGAAATGCAAATCAAAACTACAAGGATGTATCACCTCACACCAGTCAGAATGGCCATCACCAAAAATTCTACAAACAGTAAATGCTGGAGAGGGTGCGGAGAAAAGGGAACCCTCTTGCACTGTTGGTGGGAATGTAAATTGATACAGCCACTATCGAGAAAGGTATGGAGGTTCCTTAAAAAACTAAAAGTAGAAATATCATACGACCCAGCAATCCCACTACTGGGCATATACCCTGAGAAAACCATAATTCAAAAAGAGTCATGTACCACAATGTTCACTGCAGCTCTATTTACGATAGCCAGGACATGGAAGCAACTTAAATGTCCATCAACAGATGAATGGATAAAGAAGATGTGGCACATATATACAATGGAATATTACTCAGCCATAAAAAGAAATGAAATTGAGTTATTTGTAGTGAGGTGGATGGACCTAGAGTCTGTCATACAGAGTGAAGTAAGTCAGAAAGAGAAAAACAAATACGATATGCTCACACATATATATGGAATCTAAAAAAAAAAAAAGTGGTTCTCATGAACCTAGGGGCAGGACAGGAATAAAGATGCAGACATAGAGGATGGAGTTGAGGACACGGGGAGGGGGAAGCGTAAACTGGGATGAAGTGAGAGAGTGGCATGGACATATATACACTACCAAATGTAAAACAGATAGCTAGTGGGAAGCAGCCGCATAGCACAGGGAGATCAGCTCGGTGCTTTGTGACCACCTAGAGGGGTGGGATAGGGAGAGTGGGAGGGAGGGAGAAGCAAGAGGGAGGGGACATGGGGATGTATGTATATGTATAGATGATTCACTTTGTTATACAGCAGAAACTAACAAACCATTGTAAAGCAGTTATACTCCAATAAAGGTGTTAAAAAACATATATATTAGCCCGATAAGAACGTTTCTGAAATCATAGTTCTTTGGGCTCCATGAACCAAGCATAACTTTAAACAATCATTTTCATGGTTCCTTTTCTCAGCAGCCCTCTGTGTGGTTGGGGATGGAAAACAGTTAAATGGAAACCCCAGCCCCCCGCCCCTCCCGGACGTGACTGCACCCAGAAAATAACAGCCCCCCCCCACCAAGGCCCATGGAGGCACTGTGGCCTCAGCCTCAGGGAAGCTGGGGCCTGCAGGGGTGTCCCCACAATTTCACAGCTGAAGGCCTGAGTCCTGCTCTGGTTGAAATGGGTACAGACTCTGGAATCTCGCCCTGGCTCCTGCCGCCCGTCTGGCATCCATCCTGCCCTGCGGCCAGCACTGAGTCACGGTGGGCACCCCGGGGGTGGGGACAGGAACAAGCTCTGGCTCTGGCCTGGCAGCAGGCAGCCCTCTCACAAGCCAGGAGGAAGGCGAGCTGTGGCCCCAGCGTCACAGGCCCAGCAGACAGCTGTCCGTCTGGGACCCTGGAGAGAATCTGGAATTTTCCAGTGACCAGGCAGAAGGGCTGGGAGTGGGTGCCCTCCCCAGAGCTCCCCTGGGGGCCAGGCCTGGGAAGCTCCTCGGTTTCCCTTGAAGTTCTCTGAGGGCGGCTGTGATACACAAGCAGCTCTCTGGACCCAGGGACGGCCCCCCACTCCATCCCTTCTCTTTCCTTGCCTTGTCCTCTGCCATCTGCAGGAAATGAGCACTCAGTTTTAATACTGTGCTGGGAACCAGTGATATTGTACACATTTTAATGTAGCAACCTGGGGGCCTCCTGCCTGGGGCCAGCCCCTCCCCGCTGAGGCCTGAGGAGAGAATACAGGGAACCCTGCAGATGCGGCAGCTGCACCCCACACCGGCCGCTCCTGGAGGAGAGGGATGTCGGCCAGAGGCCAAGGCGTATGCGGGCTAGACAGCAGACCCCAGCTCTTCCTACAAACCTCCCTCGCCGCTCTGACCCCAGCAAGGAAATGAGGGCCAGTGGAAGCTTCTAGTTTGCACCTAAGATGAAAAGGAAAGAAAGGGGAAAACAGTAAAAAAAAAAAAACAAAAAAAAAAACCTGATATAAAAATTATGTCTTAAGAGTCCATTTTCCCAACTCTGAAAACATGATATCAATGCTTAGTGGATGGATTTTAAAGAGCATCACTATTGTTTTCTTTTCATTCTTAAAATAAATTCTCTCTTTTGTCATTTCTCGCCCCTTAGTGATATCACTGACCATTTTTTTTTCTGTGAACTAGACTCTCTGAGTCACAGTTTTTTACAGAATTTTGATCACTCTACGGCAGACCAGAATACAGTGTAGACATGTAGCGGGATTTGGTTTTCACACGTCAGGCAGTTGTTTTGTACTTTTAAGGGGAGAAATATGGGTTTTTTAAGAATATGTCATAATTTTTAATTACAAATGTTATCACGAGGTTGATTTGCACCTACTTCCATACGCAGTATGTGCTGGTTTATGAAGCAACGGCATTCAGGTATAGTCCGTGGAGGCGGTGCATTTATTTCACAGTCATCATTCGGTCATTCCACGCGTGTTCACGAGCAGCTTCTGGGTCCTGGGCTGCATGTTGGGATGTGCAGGTGAATAAAACACATGTGAGATCTTCCCGGACCAGGGATCGAACCTGTGTCCCCTGCATGAGCAGGCAGATTCTTAACCACTGCGCCACCAGGGAAGTCCCGGGCCAATTTTTAATACTCTGTTTCTAAGCTTTCTATAATATTGTTAGGTGTTCTGCAATTCTTATAAACATATTTAAATATAGCCATATCAAATTCTAAAGTACCAGAAAGAGAGGGAGAAAGAGACAGAGAAAGAGAGGGAGAGAGAAGGAGAGGAGCTATTTCCCAGCTGCTGTCCTGGACGTCCGGGCGCAGGTGGGGTTCCCTCATTTACTTCCTTGGGACACAGATGTCCCACAGCTGCTTCTTCAGGTCTGAGCCATCAGGGGAGGCAGCCCACCTCATCTACGGTGTGTTCCTCTGGCTATGGCTGAGCTACAGGTTAGGGATGCTCCAGCCATGGCCTTCTCTCCCGGCTCCTGCTCTGGCCTGGCTGCCAGGTGTGAGGTAGGTGTCAAGTTGTTGTACCCACAGGAGAAAAGGAACAAGATGGCAGACCACTTTACTCGAGAAGCTTAAGCCAGCAAACGTCTCCATGGGAACCAAACGTTTCTAGAGGACAAAGTCAATCATGACTTTGAATCGCTACTACATCTCAAATGGGTTCATACTGGTGGCACAAAGTCCCTTTGGACTCAAACGTGAAAGAATGTAGCTTTGCAATTAGTTAATTGCTTTAATTCCTGCTGGTACGATGTGCCCCACTGGCCCGATGTGTGGTCTTGGGAAAATCTCGTCACTTTCACAAGTCAGTTTCCTCATCGCTGACTGGAACTAGTGATAACCCCTGTGTTATAGGGGTGCTGCAATGATGAAACAAGTAAGCGTAGGGAACAGGTTTAGAACACGGTCAGGACCCAGGACACACCAACTAACTCCCCACCGTTAGTATTACCCAGGACCCTTTGAAAGATATAAGACAGCAAGTCTTTCCCAACAAGATAGCCGAAGGAAACCACAACAGGCTAAAGTGCATTTCTGGTGACCCCAAAGTCAAGTTTTCAAAACTGAGATTATCACATATGAAATCTTTCAACTTTTCACAGCTTGGATCTTCAATACCTGAGTTACCACTACTTTCTTTTTAAAAAAAAAAATGGAGTATTATTTTATGTATAACGGTAAATTTAGTGAAGTTATATGGGTTTATTTAAACTAACAAATGATTATGTGCCATGATACCATTATAGACTGAAATCTGAAGAACTTGATGATTTCTCATTCTTTTTTCCTAAAGAACATTGTTTTTTTATTGAAGTATAGCAGACGTACAATATTATGTTAGTTTCAGGTGTACAACAGAGTGATTCAACATTTAAATAAATTATGAAACAATCACTGGGATAGGTCTAGCTACCATCTGTCCCCATACAAACGTATGACTGTATTATTGACTATATTTGTGCTGTACATTACATCCCCATGCCTTATTTATTTTACAACTGGAATTTTGTACCCGTTAATCTCCTTCACCCATTTCACCCAACCCTTACCCCCCTCCCCTCTGGCAACCACCCATGTGTTCTCTGTATCTATCAGTCTTTTTCTGTTTTGTTATGTTTGCTCATTTGTTTTGTTTTTTAGATTCCACATGTAAGTGAAATATTTCTTTCATTTTTTTGTGTTTGTCTTTCTCTGTCTTTTTTTTTTTTTTTTTTTTTTTTTTGCGCGGTACGCGGGCCTCTCACTGTTGTGGCCTCTCCCGTTGCGGAGCACAGGCTCCAGACGCGCAGGCTCAGCGGCCACGGCTCACGGGCCCAGCCACTCCGCGGCACGTGGGATCCTCCCGGACCGGGGCACGAACCCGCGTCCCCTGCATCGGCAGGCGGACTCTCAACCACTGCGCCACCAGAGAAGCCCCTGTCTGACTTACTTTACTTAGCATAATATCCTCAGGGTCCATCCATGTTGTCACAAATGGCAAGATTCCATTCTTTTTTATGGCTGAATAATATTCCGTTGTATATATATACACAACATCTTCTTTATCCATTCATCTGCTGATGGACACATAAGTTGCTTCCATATCTTGGCTATTGTAAACAATGCTGCAACGAACATAGGAGTGCATATATTTTTCCAATTTGTGTTTTTGTTTTCTTTGGGTAAATTCCCAGAAGCAGAATTGCTGGATCAAATGGTAGTTCTATTTTTAATTTTTTGAGGAACCTCCATATTGTTTTCCATAGTGGCTGCACCAATTTACATTCCCAGCAACAGTGCACAAGGGTTCCCTTTTCTCCACACCCTCATCAACATTTATTATTTGTGTTCTTTTTGATAATAGCCATTCTGACAGGTGTGAGGTAATACCTCATGATGGTTTTGATTTGCATTTTCCTGGTGATTATTGATGTTGAACATCTTTTCATGTGTCTGTCTACCATCTCTATGTCTTCTTTGGAAAAAAATGTCTATTCAGGTCCTCTGCCCACTTTTAAAATTGGACTGTTTGGTTTTTGGCTACTGAGTTGTATGAGTTCTTTATATATTTTGGATATTAACCCCTTATTGGATATATCATTTGCAAATATCTTCTCCAATTCAATAGGCAGACTTTTCATTTTGTTGATGGTTTTGTTCACTGTGCAAAATGTTTTTTAGTATGATATAGTCCTATTTGTTTATTTTTGTTTTCCTTGCCCTTGACTGAGGAGACAGATCCAAAAAATAATGCTAATACCAATGTCAAGCAGTTTACTGCCTGTGTTTCTTCTACAAATTTTGTGGTTTCAGGTCTTACATTTAAGTCTGTAATCCATGTTGAGTTTATTTTTGTGCATGGTGTAACAAAGTAGGCCAGTTTCATTCTTTTGCCTGTAGCTGAAGAGATTGTCTTTTCCTCCATTGTATATTCTTGCCTCCTTTGGTGTAGATTAATTGCCTATATAAGTGTGGGTTTATTTCTGGGCTCTCTATCCTGTTCCATTAATCTGTGTGTCTGTTTTTGTGCCAGTACCATACTGTTTTGATGACTGAAATTTTGTAGGATAGTTTGATATCAGGAGAGTGATACCTCCAGCTTGGTTCCTCTTTCTCAAGATGCTTTGGTGAGCTACCACTGCTTTCAAAGAGAGCTGGGCAGAAACACTTAAAATAAAAATGGTCTTGTCACTTTCTGACATGTACAGAGATCTGTGCAGTGACTATGATACAGAGAGGTACATCCAAATAAAGTTTGCCCTTACCTCTCCCTCCTTTTCTTCCCCATCCCCTTCTCACACATGGAGGCTCCCTGAAGCCGGGCCTTCCCCGGTACCTGGACCCATCTCTGACCTCTTTGAAACTCACCCATCTCTCCCACTGTTACCTCAGGCAAAGCAACGGATTCATATTCTGATGAAGTCATTTGTGGTAAAGCACCACTGGACAGTGATTACTTACAAAGTAACCTTCCTCTGTTATGTGTGTGTTATACGGACTGCAGAAGGTGTGTGGGTACCAGGAGGGCTCTCTAATCCTGCAGCTGTGTGGGAGATTAACGGGCCCATATGGAGAGGTAGGGAATCCTCTGGCCTCTTAATGACTTGAGACTGTCTAGTCTGCCTCAGTACCATAGTGTGAGGTTTAGGTGGTCTTGACTTAGTATTTTCTTTTCTTACTCTGCTTCTGAGTGCTGTGATGTAAGAGCAGATAATTCTGATCTGCCGAGAAACCTGTTCTAACAGAAAATACAAAACCCATGATGGATATAGAAGAGATCAAATTAATTGAGCTTCTTGAATTAAGCTTATACGAGCAGTCAGGAGTCATTCAGACAAGCTCGGAGTGATGAATGCGCTAAGAAAGAGTACATCCTCTGGAAGCAAGAGACAATGATACATCAAGCACCAAAGGCTACAAAAAATACTAGAAATAAACCTCAAACTATAATCTTAAGTTAAGTTCCCACATGTCAAAGGAGATCCTGGTAGAAAATTGGTTAGGTACTGGTGCCCGGATAGAAAGGTACAGACAGCTGTGTCTACACTGGCCGCACCCCTGCAGGTCCAGGCTGCCGTGTCTTTGTTGAGGGGCTAAAAGGTGTAGATCGCTTTGTAGGGGAGGAAACCAGATGGACAAGGAAAACGTAGCACTTCGGAGGCATTCCTGCTTCTGTTCTTAGTGAAGATCAGAAAGGAGGTTCAGGGTCATTTTAGTCCAATGCCCCTCTGGCTTGTTAGAGGTGATAGAAGAAAAGTGCTCTAGATGTAGAAGAACGAAAAGATGCTCCTTCTTTTGGCTCTGTTGTTAGAATCCATGGAAGGACAGGGGTGTCTCCATCTTGGCAGGAACTCAGGGTGGTAACCTGCCTCTTTCTCTTCAAGTTTTCAGGTCCCTCTAGAAATGCAAACATAGGTATTATCTTTTTCAGTGCTTCAAGCCATCTCTCCAGTATTAAGATGGAGTGAGCACCTGATTGTACCCTGAGAGGAGCCTCAGCACTTCACGACTGATGGGGACAAAGTTGGCCTCTGCTCCACGCGGGTCCCAGGTAAGCGTGAAATAGCTCCCCTTCCCCGTGCCACACCTCCAACCTGCCACACCCCCGCCGTCTCCGTCATCACCCTGAGACTTTTCCATCGTTTCCAGCTCTTAGTATCAGTGTTCCTGTGTCTCTCTTTGAGCTGCAACCATTTTGTTTTAAGCTCCCAGCAGAGAGAGAAAACTACTGGATGAAAATGAAGGTGATGGAGCAAGCTTTAGCATCAGCTAAAAAATGGGGTGACTCCCCTCGAGATGTGAGAGCTGTTGGAAGGCCCTCACATCAATGTTCGAAAGAAACAACTAAACATGCAGGCCCTCTGGAACACTCTCATGGGAGGGAAGCCCCTTGGGGGTCGTCCCAGAGACGCTTGAAGAGAGGCATGGCTCACACAGGCCTCCAGATGCCAGAGGCTGCCGTGGCTGAGATTCTCTCCCAGGCCTCGGGGGAGCCGTCCACCTATCCAGAAGAACCTGCTTCTTGAGCTCTGGGAGGAGGAGGGGAGGAGGCCTCTCTAAAATCCTCCCACGTCCTCAGAGACCCCTGCGTCAGAACTGCCAGGGCGTCCGATCAGACCCTCTGGCCCCTCAACGCTAGTGAGCAACGAGGAGGAGTGCTCTGCACCCCGGCTTGGAGATCCATCGCTGGGCTTTGCAGGGTGGGGGGCTGGGCTCACGGAGCTGCTTAGACTCACGGCAGGGGGCTTACATGGGTCCCCTCACCTCTAATATGGGAATGGTCCTAGGGCCCAACAGCCAGGGCGGTGCTGGAGGGAAATGGGCTGGGATGTCAGGACCCCTCTGTCAGAACCTCCCAGACCGGTTTTGGAACCTGGTCCTCCCCAACAGCTCAGGACTGGGCCGGGCTTCTTGAAGCTACCCCTGCAACAAGCCTGGTCACATGGACCCTCTGACCCTGGGAGCAGCGTCGTGGAGCTGCACCTCCGAGGCTCCCTGGGCGAATGCGGAGGGGCCTCCACCCCCACCCCCGGCCCACACGACCCTCACGCCTCTCAATCCTGCTCGCGGGCTGTCTGCAGCCACTGCAGCAAGGAGGCTGCTCTTTCAAACGTTTGTTTTCTGAGGGGGTGAGGGATTGGGGCTGAGTTTTGAGCTGAAGAGCATTGCACAGCCCTCAGCGCTGGGCCAGGTGGTCAGCTAACAGCAAAATAAGGCCCAGCAGAAGCCCCCGGCAGGCCTGTCTCCTAGCCTTGCCCTGCAATGGGCTGGCACGAGGTACCTGCAGGGGCCACACAGCTGTGCGCCAGCAGGGCTGGAATCCCAGCCAGGCCCAGTCCCGGTCCTGGGGCCTCAGCCCCGCTCCTAGCTCCCGATTTAAGGCAAATGTCCAAGGAGGAAGAAGTGGAAATGAACACCAAGGCACTTGAGGAGTTTGGTCCTTCTTCGCCAAATGCTTTACATTAAAAGGAGCATTTTAAAGGTCTTGATCTACCAGGACAGAAAGCAGATTACTGGTCCCTGGAGGCCGGGGGACGACGAACAGGGAGTGACTGCTTAATGAAGTCTTATTTCCAGGAAATGAAAACATTCTGAAACTAGGTAGAGACGCAGCAGCCCAGCATCGGGAATGGACTAAGTGCCCCCAGGTTTTCACTTTAGAATATGGTCAGTTTCACTCTGTGTAAATTTTGCCTCCAAAAAAACCAGCGAAAACAACAACAACAAAATACACCAAAAAAAAAAAAAAAAAAAATTCTTTGAAATTGGTCCAAGGCCTGACGTGGGACTCAGAGCCCGTGATCAGGCTGTGTGCCCATGGGGTGGCAGGCCGGGCTGTCCAGGCTCCTGCTCCGTAGGTGGGTGCCTCGCCCTGTCTCCCAAGACATTGCGCTGGGGCCTGGAGTAGGCCGGGGCGTTCCTTGTCCCTGGGCGGTCCGTTCTTCCTCCCGCCATCACCAGGGCTGCCCCTGTCCGCCCCGGTCCTGCCAAGCCAGCCTCATGACCCATCTCCCTCCTCCAGCACCGCCCCACCCCCCGACTGCCCACAGGGAGCGCCCCCCAAGGCACAGAACTGCCCACACCGCTCCTGATTGGAGACTCTCCATCCCACCCGGGCTCCTGGCAAGGTCCAAACTCCCCAGCGGGCGTTGGGGGCCTCCGGTCCAGACCATCCCCCACCCGTCTCCACACCCACACGTGCCTGACTGGTTCCCATCCCCCGGGGCTCTTCCTCGGCCGCCCCTCCTCCTTTCCCCAGTTGCTGGAAGCACGTTTCCTTCACGTCCCAGCAACACTGGCCCTGTGTGCGCCCACCCGCCATGCCCACCCCGCCAGGGCCTCGTCTGTGGGATTAGCCGTGCTCTGTCTAACACCCAGGAGCACAAAGTCACGGCTTGACAAATCGGTAACTAGTTGGTCACTTCCTGGCTCCGGACAGCAGGACTGGGGTCCCACCGAAGGGGTGCTGGAGGTGGACTGACTGACGGGCACCGGCGCGAGATGCCAGGCCGGGGGGGATGCTGCGCCCACCTCCATCTCCTCGTGAATCCAGTCCAGGAAGGCGGTGATGCGGGTGTAGACTCCGGGCTTGTTCACCCCGGCACAGCCAATGCCAAAGCTCGTGGCTCCCACCAGCTTCCACATCCTCCTCTCTTGACACACCAGGGGCCCCCCGCTGTCTCCCTAGATGACAAGGAAAGAGCAAAGGGCACACGACAGGCACTGCCAAGGTGTGTCCCTTGTCCTGGCGGCAGGATCCCCCCTTCACTCTATCCCAAAATACAGCACGAAGATGGCTCTGCATTCACCACCACCCCCCAGCTCTTCCGGAGCTGACTTGCGCCGCTAATAGTGGGGTCCTTATCCTTTGGGGACGGTCCCCCTCCAGCCGTCTCCCTGCCAGATCTCGGCACCCTGAGCCCACGAAGGTCAAGGCAGCTGGGGCAGCAGAGGGCTGCTCTCAGAGGGAGGGTCTGCCCGGCCAGGGGCTTTGGCTGGACCAGGCAGTGTTGGAGTCTCGCCCACTGTAGCTTTGCAGACTGGATTCGCTGGTTCCCACCTGCCCCCTGCCCCGCTGGTCCCCCTGCAAACTCCGAGACCCCTCCCACCACCCAGCGCCCAGGAGAGGGGAGCACTGGATGAACTCTGACATCCCGAGCAAGCTTCTTCCCACGCCCTGTAAACTTGCTTTTCAGCCAGTCACAGGGACATGCTGGTGGTGGCCCCTCCCGTAGGCTGGGTCGCCACAGCAGAGCCTCGCCTTGCCCGCAGCGTGGCCCCCAGGGGTCACCAGGGGCCCCTACCTGGCAGCTGTCCACACCGCCTTTCAGGTAGCCAGCACAGACCATGGAGGGGGAGATGATGCCGCCGTACACGTCCCTGTGGTTGCAGATCTTGTTGGATATCAGAGGCACAGCCGCGTGGTTGAGGACCGGGGAGGCGTCGCCTGGGTCAGAGCGGGGGGCGGTCCATGTGGTGTGGGGGCCCCCGCCGGGAACTCAGGGGGCCTGCGTGCGGGCGGGGAAGCCTGGAGGCGGATGGCCTTAGAGCCCTGCCCCCCGGGGAGTGGCTGGGGGACCCCGCTGCCTCATGTTAGGGCCACTGACTTCCCTAAGGTCTCCAGTGTGGGAGGAGGCGGGGCAACTGTAGCCAACAGGGACCCCGCCCCCCGCCCCGCCAGAGCCTGTCCCGGGCCAAGCACTTGACCTACACCCGTCCGTTCAGTTCCCAAAATAACCCAGGTGACAGCAGGGAAACCGAGGCACGCGACGGTCCCACTCACAGCTTTGGGGTGGAACCCGGGGGGGTGCAGCAGAAACCTGTACTCCCAAAGGCATCCACACCCCAACCCCTGGGACCGGGGACCGTGTCACCTTCCAAAAGGGACTTTGCAGAAGATATAAGACCTTGAGATGGGGACACGACGGCGGGCTCTCTGGGTGGACCTTAAGTGTAATCACAAGGGTCCTTCAAAGGGTCAGAGAAGGAGATGTGATGGTAGAAGAAGCAGAGGTCAGGGCTGAGAGGGATTGGAAGATGCTGCGCCGTTGCCCTGAAGGTGGAGGTGAGGACAGACGCGAGAGGCGCAGGGGCCCTAGAGGCCGGGTCACGCGGGAACGGATCCTCCCCCAGAGCTTCCCGGAGGATAACAGCCCTCCTGACACGCCGATTTATGACTTCCAACCCCCCGTGACTGTAAGGTAATACACGTGCATTGCTTTAGGCCACTAAATTTGGGATCATTTGTTACAGCAGCGACAAGAAACTAACACATCTGCGGTGGGTCAGCCTCGCCACCCACCCGAGCGGATCGACACCCTCTAACTTCACCTGCTTGTAAACTGTGACCTTCACGTCTCACAGGCTCAGCACAGGGCACACCCGCCTCCCGTTCCTCTCGTGTCTCGGTGGCTGGCTGGGGGTCTGCGCTACACCCCGACCGGGACACGTGGGCGGGGGCGTTACGCTGGGAGCCCGGGGAGCAGGCCCACAGCCCTCTCGGTTCTAGGCACCCTGGACTCAGAATCTTGATTTCAGACCACTGACCTCCATCCTCTGTGGCCCCCCAGCCTGACGTCCAGCACATCTTCCCATCGGGAAAGTGCTCTTCGGAGTTGGGCAGGCAGACTGGCTGGATCAGCTCTGTTTGGAGAGGAAACAAGAGCTTTCAAGCCCGTGGCAGCTGTGGTCTGAGAAAACCGCCTTCTCAGCGCCCACCGCTCCGGCAGCTCAAGCCGGCTCCCAGAGTTTGGAAGCTATTTGCTCAGAGTAGGGACCCCTCGCCCACCGGAGCCCTGAAACTTTAAAACAACCCTCGACCGCGGCAACATGCGGGAGTCTAGACCGGGGGTCAGCATATTTTCTATAAAAGGCCCAACAGTTTATATCTTAGGCTTGGCAGGCCACGTGGTCTCTGTTTCAACCCTCACCTCTGCCACAGTAGCACGAAAGCAGCCACGGGCGGTGGTGAACAAATGGGCCTGGCCGAGGGCCAATAAAACTTTATTCACAGAAGTAGGCAAAGGGTCAGGTTCAGCCCACGGGCCATGGTCTGCCTGCCCTTGTTCTAGACCGTGGGCGCGCTGCTTTATGGACCAACACTGAGTGACTGTTCCCACCCCTCCTGACACATCTGGAGGCGACGAGCCTGCCTGTCCACGTGGGCCGTGTCACGTAAGCCCTCCACCAAAGACTGTCACGGGGCCTTCCCATGACTGCATTCTGAGACACGCTGAGCTTTGGGGGTAGGACAATAATGGAAAGGTAGAGAAGGGATAAGGGCACTCATTTTCATTTTTGTCAAAGTGCAAGTGTTGGCACCTCCTTGTTTTATAACCAAGGGTCGTTCATCATAATTAACAAACAAACACCACCTTTACACTTTCTCTCTGTTTCTCTAGAAATATCTGTTTCCAAGTGTGATGCGTGGAGAATCCTGTGTGCTGTGTGATAGACACACGACTGATTGTGCCAGGTCCAGCCTGCTGCCGGTCCTGAGCCAGGATTCCGCTCCAACAAGGGGCCCTGTTTATTATCCTCTGCTTCTCTCTGAGCTGCTCCAATCCCTGGGAAGCGGAAGGGGGCTTGTACTTATTTAGGAGTAGGCTCATATGCTTTGTTGCATCTGCAACATCTTGGAAAGTTCTGTCCTGTGTGGCTTTGCTGGTGTTTTTGAAACCTCCGGGAGTCAGGACTTGACATTTCTGTGGAGAAACAGAGCCTCTGAACTCAGCAGCTGGTTGGGAGAGGACGTTTCTGAGTATTTCCAGGAGCTGGAGATTCCCAGTGTCTTCTAACTTGTAAAGAAAGGGCTGCAGGGACGATCCCACCACAACCAGCGGGCCGGCCTGGGAGGCGCTCTCTTTCTCAGCCAAGGTGGAGACACCAGGCAGGTGGGTGGGGACCTCACCACAATAAGCACGAAACAAGAAAAAGCTCTTTGTTCCCACGGGCCTGAGACCCCCTTCCACCAACCACGGGCACCAGGTGGTCTGGCCTGGGGAAGTCCCTTTAAGCTCCAGGTGGTACCAGCAGAAAGAAAGTAGCACAAGTGAGGGCCCCAGTGGCCCCAGCCAAACCAAGTTGACCAAAGTAGAACCACAAAGGCTCTGAAATCAAACAAGCATCAGAACCACAGCCCACCAAAGCAGGCCAGGACCTGCACGGTGAACCTGAACGGGGTGACCGTCTTCTAAAATGGAAGATGCATGTACGTCTCCTAACACGATGGCCCAAGTGTCCAGAATATGACTGAAAATTTCTTGTCGTACCAAGAACCAGGAAAATCACAACTTTAATGCAAAGAGACGGTCAACTGAGGCCAACATGGAAATGAATCACATATTGGAATTCTCTGGCAGAGATTGTAAGGCAGCCTTCATCAACATGCTTCAACAAGCAATTCAAATTCTCTTGAAACAAAGGATGGCAACGAAATGACAGAGACCCAGACGTACCGTTGAAAGTGACAGGCCCGGCCAGCTTCATCAGGGCAATGTCATTGCCCAACCTCTTTGGCTTGTACTTGCTGTGGTAGATGATTTTTTCCACCAGATGGGAGGGGGCTGGACTGTCCAGCAGGGAAATGAGGCCCACCTGGATGGTCCATGACTTGGGGAGGTAGAGACTAAAATGAGAAAGCCCCAAGCACGTTAACCCGCAGACCCCTCGGGTGTCCCGAGAGCCAGTGCCAAGGAGATGCCAGCAGCTGTCCCCCCCCACCAAGCGCTGCAGAAGCACAGACCCACCCTATGCATTTGCTACACAGGCCTTGCTCTTGGCACCTCTGGGCATTTGAGAAGTGAGCTGAACTTTGCTCCCTGTGAAAGTCCATCAGGGTCTCTTCTCCATCAGAGACCGAAATAGAGGGAGGTGGAAATAACGGGGACAATTGCCCCTGTGTTTGGAAGTATTTTCTGTGGTTTTCTTCCAAGCCACCCCCCTTGAGTCTCAAGGGGGGTGGCTCTGAGGAGACCCCTGCCCACCCTGCACCATCCCTCTCGCTCTCGGCCACGGTGAAATATTTGTTTGCTCCACTGTGAGGAGCTACGGGGAGGCCTGGGGCCTTTACATGGCTGGCTTCCCTCCTGCGAGAGCTTCCTTCCTCTTCGGTCTCTCTTTTCCATAAGAGCTGCAGGCCAGAGGTCCTTAAAATGAGCCCGGGGGCACCAGTTTCACCCAGCTGATGGAGCTGGATCCGCAGTGAAGAAGGAAGCTGTCCCGCCCCGTGGACATTACTTTGTGACCATCCGGTCTGTTTTCCTGCTTTCTGGACCTGCCCTGCTGTCGACCACCCATATCAGCCCTGTCCCAGCATGGCCCGGACTGGGATGGGGGTCTGCAGAAGATGAGCCCCCCCCCCGCCCGCAAGGAGGTCAGGAGAACTCACTCATAAACACAGTGGGCAGCAGTGACGATCCACACGGGGGTGATGATGGACCCTCCGCACAAGTGGTAGCCCTGGAACTGCAGGCTGGCCTGCCAGGGCCACTGCGCCAGCGAGGACGCGTTGCCACCCACGATGCGTGGGCTGGAGCCCATCCTCAGACCGCAGACTGCAGAGGGAGAGGGAGGGGCAGGGGCAGGGGCTTTGGTGGGAGCACAGGGTGAGGGGTGGGGGGGCAGGTCACCTGCGGCGTGGGACAAGCAGGGTGCTGTAGGGGTGCAGTGGGAAAAGCCCGTCAGGACACAGCGCCAGGTACGGCGCCCCCTTGCCAGGAACACAGGATGCCTGCCCAGGCTGGGAGCGGGCATTAAGCAGCCCATGCACACTTTTCTGGCAGGAGGGGTGGGGAAGAGAAGGTGAAAGAGAGTCAGGCTATTGGAGCCACCGGGGAAGGACAGGACATCGTGCGCCGTGGTCCTGTCTGCTGCTGAGAAGTCGCCCGGGGCTCTCTTCACCAACCTGGCAGATGGGGGTCACAGAGTTCCCACGTGGCCCCTGGGAGGAAGGGACTGCCAGCCGAGCAGTCCAAGAAGCGGGGAGGGGGGACAGGAGCCTGTGAGCCAGGGCTTCCTTCCCTTTCTCTCTGCGTTTCTGTAACTCTCACCTGAGCACTTCAGTGTGACCACGTGACCCGAGGTGCATCCCTCCCTAAAGTGGAAAAAGAGCGCGCTTAATGATAAATGCCCGAGGCCTGTGAACTGAACGCTTTTTTTTTTACTTAAATCTTGGGGTAAAAGAAAAATAAACTTTACTCCCCTGCTCTTGAATACAGATTATAATTTTAGTCTGTAAATAAAAAACCACGACAGTGAGGTCACACAATTCATTATAGAACACGTGACTACAATGAGATATGGTGTGTGTGACCGGGCGTTGAGTATTTCTAGGCTTTGTATAGCTAATGATAAGAAATGCATAACGCGCTGTATTATATAAATATACACTGGCGTCATTTGCATGTCAGTTTTACCCCGATGTTCTTCACTGGCCCCTACTGGACACAGTGTCCATTGGATGGCGTGGCAGGCTCTCCTGCCACAAAGTCCTTGCAGCCTGGGACCCATGCATGTCAGAGAAGACCTCCCCCCACCCCACCTCCAGAGCTGAGATGTGATTGCCCGGGAAAATGACACACACTCTCCGTTGCATGGGTGGGTGCTCATGTTACAATCCACCCTGGGATCCCTTTGCAAATTTCCTGCCTTTAGAGCCCCAGTCCTGTCACGTGATCATGCAAGAAAAAGCTAGTGTCGCCAGACTGAGGTTTTAAGAACCAAGAGATGAGCTGTCCCTGCAGATTGCATGTGGGTACAGGAGCGATTGTCAATTACACAATAGGCTGACAGGCAGTTGTTTCCTGGAGCAGAGGACACACTCCTCTTGGGGTTTGGTCCAAGGAGTCAGGAAGAGCATATGGAACGTGGGTTCAGAAAGCCTGATGTACCTCCGTGCACCAGACAGGTGACCCCTGTAAGCTTCAGGTACCTGACTGTCATTTAAGGATGTCATTTTACCTTCCTTATGACTTCTTTGGGGAAACGTGTAACGCAAATGGTGAACATTAAAGAACTTTGTAAATAAAGGATATGTTTCTTTCTTTCTAATATTTTTTCTCCTCCCTCCCTCCCTTCCCTTCCCCAAACACATCAGCAGCGCCCACTGTGTGCGCGGTGCCATGCTGCATTTAAGACAGCGCATCGCGGGACCCGTTCACCATCCCTCCTCCCTCTCTCTGTTGGGCTGTATTTGCCCGGTTGGGATAAGTTCTTGTACCCCAGCCTCGTGCGTCCACCCATCTAACCAAAGTGGCCAAACCCACACCTTGCACTTGGAGAACACAACCTCATGCACAAGTCCAGCGGATGACTGGACATAAGTGGACACAGCACCACCTGGCCACTTACCTCACGTACACCGAGTGGTGTAAAGCGGTCACTTTGTCATCTGGCAAGAGGTGATTCATGGAAACGAAGTCCTCTCGGAACTGCTCCTCGAGTGAATCCACTCTGATGGTGTCCGAACTCACATAGCTGCAAAAGCACAATGGAAACGCAGACCCGATGTGTGGAATTCGCTCGGCAGCAAATCTACCTGGGCTCAAGTCACAGTGATCCAGGTATCATACCGGGAGGGGAGGCATTTTGCACCCCCAAACCATCAATGGCTTCCTTCTGCCAACTTAGCAAGGTATTCCAGACCTGGAAGAGTCTGGGGCAACCCTCTCCCCACAGCCCATCCGCCCACCCCGGGCTCCAGCCACATGCGAGGGAGGACCACTTCCCGACGTAGCTGGGTGGGCACTCCTCGATGCATTCAGCGGAACTGAACTTTGCTTGGCCTGAAGCAAGCCTCAGAGGGAACAGAACACAGAACTGGGTGGAGTGTTTTCAGGTGAGCACCAAAGAGGGGATGCTGAGCGCCCCGGGTACGAGAGGCCGGGGGTGGGGGGATGAAGGACTTTCCCGGGCTGCCCAGAGCCAGCGGGGTTCCCGTTACACAGAGACGAGCACGTAGACGGACAGGTTCGGGGGCACCAGCACAAGCCGGTGTTTAAAGCGTCAGGAGACAGCTCTGGAGAATGATGGAGAAGAGGGCGTAATATTTTTCAAATCAGGCATTCCAAGAGTTATGAGATGGGAGGTCACGGAGTGAGCAAAAGACAGTCGCTGGCTTGCTTCACTCGCGAACTCACCAGCTTGTCAAGCATGATTTCATCAGGTGATTGTAGACGCCGGGGGCGGGGGGGCGGCGCGGGCAGCCTACGTGGCGTACAAAGCCCAGCCAGGTTTGAGTTTTGAGAAAAATGTAATCTAGGCAGCAGCAATGACCCTCCCAGCCTCCCCAGGTATGGCGCAACCTGCTGATACGCCAGGCACCAGATGAAAGAGCCAGATGTCACCGAGATGGAGATCCTGATACAGGTGGACTGGGCTACCCGCGGGACAGTGGGGGTGATGCAAAGGGACCCCAAAGGCTGCAACTGGAGCCCCATAAATTGTCAGAGTCTCAGTGGTAACAACAGCCATGACCACAGACTCTCATAGGGCGTCCCCGTGGCCCAGGCTGGCTTCGAAGCCCCAAGATCGCTTGAACCTCACAGCGACCCTTTAAAGCGGGGCCTATCATTCGCCTTACTTTTGAGGCGTCCGTCACGTGAGGCGGCTGCATGTGTGCTGGGATTTGGACCCAGGCAATCTGAGTTGCCAGTCTGTCTTTCTTTATCACAGACCTCTGACACAGGACGCTGTAGCGCAGAGGGGATCCAAGGAGGGCTTTCGAGAGAGAAATAGGAAGAATAAACAAGAAAGGATACAGAAGTAGATCTTAGAACTGAAGAAACAGGGGAGAACAGAGAAAGTTTAGAGGGAAGAAACTGGGCAATGCTGAGGGGCCAGACTGGAAAATTGCATCCTCCGAACTTGCCCTGAGATGGAGCGAGGAAGGACCCTCTCGGCCGACGGCTGGGGTGCGGAGATGCCTGAGCATTGCCGGGAAGGGCTGGGGGAAGGAGAGGGGGGCTGCCGGGTCCTTCTGCAGGACAGAGGGGAGGCCAAGGATTCAGGGCGGGGCGGTGGTCCAGGAGGGAGAAGCAGGGGAGTCAGACGGGAAGAAGGAGGGACGCCCCCTAGTGAGTCCCAGGAACTACCTCCTATGGAGGAGAAATGCCCAAAGGAAGCTTTCAGCTGTGAGCCGTGGTGGGGGGGTTTGTGTGTGTGTGTCTGCGTACTTGGTGTGTGTGTGATGTGATGCGTGTGCACGGTGTGTGTGGCGTGTGAGTGTGAACTGCATGGTGTGTGGTGTGTCTGTGGCGTGTGTGTGTGTGTGTGGTGTGTGATGTGGTCCGTGTGTGTGTAAACTTCCTCCTTGCCTGTGAGGGGTCAAGTCTACACAATTCCTGAAGGCAATCGGGTGAGTGCTTTTGCTGTTGTCGTTGGGCTTGAAGTGCAGCTGATTTCAGAATCCAGGTTGTCACGGGTGAGAAGGAGGCAGATCTCAGGGATACAGGCTGGAGGGCGGGCTTCACTGGCTTTGGAGAAAAGAGTTGAGAACACGATGCATCCGATTTGCAAGTCAGGCCTCCCTGCTCAGAGCGTGGAGGTTTTAATGCCCGTTTCCTTGGGCGCAAACGGGGATGCCCACTTCCTGAGGAGAGTGTAGGTGCTCAGAGCTTGCTGGTTTTGAACTCCAAGAATCCGGAACAAAGAGGAGCGAGAGTGCAGTCCTGGGCACCCAAGGAAGACGGTCGCTGCCAGGGGCCCGAAGGAAGGGGCCGGGGGAGGGAAGGGGCTGCATCAGGGCCAAAATGTGTCGCCCCAGGGCAAAAAGTCACACAGGCAACCCAGAACGTCGACACGTGGCGATTCCACTGCAATAGTTCTTTCTGGTACCTGTTTCTTTCTTCCACCTGTTGCTAATCGACTGGTTTGAATAACTGGACATTCACTAAATTGCTGACTTTTCGAACTTGGCTCTCTGGGTCTCCTTGGGAAGTGAGACCAAGCTGGGTGGTGTCAGGAAGCTGCCCAAAAGCTGTGGCCTGAGGAACTGGGGGCTCGGTCCTCAGCTCCTTTTTGAATGTTTGCATCTAGGGTCCTGGCCTGAGACTCCCCCAAACACGCTAGGTCCCATGTGACCTTGAGCAAGTCACCTAGCGTGTTGGGACCTTGGTCTGCGCACCTGCGCTGTCAGGCATCGCGGGGTCACCGCGGGGGCGTCGAGGCGCCTTGTGCGTTCCCAGCTACACGGCAGCTGTCTGCCCTCGTCGTGATCACTGCGCACGTCCTGCCCACCCCCGGACACTCTCTGAATTACCTTGGAAACCCCAGCTGGGCACAGGCGACAGTAGCGTGGTGACTCTTCCAGTCCTCAGAGCACATGGTCCTCCAGGTGGCAGCCGTGAACACTTGGAGCGCGGCGTTCTGACCGCTCACGCGGACTGGCCAAGGTACAGGAAGACGGGTCGTTAGTGGCCTGAGGGGCCCTGAGACCCGGCAGAGTTTCTCTGCAGCCAGCCGAGACCCTCCCGTGCTGAGTCTGACCCGCCCCTGGTCAGTGCCCCACCCACGCAGGGCGGCCACAGTGCTTATTACCGTCTGGACCCCTGAGCTCTCCTGGAGCTCTCTTCTGCTGGCTAACGGAGTCTCCCCAACCCAATTTTAGCTCCACGTAAGGACCCTCCCTTAACACCCAGCCCAGGGTGCCCTGGGGTGAATGCCAGTTGGATGCCGTGACTTAACAAAGGCATCGCCTTGGACCCATTTCTCGGATGGGGAAGGTCGGGGCGGGTTGTACAGACATCCTGCAGCTTCTGCAGCGAAAAGGCGTGACCTTACCGCATCGGTACTCATCTTCCCCATCTTTGCAGTCCGACACTCCGTCGCATCGAGCCGTCAGCTCAACACACTTAAAAGACGACCGACACCTGTACTTCCCGGAGCAGTCGAAGTGGACTGAGGAAAGGAGGGAGGGGGTCGAGGAAGCGCTGCTTCAGTGCACAGCACTGACAACCGGGCACCTGCCACGCGGCCCTGAGCTCTGCCCAAGAGTCGTGAGAGCCGCGTTGAAACGGCGCCACTGCCAGCAGCCTGTTTCCCTCAGCCCAGTTTCTGTTCCAGATTCCAGCGGGTGGGGCAGCTGCACCCCACTCTGTCTCCCTAAGTGACCTCAAGCCACAACTCAAGATGAATTTAGACTCCGGTGGCTCAAGGTCCAGAGAGAAAGTGCATGGCTGTGGCCGACTGGCTCAGCCGGCTGAGCAAGGAGCCCTGAGTGAGGACCCCTGGGCCCCCAATCTACCTCCTGTCTCCTCTGACCCGGGGCGAGAAGTGAGGGAACGGCGGACCCCAAAGCCGAGCACGTGGAGAGTTAAACTGATCTGAGATCCGCCTATTTGAAGAGTAAATGCGAAATTGTTCCCTATGAGAGACCATTCAAATGACTCCCTTTTTCAAAAGCCACTTGCACCTTATTTGAAACCCAGCTTGGCCTGGCATGAATGGCCTCCTTGTCTCCTCCACCAGCTCCCACCCCCTCCTGCCCGTGGGTTCAGTTTCATCAGCTGCCTTTGGCCACTTTTAACTGGGCAGGCTCCTTGGTGACAAAACCTCCAGCACAGCCAAAGGCCCCCGCTGGGGCCCAGGTCGGCTTCACAACCCTGCAGACAAATAAAGCTCAAATCAGCAAACCCAGGGGTTTGCCTTAGTAATTAGGGCTGTGTGGAGGGCCCAGGTTGGTGTGAGGGGGGGAGCCCGTGAAAGTCTAAACGCCTGCACAGGTATTTGAGAACCTACTAAATAATGGATGGTACTCACTGCCCAGACCAATGGCCAGCGCTAATATCAATGCAATTATCCCGATGACAATGATGGGAAAGAACTTCAGGGGCAGGAGAGACAGGATCTGGGAAGCCACCGCGTCGGCATCTAGAAACCAAAAAGCGGGGAGAGCAAAAGGTCACGGAACAGTGAATCTGAATGAAAGAAAACAAAATTTAGCTATTCATCCCCCCTGCCCTCAGTGCAGAGAATGTTCCAGCCCAAAGAGAGTTGCCTTAGAGAAATGGCCGCCTACCCGGGGGCACCTGCTCTCAACGTTGAGCCCCAAGCTCCCCAACACCAGCCCAGCTCCATCCGTCCTCAGTTAGGGGACGGTGTGATGGGTTGAATTGGGTCCCCCAAGAGACAGGTTTATGTTCAAACCCTCAGAACTCAGAATATCCTCTTATTTGGAAATAGAGTCTTTACAGAGGTGACCAAGTTACATGAAGGTCATTAATGTGGGCCTTAATCTAAAATGACTGGTGTCCTTATAAAAAGGGGAAATTCAGACACAGAGACAGACACCCACAGAGGGAAGATGATGTGAGGAGACGCGGGCAGAGGAGGCCATGTGAAGATGAAGGCAGAGATTGGGGTGATTCGTCTATAAGCCGAGGAACCCAGGATTTATCAGCAAACCCCAACAGCTAAGGTGAGGCAAGGAAGGATTCCTCTGCGGGTGTCAGAAGAAGCAAGACCTTGACATCACCTTAGTTTCAGACTTCTAGCCTCCTCCAGAGACAATAGATTTCTGCTCTTTTAGGCCACCAAGTTTGTGATGTTTGGGGGGCCCTAGGAAACTAATACGGAGCGGAGGTAGGAGCCCAACTCCCAAGGATGTTTTCCTACAGAGGAAGGCAACATGTAAAACCCAAACAGGGTGCTTTCAAGAGGGAGAGAGCGGGGCTCTCTGAGAGGGTCACCAGATGATGTGCAGGTCATTCTCCAGCAGTCCTGGGCATAGACACCAAAGGCCTTTATTCCAGACCATCCCTTGCAGGATGCTGGCAGAGCAAACAGCCTTAGAAGACAGAGACAGTGTCTTTCTCCAGAGCAAGGGACAGGTTATTATTTACTGTCTGGCTTAATAAATACCACCTCTTCCTTTGGGACAAAGCTTGTGCAGGTCTGTTTGAAGCCCATCATAAAAGATGTGGGTTCCCTCAGCTCAGGGTTCCTCAACGGTGATACAGACCCACTGCGTGCAAAGCGTGCACCTGGGCTGATCCACTTTGCTGCCGAGGGACTTGGCAGGCAAGTGTGACCTACTCAGACAGGATGCTCGTGCCACCTGTGCTGTGCGTACACGTGTCTGACGGAAGGGCTGTGTCTTCTGTCAGCATCCATGGGACTGGGGTAGGCTGACTTGTTAGCTTGCAAGTAGGGTAAAACCCCAGACCCGTCTCATTTCTTGCCTATAGAACAAGGCTGATTTGGTAGAAAAGAAGATGTGAAGAGCTTAAGATATCCAAAAGTGCAAGCCTCTCTGGACCACAGGAGGATTTCCACCGGCAACGTTTACTCTCAGGAGAACAGGCCACTTCATGCAAATTATCTCATCAATCCTGAACATACATCTATGCTGAAGTTGTCCTCTCTTATAATTAGGAAAGTTAGAATGTAGGAAGGGGAGGAAGCTTTCCAGGCCTCACGTGACGACACAGGACGGAGACTGCCTTGGCCTCTCTTCTCCTGCTCTTGGAGATGTTGGGCCGAGAGTCTCCCATGGAAGAGCCAAAAAGAGGCTCCCTGTCTGTCTTTGGAAACCCACAACTTCATCCTCTGGCTATAAAGACTGCAATTATAAAACGGTCAGTACCCTTCCCGGTTGCCCAAAACAGAAGTGAACTGGAAAACAAAAATGGAAAAAAGAAAGTGATGACATGGGAGGAAAAAGGAGAAAAGAGTAAAGAAGGAAAAAGCAGGAGCAGCAAGGGAAGAATGGGGGGATAGGAGATGCACATCAGACTCTGTGCCATGAGCGTGGGGCGAGGTGGAGGGACCATCCGCACGGTCCTTGTTTAGCCTTGGATGGAGGGGCGGGTGGCTTGTTCCCGGCTGCACTCTCAGCACCTAGAACAGCACTAGCCTTTCCACAGTCCTCAGTAAATGTTAGTAGATTGAAGGAATGGATGGATGGATGGTTTCGGGATAATGAACGTGGTTTTATCTCAAGGCCAGAGACCAGTTCCTTTCAGGATGACCAATTTAGAGTCAGCAAAGCAGACCCCCCCCCACCTCCCCCGCCTCCAGAAGCCTGCCCCAATCAGTCACTCTCCCTACTGAGATGCCGGCTCTCCAGTCACACTTTAAAACTCAGCAGGAACCCCAGAATGACTTCTCATCATTCTAGCTGTTCTGTTGCTAAGAGTGAGATTTAGGAAGTGAGCCCCAGTTGCAGATCCAAAGATTGTCCTTCAGTTAGCACCTTTGTATCAGCTCACATTTGCCACTTTACGGGTCCTTGGCCGCGTGCCCTGTGGTCCCACTGGGGTCCCCCTCCTCCTTGCCCTGTCTTTGAGGGCATGCTTGGAATAAAAAGCAAAAGGTATAGCATCTCTTCAAAGAAGGAATGCAAATGATAAACAAGCACACACACACAAAAAAAAACCTTCAACCCCTCTGGAAACGAAAAATACACCACAAATCAGACATAATTACATATCACCTTTGCAATGTATTATTATTACTACTACTACTACGATTCCCACTGCAGTCCAAAGTGAAAGGAAATGGATCTCCACTTAACAGTCAATAACAGTATAAATTGTGTAAACTTTTTGACAGTCAAATTGGAAATATGTACCAAAAAGCTAAAAAATGGATAGAATTTTTGACCTATTAATTCCCCTTCTAGGACTTTATCCTAAAAAGTCATCATAGATGTACACAAATCTCTATGTAAAGGACACTTCAAGGAGTGACCTTGATAATATTGACGCACAGACGTACAGAAACAGCCTAAGTGACCAACGAAAGGGAGATGGTGAAATAACAAATGGCATAGAAATATCTAAAATGCTAGAGGAGAGGGGTCGGCAAGGTTTTTCTGTGAAGGACCCGATCGTAAATGTTTTAAACTTTATGGGTCATAAGTGGTCCCTGTCACCACTTCTCAACTCTGCAGTTATGGCCTGAAAGCAGCCAGACAAAATGTGAATAAATGGATATGTCTGTGTTCCGATAAAACTTTATTTATAAAAACAGACAGTGGGCCAGATTTGGCCCAGGGGCCATAGTTTGCCAACCCTTAAAGGCTATTTCATTATTTAATGTCATGGAAAGATGAACATAATGTTTTTAAGTTAAAAAAAAAAAAGCTTCAAAATCATACAAATAGTACAGGCAGACCTCGCTTTATCACGCTTTGCTGATATCGCAGTTTTCGTAAATTGAAGGTTTGTAGCAACACTCTGTGGTCAGATAAAGGCTAGCATTTCTTAGCAATGAAGTTAATTGTTTAACTAAGTTAAAACGTAATTTTTTAATTAGGGTATGTACATTGTTTTGAGGTATAAGGCTATTGCACACTGAATAGACTATGCTATCGAATAAACTTGACTTTTATATGTATGGGGAAACTAAAAAATTAGTGTGACTCATTTTATTGCAACATTTGCTTATTGCAGTGGTCTGGAACCAAACCCAAAATATCTCTGGGGTCTACCTTCATATTTCACTTCCAAAGAGAAATACAGATACGTTGATAGGAAAAAGGCAAGAAATAAATCATAAGGTGCTAATAGGTTTATCTCTGAGTTAGAGTAAAATTGTGGGTCATCTTAAAAAAACTTTGATTCACTGTATTTTCTAAATTTCTATCATAAACAATGCATTGGTTTATTTAAAAAGAAAAGTTTTTAAACGTTTTTATTCCTCCCCATGACTAGGAATTAATCATGAAGAAATGATCAAAAATTAACAGAAAAGAATATGGATAGTGCTATTCATGTTATGATTTATATTATAAAATATTAGAAACAATTATATGTCAAATGATGACCAAAAATGGCTATGTGTAAATTACACACCTACCTGATCCTATAAAAAAAGGGCATTTAGAAAACCCAAAAGCACATGGAAAAACGCCTGTCTGCATCTGCACTGCCTGTGAGTGTATACTTAAGAGCAAGGACATGGAGAGAAAGAAGAAGATGTAAACACGAGCTAAGTTTGGGTGGCGAGGTAACTGCAGGATGTTTCATCTTCATTTCCACTGATGCTAATTTTTGAAAAGCGTTTGTAAAGCGAGTATCTTTTCCCTTTTACTTGAAACCTCTTCTCCCACTTCCCACCGGTCCACATCAGTTGTCCAGGTGGTTTCAAAGGAATGGTTAGTGCGGCCCCCATGCCATGCTTTCTGGAACCCTAGCCAGGGGCCCCAGATGTCCCCCTGCCTAGCCCCTGGGCTCAGCCTTCCTGACTGCATCCGGGACCAGGGAGCCACGGCTTCCTGCGACAAGTCCTGATGGGGTCCTTGCCAAAAAGATCCTATCCAGACATGAAGGAGTCTGTCATTTCTCCAAGCATTTATGACCCATTTCCAAAACCAACTTTCCTTCCTTTAGTGGCTAGGAGCAACTCCGTGACCTGCTGTTGAATTTTAATCTAGGTATCTGATACCGTTAGGGCAACCAGCTTATTTTAAGTTTTCTGGAAGGGCTGGTGACCACTGACTGTCAGGAATTCCCGGAGGGCTCAGAGATTTCCTGGCCAGGATCTGACCCCTAACTCCCAGGGGCAGTTGGAGCCTCGATTTCTGAAAACCTCCATCCAGAGAACACCAACGCCTATCTCCAGGGAGTCGGCAAGGGGCTGAACAAAGTGACCGCCCCCCTAATGCCCCTTCTCTCCGGGATTCTGCAAACACGGGGAAGCGGCCTGTGGGTGTGGGAGCTCACGGGGAGCTATTTCTCCAGGGGACACTCCGCCACATGGATCAGGGGGAGGGGAGGTGGGGGGAGGGGAGGTGCCACCTACCTGGGGCCACGGGACTTATTTTCAAATCGTCAAGGCCGAAAAGCGATCTGAAGGAGAAGGGGGCTTCGGCAGCAGGTGGGTCGTTTTCCCCCATGGTGACTATTTCAGAACCTCGGAGACCAGGCTCCACCTCCACCTCCTTCGCAGGAAAGAATAGAGAGCGTTTGCTTCCCTATTTATAGTTTTAGCATCAAACGAATCTTTGTCGTGTGAAATCTTTGAAATCTGACAATCCACATAAAGAGCATTCTGTGCCAATAAATCAAAAGTATTTGTCCAGGGAGAACGCATTTTTTTTTTTTTTTCTGAGCCACAGCAGATAACAGAGAAACGTCTAGAGTGAGCGAAACTACGAGTGTAATTCTGCCAAACGTATGACTTTCCCATTATTTGTTCAACCAATTTTCAAATCAATTGAATAGCATGTCTCTAGAGATATGCCCTTTTGCCATTTAGAAGTTAGTTACCATTATTTTTCAGAAGATAAATTACTTGCAAATACTTTCCTTCTGTCTCTTGTCCCACTTAAACTTGACCCTTTGCCTGTGCAGGTGGTACACCCACCCTCTACTGTAAGACGTCTGGATACTCACATAATGCCCGTGCCCCCAAATGCAGAGACAGCACCAAGGAAGGGACGCGCACCCACAGTGTTTGGAGCTGCCCGTAAACACAACCTTTTCCTGGCTCGCTCAGCCTTGACCTAATTAAGGATGAAAGTATCCTCGCCCTCTGGGTGCCCAGTGCCCCACCCCCCTTACCTCGCAAAGGGAGGAGTGGCTGGGGACTGCGGGCTCGCCCAAAGGCTACACGGGGGATCTGTTTCCTCCAAGAGGATTCCACCTATCGCGATGCCGGACAGGCCAGAAGCCTTTGGAAGGCATTTCCAATAACTCAAATGTTCCCAACTAAACTCCGGCTCGCTCTCCGAGGAATCAGGCCTGAGCGCCCCAGGAAGCTGCCTCTGCAAAGCGCTACCACCTAGACATTCCAACAGCCATGTAAACATGGGTACTTAGATCACCCATTGCTATCTTCTCTCCATTTACTTGTAACGTTTGAAATTCAAAAGGGAGCTGTATTAAGCCACTTAAAACAAACTCTGTCTTCACGGTGTTTCACGTGGTCATGGGAAAATCTAAGCAAGAGTTATGCGCTAAAAATGTTTATTTCATTCCCATTGCAAGAGTAGCTTCGAAAGAGTAGCGTAGGAAACTAACAATTCACATTCAGCATTTTTTACCTTGATTCTTGCTCGTAACTGCTGCTTCTATCGGCCGGTGGCAAATTCCACAGCCTAGCTTTAGAACAAGAATAAGAATCAACAGCAAAATGCTTTCTGAAACAGGGAACCTAGGTAAGGGAGTCCCTTCCCAGCAGGTCACGGTGGGGAGGTTTCACCTCCAGAAGTGTTGAGAAGGTCATCTTTTAGAAGCGGCTTCTCTCCCCTCCCCCCCACCCCCCACCCACTTCACTCACCATTTCTGGAGCCGCCATCATTAAAAGCAGAAATAATTTCCTTTCTCATTATAACAGCAAGCGTGATGGTAAGCAGGCTGCCAAGAGGATAGTCCAACCTGGAACTATTTCCACCGAGGCACTCAGCCTTGTCGACTCAATCATCGCGCAAATGGCTTGATCACGGGCCTCTGGGTAACCCTACCTGGCAGTGACTATCAAGTAGCCACTGGTGGTTGACTGCAGAGACCAGAGAGGGGAAAATGTGGCTCGCCTTTAATTAGTTAAGTAAGGTAAGCAAACCTTTTCAGAAACTTCTCATAAGAGAGGCTTGGGGACACAGGCACACCTTTTATTTAAAAGAACAGGCAGGTCCTGCCCAGTGCTGAGCAAGCCCACCCAGCAGGGCAGGGAAACGCTTCGGTGGGGCTTTCTAGCCCCCTGTGTGCCCGAGCTCAGGTTTAGACGTGCAGCGCCCTGCAGACAAAGGACGGGGGACCCGCAGCCAGCACTCTGCAGAGACACCTTGCCCGCTCCACTCTGCAGAGTCCTCTGCGTCCCAAGAGGCTTCTGCACACAATACGGCTTAAAGATGTGTTATCAGGAAAGCACAGAGCCCTGCTGCTGTGGGCAGGGGACTAGGAGCCCCTTTGGAAGGCCAGGGTGAATGTGAGCTACATGAGAATCGTGCATATTCACTGATTCAGCAAATATTGATGGGCCATCTGCCACGAGCCAGCCGTCCAGACGCAGAGCAGGTGGCAGAGGGGACAAAGCACTCACCTGTGGTCTCAGGTGATGACAAGCACCCGGAAGGGATGGGGCCGGGAGAGGTTTCGATAATGATGGCACCGTGGGGGGGTGGAGGAAGGCCTCCAGGAAGGAAGCGATGTTTTAGTAGAGCCCTTGATGATGTGATAAAGTAGGTCTTGGGAGCTTGATACTAACCAGGATTCTTGGCCTCCTTAACCAACAGAAGTTGATAAGAGGCCAGACAAGAAATTCAGGCAGGGCTGTACTGGGATTCCTGCAGCCACAGGAAGGAGCAAAAGCAAGTAAGAAGTTCCCCTGATGGCTCCCCGAGGGGGGGCGGGCTGTTCCTTACATGGGGTGAGGGTAGGTTGTGTACAGGGGTCAGGCCGGAGGGGTGACTTGGGCGGTCTGCCCACCCCTTTGGCGGTGTTGAGTGCAGGGGGGCCATGAGCAGTGCCCTACTTTGTCTCCCAGCTTTTTTTTTTTTTTTTTTTTTGGTCTTTTTGTATTTTTTGAATCTTGTTGTCCAGAATTTGCCCTAACTGTGCATGCATGAAGTTATTTTTAGTCCTTTATAGTTTCTTTGCATTTAGTTTCTCTAGGAGACGTTTGTCCAGGTGCAAGCACTGCAGCAAAGGGTCCCGGGTCCCAGCCTGTCTCCAGCTAAGAGGGGAGCTTGCTCTAAGCATGGGACCATCAACGCCAAAGGCCCAGTGGAGAGGATGAGTTAGGAGTGTTGGAGAAACTCAGGAAAGCCTATGTGCCTGGAGAGGCCAATGGGCAGAGCTTGGAGAGCCCGGGCTCCTGGAAGGACTCTGGTTTGGCATCCACGTGAGGGAAAGGGTGGAGGAGCTGATGTGGTAGATCCCCGGGTGTGGTGGGGATCTACCTGTGTGCACCAAGCATAGGGGCAGGTTTGTGTGTACAGAGAACCAGGAGGAGGTCACTGAAACCCTGGGCCACCACAGCTGCAAGCAGGGTGCTGGTGGTGCAGGTGGAGATCAAGGGCAGGGTTTGGGATTGATTTTGAAGGTCGTATTGGTGGGATTTGTCAATGGCAACAGGAGCCCAAGAACTATATTCAGCCAATCGTGATTTACTTCAGTCTTGTTTCCCCACCTCCGAGCACCTGCCCACATATCTCTCAGTGTCTTTTGCATCTAATACCAGGTGTCCCTCAAGCCCATACAGCCCTTCTTTACATCTGTCCTAACTGCCCTCCCCAGTCCCTGAAGGAGTATTTGCCCTCAAAGGCAGCGACAGGAAACTTAGAACTTAATTCTTTCTTTGCTTTTAGCTGAGTGGCATGGCTGGTGCTCCCAGGTGTGGTACAGCTCTCGAAGGACAGAGTCTAGAATGTACTCTTTGGGTGTCCAGCACAATGGTGAGTGTATGATGCGCCTTCATGTATACGAGTTGATTGTAAACCTAGACGGATGGACAGTACTGAGTAGACATGCAGAAAACCAAAAGCAACCACGAGGTCATATTACCATGTGTTCACATGTTGGCACGTGTGTCCGATGAAGTCAAAGATTGGGACAATTCACCAGGGGGTATTAGGGAAAGAACCCATGAAGGTAGCTGGACTTCTACCACCATAAAGTAGCTTTTCAGAAAGGTTACCTACAGTTCAATTCCATCAAACTCAAAATAAAATGTTAAGGAAACAGAAATCAACATGCGTAGGGCTGGCATCTGATATTCACCAAGCTAATGTCTTCAGAGGTCTCGGTTTGAAGGTATGAGAGGGGCATCCTCCCCTGAGGACTCCTCTAGAAGCTGTGAAGCCTTAGTACCCATCTTCACACAGCTTGAGTTACAGGTGTGGTCTGTTTCCACCTTGACTCCTTTAGTGATTGAAGGGAGGCTTTGGGGGTCAGCCACGTAGAAATTGTTGATCAGGAAGCTTTAGTCTTTCCACTGTTGGCCTTTGAAGATAACTTTTCAATCTAAGAGAAAGGAATCAAGCTAGATAGGGCATTTCCTGGTTTACATGGATAAGATATTTTTTTTTAAAAAAAGAAATTAACATTTTAATGTGTTATAAGCACCATTGTTCAAAAAGTGGTTTACTATTAGAAGAGAAAAGTATGTTTGAGGAGAGGCTCTATTTCAGACCCCAAATCTACTTTTTTCCCCTTGGGTAACAAGCTTTGCCTATTTTCAGACTTTCAAATTTAAGATCTATAATTCATTTGATTTTGAAATTATTTCACCTTTTGAAATCCTCAAAGGAAAAAGATATTACTTTAAAATATAATTTTTACTTTTCACATTTAAAGGTGAAATATTGAAACTTTTTCCTCTGAGGTGGACAAAAATATAAGGAGATGCACTATATAGGTATACGTCATATGTATTCAATATTTGGGGTCCAAACCAGTGCAATAAAACTGAAAGAAGAAGGAGGATGAGGAGGAGGAAGAAGAAAGAAAAAAAAAAGGAAAAAAGAAAAAAGATGAAAGAAAAAGAAAGGAATAAAGGAAGGAAGGGAAGAAAGAGGGAAGGAAGGAAGGAAGGGAGAATTTTTAAAAGAAAAGAATACATACTGGTTAAAAAAAAGAAATAAAATTTTAAAAATAATAAATAATAATTTAAAAAAGAAATAAAGCTAGTATTATTCATAGACAAAATTATTTTTGCACAATGAATAGCTTTAAAATTCTAAAGATAAACTTTTAGAATTAATAATAAGTCAAGTAAGACTTGTGGATATAAGTTGAGTGTAAAATAATGTGAAATCAATAGTATTTTGATTTACCAGCAACAGAGAGTAGGAACGTGAAATTTTTAAAAGATATACTTTACAGTGCATCAATAATAATCAAATATCTAAGAATAATAAAAACAATGTTGTAAAAGCTTGTGGAAAATTAAGAGGGAAACCTCACTAAAATGGAATTGGAAGGCCAGAAGTGGGAGTTCTCACAGACACACAGGTAGACATCAATTACAGGAAGAATTGTCAATTACAGGCCCTCGCAGAAGGATCACCAAAAGGAAAGAATCACCAATTATGCGCCCCAACAGGAAAAGATGCACATTGCATCTCCTACAAGAAATTGACCCCCGCGGTAACTCAGCCAGTGAAAACCCATCATCACCCTGAACTCTCACTTCTCTCCAATGGACTTAGTTCAAAATAAGCCCTCCCAGCTTCCTCCTTTTTACTATAAAATCATGTTCCTCTCCTTTGTTTATTAGACTTGCCTGTGGTTTTTACTGTGACTTGCTTGTCCTGAATTGCAATTCTCTGTTATTCTCAAATAAACCCATTTTTGCTGGTAAAATAACTGACTTTTATTTTTTAAGATAACAATCTGGATACAGAAACTATGTAACAGAATTGGAAGTGCCTGGAAATTTGGCAACTTACATAAGATGGTCAAATTCCTTGAAAAACAATTTAATAAAACACACAAGAAGAATAGTCCTATATTGCTTAAATAAAGTAAATCCATAGTTTAAAACTTCCCCAAAAAGAAAATTCTAGGCTCAGATGACTTCACTGATAAATCTTTTCAAATATTTAAGAAAGAAATTATACCAAACGTACAAAAACTCAGAGAATTTGGAAAGTGATAACACTTCCCAACTCATCTATGAGGCCAGAATAAGGCTGACACTAGGGTGACCAACTGTCCTTGTTTTCCTGGGACTGAGAGGTTTTTCCCAGGATGGGAACTTTCAGTGCTAAGACCAAGAAAGTCACAGGTAAGTCAGAATGAGTTGATCACTGCTGATACCACAACCCGACAAGGAAATTACAAGAAGGGAAAACAAAAGTCCAAGCTAGCTTACAAATATTGATGCAGAGATTTTAAACAAAACATTAACAAATTGATTCCAGCGATATATAAGAAGGATAACATATAGCCAAGGAGGTTTTATCTTTGTAAAACAAGATCGATTTAACATTCAAAAGTCAATTGGTCTAAGTTACCTCATTCATTGAATAAAAAAGGAAAACAATATGACCACCTCAAAAGATGCAGAAGAGGCATAAGATAAAATTTAATGTCCATTATGAAATTTTAAAACACTTCAGTAAACTAGGAATGAAAAGGAATTTCTTTTATTTGATAAAGAGTATCTACCAAAAAGCCACTTTTATTCAACATGGCATTGGAGGTCTTTGCCAGACAATATGGCAAGAAGAGGAAGTAAAGTTTATAAATATTAGAAAGTGAGAGGAAAACTGTCCTTATTTGAAGATTACATAATTGTGTACATAGAAAATCCAAAAGCATCTACCAAATATTAGAATTAATAAGTGATCTCAGCCAGATTATTGGATGTGATGTCAATACATAAAAATCAGTTGTATTTCTATACACTGGCAGCAAACAAATGAAGACTGAAATTATTTTTAAACCATAGCATCAAAAACATACAACACATAAGAATAAACTTAATGACAGAAGTACAAGACACTGAAAACTACAAAGCATTACTACAAGAAATTAAATAAATAGAGAGATATACCATACTCATGAAATGAAAGACTCAACATTGTTGAAATTGATCTATGGAGTCAACGAACTCTCCAACAAAATCTCAGCAGGCCTTTTTATTGGTGGAAATTGGCATACTGCTTTTTATTTTCCTCTGGATTCCTTCCCTTTCCTTTTTTATTTTTATTTATTTTTTATGAATTTATTTATTATTTATTTTTGGCTGCATTGGGTCTGTTGCTGCATGCGGCTTTCTCTAGTTGCGTCAAGCGGGGGCTACTCTTCGTTGTGCAGCTTGGGCTCTAGGTGCATGGGCTTCAGTACTTGTGGCCCGTGGGCTCTGGAGTGCAGGCTCAGTAATCGTGGCGCATGGGCTTAGTTGCTCCGTGACACGTGGGATCTTCCCGGACCAGGGCTCGAACCCGTGTCCCCTGCATTGGCAGGCGGATTCCTAACCACTGCGCCACCAGGGAAGCCCCCCTTTCCTTTTTTAAAATCAATTTGATTGAGGTTTAGTTTACACACTATAAAATGCACCCATCCTAAGTGTTCAGTTCAGTCAGACTTGAACGTCTATGCACCTATGTAGTCACCAGCAAATCAGGAAATAGGACATTTCCATTATCCTCCCCAAACCCCTGCATACACTAGTCTTGGTCAACCACATTACCTGCTTTCTGTTTCTATAGATTAGTTTTACCGTTTTTAGGATTTCATTTAAATAAAATCATGTAGCATGATCTTGCGTCTGGCTTCTTTCAGCCAACAAAATGTTCTTTTAAGTTCATCGATGCTGTTGCATGAATCAGCGGTGTGTTCCTTATTATTGATAAATGTTATCCCATTGATTGAATATACCATAATTTGTGTATCCATTCTCCAGTTGATGGACATTTGGATTCTTTCAAGTTTGGGTCTCCTGTGAAAAAAGCCATCATGGACATTCATATATAAGTCTTACTGTGGACATACATCTTCATTTCTCTGTGGCAGATTGTTAAGAATGGATCGGTCATATAGCAAATGTATGTTTAACTATAAGCAACTGTCAAAATGTTTTCCAAACTGGTTGGACAATTTTGTATTCCCACCAACAACATTATGAGAGTTCCAGTTATTCCACAGTCCTGTCAAAACTTGGTATTGTCGGTCTTTTCAATTTTAGCTCTTCTGGTAAGTGTGTTGTGGTATCACGTTGTGGTTTTAGTTTACATTTCCCCAGTGACTAATGATATTGAATATCTTTTCACATCCTCATTAGCCATTCATGTATCTTCTATTGTTAAGTGTCTATTTAGATCTTCTGCCTATCTTTAAACTAGATTGTTTGTTTCCTTATTATTGATTATAATAATATAAATACACACAATAGATACATATACAATTACAGTAAGTCCCCTACATATGAACCTTCAAGTTGCGAACTGTCAAAGATGCAAACGTGTGTTCGCATGTCCAGTCACGTAAGTTAGTTCACGTGTCTGGCGTACATTGTCACGTGCGTGCATCCTTTGCAAGTGGTTGTGCTTTTGTGTACTTTACTGTACAGTACTGCACAGAGTATAGCAGTACAGTGTCTTCATTTCAAGCCCAGGATGTCTGGAAGCAAGTGTAAAAGCAGCGGTATGTAGCCGATTGTGTTAGTTGGGTACCTAGGCTAACTTTGTTGGACTTACTAACAAATTGGACTTAGGAACGTGAACTCGTTCGTATGTAGGGGACGTGCAGTATATTATATTATATTCTCTATATATTCTGGATATAAGTCCTTTGTCAGGTGTATATATGATGATATTCTTTCCCAGTCTGTGCCTGGCCTTTTTATTTTCTTTATGATGTCTTTTCAAGAGCAGATGTTTTCAATTTTGATGAAGTCCAACTTATCAATTTTCTTCTTGTATGATTCGTGCTTTTTATGTACTAAGGAAACTTTGCAAACTCCAACATAGCAAAGGCTTTTTATTTTAGAAGTTTCACAGGTTTAGCTTTTACATTTAGGTTTATCATACATTTTGGGTTAATTTGGGGGCATGATGTGGAGAAAGCGTTGAGGTTCATACTTTCCCCATATCAATGTGCAGTTTTCCGGCACTATTTGTTGAAAATATTACCCCTTCCCCCATGAATTACATTGACCCCTTTGCTGAGAATCAGTTTGGCTACGTATGAGGGTCTTTCTGCAGTCTCCAATGGCTCACTATGGCAACCTGATTTTTAAATCTATATGAAAAATCAAAGAGCCCAGAGGAGCAAGACAGTCTTGAAGTAGAAGCCACAAATCAGAGGCCTTAGCATTATAGTAATCACAATAGTGTAGTGTGGACACAAAAATGAACAAATCAAACAGGAAAACATAATAGAGTCAGAAACAGACTAATACATATTCAGTCAACTGACTTATAATAAGCATTCTACTGCAATTCACTGGGCAGAGGATGGTCTTTTCAAAGAATAAAGAAAGGTATAGGGAAATACGTGAACTTTTACGCCTACCTCCCACACTATAGAGAATTAATTCAAGGGGAATCATAGAGCTAAATATGAACCACAAGCATGGTAAAGCTCCAGGAAGAAAACATAGGCGTCTGTCTTCACCAATGTTGGATTAACAATGATTTCTTAAATAAGATGTAGGAAGTTCTAACCATAAAAGAAAAGATTGCTAAATTAATTTTGATTCAAATTAAGAACTTTTGTTTCGCCCAAAGACATTACTAAGAGATTTAAAAAGCAAACCAAAGCCTGGAAGAAGTTACCTGCAAAGGCATCCAACACAAGACTCATCTCTAGAGTTTCCACAAATTGATAAGGAAGCACAAACAATCCAATTTAAAAATGGCAGACAACTCGAAGAGGCCCGTATCCCCAGAGAGGAAATTCAGATGGCCGATAGCCTGTCTCATGGCGCTCTCGGTGCCACTGACATTTGGGGAAATGCAAATTAGAACAGAGTGAGATACAACGACACAGCCTCAGACTGACGGAAAGACTGATACCATCAAGCGTGGGCAAGGAGGTAAAGCAGCAGGAACTTTCATCCATTGCTGGCGAGGGGGCAAAAGCTGGTACAACTGCTTTCTAAAATTGCTTGGCAGTTTCTAATGAAGGATGCACATGTCCTATGACCTCACTATCCCACACCTAGACGGGTACCTAACAGAAATGCATGCATGGGGCACTCAAACACATATGCAAGAATGTGTGCAGCAGCAAAGCTGAAAACCCCCCAAATGTACATCAACTGAGAACTAGAGAAATAAATTGTGGCGCGTTTATCTGAGAGTTCACAGCAATACAGTGAGCCATGGCTACACTCAATCACGTGGATTAATTTCACACTCATCACGTCGGGCAAAAGGAATCAGACGTGAAAGAGTCCACGCTGTACGGCTCTGTTTATGTCAGATTCCAAGACGAGCAAAATTAATATACAAGTGGGCGCAGCAGCTACATTTTGGGGTAGGGAGGAGAAAACTAGGCGGCTGGGGGAATGCCGCTGGGGGCCAGGGGGTTTCTGAGGTTCTGGTGATGTTCTAGAACAGGGTTTCTCAACCTTGACACTGTTGACATCTTGGTCTGGACCCTTCTTTGCTGTCGTATACGCTGCAGCATTCCCGGCCTCAACTCACTGGGTGCAGGTAGCAAACACCCCCTCCTCCGGCTGTGACAGCCAAAAATGTCTCCAAACATTGCCAGTGGTCCCCGGGCATGGGGGCCAAAGTTCCCCTGGTTGAGGATCTTTGTTTTATTGCTGGTCTTGGAGGACTAGGTTAGTGAGCTCAGTTTATGAAAATGCATTGAGCTGTACATGTAGGATTCATCCGCTTTTCTGCGCGCATATTAAACTTTAAAAGTTTTTTAAATTAAACAAAAAAGTCAATGAGTAAGATCCAGTGGCTCCGGGTTAACGCCCCTCCCCCACCCTGCCCTCTCCCTCCCAGGCCGGCTCCCTCCCCAGTACAGCCCAAGTCAGAGCCAAGGCCGATCCCATGCAGGTACTCGGTTGGACCTCTGGACCCCAAACCCCACTGTGGAAGGGGCTTGGTGGCCCTTACACCCACACTCTGCAAAGAGGATTCTGAAAACCAATAGCTCGTGCAAACAGGATATTAGCTTTTGTCAGAAAGATCAAAAAGGGCTTGAGGTTTTTCCTCTCAGCCTCAGCCCCCCCGCCTCTCCCTCTCTGCTTTATCTGCTCGCTTCAGTCAGTCGGCCTCAGGAAGAGATGGCAGCGGGTGAGACTCAGATCTATGCCGTTTCCAACAAGCTCAAGGGCCGCAGCACGACCTCGCTCCTGGACCCCCTCCTGGGCATGGGCTTCCCGGCACACACCGCGTGAGTACCGCCCTGCCTGGCCATGTGCCCTGGGCCCTGAGCCGGCCCCTCTGGGGCCACAAACCTGCAGGTGGCTCAGAGCACTTACTTCCTGTCAGGGGTGCACCACGCACGGCCAGAGACTGGCTCGAAAGGAAGCCTTTTCTGCTTTTATAAATGACACGATCTTCGCCTTTTAAAGACAAACCGCTGGCTGGTGATGGAGGGACCTTGAAATTTGTGAAAATTGGAAGCAGGGTTTGGAGAGGCCTGGCTGTACCCCCTCTGTGGGCAGCTCAGTGAATCTGAGACAGCTTTTTAGACTCGAATTTGAAAGCCCCAAAGCCGGGTGGGTCTCTGATGCTGGGACCTCTTGAAATACACAAGAATGTAGTTCTAAATATGCAGGGAGACCCCTTGTCCTTGGGGGGGACTCTCTTGAATGTCTGATCATATGGAGCGAAATAGTTAAGGAACTCCCTGAGCACGGTGGACGTGACCCTACTTGTCCAAGGAGAAGGGCCACACAGAGACGACTCCACCTTGAAGGTTACCCGCTGGGAGAGGACAGGGTCCCCCAAAGCAATGAGCTGGAGACCGACATCAGGTTGCAGCTCCCGCAGTGTTCTTAGCTCTGGTGCTTTTCACGTGCTTACTCGCGTGGGAAATACATCAGAAGTCCGCTTGGGTAACCTCGGATTTGGGAGAGAGCAAACTCTCCTCAAACAGATGACAGACCCTTGCCCAAGCGCGCGGAGGGACTGAGGCTGGAGCCCTTTCCTCCCCAAAAGCCAAATCAGGACTTTGTTGCCACACTCTGATCATAGTAAACCGGGGGGCGGGGGGTGTGAGGCGGGAACAGAACCTGGCGTGTGCAGGGTGCTTGCCGCGGGCCGGGCACCGTCCATCAGGGGCAGACGGGACACCGAGGCCGGAGAGGGCAGGTTCTGGAGGGGCGGGGCTGCAACCCCTCCCCCAGTGCTTGTAACACTCACGCTTTACTACGTGACCGAAGCCACCACTGGAGGCACACCCCAAATTCCCTCCAGTTTAAACGGCTGGGCGTCGGAGGTGGAGAAACGTGTTTCAAACGTCTCCCTCGGGCGAGAGCGCCCAGGTAAGCCTCCTGCTAAGCTCTCCAGGCAGCCTCATCCCCGCCATAGCCTCTGAAATAGCAGCGCTGGGCACTGGCCATCTTGGGGGCCTGGTGAGCTCCGGCTGTTTCCAGGCTGAATTCCTGGATGAATTACCTTCACCAAACTGCATTCTGTTCAGTCCCCTGCAGCTAAACTCCATTCGGTGTACATTCATCCCAGTTTCAAGGAAGAGTAAGACTCGGTTAGGCCCAGGGAGCTCACGGCCCAGTGGATCAGGTAGATGGACCCAAGTGCATTGAGACGAGGGGCAAGGTGGCCACGTGTGCGGTGGGGAAGTGCAGGAGAGCTGCGCGGGCATCCCACTTGGGTGGTTTGCGGGGGGCTTCCTGGAGAGGGACATCTGAGCCGAGCCTGGAAGACCCAGGGCCATTTCCCCCGGGGCACGTTGGCACTGGGCCTGACCTTGGCAGGGAGGCACGCGTGCAAGTCTGGGACAGGGCCCCGCACGGCCGACCCAAGAGTCCAAGAGCGGGTCCACCTGCCTTGGGAGCAGGGGCGTTGGGGAGGGATGGGGACACGGGATTCAGGTGTGGGTGGACCTCAGGACAGGAGCCCTTGGACTCGGTGCCAGGGACTCGGGGTGGGGGCCAGGGGAGGAAAATGATGGGCTGGGATGCAGGGCGTCTGCGTTTCCAAAACCACGGTGATGCCACGCGGAGGACGGAGGCCTGCCCCCACTGTGAGGTCCGGCCGTCCGGCCCCCGGGGGGGGACCCCCTAAGGTCCCATGTGCTGCAGGGACGCTCCTGTCTCTCTGACCTTTGCCAAAGGACAGAAGGCAGGTTCTGAGAGCCCTTGCGTTCTCCCGCCCCACAGGCTCAAGGCGTTGGCGGCGACTGGAAGGAAGACGGCGGAGGAGGCGTCAGACTGGTAGGTGCGGGGTGAGGTCTGTGCCGGGTGGGCGCTGTGAAGTGCCCCCACACTCGGGCGGGGCGGGGAACCTCCATGCCACCCAGCCAGCACCCAGGGAGAGGAATAAAGAGGCGCCAGTTCAAATGGAACACAAAGGAGCCAGAACTCTGAGCAACGTTTGCTTCACTTAAAAGTCTGATTTAATGCAAAAGTGCCTGTCAGTGAAGAACAATGTCCGTGTGATTTGTTGAGTAAATAGGGGAGAGCCATTCTGGCTGATCTGAAGGCGAGCTTGCCACTCTCTTCACCTCTGACGGGGGGGGGGGGGGGGGGTGAGAACTTGCAGGTGGTGCTGAATGCCCCCCCCCAGGCCTCGCACGTTGCGCCTCAGGGTGCCAGGTGCCTGGGGGTGGGGGGAGCTCTGGGTTCCAGGAGGCTCAGCCAGCCCTCAGCTCTGCGGCTCTGCCAGCCTCCTGCTGCTCCGGGCCTCCGTTTCCTGCCCTGGGAATCAAAGAGGACACCCCGTTCTCTAAAACCCAGTGCTGCCCGCGTGTGACATGATGCCATCATCCTGTCCCCGGTGGGAAGTGCCCTCGTGCTCCGCCCCGGAATAGCTGCACTGAAAATCAAACAAAAACCGCAGGTCCCGCCAGGCTGGGGTGCCCTCCCCAGAGCAGGATGGCAGACACAGGCACCAGGTCTCTGAGGGCTCAGCGTGTCCTCAGCGGGACCCCCCTCCTCCTCCAAAAACTCTAGGCCAAGGGCAAAAATGCCAGCCCTGGACAGGACAAAGGGAAGCAGCCGGGACCTCTGGGCTAGGCTATAACCCTAAAGTCAGTTGCAGAATTGGAATTAAAAACCAAACCCACTGCCCTTGGCAGGGGTCGTGCTAGTGGTGACTCAGCCAGAAAGCCCAGCAGACCCACTGAAGAACAGGGAGGTGGTGGGTCCCCTAGATTCTGCGAGAGTGGGGCTCAACCTCACTCCTCATCGGGGGCGGGGGGCTACAACTTAGGATGCCCGTAACAACAAAAGGCGGCTGCAAGTGTTGGTGAGAATGAGGGGAAGGTGGTCTCTCACTTTCTCAGCTGCAAGAGCGGTGAATATCAACACTGAAAATGTGTAGCTGCCACCCGGAAGTTCATGTCCAAGTCCATTCCCTGGAGAAACACAGAGGACCCGAAAAGACGTGTACAAAGATCTTGATCACGGTGCTGCGAAATTTAAAAAAAAGAAAACAATGTAAATGTCCATCAACGGCGTGGGTGGATGAGATATCACATATGTAGGTGATACACTGTTATTCAGCTCTTAGAAGGTTCATTCTGACAGACTTCCCCAGATGTATGTGTATCCATGTGGAGAGATTACAAAAACCCAGGGTTGAGTAAAAAATGCAACTTGCAGAATTATTTGAACAATAGCTTATGATTTATATAAAACACACAAGAGTGCTATCTGTGGATTTGTTACCTAAATGTCTAGAAGAAAACAAAGCAGATTAAGACTTGAGGTTTCCTCTAGAAAAGGGGAAGTGAGCTACGATGGAAGGGGTATTGCTTCCTCTGTTGGTATTTTTTTTATTAAGGAGAAGGTATTTGTGTGTATTTTATGTTTTCTCCAGTGGTTGTACCCTGATTCCCAAATTCAATAGTATATCACAAGCACTTCTCTGAGGCATCAAAAATTATTCAAATCCATAATTTCCAATGACTGCATGATAAAGTTATCTTTTTTTCTCATTTTTTCCTTCTTTCCTATTATAAATAACCGTACAATAAATATGTTATATGAAGTCTTACTTATACTTTTTGCTTTTTGCTTTGGATAAATGTCTGGAAGTAGAATTATTAGTTCATATGGAATGGGTATTTTAAGGCTATTGACACATCTTAGCAAATTGCTATATGTAAAGGTTGCAGAAATTCATCCTTAAGTCTCACTGCACCTTTGACACAATTAAGCATAACATTTACCCTCTCAAAAACATTCTGTTAATTTGACAAATGAGAAAATTCGTGTCTCGTGGTTGCCTCAATTTTTTTTTATTATTGGTGAGAATGAGCTTGAATTGGGGGCTCTATGTCATTTTTCCTAGTGTTTTTTTTCTTAGTATTTAAAATAAATAAAATTGAAAAATAAATAAAAAATAAAAAATAAAGTAAAAAAAATAAAATTGAAAGAAAATATAGTAGCCACCTAAGTTCTGTCTAGTTCTTTGTGGCTTTGATTTTTACACTTAATTTGAAGTTGGAGATAAAATTAAAGTGTGGGGTTTTTTCCACAAAATTTTCAACCCTAAGGAGATGCCTGGCCCACAAAGACCATTAGAAGACCAGGTTTTGAGTGTTTCTGTCACCTTTCTCTCCTTTTCTGGGTCTTTGGCCTGGGAATCAGACTAACCAGGATCTGAGACCTGGCTGGACACTGACCTGCTCTATGGCCACACTCAGCCCCGTGCTCGGCAAGTCCCGCCCGCGCGTGGACACCTCTGCTCTGCACGGCCTGCTGTTCTGAGTTGCTGTCACCACTGTCCTGTGTCCTCCATGGGGAAAGACTCTTTTGGCCACAACGCCAGGTAAAAGTGTCTCATTCTGTGTTGCAGGCTGCACTGCCATTGCAATGACCCTTCTCTCAACGACCCCATCCCCCAGGAGTACGCCCTTTTCCTCTGTCCCACGGGACCCCTGCTGGACAAACTTCAAGAGTTCTGGAGAGAGAGCAGGCGTCAGTGCGCAAAGAACAGAGCCCATGAGGTCTTCCCTCACATAACGCTCTGTGACTTCTTCACGGTGAGTCAGTCCAAGGAGGTTTTAATGCTCATTAACACAGCAGCTGAGTCATTTTCTGCCATAACTAGGTGGTGATGGGGCAAAATTGAGGGGTTTACTTTCACAGGGTGGTCCACAATGGTGGTGTTAGCTGGACTCTTGGTGTGAGATATCCTTTACTTTCCTCCTTATCTTCGTCTGGTCAACTTCTATTCATCCTTCAGAACCCAACTCATTTATCCCCTCCCTTTTTGAGTCTTCCCCAGCTCCCCAGGCAGAAGAGGTTGCTGCCCTTTGCGCTCCCACCATCCTCTTGTTTCTAAGTCTAGTGGCACTCTTTCCCTGTTGCGTGGCCATGTGTCTGGTGCAGCTCTGCATCCCTCACTGGACTGAACCACTCAAGTGAAGGAGGATAATTCACTTACCATTGCCCCCCCAGAGACCAGCACCATGCCTCAAACAGAGTGGGTGCTTCACAGATGTGTGATGGATCAACTGAAGAATGGGTTGGCCAGCCACAGATGTAGGACTTCTCCTTGCCTGGGGGACCAGCCCTCTGATTCCAAAGATGTTCAGAGAGCCAGCTCCAGCTCCCAGGATGGGGTCCTGGGATGTTCCAAAGACAAGAGGGAGGCAAGAGAATGAGAGAAGGAGGGGCAGACACCACTGTGGCTCCCGACCACAGAAAAGTACGGAGGGCACACCCTGGCCCCGCCCCGGCTCTACTGCCAGCAAACTCTAAGGGTCCCGCCGGGGCCCAAGGAGCCCTCTGTTCCAGGCTCCTTTGCGCTGCATGGAAAGGGGGACGCAAACCTGTGCGGGAAGGTTTCCAGAAGAAGCCCAGGAGAAGCAGCATCTTTCAAAACCCTTGACAATCATCCTCATTTGCCAGGGCCAGTGGGGAGGGATTCCCAGGTGCTGAAACCAGGAAAGTCCCAGGCAACCCAGGGTGAGTTGGTCACCCTACTTGCATATTGATGGCATTTGTGACAGGCTCCTTCCTGGCTTGTCCTCGGAGCTCATCAGGGAAAGGAGAGGCTGTGAAGCCAGCAACGAACATGACCTTAGAAATGGACACCCCGGGTCCTGACAGCCAGAGAGCTGGTCGGGACCTCCAGCTCCTCCTGCCAGCCTGTCGAGGCATGTCCATTTGTGCACGCATACACACATACACAGAGACACAGAGACATGCACAGCATCTCACACAGACACACAGACACACACACCGTGTCACACACACAGATACACACACAGAGACACAGAGACACACATAGCATCTCACACAGACACACAGACACACACACCGTGTCACACACACAGATACGCACACAGAGACACAGAGACACACATAGCATCTCACACAGACACACACACCGTGTCACACACACAGATATGCACACAGAGACACAGAGACACGCACAGCATCTCACACAGACACACAGACACACACACTGTGTCACACACACAGATATGCACACAGAGACACACACAGCATGACACACAGACATACCGTACACATAGATACACGCACGCATTTCCCCTCTCGAGGTAGCTGCCCCCTCGCACCCACCCCACGTCCCACCCTGCCCTGGTGGCTGAGTGCCCCTTTCCAGCAGAAGAGTGTATAATAGGGATTCACTCTTTGCATTTGATTCTGTAAAATAAGAATGCTCAGCCACCACACAGTACCGTCATGTACAGGTCGGTGTATAACGTGGCTCCCTGCTCCCAGATTACATGAGGCGAGTGCCCTCCAGGCACCACGGGCTTTCCAGGCCCTATGAGGACTGCAAAGATACAACAGGCAGGGGTGAATTTCATGCGCTCCCGGTTAGCAGGGGAGCTGAGGGTGCACGTTAACAACGATGATAAGGTTCATAACTCAGAGAATAAAGAGGGGCTGTGGAAAACCCAGAGGGAGCCAGCTGCTGGGGAGAGGAGGATTTGGCCGGCTCCCCGAAGGGGGTGGCGCTGTCAGGGTTCCACTGGGGTCCCACACGGACGCGTGGAGTCTTTCTCACTGAGCAAGGAGCCAAGAGCTGTGTGGCCAGAGGGCAGGTGAGTGGGTGACAGCAGGGTTGAGGGTGAGCTTGTGAGCCCAGACCACGTCAGAGGAGACTCTGTTGGGTGCAAGGATGGCTCGATCCCTGGCCGAGTGTGTGGCCCGCTGCCGGGTCTGAAGGTCAGCAGCCGAGGGGTAGGCTACAACCCTGCTCAGTAGGGTAGGTTCTTAGCAGTGTGCCCCGGGGCTGCCTTGGTGTCTACAGGAAACCTCCAGAAGCCAATAATGCAGCACTGAGCCCAGCTGTGAGCCACAGGACTGGAGGACGGGGTTCAGGATGTGATGCAGGGTTGGGTCAACTCAACGTGGAGTGAGGCACATATTTAGAGGGACAAGGGATTTTTGACCCGGGCACTCAAAGGCTATTCTATCCCAAGAAGAACTTGACCTGAATTCTATAAGAAACTGGGGACCAGCTATAGAACGGATCCATCACCCCAAACCCCAGGACCGGTTAAGTTATGTTGCAGCATCGTGAACAGAAAAGAGGCTGCCGAGGCTGCCTGATTTTTATCAGTTAAGGCAGCGGGTGACTGTCCTGTCTCTGCCCCTCAGTGCGAAGACCAGAAGGTGGAGTGTCTGTATGAAGCGCTGAAGAGAGCCGGGGACAGGACCCTGGGCGCCTTCCCCGCGGCTGTGCCTCTGGTTCTCCATTCTTCCGTCAGCTACCTGGGCTTCTTCGTGGATGACAGCCCCGCAGACATCATCCAGGAATTTGCCGTGACGTTCGCCACGGAGGCCTCCATCTTAGCAGGTAGGCAGCCCCAGGCAGAAGCACACGCAGGGCCCGGTTAATAGAAAGTGGTCCCTTCGTGCCCGGGGCTGAGCTCGCCACACCCGGATGCAATGGGCAGACCCCAGGGCAGCAAGAGTGAGGCTGTTTCCCAGATGCAGCGACGGTCACCCTGCTGGCTGGCCGGGCACAGCCCGGTCACTTCCATACCCGCCCGGCCCTTTGCAGCCAGCAGCTGTGACATGGCCTTAACCTGAGGCTGAACAATTCGCTAGAACCTCCGTAAGGGGCCAGGATGTCCTTCAAAAATGCGAGCTAAGTCACAAGAGAAAGACAAATATCATATGATATCGCGTATACGTGGAATTTTAAAAAATGGTACAGATGAACCTATTTACAAAACAGAAGCAGAGTCACAGATGTAGAAAGCAAACTCACGGTTACCAAGGAGGAAAGGGGCGCGAGGGATAAATTGGGAGATTGGGACTGACATAGCCACACTACTATACACAAAATCGATAGCTAATAAGGACCTACTGCATAGCCCAGGGAACTCTACTCCATACTCTGTAATGACCTGTATGGGAATAGAATCTAAAAAAGAGTGGATAGATGTACATGTCTAACTGATTCACTGTGCTGTACAGCAGAAACTAACACGACATTGTACATCAATTATAGTCCAATAAAAATTAATTAAAAACAAAAAAGACTGAGCGAATAGAAAGACTCAGAGCTAGCAGAGGGCTCTTCTCTTAGTGGGAACAGCCTTGTCTGCATCGATGTGGTTTTGCAAAACACTCAGCCGCGTTCCAGCTGCTGGGACACTGTCCCAGGAGGGACGGTGTGTGGCCCCGTGATGACAGGGGATCCGTAGGCTGGGGCACCTCCCCCAGGCCCACGCCCACCAGGCCAGTGCTGTATGTAAAACACAAGTCCTAGCTGATTCATTTTAATGTTTTAGGTATGAACGTAGTCTTGTCTCCTTGGCCTCTTGGGGGGAAAATTATGTAGACTCACTTTGAGAATCAGCCAAATTCACTCTCTTCAGACACCAGCCCCGGGTCTGGAGTCCGAAGCTCCGGCTGGGGTTTAGTGGGAAGAATTCCAGACTTGACCTCAGGTGTGAATTTTCCCTCATCTCTGGTTGGTCATGTGACCGGAATCATGTCCTCTGACCCCTGAGTCGTTTTCTTTCTCTGCAAACGGCTGGGGCTCTCTCCCTTTAAACAGTGGGCATGTTTGGGGAACTCCTCCCTGGTTCTGGCACTCAGAGGTGCTCCGCCCTGCTGTGCTTTGCTGAGTCTGAAACTCGAAGAGGCCGCAGCACCCTGGTAGCAGGACCCCTCCCTGCCCCCTGCAGACATGTATGCACGCAGATGCCGGACACATGGACAATTTCCTTAGTCCCAGATTTCCATTTGGAGGCTCGCTTGTCGAGTCTGGGATCATATTTGCTAGAGAAAGATAACCTTACCCCAAGTCCTTGCCGATCGCCTCCTTTCTGTAAACGTGAGTTCAGGGCATGGCTCTGGAATCTCCTTGTCTCTAAAAGGCCGACGGACATGGCTCTTGTCCTGAGGCAGCGTACCAGCCGCTTGCCTCCAAAAGCAGGCCCAACACCTCACTTACTCCCATGCCCCCCCAGAGCAGCTCTTAACGACCACTCATTTTAAAAATAGAGGGACCGAGGGCCACGCAGGGAAAAGTGCCTGCCCAAGGTCACCATCATGGGTTGAAAAGTGTCCCCTAAAATTCATGTCCACCAAAACCTCAGAAAAGGACCTTATCTGGAAATAAGGTCTCTGTTAGAGGGAATTAGTTAAGGTCACACTGGAGTAGGACAGGCCCTAAGTCCGGTGACTGGTATCCTTGTACGACGAGAAGACACAGACACACAGAGGAGAGGCCACGTGACCACGGAGGCAGGCATTGAAGGGAGGTGGCCACAAGCAAAGGAATGCTGAGGCCACAGGAGCTGGAGGAGGCCAGGAGGGACCCTCCCCGGGAGCCTTCAGCGGGGGGCGCTGCCCTGCAACACCTTGCTTTTGGACTTCCAGCCTCCAGACGCATGAGAACAAATTTCTGTCGTTCTAGGCCACCCAGGGTGTGGCCGTTTGTGACAACAGCCCAGGAAACCAACAGAGTCCCCAGGCCAGTGGGTGGTGGATCTGGCACTAGGGTCCAGCCACGTCCCGCTCCATGCCTCCTGACCCGCTCCACACCCCGGGAAACCGGCTTTGACCTCACGTCCATCGCCCACACCTTAGCAGGCTCCGCCCTGCCCTCCGCAGCCGGCACCCTGGGCCTGACCCTGATGGGTCGGGAGGGACCTGTCACAGCTCAGCCAGCAGGCATGTTCCTGGCCAGCTCACGGTCCCCAGGGGCATGGGCCACTCACTCTGAGAAAAGGACAAGCGCCATTCAGATCAGGTGACTCAGTGATCTCTCTGAGGCTGACCTCAGCGGGCCTTTCCCAGGCCACGCTGACTCATCCACGGGCAAGGCCGTCCCCCCACCTCGTCTGGAACACCCGAGAAAAGGAATTTCCCCGCCACCCACACGCTCTCTCGCTTCGAGCTCCTCTCCCCCGCAGCTCAGGGTCTGGAGACCTCGCCGGTTTCTCTTTTGCTACCAAAGGCTCAGATCGACGGGGACGCCCAGTCTGGGATCCGGGAAGTGGGTGCATCGCCCTTGACGGTTTTCAGGGGGAAGACAGATCCTGTGTGTCGCTAAGTGTTGCCTGTGAGAAAGGTAGCAGGTAACTAAGATTTACTGAAAGTTTCCCGGGGACCTTAGTTTAGAGGCCGGTTTCCCAGGGCAGCCCGTCCAATCCTCAAGTTGTTGCTGTCGAAACTGAAGCTGAGTCAGACCAAGACCGTCCCCAAAGTCAGCTGCCAAACGGGGCAGCTGGGTCTAAAGTCAGGTCTCTCAGATTCCAGAGTCTGGGCAGTTCCATTCATCACTGCCTCCCCAGAACAAAGCTGCTTTGTGACCCGGCTGAAATCGGATCCTGGCTGCTTCGGGGACGCTGCTGCCCACTGACCGGAGGGCCCTGGGATGGGGTCCAGGAGGGCTGGGCTCATGAGGGCAGAGGTCACTCAAAAAGACCAGGGCCTTGGCCTCTCCAAGGGCTTCCTGCTTCACCAAAGTCAGCAGAACGTTAGAGGCACTTCGATGGCTGGTGGAATCGCACTGCTTAGGGCATTTTCTTCCAGAGACTCTGCAACTGCAAAAACAGCCACCGACTGGAGGATGAGCCCACCCGTGCAGGCCGCTGTGTGTCATGCACACCCCGGGGGCTGAAGGAGATTTGAATCAATTGCTGGGGCAATTAGCTTGCAAACTGATGGGTCACAAACACCCCCCCCAACCAAAACCTGTGTCTCTATACCCTCTGCTTTCCTGATTCTTCGTAGAATCTGCAAGTATCCAGCCACCTCCTTAACGAGGTGACCCCTGTGTGGTGGCCCGTCTGGGCCAACTCCTTGCCTCGTGGGGGGGAGGGAGCTGCTGTGGGGAGGGGAGTGGGGAGAGGCAGGATGTGCATGTGTAAAGGCGTTTGCACCTCCAACCCGGGCTCGTGGCCACCCCGGATGCGGAGACCCGGGGCGTGCAGTGCGGACGCCTGGGTCAAGGTGCCCCGTTTGCCTGATTTCACAGACTGCACCGTGAAGCCCTGCACCAAGCAGCTGCATCTCACCCTGGCCCACAAGTTCTATCCCCACCACCAGAGGACGCTGGAGCAGCTGGCCAGAGCCGTCCACCCCGGCCACGGCTGCCAGTGGACGGCCGCACTCTACTCCCGGGACATGCGCTTTGTACACTACCAGGTGAGCGAACACAGGCGGACGGCTGGACTGGACCCCGCCATGGGGATAGGTGAACGGCTGCCCTCCTGACGGAGCCCTGACCCGCAGGAGCCCTCGGACGGAGGTATTTCAGCAGAAGGACGAACTTCTATCCCTTCTCTAAAATCATTCCGTGGCCTGCATTTTGGAATTAACATTCTTTTTTTTTTTTTGCGTTACGCGGGCTTCTCACTGTTGTGGCCTCTCCCGTTGCGGGGCACAGGCTCCGGACGCGCAGGTTCCGCGGCACGTGGGATCTTCCCGGACCGGGGCACGAACCCGTGTCCCCTGCATCGGCAGGCGGGCCCTCAACCACTGCGCTACCAGGGAAGCCCAACATTCTTTTGTATATGAGTCGCAGACACAGAAATTTGGGGAAAACGTGGAAACATTTCTGGTATTAAAAATGGACGGTTGCAAAGATTCATGAATACATTGTGCTGCTAGCTAATTTGTTTAGATAATGATTTGAGTGAAGCCTCAGTTCAGGACTCCCTCTGCATGGGATTGATTGCTTTAGACAGAAAGCTCGTTATGCTCCTTTCAGACCCATGGAACAAGTATGGATGAACCCCCCGTGTTCTGTGGTGTGGGAGAAGCTGTAAATAACCTCACTGCAAGGGGGGCAGATGTGAACATCTGGTTATGCTTTGAGATTTTCACATAAGAAATAAGTAAACAGAGATAAATAAGTAGGTAGATAGGTAGATTGATAAAATTGGTAGATAGATGATAGAGATAGATAAGTAGATAGATAAATTGATAGGTAGATAAGAGGTAGATAGATAATAGATTAGATAGATAGGTGATTGATAGATATAGATAAGTAGATAGATAGATAGATAGATAGGTGATAGATGATTGATATGTATAGAAAGATGATAGAGAGATAATAGATAGATGATAGATAGATAAATGGATAGATAATAACTAGAGAGACAGATAGATACCAAAATTCATTTCTGAGTGTATCTGAACAAGTGTATACAACCTTTTGTCATATTCTACTGTCATCAGACAGAGGCTTGGATGTGTCCTGGAGACACAGAACCCATCCCTGCTTGAGACATGAAGACACTTTCCTCCATTCTAGACCCTGAGGGTCCTGTTCCAGTACAAACCCCAGAACATGGATGAGCTGACACTCAGACCCGGTGACTACATCTTCGTGGACCCCACTCAGCAGGAGGAAGCCAGCGAGGGCTGGGTGATTGGGATCTCACAGCAGACCGGCTGCCGGGGCTTCCTGCCCGAGAACTACACGGAGAGAGCTAGCGAGTGTGACACCTGGGTGAAGCACAGGTGAGCGCTGCTCTGCCCCTGCAGCCCAGGCGCCTCGCTCAGACTTAGTGTCCGAGAGCGTCTTTTTGGAAACAGTGGCCATGGCCCTTGTACGCTTCTAGACGTTCCACTGTTGGTAAAAACTGCCTTCCCCATACTGGCAACGTTATCCCCGCAGGTATCTGGTAAATACCTCGGTTGATTTGTGGGTTTCCACTGAAAACATTCAGAAAACATCAATTACTCTACAAAACTTTTCTGAGATCATAATCCCAAAAGGACTACAAAATACCACCTCCTTATTATGAGCATAACAAATTATAGAAGCATACAAGCACCGTAGAAGAGATAATTCAATTAAAGATAAGCCAGTGAAATAAATTATGATACATCCACACAATAGAATACTTGAGGTTTTTAAAAATGATCACGAGGAAGTATTTTAGGCACTGATATAAAAAAACCCAAGAGAAGTTGCAGAACAAAGTGTATAGGATAGTACTAACTGCGGGGAACAGATGCGTTAAAACGTTATCATCTGTACTTAGATATGTACAACGTGTATATGCACAACGTGTATTTATATGCACGTTCATGCGTAAAAGTTCCCCGGAAGGGAAGATGTCTATAAACTTCTAATGGTGGCTACCTGCAGGGTTGAGGGTGGGAGTTGGGAGAATGGAATAGGAAAGAGAGGGAGACTTTTCACCCTCTACCATTGCATAATTTTTAAATTTATGAACCATAGAAATGCATTACTTATTCAAAATCTAAATTAATCCATTTTAAGTTTAAAGAAAAGAATATAAGGAAATTGGGTCAAAGGGAAAATAAAGGGGGAGAAGTCAGACAAACCCAGGGCCAAGCTCTGTGCACACCATGCACGCTGTGGGCCCCAGGCTCCGAGCTCTCCCACACCCGACGTGGAAAGGGATATGGCTTCCACGAAAAGACCACAGCCATCCCAGGTGTGGGTAGACCAGTCGTCCCGGAGGAGCACAGTTTTGCGGGTGTGGACATGGCCATGTGTCCAATGGCCACAACAAGATCACAGAACATTGGTGCCACGAGGGACTTGCAGAGATAGTCACGTACATAATCATCCCTGAGAGCTGAGAACACTTGGGCCCAGGGAGCTGGAGGGGCCAGATGACAACACGCAATCCAGGAAGCACTTGGCTCCTGTTAGAACCGGCTCAGTCCATCACCCGGTCCAATGAACCATTTAAGGAGTAACAAGGGAGAAGATGGCGGTTCCACCCCAACTGACCCTCTGAGGTCCAGGTGGCGTGGGCTCCCGTCTGGGAGCTCTGTCCTTTAGCAAGTTCTCCAATCCTTGCTCGGGACAAGAGAGCATCACTGTCGCCAGGCAGTCAGCAAACTGGATGCTTCTAGAACTACGCAGCTAAGATTCTGGAGAGAATGCGTTTGTGGCTATTGCACCTTTCACCTCACAGTTAATCTATTAGTCACCTGTCACCAAAATAACGGTTCCAGCTTTTAAGCTGAACATTTCTGGGACTATTCCTTCTAGAAACAAGTTTCCCCTAGGAATTAATAAGTATTAACAAGAATCATAGCGAAAGAAGAGGAAACTAAGTACTGGGCTGGGCTGTGGGGTATCTGATCGGCCGTGTTTTGGAAGCACCCCGGCTGTGCTGGGGAAGGAGTAAGACAAACTGTGACCTGTGATTATGGGTCAGAAGGACAGAGAACCAGCAGTGTTGTCGCACTCGGCTGTCCTGGCTACGTCTTTTTAAATGGCCAAAAGTGTACTTTATTAAACATTCAAACTTTTAAATTCAGAAAATGGCCCTGGAATGTCTGGACACGTTACTAATCGGTTGAGCAGAAATGCCGTCCGATGATACCGTCCCAAGACTACTTTAGCTGTGAGCAGACAAACCGTTGCTTATAGCCGGTGGATAAACATCTCTGACAGTGTCAGCACAGACTTCACACTTGGGACGTGCAACCCAAGCAGGAGAAATGATTGGCCTTACATCAGCGACCTGTCACCAAAGCGACAATTCAGCCTTTGGGCCAACAGTTCAGGGTCTCTGGATTCACTCAGCAACAAAATGACCGCACAATGTTTGCCTGTTACTTTGAAGAAAGAGATCAGAGGTGACCCTGTGATACTGATGGAGCATATTCATGAACCCAAGCAGTTTTCAACCCTCCACAGACAAGAATGTGTGTAGCATAATCTCTAACAAAGAGCCGTGAATGTTAAGAGCTTAGAGAACACTTTGTCCTCTTTGAGCCAAGATGAGGGCACCAACCCTGGAGCAACACACGCTCAGTAACTTTCCAAAACCGCAGAGCAAGTTCCTGGCAAGTAGCTCAGACCTAATAGAGATATTGTCACGGGCTGCCTCGTGTCCCCCAAATCCATACGTTGATGTCCGAAGCCCCAGCACCTCACAATGTGATTGTATTTAGAGATGGGTCTTTAAAGAGGTGACTAAGGTAAAATGAGATCACAGGGTGGGCCCTAATCCAATTTGTCTGGTGTCCTTATAAGAAGAGGAGATCCGGACGCAGACACACACAGAAGGACGATCATGTGAGGACACAGGGGGAAGACGGCCGTGCTCACACCAAGGAGAGAGGCCTCTGGAGGAACTAACCCCGCCCATACCTCCATCTTGGACTCAGCCCCCAGACTGTATGAGAATAAGTATCTGTTACTTAAGCTGCCCCGTCCGTGGTACCTGTCCATGGTACCTTGCTACAGCATCCCTAGCAGACACAGTCCACGCAACCCCACAGACGGCAGCTGTGCCCCTTTTAAAAGCCAGGGAGGGGCTTCCCCGGTGGCGCAGTGGTTGAGAATCCGCCTGCCGATGCGGGGGACGCGGGTTCGGGCCCCGGTCCGGGAAGATCCCACATGCCGCGGAGCGGTTGGGCCCGTGAGCCATGGCCGCTGAGCCTGCGCGTCCGGAGCCTGTGCTCCGCAACGGGAGAGGCCACAACAGTGAGAGGCCCGCGTACCACCACCAAAAAAAAAAAAAATTCAATTTTTCTCTCCAACTGTAAGCTTCACAGATGTTATTTATAGATAACGAGGCTTCACTATCTGCAGGGTGTGGGAGGGCCACACCTCGCCCTCAGGAAGGGGAAACCCACCAGCATTTCCTGCGTCGGCAGGAGACTCTGCAAATACTGAGAACCTGCTCATCTGAAGAGGGAAATGTCGACGGTCTGAATATGGAGATCATGTTCTTGGCTATTTATGGCCAGTTAAAGATGTCAAATGTGCTGACATCTGACGCTGTGAGAATATGAGCTGTGTGTATCTATTTGACCTGGATCCCGCTGTTACTGACCGGGGTTCTTAGCTTCCTGAATCAATAGAAATTGATCAGAGGCCAGACAAGAAATTCAGGCCCGGCTTTGCTGGGACCACCGCTGCAGCAGAGCGGAGGGAGAAGCGGCCTCAGGTTCCCTTGCTTGCCTGCTCCCTGAGCGGGGGTGAGCCATTCCTTATATGGGGTGAGGGTAGCGTGTGTCCAGGGGTCAGGCCGGAGGGGCGACTTAGGGGGTCTGCCCACCCCTTAGGTGCTGGTGGGTGCAGGGGGCATGCGCAGTGCTCTGCGTTTGCTGCAGGCTCTTCAAAAGTGGCCGTTGGGTGTTTTGGTCTCTGTATCTTTGGGGTCCAGAATTTGACCCAACCGGGCACGCACACAGTTATTTTTAGTCCTGTACAGCTTCTTTGTATTCTGTTGCTGGAGGAGAGGTGTGTCCAGGTGCAAGTCCTGCAGCAAAGGGTCCCAGGTCCCGGCCTGTCTCACCGCCAGTAGGATTTACCGCTCAAGACAGGACAGGCAACGAGATGGGAAGAGAAGGTACGACTTGCAGACAGTTTCAGAAGTGAGTTAACTATACATCGAAACCCCGCGTGGGCGCTGAGGGTCCCGGGCGTACGGTCGTGATGGCGAAAGCCAGGTGGCCTGAGCCTGTGGGCCCCTGAGATGTGGGAGAAATGACGGCACTCCCAGCTCAGGGCCCGGTTAGGGTCTCAGGATGGAGGCGTGGGAGGCATCAGCTTTACGAGAACTGGGGGACTTGGGGCCACTGTGGGAGAAAAAGGCAAACATTTACAAATGGGCCGAATAAGTAGCAACACACCACGTTCATGACGGAGCAAAATGAATCCTCCCAGAGCCATTTTCAGGTTTCATGAAATTCCAGGGAAAATCCCAATGGGATGGCTTGTTGGAACTTCACTGAGTGACTGAAAAGTTTATCTGGGAGAATACATAGGAGAGAAGAGCTGAGAACACTTTGAAAAATAAAAGTAATAAGAGGAGATATTTACCCTACCAGATATTAAAAGCATGTTATAAATCTATAATATGGTACTGGCTTGAGGAAAAGAGAAAAAATAGATCCGTGGAACAGACTAGCTAACAGAGCAGGAGACATAAGGAGGTTCCTATCTGATGAATGCATCAGAAATAGGAAAATAAATGGGTGTAAAATAAAAGGTATTCTGTATGACCTCACAGCACACACTGATATCAATTTAATTCTGAGTCAAGAATTAAACAGAAAAAGAAAATCATTTTAAAATAGAAGGCAGTTAAATGACTGTATTTCTGATTTCTGGACTGGGGAGAGTTTTTTTTTGTTTGTTTGTTTGTTTGGTTTTTTGGCGGTACGCTGGCCTCTCACTGTTGTGGCCTCTCCCGTTGCGGAGCACAGGCTCCGGACGCGCAGGCCTAGCGGCCATGGCTCATGGGCTTAGTTGCTCCACGGCATGTGGGATCTTCCCGGACCAGGGCACGAACCCGTGTCTCCTGCATCGGCAGGCGGATTCTCAACCACTGCGCCACCAGGGAAGCCCTGGGGAGAGCTTTGAAAGCAGAGAAGCAGTGGAATGGATCTTAGGGTGAGACTTAACAGATGTGTCTTTAATAGTGATTATTAAATGCCTAAAATGTAAGCCTTCTGTATGTTAAAAATCATAACGAATACTACAATTTAAAGAGCAAGATGAGAACATGCTTTTCAGAAAATAACAGTAAAGATGATGTTCCCTTACCAGTCACTCACGTGAGCGGACTGTCTGCCTCCTTCTCTTCCCCCGTAAACTGGAGGCCCAGGCGTCCCTGGACACTCTGCCCGCCACTTGATTTGTGTCTGATTTTTTCATTTAACCCAGAGGCCGCCTGACTGCATTCCTCACTCCTATGCACCAGGACAGGGGGCCATTCGAAGAGCGTCCACCAGCTCCGGTCACCTGCAGCCTCCGGGCCCACGTACCCTTCTCCCCACAGCACACTGTGATGCTAGGTCCAAACGCCTAGCCAAGGGCCCCTGTTCATGGCGCATTGCATCCCATGACTCCAAGGGCATCACAACAGCATGTCTGTCATCCCAAGGCCCTCCCCAATGGCTCCCACCAGCAAGCAAACATGCCCTTATCTTAAAAACAAAATCAAGCACCAGCTCTCTTTTTTTCCCATTTCCCTCTCTAGCTACTGACCATTTCTCTCCTCTGAGTGTATGTATCTTTTTCGCTCAGCCTTGTTTGAAACTAGCCCGCATGCTAAAAAGCAGACTACAGGCCTCGTAAGGACAGCTTCGGTATAACTAGTCCTCCTCTTACGACCACCAGGACAGGGGTTCAGATCCCCTGGGAAAGGGAACCAGAGGTGCTTGTAAATTGTTATTCACTAGAGTTTACCAAGACGGCCTTTCGCTTTCTAAAAGGAGTTTCCGCTGGGACCCTGGCCGTGTCTTGCTCTTGGAGGATTTCCATGACCCTCGGCTCTTGGCTCTCCATTCTCACTCCTCCTCTGGCCCCTCCCCTGTTCCTCACCTCAGCACCAGCACCCCTCACCGCCTGCAGCTCCCACAGCTCTGGTGTGCCATGACCTTTGCCCTCAGTGGTCCTCAGAGCTCCCGGACGGCTGTCCACCCGGGGCACCTTCCTTGATCCCCTGGACGGGCAGCAGTTTCCTCTCTGCCTGCCTGCACAGCCTCGGGCACCGCGGCCACCCACCCGCCCACTAACGCATCTGTGCCTTTCCTGTGTGTTGCCGTGGCGTTTAATGAGTCTGTTCTGCTCCCTTATCCCTGGTTCCAACCACGAGCACATTCACACCTTTGGTGATTTTAGGAGGCGATTCTTAGAGGATGACGCACTCGTTTGCTCGGGCCTCACACCAAGATACCACAGACAGGGTGACTGAAGCAGCAGGGGTCCCTTCTCTTGCAGCCCTGGAGGCTGGAAGTCCAAGCTCAAGCTGGCCCCTCCTGAGGCCTCTCTCTTGGGTGTGTAGATGGCCGTCGCCTCCCAGTGTCCCCAGACTGTCGTCCCTGTGTCCTGATCTCCTCTTCTCAAGAGGACCCAGTCAGATTGAATTAGCGCCCACCCTAGAGACCTCATTTTACCTTCCTCAGCTCTTTAAAGATCCTACCTCCAAACAGGGTCCCATTCGGAGGTCCTGGGGGTCAGGACGGTACACTTGAGGGCACACAGTTCGGTCTGTAGCAGGTGGTGTTGGAGCACATGAACCAGCACCACTGGCTCAGGAGCTGCTATGTGCTGGGCACCGAGCCGTTTGGAAGCGTTGTTTCGTTTCACCCTCACGATGACCCAAGCCACCCGGCGCGCTGCCCGCATACGTTCCCCGTCACGTGACGACCGGATGCTTCCCTGGGTCGCCATGACGCCGATCTCTTTCCTGTCCCACAGGACGTACACCTTCAGTGTAGCCCCAGACCTGAGCGCCGGGAAGGACGGTGAAGCCAGCCGCGGACGGAGCGGGGAGCCTCGGCCTCCACCCATGTCCCGCAGCATCAGCAGCCTGCAGGCCCTACAGGTGACGGGGCCCTGACGTCAAATGAGCCGCCCGCAGCCCCTCTCTGTGTCGACTCCGGGTAGACTCGGCCTCTCAGGGGCGGCTTCCATTCAGACGCTGCTGCCCTGAGCTCAGACCCAGGTGGGCCGGCAAGGGGCCCATCTCCCTGCTACCAGGCCCCCTGCTCCATCCACGCCGGGCAGAGGGTGACCCCCGCACGCACACACACACTGTGAGCCTGACCAGTGTGTCATCGTGGCATAGGCCACGGGGCAGGAAAGGGGCGGGGACCTAGCCCTGCTGGGGGGCCACACTCTCACCCTAACTCTGCCATCGGCCAGCTGGCTCCTTCCCCAAGAGCCCACCGGCCCCCAGAGCTTGCCTCCAGTTCAGACAAGAGCTGAGCCCAGGGCAGGGGACCCTGGGACCCTGGGAGGACAATGGGTGACCTTTTTAGCTGGGCCTCTTCCGGGGGTGGATGCCCCGGGTGGAGGAGCTGCGGACTGAGAGCCAGAGGCCTGCCAGCCCCAGACCGATGAAAATGGGGCCCCCGCCCCAGACTCTCTGGGAATGAGGGGAGCCGGCCTGCACTGGGGCCATGGGCTCCCTGAGGCTGAGCCCCCCTTTCCGGGTTGAACGAGAGGTGGAGCTGGCTTGCAGGGCTCAGCCCCGAGCTCGGCCTCTGTCTGAACATCCGAACGCCGGTGCTTTAAATGCACGAGAACCTGACACCCGTCCCGATAACAGAACCCTCCCCTGGCCTGAGGTCACTCCATCCAGCTAGTGAGGAAGGAAAACTGGCCATAGGTTTGCCACGGTCGCGTAGTGGGCTGAAAAACGGCTCCAAAGAGGTGAGGTCCCCGTTCCTGCCACGTGTTATGAGGAAAGTGGTCTTTGCATGTGCGACTGAGATCGGGATCTTGATGGGGAGATTATCCTGCAGGCCCTACACCTAATCACAGGAAACAGGGCATGTGATACGCTCATAGGCGAGCGGACAAGGCACACAGGGAGGAGCCATGTGACCTCGGGGCGGAGACTGGAGCCACACGGCCACATGTCAAGGATGCTGGGGCCACCGGGAGCTGGAAGAGGCAGGAGGGACCCTCGCCTAGAGCCTCCGAGGGGCCTGGCCCTGCGACACCTTGATTTCGGACTTCCAGCCTTCAGAACCGGAGGAGAGTAAGCTCCCTTTGCTTTCAGCCCCCGCCGCTGGTGCTCTGGTACAGCGATCCCAGGAGAGGTATCCAGCACCTTCTGTCCAAAGATCTGATGCAGCCCTGCTGCTGTGTGGACCCAGGGGTTGGTCCACTCCGGTCCCCAGGGACCTTTCACTTTCTCGTAACGTTCCTGATGCAAAGCTCTGCATTTCAAAGTTCAACTCCTCCGTGCTCTTCCAGGGAAGAAAATGCCCCCAATCCAGAACCTCAGCCCAACGCAGTGATGGTGCTTTGAGACCATCAGGGAGCAGATCCAGGTTGGGAGCACGTGTGTGTCCTGTGACCTACTGGGAAGATCCGTCCTCGGCCAGGGGAATGAAATAGAAAAGGGGTCCTGGTGTCAGCACAGGCAGTCCTACAGCCATACTTCAAAATGTAAGACAGCAACGGGACTTCCCTGGTGGCGCAGTGGCTGGGACTCCATGCTCCAAAAGCAGGGGGCTCGGGTTCGATCCTCGGTCAGGGAACTAGATCCCACATGCAAGCCACAACTAAGGAACCCGTGTGCCGCAACTAAGAAACCCACCTGCTGCAACTAAGACCCAGTGCAACCAAATAAATAATTTTTTAAAAAACGTAGGGCTTCCTTGGTGGCGCAGTGGTTGAGAGTCTGCCTGCCGATGCAGGGGACACGGGTTCGTGCCCCGGTCTGGGAAGATCCCACGTGCCGCGGAGCGGCTGGGCCCTTGAGCCGTGGCTGCTGAGCCTGCGCGTCCGGAGCCTGTGGTCCGCAACGGGAGAGGCCGCAACAGTGAGAGGCCCGCGTACCGGAAAAAAAAAAAAAAAAAAAAAAAAAAAGACAGAAAGACGACGTACCCCTTGGAGCTGCCGGAGGTCGGCGTTTGCATCCTGAACCAAACATCGGCGCCCTCCACCACGGTATTCACTTCACCTTGCCCATGTGCCCCTTTTGAAGACCCAGCCCCAAGGCACTGAGAAACGACATATGGACACCTTGACCATCCCATCGGCTCAGAAACACCACGTTTCATGCGCCCGTCAGAACGCAGTCAGGTGCACTGAGAAGAGCACGGTGCGCCCAGCAGCTGGAGATTCCGCGTCCCCCGGGGGTGGCTGGGCCCCATGAGGGGCTGGGAGGGGCTGGCTGGGGCTGCCCACGGTGCTGGACCCAAGAGCGTTTGTGAGGCAGGTGCAGATTGCCCGAGACCCTACTTACTGGTGTCTGCCCTTCTCAGCAATTCCCAACCACTTTCCAACATGCGGGCACTCTGCCAGGGCCCCTTCGTCCTTCTTGATGAACTTGAAGAAGTGCTGGGGGAACAGCCAGAGGTGCAGACCCTCGAGCCCCACCCCTGTCCGCAGAATCAATCCCAAGGGCGTGGTCAGTAGCACTGGCTACGTTTCAAATGAAAGCTGTGTCTCTCAGGGTGTTTACCTGTGAAAAATACCTACATTCTCCTTTCCAGGATTTAGGGGAAACCACAGTGTGATTCTGGGTCTGGTGATGCGAGTTCACCCTGAGGAGGGCCACATCTCGTCACCTCTTCCTCACCCCACTCAATAGCAAAGATACAGGGACTTCCCTGGCAGCCCAGTGGTTAAGACTCCACACTTCCAATGCAGGGGGCATGGGTTCAATCCCTGGTCAGGGAACTAAGATCCCAACATACCGGAACTTCTAGCTGACTCAAACTAGAACCTTCCTATCAATGGTCTGTCTTTAGGTATGAAGGAATATACTAGAACTTTTGGCTCTGTTGGGATGAGATTTTAACTGGGCATTAGAGCCTGGAGAATGCCAGAATACTCAGTACTCAGAAGGGCAATCTGACCATGTTTTATTTTATTTTGCTTTTCCCAGGGGTCAGCTGTGGGATTCTACTGCCTGCAGAACACCTGGCTGATGTTATAAAAACATTATAATAAAATGAAAAGTATAGTGCTAGGGGCTTCCCTGGTGGTGCAGTGGTTAAGACTCCACACCTCCAATGCAGGGGGCGAGAGTTCGATCCCTGGTCGGGGAACTAAGATCCCACAAGCTGCGCAGAGCAGCCAAAAGAAAAAAATAGCATTACAAAAATATCAGCTCTCTCATTTTCACCCCGAAGCCCACCTTCAGAGGGGCGTGAGGCCAAAGATGGGGAGGGAGAGAAAGGGTCCACCCGAGGAATAGGAGTGGTCAGGGCAAAGCAGACCTCTGGCTGCAGCTGTCTCCTGTCCAGACGCCCTCCCCCTCTCACCGTCCCTGATGACCTTGGCCTGACCATCCCCGGTGATCTTAGCCCATCCATCCCTGGTGACCTTGGCTCCAGGAATGACCAAGTCCCATGTCTTCCCTGGAGTCCCCCCAGCCCGCCTCCTGTGGCAGAGCCACTGTCAGCTCTGCCCCTCGTCCTCTGCCATCTGTGACTCAACTTTCCACGTTGATCCAGAGGCCCCAGTGAGATCCGAGGCGCCCTAAGCGGGGCACCTGTGGACGACACCTCGTGTCCCGGCATCTGGCACGTGTGCCCCCGGACCCTGAGGGCACGAGTCCCCAGAGGCAGCGGGCCTGTGCTGATGTGGAATTTCCCATCCTGCTCCGGAGTCGAGTGCCCCGAGCGGTCTGGGCCTGGCGCTGGGCAACACCGCCCCTGCCCCCGGGGCTGGGAGGCGAGCTCCTTCAGGGTCCCGGCCCAGCCTCAGCGCCTCCCTCCAGAGGTTCTCTGTCATCTCTGGGGCTCCCGGGGGAGGCCTGTGCCCCACACAGCTGTCCTGGTGGCTCCACATCGGCTCCGCCCTCAGCCTCTGCAGTTCACTCTCGCCTCTCTGGCCATCTAGGCTCTCCCTCAGTCTCTCCATCTTTTTCGCAGAAAATGTGCTCAGGCTTCCTCTCGAGGTCAACCTCTGCCTCCAACATAGCACAGCGAGGAGAAGGGCCAGCCCCAGCTCCCCCGAGGAAACCCCCAGCCACCCTGCACATAGAGGCGCCCTCCTCAAAGACCCCCACGCCACGGCCTTGAATGCAGCCCTTGGGTTAATTCAGCAAAGCACTGACCTCCCCAAGAGCAAAGGTGGACGTGAGCCCTGCAGTTGTGAGGCCCAAAGACCGTCTGAGCCCCTGCCCAAAGCAAAGGGGGAGAGCTCCAGAGAGCTCTGCTGTTTCCACGGCTGGACTCCGTTAACCTCCTGTCTATGCCTTTCTCTCCCCAAAATAAATAAAGTAAAATAAAGTGCTGTTTACCCCTAACACTCAGCCAAACAGAAAAATGCCAGCTATGGGAAAGAAGGGCGAGCAAGAAAGGAGAAAGAAGGGATAGATGCAGGGCTTCTCGCCTTGGTGCCCAGAGCTGAACACACGCCCTGGCACCTGGAGAACAGGGTGAACCACACTTAAGCAGAGAACCACGTTTAACACGCCAACACTGGGGTGGTCCCGGAGGCCCCCTTGGAAGAAAACAAGTGCCAGCAACAGAGGGGACTAGGGTGGATGGATGGACGGTTAAATGATAGATAGATAGATAGATAGATTAGATGATAGATAGATAAATAGATAGACGATAGATATAGATATGGATGTATGACAAAGGCAGAGATGATAGATAGATATAGATACATAGATGATAGATTAATAAATAGATAATAGATAGACAGATGGATACATAGGTAGACAGGTAGATACATAGATAGATACATACATGGATGGATAGATGGATAGATAGATAAATAGATGATAGATATAGATATGGATGTATGATAAAGGCAGAGATGATCGATAGATATAGATAGATAGATGATAGATATAGATATGGATGTATGATAAAGGCAGAGATGATAGATAGATATAGATAGATAGATGATTGATAGGTAGTAGATAATAGATAGATTTTTATAGATATAGAAATAGATATACACACACACAGATGGTCCCCAACTTACAATGGTTTGACTTACAGTTGTTTGACTTTATGATGGTGCAAAAGCAATATGCATTCAGTAGAATTTTGAATACTTGAATTTTGAATTTTCCCAGACTAGTGTGGTCCAGTCCTCTCTCTGATGTTGGGCAGATATCAAATGATATTAAATGCATTTTTTACTTAAGATATTTTCAACTTATGATGGGTTTATTGGGATGTAACCCCATCCTACGTTGAGGAAGATTTGTACATATCTACATAGTATATATGTACATCTATTATATATAATATATATTATGTAATCTATAATACCATAATAGATAGTATATTATAATATAGTACAGTATGATAGATGTTATAATATAGTATATTATAAAGATTATAATTATATTATATAATTGAATTACAATTACATATCATATTATAAAGTAATAAATGTATATATTATTATATTTAGATAGATTCAGATCATCTCCTAAGAAGTCACTATGGAGGGGTGAATATTTGTGTCCCGCACCAAATTCCTATGTTGAAATCTTGTTAATCAACGTGATGGTGTTTGGAGGTGGGGCTTAGGTCATGTGGGTGGAGCTCTCATGAAAGGGGTTAGTGACCTTATGGAAAAGATCCCAGAGAGCTCCCTTACCCTCCACCGTGTGAGGACACAGTGAGATGTTAGCCCAAAAGAGGGCCCTCACCTAACTGTGCTGGTGCCTGATCTCTGGCACCCTGAGACTTCCAGCCCCTGGAAATGTGAGACACAAATTTCTGTCGTTTATAAGCCACCCAGGGTATTTTATTACAGCAGCCTGAAGGGACCAAGACAAGGGATAAGGACTTGGAAGAGACAGAAAGTAGACGGTTGATGTGCCATGATGTGGGTCATTGGTTCCACTTTCATTTCCTATGTGTGCCGTAGTGCCCAGAAAATTAAAAGTTGCAAGAAATTAGAGAGATCACCTGCAATTCCTAGCCCCTTTCCATCATCATGGTCCTGGTAAAACGGGCTGTAGCTACTGAGCAAGGAAGGAAGAGACGTGGTGTCCAGGCCATCACCGGATGAGGGGGAGAAGCTGCTGGAACAAGTCTCCTAAGGTGGGTGTTGACCCTCACGTGCCTTTCTTTGCACCTTTCCAGGCCACCATAGTGAGGAGAAGCGTCCTGGTGGTGCGCCATGGGGAGAGGGTGGACCAAATCTTCGGGAAGTCCTGGCTGCAGCACTGTTCCACTCCCGATGGTAGGTACAGCCGTGGCAGAATCCAGACGCGGGAATTAGACGGAGATAACAGATGAGACCACATCTCAGTTTTCTTAGCCAGAGCCCCTGGGGCACCATCCTTCAGAATGACCATGCATAGACTGTTTGTGTGGGACGGACACACGCTCTGTCTCTCTCCACAGGCAGTACACGTGCGCATGTGAGTGTGTACACGCCTCTGTAAGTATCTTACCTCAAGCGCTTTGGGGACGATGGAGGAATGGTTTTCAATAGTAAGCAAGTCTGCCGGAGTAACACATGGACAGCCCTGTGTGTCCTGGCAGCACACGCGTGGCATTTGGTGGGTGGGTACGGCACTGCCTCGAGAGCAAGTCACTCTGGCCGCGGTCACTGACCCTCAGCCGCCGGCACGCACCCCAACTTGCGATCTCACAGCTGCATCTTTCTGACGTCATCTTCCCCGTGGCGCTCACTTCCCTACAATGTTTGGCCAGGCTATACTCAACTGAAGGGCATATTTTTTAACATGTTGGGTGCTTACCCCAACTTCACCCCTCTGGGTGCCAAGAACTGAGAACAGGGCTTGTAAATGCAAAATACCCGCAGCCTCTGTACTGATCCACAATGGTATCACACACATGCCCTAATGGAAACCCCGGAGTGCCACTACATCTGAGCCATGGATAATTACATAAATGAAAGTATTGAAGGAACCTAGTGATAAAATCCGTTCACAGTGGCTGGACTTGCTGAGCCCTTGGGGATCCCTCCAGGAGCCCAACAGGCCAAGAAAGGGGGAAGTGAATAGGGGAAGCACTGGCAGGTGACCTGAATGCACAAGAAAATTCCTGAGCAAATGACATCATGACTACACCTATCTCCAAGAACCCATAGAACTAACGCAACGCTTGTCTCTACCAAACAAGGCCAAGTAGAGGCACAAAGGCTCAAGGAAGAAATAGGTGGCTCTGAAGATGCATTGACATTCAAACAAAGAATTATAAGACACTTCCTGCAATAAAACAATTACTAAAACTACAGACTGAAATGGCACACATGTCAGTATGTATATGATGGGGGTGGTGGTGTGAGAACCAGACCAAACAACCAACATCAAAAAGAGTGACTGGACTTCATCAAAAGAGGGAAAAGATTCGGTCATCGACCCAAAAGATCAAGTCACCTATAAGGGAAAATATCTTAAAGGCACTGGAACTTCCCAGCTTAGAGGAAACTGCTGATGGATCTTTTTACCAGGTAAGGAAGCCCTGGTGAAGCGAATTGTGACAGTCTACTCGGTCTGAATTCTGCAAGTTGCAGTGTTTGATCAATTACAATGACGGGTACTTGGGGACACTGCTGGCCTCCCCTTGCATTCCGGCGTCCCTCCTGGTTTCTGCTCACTTCTGGACGAAGGACCCACACCCTTTATGGCCCCTCACTTCCCAGCAGCGCTGGCCCAGGGCGGCCCTATTCTCTCAGACTGTACTCCCGTCAGAACCCAACCACCCCCCAGGCCCTCGGCTTCTTCTGAGCTCTGCCCTCTGCCTCCCAAAGTGGTCACAGATAAAGCATTGATGAGGGCAAAAGACCTCAATGGAGTAGTTTCACATTTGAGGATGACAGATGCCCTTGAGAATATGACACAAGTGAGGGAACTTCGCTTTGCATGAAAAACAAATACCGGCTTTCCCTGTGGACACACCTAACACTTTGGCATTTAGTAAAGGTCTGTAAAGCTTCCGGTTCAAACAAAGTCTCTGCCAGTGGGAATTCCAGGGAGGCAGCTTCCAGAAAAATCTTGCATGGAACCTAAAAACACAAGGCATGCGAATAGCCGCTGCCTGTCTCCCCTTGGTGAACTGCTGTGAGGCTGGGGTGGCATGTTCAGGCGCAAGTGACAGGTCAGCCATGTGACGTATGGCAGGTCTCAGGAGAGGCAGGTTAGCTGCTAGAATCTGTTGTAGCCAGGCGGTTTGGGGGCCCGCTTGGGAGGATGAGAGGGCTTGGAGGGGCGTGGCGTGGCGTGGCGTGATTATCCATTTATCCGCAGGGATAAGTGGATAATCTGAGGATGAGATCAGACCTGCCCCTATTGGCCACTACCTCTGAGCCAGGCTGCGGGCTCCAAGCATTATCTTGCTGATTCGTTCAGACAACTCTGTCTTTGTTGATAAGGGAGATTAGTCCGTTGCCTCTACACACACAACTAGTAACTGGTGGCGCCAGGATTTGCACTGGGGCACCCAGTCTTCGAGCTCAAGGTCCAGCTCAGAGTGAACCAAGGTGCTCTGAGCCTCTGAATGGGGGGGGGGGGAGTCCCAGTGGAGCCCCCTGTTGTCCAGTCCTGCCTCAAGCAGCTGACTAATAATGCACAATGCAGGACCCTCTCCCGCCATCTGTATTCTGTCCCGTAGGCAAGGGGACATCTTCAAGCTATGGGGATGGGTTGAGTTTCATCTAATTAATTAATACCAATTTGAGATTCTTATCGAGTTAAGCTAAATCAGTCTCGGTTCTTAATCAGGAAAATTGTATGAATGACTCTTCGGGGGGGGGGGGGGTGTTGAGAGGACAAAGAAGGTCTCATGGTTCCTGTGGCTGAAACATACGTTTTCTGTGTTTGAGGGAATGGGTGGTGAGAGGAGTAGGACTTCCTCCTGGAATTGAATCCACATCACAGAGCATACACAAGAAAAAACACAGTTGACCACAGTGTAAATAATTACCATGCTTCAAATGTGGGTCTTGATCTTAAGAGTTTAGTGTGACAAATATGCACTAACTCAGTGGCACTGAGCATCTGGTGCTTATTTATGCTTTAGGGAAATACTACAGGCCAGACCTGAACTTCCCTCGCAGTCTGCCCAGACGGAGCCGTGGTATCAAAGACTTTGAAAACGATCCACCTTTATCGTCCTGTGGAATTTTCCAGTCCAGAATGGCAGGTATGTTTGAGGATCATTCTAGTAGGATTAGTAACAATGGTTGTAGCAGTGATTATCGCTCACGTGTATTGAGCCCTTGCTACGTGCCCTTTGAGGTCAGATCTCCCCTTTATATAAAGGCAGCAGTCCTCATAAATTGTGCGTCTTAACTTGATCCCCTCTATAAAGACCCTACATTCAAAGAAGGTCACACTGTGAGGCATGGGGTTAGGACTCCAACATATGAATTTAGGGAACAGAAATCAGCCCATCGCAACATCCACAGAAACCTCACTGGTGTTGGTACCGTGCAGATTTTGTACTGAAGAGATCTCCTTCTTTCCCAAAGACCAGGTCCTCTAATTTTGCAAGAAAAAAAATGTGATTTACAGGCTTGTCCTTCCATGAGCCTCAGGGGGCTTGAGTTTCCATTACTGCAGATGACCATGAACTTGAAACAGCACCCACTTGATGGCTCACAGTTCTGTGGGCCAGAAACACAACGTGGCTGGGTTCTCTGTTCAGGGTCTCAATGCTGATATCAAGCTGCTGGCTGGGGTGACTTCCCACCTGGAGCCTCCTGGAAGCAGTTCCACATTCATTGGGCTGGTGGGAGAATTCAGGTCCTTGTGGCTGTAGGACTGAAGTCCTCACTTCCTTGCCTGGTGCCAGCACAGGGTCTGCTGGATTCCTAGAGGCCACCCACATTCCTTGCAACATGGCCCCCTCCATCTTGGAAGCCAACTATAGAGAATTTATTGCATGTCAAATCCCTCTACCTTTGGTTTTTAAAAAATTTTTTATTCAAGTATAGTTGATTTACAATATCATATAAGTTTCAGATATACAGCAAAGTGGTTCAGTTTAGATAGATAGATAGATAGATAGATAGATAGATGTTCTTTATCAGATTCTTTTCCCTTACAGGTTATTACAAAATATTGAATCTAGTTCCCTGTGCTATGAAGAAGGACTTTGTTGGTTGTCTATTTTATACATAGTAGTGTGTATATGTTATCTGACTTCTTTTCCGTGACTGGCTGGAAGGAAATCTCTGCTTTTAACGGGCTCACCTGAATGGGTCTGGCCCACCCGCGATAATCTCCCTTCTGCGTTATAACATAACCTGGTCACAGGGGTGCTAGCTCACCGTATTCACAGCTTCCACCCACACACCAGGGGATTATACAGGGTGTGTATACGGGGTGGTGGTGTGGGTTCTTGGGGCCACCTAAGACCCTGCCTGCCACGGGTAGTAAGCCGCCTGTTGGAGTTGCCACCATGGGTAGCTACAGTTATGAAGAGGGCACTTCTCCACCTGCTGTCTTCCAGGGGAAGCTCTGCTGGACAGCGGCATCAGGATCACCTCCGTCTTCACCTCCCCATCCCTCCGCTGTGTGCAGACAGCCAAACACATCCTGGAAGGTCAGTGAGAACTGCGGCTAGCTTCTCATGTGGCCTTGGCCTCATGACTCCTCTCTGGGGGAGAGCACAGTGTGCAGAGGTGAGACTGGAGCGGGTGACCACGCGTGGCCGCACAAAGTCACAAGAGAACTGTTAGGGGGCACTGAGCCAGTTAGCATTTCTGGAAGGTCAGGATTGTAATTCGCCTTTGGCCTGCTTCTGCCATGCGTTTTTTTAAAAAGCTGGGGGCGAGGGTGTTCCCAGAGAGCTGAGAACTGCTGTGGTCCCTTCTGAAGTCCAAAATGCAGGACTCCCTGGGCGAGGGCATCGGCCCCTGGGAGCTGTTCAGCACCATCAAAAGCTGCCGTGTGATGGGAAGCCAGTGGCAGACCCTTCTGCACGAGTGTCCACCTACAGGAAGGAGCAAGTTCCTGCCAGAGATGGGCGGCCTGCCCTGGAGGTCCTGGTTCCTCCCCCACCCACAACCCAGTGTGGGGAAGGGGACACAAGACCTCGGTTGCCATATGCACGCACGGCCAGTCCTCCACGGTGATGGGACTGAGGGCAGAGCGTGTGGACACAGGGGCAGCAGGTGGGCACGTGTGGAGGAGGGGGCTTGCCTCTGCTTTCTCAGAGACGCAGGAAGTCAGGTCACCAGGTGAGCCTTAGACAGGGGGGCCCTGAATGTGTGGCATGCTTATTGGGGAGGGGGCAGGGCAGGGATGGGGAAGTACAAGACGACCACCGGGCAGCACAAAGGCCACTTGAGATCACGGGCACGGCTTTACACAGAGACGCATCCACCGGGCCGGGGCTGCCCCCAGGCGTGGGCCAGGAGTAGGAGGAACTGGGGCTCACCCCAGACGGGTCTGAGAAGTAAGTAGAATGAAGCAAGAAAGGGTGCGAGGGGCACGGGGGAGGGCCATGGAGACTGAATGCAGATTGTGAGCTGTGTAAGGTAGGGAGTTAGGGGCTGGGGGAGGCGAATGATACCCAGAAAAGAGTCAGCCCCGTGGAGTGAAATCCCGGGAGGTGGCTGGAGGGCTGGAATCAGACGCGAGGGACAGGAGGCCACAGAGAAAGGAAGGCTGGCTGGACATAGAGAAGAGGATGGCACTGAGCTCAGAGAGGGCTGCAGCTGCTGGGAATGACCTACCAGATCAAGGTCAGGGAGGAAGGACCTCAGGGGAGGAGGGGGGCATAGAGCCGAGAGGCTACTGCTGGACAAGCCGTCTTGCAGATAACGGCATCGTGCCTGGAGCGCTGTCAGAAAGAGGGCAGCGAGCAGACCTTCCCGGGAGGAGCTGTTGAAGTGATGGCGGGCCCGCCAGCCCGAGCGCCTCCCCAGTATCTCCTCCGCGTCGATCAGAGAAGCTCTGACAAAGTGCCTTCCCGATCCTGCCATGCGGCCGGGAATCCCTCCCAGGGGTGGACCTGATCCTTGCACAGCACCCGTGTGGGCTTGTGGCCGATCCAGTCCTTTCCTACCTTCTCGTTAACGTGCTGTTTCTTGATCCCCTCGCTAAGTTGTGAGGGTAGAAACCCATCTCATCACCGTCCACTTTCCACACGTTTAAAACTCGGAGGCCGTCTCTGTGCATCGCCAGCCCTGCAGACGTCCTCCGTGTGTCATTTCTCATCCGAGCGCGACAGGGGACCCTGGACTCCCCTGCACGGCTTCTCGGGTCCCTGAGACGGAGAAACAGAAACGCCCGTGGCTTCCCCCGCTGTTGAGATTTGCACGTTCATTGCTTTGCTTCCCTGCAGCTCTGGGCTCTGGACCCACGGAGCCCAGGACAGGTTAAAGCACAATATCAGCTGCTAAACAAACCCGGGAGGGGCCCGGGACCCCACCGTGTTTGCTCTAAGTGTTTCCGTTTGATAACTCTTAACAAATAGGACAGGAGAAAGCAAAATAGATACGAAGTCATTTTATCCCCAGATAGCTTAGGATGAATATATGTGTAGTTAATTCAGCAGCTATAGTGATCAGACGTGAAGAAAGCAAGAAGCACACACAAATACATCCCTGATTCTCCTGTGCCCCCCCACCCGCCTTTAAACCCGCCATTTAATTGAGCTTATATTGTTTTAACCCATCCGACAGGCTGATACTTTTCCACTAACCTAAAAAAACACTTGAATTTCCACCTGAGGCTAGCAGCCCACAGGTGAGCGGGGGTGACACCCGCAGATTGCCTGTGTCCAGCCAGGCCAGCACGTGGATGTCTCTGACGGTGACTTCTTCCAGGTCACCAGCCCCTTTCCTAGCGATGCTCTCAGGCTCCGTTTCCCCACCCAGCCTCTCAGCCGTGGTCACAACCTATGAAAAAAAAGAGAAGGAATATTCTTTTGGCCTTAAACGAATATAACTGAGAGCTTAAAAAACCTTTCTCGTAACTTTATCCCCTTTTTGTTATCATTCACGTTTCCTCATTGTGAACGTATCTGTTCCAGTTTCTCTGGCTTCTATTATGTGGATCTCTTGCCTTTAAAATAAAAGCGCCCCAAAATGTTTTCTGACAGTGATCATGTCAATGTCTTGAACATGATCTCTCACTGACTTTTACTCCATATGCAGATGAGGAGGAGGACAAGGTGAGTTTAAAGAGCATAAATTCATAAATCCTGTGTTAATCCAGAAAAGCAGGATGCCTGGCCTTCTTCATATGTGCTCAAACATGACCATCCTGTTTCCCAGAATCCTAAGCTTTATCTCACCCACCATGTCAGTGAATGTCCAGATGGACCATTTCCCAAAGTGTGACACACAGAACAGGAAGGGGGCCAACGGCATTTGGGACACTCTCCAGACTTTTTTTTTTTTAAATTTTGTAGAGTAGTATTTTTCTTTGTTCAAGTTATTTTTTATTGAAGAATAGTTGAGTTACAATGTTGTGTTAATTTCTGCTGTACAGCAAAGTGACTCAGTTATATGCATATAAATTCTTTTTCATATCCTTTTCCATGATGATTTATCACAGGATATTGAATGTAGTTCCCTGAGCTCTACAGCAGGACCTTGTTGTTTATCCAGCCTATATATAATAGTTTGCATCTGCTAATCTCAAATGCCCAATCCATCCCTCTCCAAACTCTTTCTTCATGTCACCTATTCCCGGTGGACACGAGGCCCTCACAGGCTGCGGGAGAGCCCAGGAGCCCCATCAGCCAGGCTTAACTCTCTTTTCTAAATGTGCTTTGCAGAGGAACCCATTTCATGGGCGTGAAATACATTTTGGGAATGGATTTTATTGCCAGCATTTCCGTTTAAGGTCATTTTCTCCATTTCGAATAAAAACATTAAGGTCTTGTTTTTCCCCCACTCAAAAAGAGGTGGCCTTAGTTTATAGGTCTCTTACTGACGGTATAAAAAAAAGTCAGCTTGTGGAATGTGCTTTTCTGTAGCAAACATATATACTATTTTTGGCAAAACAGATGAAGTATACTTAGATGCAAATATGATTATATGACGTTTTGTCCAAAACAACTTCACCAGATAGATTTTACTGAATTCTTGACTTCCATTTCCAGTTTTTTAAATTTACAATAGAAAGTGGAGGTTTTTTCTCATTAAAAAAAAAAATCCTAGGGAAGGACGAGTTGTGAGAGATAGAATGTTCCAGAAGGTGACTCCCATCCACCCTCCGCTTCAGCTCAGGCTGGGGTAAGTGTTTACCAGGATGGCGCTTCCGTGTGACTAACAAGCTCCACGACTGCCCTCGTCTTTTCCTCAGATCATTGGACCCGCCAAGTCCTCATAGGTGCAGCCTCCTTCCTGACCCAAGGAGGAGGCCGGGTGCCGCGTGCTATGGGGCTGCGTCGGGCGACCAGGACGAGCACCGGGGAGGCAGCTGCCAGTGGCACCTCCCAGATGCCAAGAGACTCTGGCCCTTCCTGATGGACAGAGGGTCATCACTACTCTCATACCCGCCAACTGCCCCGTGGCTCTTGTCTGAGAAATAGTGTGTCTGTGCCTAATCGCAGGACGGTACTCAGCAAAGCAAAACAAAACAAACAAACAAAAAAGTCAGATTTTTTTCCGAAGGTTTGATTTAGACCTAGGAAGAGACCTATTTAGAGAAAGCCAAAGTAGACACCGAAGATGATAAACACTTGTATTCTGTTGAATCCAGAGCTCAAACTGGAGAAGAAAATGAAGATAAGAGTGGAGCCCGGAATCTTTGAATGGACCAAATGGGAGGCCGGCAAAAGTACCCCGAGCCTCATGACCCTGGAAGAGCTGAAAGAGGCGAATTTCAACGTCAGCATGGATTACAGGTGGGCCGTCTCACGTTGTCCGCTGCTGGGGTTTCCTCGTTCTTGTTAGAGAAAAATTACTCACGAGACCTGTTAAAGATAACAAGGAAGGCTTTATTCAAGAGGCACCCCTGCAACGGGAGGTTGCAGAGGAGGAGGAGGATCAGATTCCCCTGCGAATATAAGGCCAAGTGGGGGTTCTTCCTCCCAGGAGCAGGGTGGGGGCGACGGGAGATTCTTAAGAGAACAGGGTGATTCCTGCTAAACGGAACCTAAAAGGCTCCTTGCTGCAGGCAGGCCAGGGGATCAGACACCTCCCGGGGTTGGAGGGGAAGCCGAGTTTGCTCGGATATCCAGAGTGGTCAGATACGGGAGTGGGCGATTCTGGCTAAACTGAGTCCACAAGGTTGGATGTGAAGCCCACAGGTCGGGCCCGTTGAGAACAGGGTCAGTCAGTCTGGCTAGAGTTCGTCAGCCAGAGAACCGGCATCTCCCCCTGCCCGTGGCTGGCTGCGCCATCACAAGCCTGTGTGCCCGGCGCTCAGCCAGAAGGCACGCTGGAGGCCCAGCGCCAGGTCTTTGCTGGTTTTGAGCACAGAAGTGGAGGCTCGCTGCTGACCGCGGGCCGCGGCTAGAGGCGAGCCGCCGTCTCCCTCCTCTGCTTCCCGGCCCCTCCTCCAGGCCCGCCTTCCCGCTTCCCTCCCTCCTGCCCGCCGAGCGCTACGACGATTACTTGCACAGGTGTGCGGTGAGCATGGAACAGATCGTCAGCACCCGCCCGCAGGACGGTAAGTGCCCCCATCGTCCTCGGGTACCGGCAGCCCTGGGGGTAGGGTTCTTACCTCCGGGATGGAAATGATTGATTTTTGGACCTAGGGATTCCCCAACCTCCCCTGCCCCATTTCCCTGCCCCTGGAGTGCTACATCGCTGCCTCTGCATAGACACATGCCCCCCGACCCAGGCCCTGGGGCCCCTGATTCCAGAACCAAGAGCCGATGGGACCCAGGACAGAAGGGTCAACACACAGCACGCATGCCCACTTCCTAGGAAACAAAAGAAACTAAGAACCAAGCAGCCAAATGTTGGGTCATGTTTCAAGGACAGTTCGGACAAAGCATCTGTTTTAAGTTGACGGTCGAGACCATTAAAGAAATTTGAATGTGGGATTTAAATTTGGAATCTGAATATGGAAGTATTTAAGAAATATTAATGCTAATTTTGTGAGGTGTGATAATAGCATGGTTGATGTGTAGAATGAAAAGTCCTCATTTGGAGATGCAAAGCAAGGGGCATCCTGTGAAATGGCGTGATGTTTGGGATATGCTTTAAAATACTTCATCGACTGATGAATGGATTCAGAAGATGTGGTGCGTATATACAATGGAATATTACTCAGCCACAAAAAAGAGTGAAATTTTGACATTTGCAGCAACATGGATGGACTTGAAGGGCGATATGCCAAGTGAAATTAGACAGAGAAAGACAAACACTTTACTTATATGTGGAATCTAAAAAATACAACAAACTAGTGAATATAACAAAAAAGGGGCAGACTCACAGATATATTGAAAACAAACAAGAAGTACCAGTGGGGAGAGGAAACGGGGAGGGGCAAGATAGGGGTGGGGGGTTAAGAGGTACAAGCTATTAGGTATGAAATAAGCTACCAGGGTATATTGTACAACACAGGGAACGGAGCCAACGTTTTATAGCAACTAAATGGCATATAACCTTTAAAAATTGTGAATCCCTATATTGTACACCTTATATACTATTGTAACTTATACAGTGTAATATTGTACCTAAACTATACTTCAGTAAAAATAAAATAAAAACATTTCACAGAAAAGGGGGTGGGGTAGCAGACAGATGATACAAGATGGGCAAAATGTCAACAACCGTTGGAGCTCCCCGATGGGAACACGGGGATTCATCAGACCCACTTTTGGGGTCTATATGAAAATGTCCGCAGTAAAACTCGAAAAACGAATCCCATAAGATTTAAGTTAGCAAGCGCCTATTGAACCTCAGCAATGTGTCAGGTACCAAATAAAGCATCATGGGAAAAATGTAAGCCAAGAAGACACACGTGCTACCCTCAAAGGGTATGAATATCGTTGGAGGAAAAGGCGCAAACATCTGGAATGTTAGGAATATTAAATAATGTGAAGAAGAGCTCAGAAGCGGTCGATCAGGCACCACCCAGCCCACTTGCCCCACCATCGTTCTTTCCATCCCTCGTCCAAAGGAGCTCAGGGGACCAAAGACTCTGATGACCAGGACCTCGGGGACAGCTGAGCCCCTGCCCTCCCCGCAGAGTCCCCAGTGCACCGTGGGGCACGTGCTCTGAGACCTCAGCCTTGCGGCGTCCGGCACCCCACGCACACCCGGCCACGAGACCGGTCTGTGTGACCTCTTTTGACTGGTGGGCGCCCCGGGGAAGGCGCTTTTGGAAACCACACCTTAGCGCCCTTTGATTCATCGTCAGTCTCACGTTGCTCACGATTATTGCCACAGGCCGTCAGAGGACAGAGTGAAATGAGGGCCTTTCCTGCGCCCAGGCCCCGCCCTGGCCCCCCTGTCTCCACCTGACCCAGGCTGAAATTCAGTGTCCACGGATGACCTTCCTTCCAAGCACCTCCCTATGGTCCTGAGGGCTTCTGGAAGCGGATGCAGAACCGTTGCTTCATTACCTCTGGGGTCTACTTACGTCTACCTGTGACACAGGTGGCCGCTGCCTGCTGCGGGGTGCAGACCCATCCACCCATGGCTGTGGCAATTGGCTGAGACACCCAGGATGCAGCACCTGAGCAGCGTGGAACGCGCAGGGTTTGGAAGGCAGAGGCTGGGCCGGGAGGAGGCGGAGGACGCGAGCAGGCCAGGAAGACGGGGGGCGTGTGGGTCCGCGTTCAGAGCAACGGGAAGTCCAGTGGCGCTGGAGGGCAAAAGCTCCCCCCTGCCAACCCCGCGGCACTGGTGGCCCTTCACAGGCTCTACCTGTTAGGTCCTCACCCTTCCGTGCTGTCTGAAATATCACCTCCACTGACACCGTGTGACTTGGAAGCTCGGAGGGTCTAGGAGGCCGCCGTGTCCAGGTGGCCCGCTGGAGAGCACAGGCCAGGGGTCAAACCTGCATGTCCGCCAACCTCACCACGACCTTGGAGGCCAAAGAAATGAGTGGGAAATGACTCAGAAATAACACAGGAGAAGCAGGCGGGGGCTTGGCTCTGGGTGTCACACCGGAGGATTTGTAGCCGCAGGAGGGGCAAATGGACAGATCGCTCTGTGACGCGCAGCTTTCCAGGGAAGCTCGGGTTCTGATTTCGTCCTCAGGTGGTGGGCTGGGCCCGGCCTCGCGTGCTCCCCGGCTCGCCCGGGGGTCTAACTTCCAGCCTTGCCCGAGCGCCTGTCACCTTCAGGAGATTCACTCGGCCCTGGACTCTGGAGGTCTTTCTGCAAAGTGAGAGTCGTCCGTGGCCCCTTTGGCACTGAGCAGCTGGTCTTTCTCAAGCTCACAGACAAGGCCTGGGCAAGGCGCCGTCCCATCCCTGAAGCTTGCGGGCAGGTGCAGCCACCCGAGCCCCGCACAGCATGCGACGGGCTCAGAAGCACTTCTACACAAATGAGAGGCCGACAGCCAGTATTATTCAGCTCTTCCCAACCACGCCTCCCTCCTACCCGGGCTCCCTCAAGGCCTCGGGGCACCACGAGCTTGTTCCGCCCGACAACTTTGCCCCCCACCCCCCGCCCGTCTAATAAGAGGCGTCCTCTGCGCCTGCTCTGACCTCGGGGTGTTCTTTCTCCCGCAGTGGGCGTCATCCTGGTCGTGGGCCATGGCTCGGCGCTGGACTCCTGCACGCGCCCACTGCTTCGGCTGCCGCCCCGGGACTGCACAGACTTCACCCAGCTAGTGAGGAAGGTACGCGCCCCTCGTTTCTCTTTCTGCCGCAGAGACAGGCAGCCCGGCGATGCGGCGTCACCACGCGCCCCTCTCAGAACGAGGACAAGGGTCCTGACGACCCAGGGCGGCAGGGACCCGCCTGTCACCTGAGACCGTGCCCGCCTGCTCTCACGCAAAGAGCAGCCTCGGGCGGGGAGCTGACGGGGAGGTTTGGCATCTTTATCGTGATGGCAACTGTGGCCATTTGCTACCAACAGAATATAAAAGACAAGACAGAGAACTTTTATGATCAGGTCACATGATAACTCCTTGTCACTCCAGTAGTTGAGCACTTGGCCCAGCGGGGCTGAGACGTTTGCATAAGAAGAGAAAGGGCGGTTGCTGGGCTCACTTGCTCTGGGGACGGGGGCGGGGCTGACGGAGAGAGGGGAGCCCCTCCACCTTGCCTTTGGAGTCATGCAGTCTCGGAACGCACGAGCTGGTCAAAGCTGCTGGGCTTGGGGCTTCCCTGGTGGCGCAGTGGTTGAGAGTCCGCCTGCCGATGCAGGGGACGCGGGTTCGTGCCCCGGTCCAGGAGGATCCCACGTGCCGCGGAGCGGCTGGGCCCGTGAGCCGTGGCCGCTGCACCTGCGCGTCCGGAGCCTGTGCTCCGCAACGGGAGAGGCCACAGCGGTGAGAGGCCCGCGTACAAAAAAAAAAAAAAAAAAAAAAGCTGCTGGGCTGCCTGGTGCCGGGGGGCCAGGGCCGTATAAACACATACTGAAAAAGCAAGCAGCGGACGGACGTGTAGAGAAGGATAACGGGTACTTGGGACCAACCTGTGGAGTATCACCTGGCAAAGCAGAGGTGGCTTTTATCCAGATGGCAAGATGAATGGAGGCGGGAAACAGGACTGAGACCCCGGCCCCCAGCCCTGCCCCCTAAATCTACTCAGGGCCTCGCTCCTGCTGACGTCGCCACGTCTCCCGTCCCCGCATACTCAGGCGTGGCCGCTCCCATTCTTGCGTCTCCTCCCGCCCCGGGGCCCCCGAGGGTCCTCATCCACGCAGACAGCAGGGCCGCACACGCCAGACGCTGACTGAGATTGCACGTCCGTCGCATGTTGACACAGTTCCAAAACCCCATTAACCCTTGTGGCCAAATTCCCACCCACCCCCCTGACCCGTGGCCTCCCCTCTCGAGATGCCAGCCTTGAACTTCCAGACTCCCGCCACCTTCTTACACTGAGGGTTTGGCGTCCACCCCACCCCATCCCCAGGTTAACTGGACCTGCCAGTTAATGTCAGAAATTCATCAAGGGCTTTGCCAGCCAACGATGGGCCTTAAAGTCAGGGGCAGCTGAAAAGGGACATTCAGGAGCCCACCCCCATCACACTCACACCCGGACCCTCCCCCGCGTCTCTACAAACAGAAGGAGAGAGTGTCCCTGAGTCAACGCCAGCCCCCACTTGGATCCTGCCCCCCAGGTTGGAATTTTTGCACGTTTCTCCTAACCAAGGAATTTCCGGACATTGAAAAGACAGGGGGGAAAAAGGAAAGCAGAACACGTAAACAAACAAAGCCTTAAAAACAAAGATCTGCTCCACACCATTTATTTTACAGGGAATTGAGGTCTAAAGTTTCGCTTTGTGCTTTAATCTTGGGTTTAAAAACGCCATACCTGTATCTTTTTGTGATGCTGAATTCGAGGATGGAAGCCACTCTTGAAGCAGTAAGGGAGACAGAGGGGCTCTCAGCCTCGGCGTGGTTGACATCTGGGCGGGACGGCGCTGTGCTTTGGGGACTGTCCTGTGCGTTGTGGGATGTTTCGCGGCATCCCTGGCCTCTACTCGATGTCGAGATGTCATAGCACCCACAGCTGTGACAAAGAGTAAGGTCTGCAGACATTTCCCGATGATCGCGGGAGGGGCGGGGAGTCCCCACTGAGAGCTGCTGTGTTGGATGTCGGTGCTGCGTTTAAGGCATCGTGGGTACGTCACGCCAGCCTCCAAGGCTGTTTGCTTTGGAACAAGTCTGAAATCCATGGACCTGGTATAAAATAATAATAAGTGATTTAACTCTGTTCTAGATCCCTTCTCTGGGTATGTGCTTCTGCGAAGAAAACAAAGAGGAAGGAAAATGGGAGTTGGTGAACCCTCCCGTGAAGACGCTGACTCATGGCTCAAACTCAGCGTTTAACTGGAGTAACTGGATCCCCGGCAACTAAGAGCCACCTCTATGTTTGCATACTTCACAATGGTGAAGAGGGGAAACGCTTTGCAGTGCCTGTAAGATAACTGCTATTTTGAAGAGATCATAGTCTCCCCTAATGTGACTTGTAGAAGCACAAAAGGCACTTTTAGATACCAGAGTGTTTGCCCTCTGCAGACCGACCATCATCCTGTGAGCTTAGATGTGGGGATGCCACCTTGTACCATGTGCATTGGCCATGTGGCTTGGAGGGAAATGAGGAGCCATGACACTGACCCCACAGAAAATTCTACTTTACTTTATATGTTTTTATTCATCAAGTTCCCAATCGTTTTTGTTCTTTTTCTGTTTCAATCACTCTTTGGCTATGTCCACATAGGCCAAAAGAGGTGGAATATTGCATAAAATGGTGCAAGAAAATCACCTACCAGATCAAAACCGGGAAAGAGGCTTGGTGACCACAGACCAGGTATCAGTTTCCTGTTGCTGCTGTAACAAGTAACTGCACAGTACTGATTAAAGACACAACTTTTTAAACACACACGTGTTGGGCTTCCCTGGTGGCGCAGTGGTTGAGAGTCCGCCTGCCGATGCAAGGGACTCGGGTTCGGTGCCCTGGTCTGGGAGGATCCCACGTGCCGTGGAGTGGCTGGGCCCGTGAGCCATGGCCGCTGAGCCTGCGCGTCCGGAGCCTGTGCTCCGCAACGGGAGAGGCCACAACAGTGAGAGGCCCGCGTACAGCAAAAAAAAAAAAAAAAAAAAAAAAAAAAAAAAAACAACACACACGTGTTTACTCTGTTACAGTCCTGCAGGTCAGCAGTTCTGAAATAGGCCAGCGGGTTCCTTTCCTTCCGCGGCCCTGGGGAGGGTCCGCTTCCCTGCTTCCCCAGGATTTAGAGGCGCCTGCATTCTTTGGCTCAGGGCACCTTCCTCTGTCTTCACAGGCAGCAGTGGTGCCTCTTCAGATCTCCCTGTTCCTCTACTTACAGTCACATTGCCTTCTGCTTCTGACCTTCCTGTCTCCCTTTTGTAAATTCCCCCGGGATTACATTGAACCCACCCAATAATCCCAAGAATCTGGGAATATCTCCCCATCTCAAGACCCATAACTTAATCCCACCTGCAACGTCCCCTTCGCCATGTGATGTGACGTAGTCACGGGTCCAGGGATTAGGATGTGCACCTCTCTGGGGCCGCTCAGTCTTCAGCCCACCCCACCCCCAGTCCTTCCAAGCACTTCCAGCTGCTTACACAGAGGCCAGGGTGTAAGGACTTGTGACATCCCCCCTTGGTGCAGGTCTTATTCAGCTTCTCTTTTTCTCCCTTTGATCAAGTGGAGGTGGGGAGGGGAGCTTTGCAAATGGAGGCAGTGGGTCCTGCCCTGACTAACAGGAAGGAAAAACCAGAGAGCCCCCAAGCCCACCAGGCACAGTGAAGTATCCAGAGATGGTGTATCCAACGGTGCTCTGACTTTGGAGAAGCTGGTGCAGGCGGTCGGTGGGGGGCCCCCAGCGGTGTCCTCTCACCCCATCGGTGCTGAAGAAAAAGAAAAAGTCCTCCCGGTGCTCAGAGGGAGGGCACAGTCGTGGCTGGATGGGCTGCAGCACCACCTCGCGATCGCGCTGCACTCGCTCCTGGGTATCCTGGTGCCACACAGACCCTCCTAATCACGATGATGATGAAAACTTCACAAATCAAGCAAGAGGGGTTTACATAGAGGTCACTGCTTTGGGGTGGTCCACAGGATGTCCGGGTTCGCCCTCTCAGCGGGGAGGCTTCTGGGTCTCACGCCCCTGGGTGGTGAAGGGGGCAGACAACCACCTCCTCTTCACTGAGCTGCTGATGGGGGTTTACGCGGGACGACGAGATGGGTTTGAATCTCAGAGCTTGAAGTCAAGTGTGCAAGAGACACTGTTTTCTGTATATTCTCTAATTCTTCTGGCTAGCCCCCCACTTCTGCTGCAAAGATAGAAAAGCCCACTTCTGTCATTCTCGGCTTCCAGAATGACCCTGACTGTGCGGGGCGTCCTTGGGCACAGAGCTGTCCTGCGGAGGGGCAAGGATGGAGGTGCCTTTGGAAGCGTTTCATTATTTGGTGTAAGTTTTCAACTCTATGAACTAACAAGGAACCAAAGAAGAAGGAAAGGAAGATTTCTGAGCACTCTCTTTCCTCTTTCCTTTGGCCCTGCTGGTCCTCGGGTGTTTACAAGCCAAGTCTGAGCCCTGCTGACGTCATCTGGAAATAGATGGCCTGTGCCCACTGGCACCCACCTCCGACCCCGCCCGCATTATCTCTTTGATTTCCTCACCTGTGAGCTGGAAAACACAAACCTGGAAAGGAGCCCTCCACCGTGTTTTGCTTTGCTGCCCCCCATACGGTGGAGGTTAAATGTTGTTTAAGAACTTTGTGGCACAATGGCTGGGGTTTCTCCTGGCCAGTACTTGGCTCTTTCGGAAGATGACAGGAGGCTGAAAGGGGGAGGAGGAGCTGGCCTTGGGCTGGGCTGCAAAGGAATTGAGGAGCCTGAGCTCATGCCTGTGACGGAGAAGCCCTCAGCCACAGGTCTGGGGCCACCCATCCCTGCAAACCCCGCTGAGTTTCTCTGAGAAGAAAGAGCCATCGTAAGTTTCCACTGAAGCAAGTCTTATTTTAGCACCAAATTTGAGATGCTTTAGGTGTGAGTCATGTTGGTGAATTTTATGGGTTGAATCATGTTCCCCAAATTTTATAAGTTGAAGTCCTAACCCACAGCACTTCAGAATGTGACTTCTACTGGAGATGGGTCTTTAAAGAGGTGATAAAACTAAAATGAGGTCATTGGGGTGGGGCCCTAATCCAAGATGACTGGAGCCCTTATGAGAAGAGATTAGGACACAGACATAACAGAGGGACAATCATGTGAGGACACAGGGAGGAGAAGGCCATCTACATGCCCAGGAGAGAGGCCTCCGAGGGACCAGCCCTGCCCACACCTCAATCTTGAACTTCAAACCTCCAGAGTATAAGACTAAAATAAACAACTATTTTCTGAGCCACCCAGCCTGTGACATTTTGTCAAGGCAGCCCCAAGACACTACTACAGAGCATAAAAAACATTGATACAAACACCAAAAATGGATACTTCTGAAGGGCTGGTTACTGGCCACAGCATGCAGCTCAGCACAAGGCCCATAATAAATGTCACCATTAACCGAGCCTGTTTAACGCATCCAGATCCATACACGACCCCTCCTGACTTTTTCTGCACTTATTTTCAAACAGTTAACATAAAAATCTAACTCCCTGTGGGCACGTCCTGTGAGGAGTAAAGGCCAGAACCTGGGTCACCTAAAGGTCCTCCCTCCCTGGCCTTGGGGAAGAACGAGGTCCAGGGACATTTGTGCTGACCCCCTCTTCCCACCCCAGTTATTTCTGGGAGCCCTCTGGGGAGCATGGGTGCTCGGGAAGGGATCTGTGGGACACTGCCCTTCTCAGCCCCCAAGTTCAAGAGCCCCTAGTGGCTTTGCCATCCTACCATCTAGAGGAAGGCACCCACCTAGGGTCACGGCCCGTGCTCCCAGAACCTCCTACACAGAGCCAGGCTGGGGGTCTCCTCCTCTCCAAGTCCCTTTGTCACCTGGTCTCAGGGGCTCACAAAGGCCTACAAACAACCCTAACTGCTCCTCCCACTCCATCAGACCCCCAGATCAATCCAAGGAGCATGGCAGAGGAAGTGGGGAACAGAGGCGTCCCTCCCACCCACACGCAGAGACCCTGCACCCTCTGGCCACGCATCGAAAGCCAGTTGTCAGTATTTGCAGATGCTGGGACCATAAGCCTGGAACCCCAAGAAATGGACTGAAATCCTCGTACCCCAGGAAGAGAATTCAGCAACATGTCTAAGCTCATGGGTAAGTTCAAACATCAATAGCTTTTGTTTAGGGCCACACCCTTAGGAGATATGACACAGAGAACGTCCCGTTTGCATGGCCATGACAGCACAACATGAAACACCTAGGAATACACTTACAGGACTCATGAGAACTTAACATACCACTGAGGGGCACAGAAGAAGGCTGGAATGGTTGGAAAGGCGTGCCATATTCCCCCATAGAAAGCAAGACTCAACATCACAAGGATGCCATCTCCTAAATTCATCCACAGGGTGATCACAATCAAATTCAAATCATGAAAATGACTTTTGAGGGAGAAATGACTGGATTCTCAAGTTCATGAGGAAAAACAAACTTCCAGGAGGAATAACTAACAAAATCCAAAAGGGAGTGTTGGGATAAAGAGGGGAAGTAACCCAACAGATATTAAACCCATTATAAAGCTACTGTAGTGAAAACAGTGTGGCAGAAGCACTGGATTTTAGGCAGAGCGATCAGAGGTATAAATAGAAAGACAGGAATCAGCCCTGAAATATAGGCATTTATGTATGTTAAACTGGGTAATGGAATGACTGGGGGATGGGCTCCAGCAGAGGGGGCAGCTCTGAGGAGGTGCCCTGGGCTGAGGCCCAGGACGCCAGAACCCACGGAGCTGGCTGAGGCCGGGGACAGCCCCGGGTGTCAGAAATCCTGAAATACGAATCGCTCACATCTTGAGATCTAGATGAATGTCTTACTCATTTCATTTATGGTAAAGACATCCAGTGAACAAAACTCTCCTCTACCCAGCATTACGCACTGAAGGTTCGGAATTCGGTAAGCTCCTTCCAGACCTAGCCCTCCTGCAGATAACAGGAGATAAGCTCTGGAGAAGTTACCAAACAACTATCTGATGCCAGGGGAGTGAACAAAAACTGGCCAAGACCTGACAGCGAGCTGACACCTGGAGAAGAGATACAAGGGTGAGTTTCCATGATTATAGCTTTAGCCTGGGGCAGTGGTAGCCACACAGAGTGACTAGATGCTGATAGAAAATGGCACCTCTCTGATCTGAAGAGCCAGGGGACCGGGTTCAGGGCCACCACAGCTGCTGCAAAGTGAGCAGAAAATCCAGGAGCAGAAAAAGCCAGAAAGAAGGAGAGTCTCAAATTCTGTGGATAAATCTGCCCAAATTAGATCATCAGAATTTCAAACTTCTTCTCGTCAAGGACACTGTCAAGAAAGGAGGCAAGCCACAGACGGAAAGCAAACGTGTGTCTGATGAAGGAATTACATCCAGAAGAGATCAAGAACTTCTACAAATCAAAAGATAAGACAAGCCAGTGAAAAATACTGAACAAACATTTCACAAAGAATGTTATGTAAATATCCAATAAGCACACGAATAAATGCTCAGAGTCATTAATATTAGCTAAAGAGGACATTCAGGGGAAAATGGATGAAATTTACATAAGGAGTGGGGATTGGGGGAATCATATCAAATTAATCAAGGTGAAGTTTCCTGGTTTGGATAATTATACTGTGGTTATGTAAGAGAATGTCCTTGTTTCTAAAAAATACACTGAACAACTTAGACATATCTTACATTCAAGTAATTGTAGTGGGCTGAATGGTGGCCCCAAAGAGAGCAGGTCCTAATCCCTGGAACCTGTGAATGTCGCCTCATTCGGAAAAAGGATCTCTGCAGATGTGATTAAAGATTTTGAGATTATCCTGGATCATCCAGGAGAGCCCTAGACCTAATCACACGTGTCCTTGTGAGAGAGACAGAGGAGGTTTGATACAGATGTGAAAGGAGGCATTGACGCGGCGACGTGGCCACGAGTCAAGGGACACGGGAGCCACCAGAAGCTGAAGCAGCAGGAAGGATCCTCCCCCGGAGCCTCTGAGGGAGCACGGCCCTGCCGAGACCTCAGTTTTGAATGTCTGGCCTCCAGAAGTGTGGGAGAGTAAGTTTTAGTTGTTTAAAGCCACGCAGTTTGTGGTAATTTGTACAGCAGCCCTAGGAAACCAAGACAATAAGGAAATTAACTCAGGCAAAGGTTATCAACTAGTGTTGAAACCGTCAGGTAACTGACTGATGCGGAATTGGACGTGGGCACAGAGCCAGAGTCACAGCAGGCACACAGCTTCGAGCAGCAAAGGGGACCAGAGAGGTATGGGCCGCTGTGCTAGACCAGGGTCAGCCATGACAGTGGGTCAACCAGCTTCACCGCACCTTCTGATTAATGAAGCGGGGAGTACACACGACCCCAAACAGTGAATCATCACGCCTTTAGCTGTAACTTCTAGAACATGAGAAATGCGGGGACAGAAGAGCAAGCTAAGAGAATCCAGACGCATGGAGAAGGTCAGATATCCTGCCAGGGAGTGGCTCGGTTTCTTCAGAACCAGTGATGCTAAAAAAACCAACCCAGACGACGCCAGTGATGTGCGAGGGACCGTACAAAACAGAGTGTGAGGAGCAGAGGGCATTGACCGCGAAGCTCACCGACCCGGGCCCTTCCGAGGCCCGGACTGTGCGCTCATGGGGCGACTTTTTGTGTGCAGCCGCGGAAGCGAAGTATTTTAACCATAATCACCTGCGTCCTCCGTCTCTCTTCTCCCGGCTCACTCAGACACGTCCTCACGATGGGCTCGCTTGAACAATCGGGCATTTCTGGAATCCATTTGAGGCGCCATTGAGTGAGCTGAATTAGGGGTAGGCTGAGGAGTTTGCATTTGGTAGAATATATGCATCTGTGACGGGTTTGCAGTAACTTCCACGTGTAGTTCTGTCATTGCTAGCTGTTCTGGAAGAGCTCCCAGCAACACTCCTGCCAGCCATTTCACCCAGGCTTCTGACACCCCAGGGCGTGGGGTCAAAGGTCAAGCCTCAGGCTGAACTGGTCTGGTGAGTCCAGCACCATGGATGTGGGAGTGGAGGAGGAGTACAGGCCCCAGGCTATGGGAAATTATTTCAATCATCAGATGTGCAAAGCTGTAAGGGCGGTTATTACTGACGCCAGATGGAAACAGAGTATCTCCTGTGGGGAATGTGATGATACAACGTATACAATTTTTTTCTTTTTTTTTTAAATTTTATTTAAGTATTGGTAATTTACAATGTTGTGCTAGTTTCAAGTATACAGCAAACTGATATTGATATGTATATATATTCGTTTTCAGATTCTTTTCCTTTGTAGGTTTTTACAAAATATTGACTATGGTTCCCTGTGCTCTACAGTAGGTCCTTGTTGTTTACCTGTTTTATATATAGTCGTGTGTGTATGTGAATCACAGCGTATACAGTTTTTGAGGGACTCACACGCAATGGCGTTTATCAGAGTGCTTGTCTGAAATGGCAAGCTGGGGCGGTTTCGTGAGAGCAGCGACACGCCCGCAGGGGAAGATAAGTGCTTTGTGACCCTCAACCATTGGTATTTCGTAAACCACACTCAAGGAGCAACTAAGTTTCCTGCCAACGTCCCGATAGAAAACCTTACAAAATTACTGTCGTAAGAAGACGCAATCAAAGAACATGCTGGGGAAAAAATGTAGGGAAAGAAATACTCGAGAACTGTATCGGGCAATGAATTAGTAGCAGTAGTCTGACAGTTTTCTAGTTGTGCTATATGTGGATTTGTCACCTTTTAGCTTACGATCATTTTGAAATTTCTTATTCTGAATAAGGATTTGCTTCATGTCCCTTTATGTAGCTTTTCTTCTCGTAACTTTTCAGGGGCATAACCACCAGATGCAGTGCGTGACCTGGGGTTGGGCAGACCGGCCCCCAAGGACATTTGGGGGTGAGCTGGAGACCCTTGCCCTCTGAGTGACTCTGGGAACAGGGGAGGATGGGTGAAGCCGAGCTGGAGAAATGGGAGGCGGGGGCTCCTCCGGAGTTCATGATTTCAGAGCAGCGGGGCCTTGAACTGGTGCTGGGAGAGAAAGGCGGGGCCGGGAGGGACCCGCGCAGGCAGACCTCAGAGAGACTGCAAGTTTTGTTCTGGATGACAGCAATAAAGCGAACATGGAGGTAAAGCTGGTCACGTGAAGTGTTTGGTTTCCCAGGGCATATAAAAGTTACGGTTACACTATACTGCAGTCTATTAAGTGTGCAGTAGCCCTAGAAAAACAATTTATGTTGGTGGGAATGTAAATTGGTGCAAACATTATGGAGAACAGTACAGAGTTCCCTTAAAAAACTAAAATTAGCAATCTCACACCTGGGCATATATCTGGAGAAAACCATCATTTGAAAAGATACATGTACCCCAGTGTTCATTGCAGCACTACTTACAAAAGCCTGGACATGGAAGCAACCTAAATGTCCATCAACAGAGGAATGGATAAAGAAGATGTGGTACATATATACAACGGAATATTACTCAGCCGTAAAAAAGAACGAATAACGCCGTTTGCGGCAACATGGATGGACCTAGAGATTGTCATACTGAGTGAAGTAAGCCAGACGGAGAAAGACAAACATGATATGCTTATATCTGGAATCGAAAAAAACTGGTACAAATGAACTTATTTACAGAACGGAAATAGAGTCACAGAGGTGAAAAACGAACTTATGGTTACTGGGGGGGAAGGTGGGGGAGAGGGGCGGGGAGGGATAAATTGGGAGGCTGGGATTGACATATACACACCACTACACATAAAACAGTTAACTGGTAAGGATGCTGATTATAGCACAGGGAACCAGGGTCAACCATGCAGAGCGCAGGGAGCTCTACTCCATACTCTGTAATGAGCTATATGGGAAAAGAATCTAAAACAGAGTGGATACATGTATGTGTATAACTGACTCACTTTTCTGCACAGCAGAAACGAACACAACATGGTAAATCAACTCGACCCCAGTAAAATTTTTTTTAAATAAAAATCAGTGTACATACCTTAATTTTAAAATATTTTATTGCTAAAAATTGCTAACCATCACCTGAGCCTTCCACGAGTCAAAATCTTGTTGCCGGTGGAGGGTCTTTCTTGGATGTTGATGGCTGCTGGCTGATCGGGGGGTGGTGGCTGCTGAAGTTTGGAGCAACTGTGGCAGTTTTTAAAATAAGATGCCAATGGACTCAAATGCCAGTAAGATGTCAATTGGCTCTTCCTTTCACGAATGATTTCTCTGTAGCAGCAGTGCTGTGTGATAGCATTATACCCACAGTAGAACTTCTTTCAAAGTTGGAGTCAATCCTCTCAGATCCTGCAGCTTCCTCTTATCAACTAAGTTTCTGTAACATTCTAAATCCCTTGTTGTCGTTTCAACAGTCTTCACGGCATTTTCACCGGGAGAAAGATTCCACCTCAAGGAGCCACTTTCTTTGCTCATCCACAAGAAGCAACGCCTCCGTTGCTTAAGCTCTATCATGAGATGGCAGCAGTTCAGTCCCACCTTCAGGCTCCACTCCTAAGTCTACTTCTCTTGCTGTTTCCACCACATCTGCAGTTGCTTTTCCTCCCTGAGGGTTGGAATCAACTTCTTCCAAACTCCCGTTAATGTTGATGCTTTGACCTCTTCCCGTGAGTCACGAGCCTTATGAACGGCATCTAGAATGGTGCACCCTTTCCAGAAGGTTTTCGACTTACTTTGCCCAGATCCATCAGAGGAGCTATCATTTACGGCAACTACAGCCTTCCGAAATGTATTTCTTAAATAGTAAGACTTGAAAAGCTGAAATGACTCCTTGATCCACGGGCTGCAGAAAGGATGCTGTGTCAGCAGTCATGAACACAACACCAGTCTCATTGTGCATCTCCATCAGAGCTCTCGGGCGACCAGGTGCCTTGTCGATGAGCAGTAATATTTTGAGAGGAATCTTCTTCTCTGAGCAGTCGGTCTCAACAGTGGGCTTAAAATAGTCGGTAACCCACGTTGTAAACATATGTGCTGTCATCCAAGTTTTGTCATTGCATTTACAGAGCACAGGCAGAGTAGGTTTAGCATAATTCTTAAGGGTCTTAGGATTTTCCGAATGTTAAATGAGCGATGGCTTCAACTGCAAGTCACTGACTGCATTAGCCCCTGACGAGAGAGTCAGCCTGTCCTCTGAAGATTTGAAGCCCGTCACTGACTTCTCTCTAAGTATGAAACTCCGAGATGGCATCTTCTTGCAATGCAGGCTGTTTTGTCTACGCTGGATAACAGATGTAGCCACCTTCATTAATTGCTTAGCTAGACCTTCTGGATAACTTGCTACAGCTTCCACATCAGCACTTGCTGCTTTATCTCTTACTTCTATGTCAGGAGACGGCTTCTTCCTTAAACCTCATGAAGCCAGCCTCTGCTGGCTTCAAACTTTTCCTCTGCAGCTTCCTCACCTCTTTTAGCCTCACAGACTTGAAGAGAGTTAGGGCCTGGCTCTAGATTAGGCTCTGGCTTAAGGGAATATTGTGGCTGGTTTGATCTTCTCTCCAGACGAGTAAAACGCTCTCCGTATATTTACCAGCAATAAAGCTGTTTCGCTTTCTCATCATTCGTGTCTTGGCTGGGGCAGCACTTTTAATCTCCTCCAAGAACTTTTCCTTTGCATCCACAACTTGGCCGTTTGGTGCAAGGGATCTAGCTTTTGGCCTGTCTCGGCTTTCAACATGCCTTCCTCACTAAGCGTCATCATTTCCAGCTTTTGATTTAAAGTGAGAGACGTGTGACTCTTATTTCTCTTGAACACTTAGAGGCCATTGTAGGGTTATTAAATGGCCTAATTTCAATATTGTTGTGTCTCAGGGAACAGGGAGGCCCAAAGAGAGGGAGAGATGGGACGGCAGCTGGTCAGCGGAGCGGTCAGAACACACACAACATTGACCCATTTAGTTGGCCATCTTATATGGGTGCAGCTCAGGGTGTCCCAAACAATGGCAATAGTCATGTCAAAGATCACTGATGATGGGCTTCCCCGGTGGCGCAGCGGTTGAGAGTCCGTCTGCCGATGCAGGGGACGCGGGTTCGAGCCCCGGTCCGGGAAGATCCCACGTGCCGCGGAGCGGCTGGGCCCGTGAGCCGTGGCCGCTGAGCCTGCGCGTCCGGAGCCTGTGCTCCGCAACGGGAGAGGCCGCAACAGTGACAGGCCCGCGTACCGTCAAAAAAAAAAAAAAAATCACTGATAACTGGAATTAAAACTCAGCCATAAAAAAAGAATGAAATCATGCCATTTGTAGCAATGGATGGACCTAGAGCTTATCATACTAAGTGAAGTAAGTCAGACAGAGAAAGACAAATATCATATGATATCGCTTATATGTGGAATCCAAAAAACTAAGATACAAATGAATTTATTTACAAAACAGAAACAGACTCCTCACGAACATACAAAACAAACTTACGGTTACCAGAGGGGAAAGGTCAGGGGGAGGATAAATTAGGAGTTTGGGCTTAGCAGATACACACGGCTATACATAAAACAGGTAACCAACAAGGACCTACTGTACAGCACAGGGAACTGTACTCAATATTTTGTAATATGTATATATATATATATATATATGAATCATTTTGCTGTACCCCTGAAACTGACATGATATTGTAAATCAACTATACTTCATTTTTTTAAAAAAAGATCACCACAACAAATATGAAAATAATGAAAAAGTTGGAACTATTGTGAGAATTACCAAAATGTGACCCAGAGACGTGAAGTGAGCAAATGCTCTTGGAAAGATGGTGCCAATAGACTTGCTTGACATAGGGTTGCCCCAAACCTTCAATCTGTAAAAAAACACAGTATCTGCAAAATGCAATAAAGCAAAACACAATAAAACAAGGTGGGCCCGTACTCAAGGAACTTGGATGTGACCTAGATGTCAGCCCCCAGCCCACCAGGAGGCCTGAAGAATGTACACACAGGCCAAAGCCATCCCTGTGGTCAGCCCCGCCCCTCAGCCTTTTGGGGGACCTCCCGGCAGGGAGCCCCAAAGCCCACCCCGAGATGCCGAAGGCGCAGAATGGATGGGCGTGCCCCCTCCAGTGGCACCTGAGGGTTTCTGACCCAAGCCTGACCTGCATTTATTATGTTGTGTTTTATGAGCATTGCACACAGGAATTCTTATTTTCTAGGTGTTTTCCTGGCTCGCTTGAGGGTAATTTGAGACAGGGACTTCACTATCTAGTCACTCAGCTAACTTAGCCAGAAAACAGCACTAAAAAAATCATGGCAAAATAACCTCATAACTCTTTTTTTTTTGGCTGCGTTGGGTCTTCATTGCTGCACATGGCCTTTCTCTAGTTGTGGCTGGCAGGGGCTGGTGGCTTCTCTTGTTGCGGAGCACGGGCTCTAGGCGCGCAGGCTTCATTGTTGTGGCACGCGGGCTCAGTAGTTGTGGCGCACAGGCTTAGTTGCTCCGCACCATGTGGGATCTTCCAGGACAAGGGCTCGAACCCGTGTCCCCTGCATTGGCAGGCAGATTCTTTACCACTGTGCCACTAGGGAAGTCCCAACCTGATAACTTTTAAAGAACTGGAAGCAGAGGCTATTTCATAAACAAAGGATAATGAAGCAATTTATTTGCAGTTGTGAAACATCTTAACAAACAACTAAGTAAGAAAGATTAGTGATAGATTAGTAGTAACTATCCTGGTAACAGAAGCATCTTTAAGACTCAATCTCCTATCATTCTGGCTTTTGCTTCATCTTAAACCAGCAGTTCTGGCTGTCTGACGTCCTCTTCTTCAAAACTAACGTTTCCTGGGAAGAAAAAGGAAATGTGAGTGTATTACCTTTTTTTCTATTTAAAAATGCATGATTTGCTAGCAGATCTTTTGCAATAGGTATTATAAATATTAAACATTCCTATTTATCAGGCAAAATCATGGAATGTTAAATTTTATCTTATACAGACTTTTATAGTTTTTCTTTTGGTACCAGTAATAAACTAAGCAAAAGGTTTACTCAGAGTAAATGCTAAGGCAAAGAACATCCACGTAAGTGAGAGTAAGGTCCAGCATTATCTTTTGCCTGCGCACATTCATAAGTGAATAAAACTGCTGGATTATAATTTATAAGTAACACTGTTGAAACTCTGATCTCTATGACAGCCGTACTCCACGCTGCCCACCCTCCTCCCACAACCCCGTAAGAGCATTTGTGTGTATTAATGCTGAAAAATTAAATGGTAAAAGGGTTTCAATTTTGAAGGTGTTTGCTGCATATTATTATACACGCATTATTATAAAACGTTCTAAAGGTGACAAACATGTAGTAAAATGAAGCCATGGGATCAATCAACTGGGACCTGCAGCCCGAGGCGTGCCGTATTGGTGAGATGCAGATTAACAAGGACCCAGTTAGACAGAACATGCATCGCGCGGCTGTCCCTACCAGGACACCTGAGAAGGAGCGACATTCCCAGGGCGGGTCCTCTGAGGCGTCCCATCCCTCAGGCGTGGCCCAAGGACGGCCTCGGGCAAAGGCAGAGAAATCCCTGCACCCACCCCGGTGTGCCTGGTGCCTCCTTCCCTCCCGCCTGCCTGGCCCCCAGAGCGCAGGCTCACCCAGCTCTCAGCTGTCGTAGCGGAATTCCTCTCCGTCCTCCCTGATGGCGTCTCCGTCCTCCTCTCCGGGCTGCACTGAATCTAATTCCCCCTCTGACACGTTGTCGGTCGGAGGCTGGACCTCCTCCGCCGGCTCTCCCCCGCCTGAGATGGAAGGAAGGGAAACGGGATCAGCAGGCGCCTTGCACACCCACCCTGCTGACGGCAGTGCCCGCTTCTCCATCAGGGGACACCCCCCCCCCCCAACTCAGAGTCACAGCTCCACCCAGGCCGGGCATCTGCTCCCTCATCCCCGTCAGAGTGACAGGTTCAGGGATGGGCGTCACTGGTCTGAAATGCTAATTCCCAAGGGCTTTTTATTTTCAGTGTGCAATATCTATCCCAAGGGTTTTGATGAGCATATGGAGAAAGAAGCTCTCTGAGCTCTCCGTTCCCTAGGGTTCTCGAGCGGATGGGGTGGCAATCTGATAAAGTCACTGAGCTTTGGTCGCCAAAGGGAACAGGGTGCTGGCAAGCAGAGCCAGTGCACGGGAGAGTGGAGATCCGAGCGCGGAGGCCTGATCCAGCCACGCCTGAGGCTCTCTCACCCCCACCGCTCCAGCTGTATGAACCAATGAATTAGTATCAGTATTCTTCCACTTAGGCCAATTGGAATTGGTCTTCGATCACTTGCAACAGAAGGGCTCCTGCCCAGTGTAACCTTCGACACTCCACAGCCCCCGAGGACTCCTCCGGAAGCCCCCTGTGAGGGTCGCAGAGAAAGGCTGTCCAGATCGCCTTTAGGAAGGACAAGTCACCCCAGCTGCCGTCGGAGCCTTGCCCAGGTCACACCCACAGCCAATCGCTGACCAAGGGGAGGGACTCAGCGCCTGCTTCCCGGGGAGCCCTACTCCACCTGTCCCCCAGGGCCTCCATACCCTCAGCTCCTGGGGCCTCCCCCTGGCCTGGTCCATCCACAGCGGGCTGCTCCTGGGGGAGGGTCGGGGTCCACAAGGCCAATTCTGTGATTTTGGTCACTTTCCATTTTGGAACGGCAGTTACCGGTGTCTCCACCTCCTCCTCTTCCTCTTCTCCTCTTTCCTAAGTTAAAAAATGTAACTTGACCAACATGCATGGGATATTTAAAGTGAGAGGAGATGGGACAGGTTTCGAATTGCCTTTGGGCATTTGTATAACAGGATTCAGTGATCAGAGTAATTGCCAACTCTCCATAGTATAATCCAAGGGATGAAAATGAATCTTGAAAGAATGAGGATGAGACACGAAAGTGAGGGCAACGCAGGTCCTGTACTCATTCCACTGACGGCACAAATGGCTTTCAGGCGTAATGCTTCCCAGTTAAGAAATGACCATGGGCTTCCCTGGTGGCGCAGTGGTTGAGAGTCCGCCTGCCGATGCAGGAGACGCGGGTTCGTGCCCCGGTCCGGGAGGATCCCACGTGCCGCGAAGCGGCTGGGCCCGTGAGCCGTGGCCGCTGAGCCTGAACGTCCGGAGCCTGTGCTCCGCAACGGGAGAGGCCACAGCAGCGAGAGGCCCACGTACCACAAAAAAAAAAAAAGAAATGACCAGGACTAAGTGCCCTTTGCAACCGCTCAGCCACATTTCAGCTCTAAGATTCTTTAAACATAACAAAACAAACATTGAAACTGAGCAGACCTTGTGGGGCTCCTGGACATGAAAGCCTTTCTGTGTCCCCCGTTTCTTGACCTTCCCTAAGTTCCAAAGGGCAGGTTCAAGCAGTTACTAATCAGGAAAGGGAGGGGGTGCAGAGATATGGCGGGGGGGGGGGGGGGGGGGGGGGGGGGCAAGAAACAGTGGTGCAGCCTTGAGGCAGGGTCCTCATTCTGCCTCAAGGGATACACAAAACAATGTCTCTGAGCTCTTCTGCAGAACTAAAACCCCCAAGAAATGGGAGATGTTAACTACTTGATGAAACGTTGTTCATTCCAGAGAGAAGGTCACAGTTTGATAACCTTGAGAAGCTCATCAGGAGACCCCCTGAGGCCAGATGAAAGGAGCGCAGGCCCTGCACACACCCTGATCCTTATCAGCAACCCCACCCTTGAACCATCGCTGTAAAACTCCTCACCAAATTCCACCAGGTTGGGACACGCTGTTTTGAGGGCATTAGCCCACTGTGTCCTTTGCCCGGCAAAGCAGTAAAGCTGTTCTTTTCTGCTTCACCCAAAACTCTGTCTCTGAGATTAGATTCAGCACAGATGTACAGAGGCCAAGTTTGGGTATCAACACCACTGTTAGAAAAGGCCTAAAAACACCCAGAGACATCCACGTAATGACATGGAAGGGCATGAACCCTGAAGCTCTAGTCTCAAGGATTATGGAGAGAAAAATAAAATGCAGTGAAAGTAGACAAAGTTTATCAGTTCCAAATGTGGAATAATTTATAATAATGAATAATTCTGACAAAGGTTAACAGCCAACACGTGTCAATCTTACCAAGCATATTGGTCTACTTCTCAGTTTTGTAACTATCACAAAAGTCCAAAGATTGAACATCAATCTATAAATATGGAAAACCCCACCGTCGCAAAGATGGTAATACCTGTGACAAAGAGTGACAGACCCCTGCCTATTACTTCCATTGAGTCACTCAGAAATACGCTGCTCTCCTCTGTGTCCAAATGTCTGAGTTTCTCCAGGACAGTGATGCTCAAACTTGAACTGCACCAGAATCCCCTGGAGGGATTGTTGAAGTCCAGATCACTGACCCCAGCCTGAGTTTCTGATTCAGGAAGAATGCGGTGGGGCCCAAAACTCTGCATTTCAAACAGAGTCCCAGGTAGGGCCAAAGCTGCACTCTGGACTGCGCTTTGAAAACCGCCCCTAGGGGTGTCTGCTCTCTCATTGGCTCCTGTGTGATCACATGATCTCCTGCCCCCCCCCACACCCATCAGGCACTCACTCCTCCAGCTGCTGTGGGTGTTGGCAGCTGGTTGCTCATAACAGAGTTCCTCCCAGGAACTGCCCTCCATCAAAGGAGGCCACATCGTCCAGGTTTCATGTCCCTGTCCACAGGCAGCCCATAGCCAGTGACTGGTCCACATGCGGGTCAAAGGTCCTGGCCTCCACTCAGGACACTTTGAAGGGTCATCCCATTTCAGAGCTCCCATGGGGTCCCGTCAGAACCCAGTTTCCCCTTCTGCCCAGCCCCCTTTCCTATACTCCCTTAGGGCAATTGGTCCCGACACAGATCTGTAGGATCAGTATCACTGAGCAGCTCATTTGCCTATGAACGTAAGAGTGATATAGACTCTGCAACCTACCACGTCTGTTAAGCAATATTCCCCGTGCTGTTCACAGCCAATATCAAACACGTACTTTCCAGGGCCAACGGGCTACGAGCAAAGAGAAACCAAGAAATACTTCACTCTTGAGCGTCAACACCCAGTAGAAAGTACCAAACGCTTTATAAATGTGACTTTCATAAAACCTACCCCAAATCATGGAACTGGGGAAAATTCAGTATGGATTGAAGATGCTTTTGTGAGCTAATGGCTAATGGAATGCAAAGTATAGGGTCCCCTTTTGTTTGTTTTTTTTTAAAAAAACTTTAACTACATTTTATCTCTTTATAAAAGTAATGTATTTATGACAAAAATTTCACTTAGTTGACCCTCACAGTCAAACTAGCTAAAAATAGTACTACTGATATTTTTTAAATTTTTATCTAAATATAGTTGATTTACAATACTGTGTTAGAACTACTAATATTTTGATGTAGTCTCTGTAACCTTATTTCTAATACAGAGATTTTTTTTAAAAAAATAAAAATCTGACCGTAACTACACGTGCTGACTCTTATTCTATTTTTACTTAGAAATAGGGCATGAATGACCTCCCATATCACAGATATTCTTCCATAACATCAGTTGTCAACCTGGTATGTTATTTCATCAAAGAATTATAATCTGTTTTACTCACTTACTATTGTTGATATTTGGTATGCTGATACTTTGACAAAAAATGCTATGGTAAACATATACTGAGTTAAATCTTTAGGTCCACCCTTGACATTTTCGTCGGGGTAAATTTTCAGAAGTTGAATCTCTGGACAAAAGCATGTGTTTTATATATATATATATGTATATATGTATATGTATATATATTAACCAGAATAAGGCTCTAACAATTTTCTTTCCCACAACAGCACTTAAGAGCCTCTCGCCCGCAAACCCTTATATTTTCTGGGCTTAACATTTGTTATACTTTTACATTTTTTATATATATGTAAAAAACAGGACCTCATCATTTTAAGTTACACCTTTTAAGTTATTAGTAAGGCTGAACTTTTTTTCAACATTTTGAAATTTAAATCACGTTGATTAAGTGCTTTACAAATTCAATGTTACAAATACCCCAACCCCATTTGTCAGATATCTTTTAAATTTTCTTTATGGTGTTCTCTAATCTATATTGGATTATTTTTATCAAGTGAAATCTCTTGGTTTTTCCTTTCTATTTCTGTATAGAAAGTCCTCTTCCTCATTCCAAAGGTCATAAATGCTTCTTCTTCTATCTGTGACTTTCTTGTTTGCATTTAAATCGTTATTTCTTCTGGTAAGTATCTTCATCTACATGCTGGAGGACAAACTTTGGTTTTATATTTTCTCCCAAACGGTCATCAAGCTGTCCCAGCACCATTTCTTGACTTCTCCCCACCATTCCTTTTAACTGGAAATGACATCCTTTCAAGTGCTAAATTATTTTATATACTTCGATCTGTCTGTGGACTCTCTAACCTGCTTCACTGATCTATATTTCTCTACCCTAATATCACACTGCTTTCATTATTGAAGCTTTATAGTGTGTTTTCATAACTTGTCAGCAAGGATGTGAACAGGTAATTGTCTGAAGGAAGAAAGTCAAAGCAGCAATAAAAGTGTGTAAAGGTGCTGGGCCTCACCAGGAATCAGGGAATTGCACATTAAAACTATGAGATAACATTTTTTACCCATCAGATTTGAAAAGAAAATGTTAAAGACGAAAAGTAGCCAATGTTGATGGAAGAAGTGATGAAGAGACTCCCATATCCTGCTGACCAGAGTATAAACTGGCTTAGCTTTTCAGGACAATTAGAGTATCCATCATCATTTGAAATATCAATACCTGTAGATTTCGCAATGCCAGTAACTCACCTACATAAAAACTTCTGAATGCACAAAAAGATAGCTTTTCCTTGGGGTATATTTTTGTGTCCTGATATAGTGTGCTTCTATTCATGTAATTAAAATCCCCATGCTGTAATTCTGTATAAGCTGTACGTATATAAGTCTGTGCCTTCGCGATGCTTGAGGTGGCCAGGAAGGATCCAGAGTCTGGGCATTTCACAGTTGGAACGCTCTGGCACAACTTTAAAGTCTTTTTCTAACTCACAGAACAAAGCCCCACTTCCGCTCTTATTCCTCAGATGAGTCTAGGTTCGCAACATTCATTGGTTCCTCCCAATTAACTTGTATCAAATTCTCTTTCTTCCACCCACCTCCGTGGGCCGAAAAATATCTCATGAGATTTTGCTGGGAGTGACGTATTCCACGTACAGATCTGAGGAGAACGTGCCTGCACTTACAAAGACTAAGAGTAGAGTCTGCAATTAGGGCGTGAATTACATGGAAATGAAAACTGAGTTTTAAGGGTCTGAGGCTACTTTATTAAATCAGTTAAATGTTCCTCTGTCAAACTCCTAACACCTTTCATTTGCTCAGCAAACTCTTCGGGGAAAGTTTCTACTCAACCCCTGATCAAGGCTACATGGCAAATGCAGGTTGGTAGGTAGGTTCCAAATTTTTCAGGGTTTCTCTGCATCCCATCAGGGCTCAGGCAAGAAGGACAAATAAGGCCACAGAGTCCTCCAAACAGAAATGACCCATCACGGGTACTGCACACTGGAAACCTTCAGACCCAAGGCCTCCAATCCCAGCACCACCGGGAGCAAGTGAGTGGGCGTGGGGCTCCAGGGAGGACCTGGTGGGTCTTCCTCCCTGCGGCTCCGGCTGCGGGCCTCCCGGGGGAAAGAAAGTCAAAACACCCACAGGCTCAACTGCGGGAAATGCTCAGTCGTTCCAGACAGATACGTATTTCATATCCGATTTACTTTTGAGACCAAGGTCAAGATGCCCCCGGTGCTATAATGATGCCCGCTGCTGGGAGAGAGCACGGATGTTACTGAGACGCAGAGAAACTGGCTGAGCTGCCCCCGCCCCCGCCCTGCCCTCTGTGGGTATCAGTCAGGCTCGGAGCTCAGCACGGCTGCCCTGTTTCCCTATCTGGACGGGGTGGGAGGATTTGCCTGGGTTTGTCCTATTTTCTGCTCACACAGTTACACAGGCTCGGGGAGGAGGCTGTTGCTTATTTCATTGGCAAACATCGCTGCCCGCTGACTTACATTTTTGTTCAAGAACTTGCCCTGGTACCTGTGGTTCAGGTGAATGAGCTCGGCCGTGCCCTTCTGCTGGCCGTTCACCCAGGCACCCACGTACTTGCTGCCCGTCTCCGCGTAGAAGTAGGTGCCTTGCCCGTGCCTGGTGAAGATGAGGGGCGCGACGCCCTTGGTTTCGTTGCAGTGAAAACCCTTCCAGGTTTCTGAGACACACATTTAAATCAAGGGGGGCCTAGGCTGGGGCGGGCTCACAAGTGGCGTCTATAGCTTATCTGGGCCCAGTCGAAGCACACGTCCTGCTCGTGCCAAGCTGAGAGCAGGCACCCCTGCTGGACAGCCGCGGCCTCCTGCCTGTCAGCTGGTGGGCTCGGGGCAAAGGCAGGGCTCCCGGGAGCTGCAACTCAGCCCCAGCAGGTTCTCCTGTGCCCTCCGTGGCCTGGGGCCCTTGGGTGGGTTCCCGGGAAGCTGCACCTGTGCAGCAGTACATTTTGCTCCCACGCCGGCCATAAAGCCGTGAACCGCGGGGCAGAGCCAGCCAGTGGGCTCTCCGGCCACGATTCTGTTGCTCAGTCACCGTCCTGTGCTCATGACGTGAACCCATCTGAAGGCCCAGGGAGAGAAGCGAACCTTTGGTGAGCAAACCACTCGCCGGTGTAGCTGTCGCCGTTGACGTAGCAGTACACGCCGTGGCCGTGCCTCAGGTCGTCTGCCCACTCCCCTGGAAGGGCCACACAAAAGCAGGGGTCAGGAGGAGGCAGCTCCGCCCTTCACCGCCGCCCCTGCCCACTCTGACCCCCTCCGTCCCTGCCTCTCGGCCGGACCGATGGACACGCAGAGGGGAGCCGGCGAAGGGAGGCTGAGCCGGGCCCCCGGGGGCCGGGCTGGCAGCTGTACGTACCGGGCCACCGTCGCCTGCACGTGCTAACAGCAGCTTTCCCACTCGGCCGGCGGCACAGCAGGCCTTCAGGCCCGGGTTTGCTGCCCTGCGGACAGCGGCCCCAGCTCCACACTCCTGCTGCCCTACGTGCGTTCAGGGATCCAGCAGCAACCTGGAGCCTCGGCGGTCTAGTCTCGGCCACCTGCCGGCATTTCAACCTGTTTCCCAGCTCGTACCTGCTCCAGCGCCTGGAGCCGCCCCACCTGCACACGTGCGCTGAGCATCCCGCCCCAGCGAGCCGCTCTGCGCCCCTTTCGGCCAAAGCAGTGGCGAAGGAGTCCCACGTTAACCTGGGCTTTGGGCTGGAAGGCTCTTGACTGACGGAGCTACAATGAGTACTTAGCCTCCAAGCTCAGAGAAGAAATCCCCGGGGAAGTGACCGCGCCCTGCACCCATTAAGGCGCAAAACCGTAAGGAGACACGACAACTTCCAACTGCCTCCAAAGAAGTTCTATACGTTAGCTACCTTCACAGCAAATATTCCTTCAATCCCCTATTCTGAGCGCGCCTATATGTGTCTCCACGTAGGCGTATATCTTATCATACGTAACATATATAATATATATAAATATATATGTTGTTCAAATTAGATTAACATCTATGCTGAAATCAAAATGACAATAAATAATGTTCAAAATGACAATAGGTTCATCAGAATCTGGAAAGAATCAACGCCTAAGCTAGATTGTGTCAAGTTGATTTCAAAAGCAGGTGGGGTCCTCCGTCTGGAGCCAGGCTCCTAAGATTTTATGAAACAAAACCACGGAGAGAAAGTCCATCTCTCGTAGGAACAGCAGCGACCCTGCCCCACCCCGGTGTCGGATTCCAGCGGAAGCCTGGGGACGTCTGGGCTCTGGTTTTACGTGGCCGCCAGCCCGGCAGCTGCAGCCCACACCCTCAGAGGGTGGAACCCGTGCCAAGAAGCGCCGCCGTCACACAAGCTACGTCGTCGCCCGCCGACATTTACTGAACGCGAACGACCCATCAGGCCCGGTTCTGAGCACATCACGGGTGCTCACTCGTGGGATCCTTGCGCTGCAGGGGACAAGCGGCTGAGGCAGGGAGGGACGGGGCCCCCGAACCAGGTCACACCTACTGGCACACCAGTGCCAGGGTTGGGCTCACAGACCTTTCTGGAAATCTGATGAAAACGAGCTAACCTCTTCCCAGGAAAGCAGCCCAGGACATAACCTCGGCCCACCGTTTGCAAGGCCCACAACCCGCGCCCGCTCGTCTCTCTCCCTGGGCTAGGAACGGCCTTCACCGGTCTTTGGGGTGACACGTCACACTGTCGTCGCAGCCGGTGACGATGGTGGGTGGGGCGGCAGGCACGTAACGCGGGCACGTAACGCAGGCACGTAACGCACCGCGGCAGAGGCGAGAACGCCCGTGTAACGAGGCAGGACGCCTCCCCGGTCAGAAGCCTTCGGTGAAGGAACGAACCCCCATCTAAACCGACAGTGCGTTCATCAGAAGAGGGGCTGGTCAGAAACGGAAGAGAGCAAGAACAGCTCCAGGGAGAAGAGTCCCACTGAGCGCCCGCTGGCCTGGGGGCCCAACCCGCCCCCCGAGCTCCGCGCTCGCCCAGCAGCCTCTCTCAGCACACGGGCCCCCGGGAGGCACCGTGCAGGTCACAGGGACGGTCACATGGCCCCCCGTGGATCACTTCACTAATTACAAGGCTTTCTGGCTTCTGCATCAAGCCCTGTGAACACGGGGACATAGCTCGTATTTGCCGCGCGACTGGGGAACTTGAAGCCTTCACGTGTGTCTCGGCAGCCACAGAGAAGCTCCATCCCCAAGTCCCCCGCAGCACGGAAGTCTGCTTTGTGGCCATATTTTACCTTCATATCTTGATCCGTCTGGATAGATAAAAGTGCCTTGACCGTGTTTTTTATTTTTAGCGTATTCTCCAATGTACCGCGCACCGCTTTTAAATTTGTAGGTCCCCTGAAACACATTGATTATATAATGCCTATCAATCCTGCATTTAATAATTGCTAACATAGTATTAGACTGGGTGAGCCACCCACTCAAGCCACCGATTCTGACCTGGCCGTGTCTTTTACCATATTCGTATTTCCCTTCATACGTGTCCCCATTGGGCAGTCTCGCTTTCCCGTGTCCGTGCCGCTCACCGGCCCCGTTCCGCTCCCCTTCGTATTCCTGGACCGAAGAAAACAAGACGATCACAGTTACCGCTTACTAAGCACTAACCAGGGACCTCCCTGGTGGTCCAGGGGGTAAGACTCTGCGCTCCCAAAGCAGGGGACCCGGCTCTGAACCCTGCTTGGGGAACTAGATCCTGCATGCTGCAGCTAAAGATCCCGCACGCTGCCAGGAAGATCCCACGTGCCAAAACGAAGACCCAGCGCAGCCAAAGTAAATTTTTTTTAAATGAGTAAAATAAATAAAAGCACTAACTGTGTGTCAGGCATTTTATAAATAGTATTCCATTGCATCCTCCCTATCCTTGACCTTGTCTTACAGGTGAGGTAGGTACCAGAGCTGGGTGACATGGAGCGTCAACCCAAGGTCACGCAGCGGGTACCTGTGTCCGTGGTGGGACTCTCTCCCTCCAAGTTATTACGATAAAATCCTTTACACTGTAAACAAAACTGACCATTTTGAGGAAAATGCGACGCGCTCCAAGTTGTGTTCTTTATAGGAACACGTGTGAAGTAGCATTTGCGGGTGGAACATGTCCTAAACCCACCTTCCTCCAATAATACAGAACTTAAAATGCAAATCATCCCTGGCATGTGTGTGTAGCCTGAAGACAGCTTTGACCTTCAAGGACGCTCTGATGGTGGGAGAGGGGCAAGGAGGGCTGATGAATAAACGGGGCTCAGTTGTCAACTTAAGTCTCCTAACTCAGTTTAGTTTACCTTATTTTTAAACTCCTTATCAAGAGACTTAAGGTTGAAACACCCATAGCTAAGATCGATAATTAATCTATCTTAAAAGTAAATCAATAAAACACACAATACAAGCTTGTCGCTTCCCTATTTTCTCAATCCTTCATAAAATAAACGTTTCTCAAGCACCCAACACGTGAGCATAGAGTGCAAATAATGAACAATGAAATGGCGAGGGCATAGAGCAATGATTTGACATGGCGTTGGATCTGGATAGACATTACACACAAGCTCAGACACATTAAGTCAAGGGCTTCAGAAACAAACATTTTTGCAGTTCTTGTGCTTTTCTAGCACTGTTTGGCTCAGAAATTCATGCTCAGATTATAAGGCAGAATTTTATAACCTTACAAACTTGTTTCAGGGTTAGTCTAAGTCAAGATGTACAAAGGGCTCCTCCTCCTGCCCCAAAGACCTCTCAATACACCCAATACTGAGACTCTGGGGTGCCTGAAGAGGAAAGAGAACGCTTGAAAATGACCCCAACTGTGAATCGAACCTGAAAAGTACGGGCACTAAAAAGTTACAGATCAGTAGGGCCATTTGAGGGGACGAACTAGAAAGCTTACTGGGAAGGTGATGTCGTTTGGGTTCCCCAGAAGCAGACCTTGGGGAGAGATTTTTTTTTTTAAGAGCTCCCAGGAGAAACCAGCAAAGGGGGTGCGAACACAGACGTGAAAGAGGCGGCTGCCAAGCATGGGTGATGTCGGGTGATGTCCCAGACTCAGCCTCATCGCACAGGGGGTTCTGGAGTGTAGATCACTGCAGTTTGTCCTGTCTTTTAGCACGAGCTGCTGGCTGACCCGGGATGCGTACATCTCAGGCACCTCCACCGCTCCCTACTGGCCAGGTGGCTCCAGTACACAGAGGTGCTTGTCTTGAGCAACGAGTCGGGCAGAAGCTGGAAGATGGGTGTGCAGGGCTAGTAAAAAGGTCTGAGCGAGCACATCTATCTCAGCAGGGGTGCTAGGTTTTTCAGGTAATTCTGAAACTATTTCAACTCTGTACCCCGCACACACACAGCGGATGAGGTTCCCAACCTGCCAGCCAGGCAATTGTCACCCTCTGGCTTCGGGCAGTACAGATAGGCCCACGTGAAGCCCAGCTCGCGTCACGGAATGTGCATCCCTTAGCTCCTCTCTGCGGTCTAAACCAGGAAGTATCTCCAACGACCCGGGTCATTTCCAGCAAGAGTGAAGAAAGCACATGTGATTACAGGCCTGTATAGTAATACTTCAGGAAGCCTTCGCTGAGCCTGGGACCTCCTTAGCATTTCTTGAAGGCTGCCAGGAAGCAGCTTTCCTTCATCTTCCTTTAATCCTGAGGAGCCAGGCTCCATTACAGAAATAGTTTCAGAATAATATACAAAAATACATTCAAGAAGAGTATGGTAGCTTGGGATGACCCAGCCATCCAAGGAAACTGCCTCGATGGAGGGTAACAGCAGGGAGGAGGACGCTTCCAAGGCCTTGGATTTGGAAATCTTTGCCTTTAAAGTCAGGAGGAATTGGTGGAGGGGGGGAGCGAGAAGGGATTCGGCAGGCGGACGTCATAACGTTTCACCTTTCACAGCCATCTTGCAGGACGCAGCGCCCGCTGTGGCCTGCGTGGTCCTTGCTCTTGGCTGGGCCTCCCAGTGGGACTGTGGCTGGCCTCCAGGCCACCCCACTCTCCGAAACCGGCTTCCAAGGGTCCGCGCACCCCTGGGACCCCCCGCCCTTACCCGGAGATCTCACCCCAAGATCATTCTCTCCCTCCTCCTCCAACTCTTCCGAGCCCAGGTCCGACATGACCCCGCCCCAGTCTGGATCCCGGCTGCCGCCTGAGCCTTTCTAGTCGGTAGGTATCAGCTGCCTGCACCGCGTCCGCCGTCGCCATGGAGACGCGGCCAGGCCCGCCTCCCTCCCAACTGGGGCGTAGAAGCCGGAAGGTGGGGGTAGGAGTCACTGTTAACCCTCGCATGCTGTCATAGCAACGGGATGCATCCACCAATCGCCGCTTGGGACGGGAGGGAGGCGGGGCCTGGGGCGGGAAGGCGTGGGGAGAAGCCAATGGCAGCCGTCGGGGGCTGTCATAGCAACGAGAAGGGGAGCCTCGGCCACTCGTCGCGCAAGAGGAGGGAGGGGGCGGGGCCTGAGGCATACCGGGTACCCATGTGCTCGCTAACCTGGACACCACGTGGCTGGCCCCCTCTAACCAGCTGCTGGGTGATGCTGCAACGAGGAGGGGTGCAATAAGCGCGTCGGGCCAGTTCTCTTGAGGCCTTCACCCCTGCCTAGGGCTGAGCACTGCCCCTTCCCAGCCCCGGCCACTGGTTCCTCGGGTCCCTCGGCAGACCCTCCTCACCTTTCTGAGCTCTTCTGATCCTTCGGTGTTGGCGGTCCACAGAGATGTGTTCTTCAAGATCTTCTCTCGTGTTAGTAAACATCTCCTCCTGACTCAAGGAGTCAGCTCCGACCTATTAGCAGATGCAATCTACCCTGATGCCCATCAGGGTTTGACGTCTCTCCTCCACCCTGGGTGTGAGTCCAGCCCCCTGGGGTTCCCACATGGAGCTCGCTCCCTCACACACGCCTAGACAGTCACCCACGCGCGCGCGCGCACACATATACCTGCACATTCACACTCACTCCCATTCGTTAATGGGCCCCTCCTCCTAGCTTCCCTCCGGTCACCTGACCCTCGGCCTGCCCAGGGCCCCTCATGATCTCCTTCCCAACTTGTCTGTCACCAGCCCTGATCCCAGCGTGTGAGCTCTAGCAATGGCCTCTAATTCAGCCCCTCTATCTCCAGCCTTTGGTACTCTTCGCCACCTCACGTTCCTCCTCTACTCCGAAGCCCAAATGCAGACCAGCCTTACCCACTGGCATTCAGCCCCTCCATGTTCAAGCCCTAAGTCATCCTCTCAGCCTCACGGCGCACCATCCCCTTCCTATACTGGTTTAGATGCTTCAGACAAAAGAAAACCACAGGCACTTGCCCCAGTACATCCTTCACTTCCCCATTTCTATGCCTTTGCCTGTGCCAGACTCTCTCCCTGGGGAGTCTTGCTTCACCCAGCCTTGCCTATCGAAAGTCATAGCCACTCATCAAAGACTGGATAAGAGACCACTTCCAGAAAAAGCTCCAAATTCACGGTAAGGGTGCCCTCGTGGAGGAAGAGGGGAATGGGGCTTAGAGAAAGAGGAAAGGACTTCAGCTCTCTGTATCATCTATCTGGCTATCATCCATCCATCTACCTATAAATTTTAAAGGTCTGAGTGTGACAACATGCAAAATTTAATTTTAAGTAGTGAGTTTTTATTAGTATATATTAACCATATTTCTTTGCATTTTTAATTTTTTGCTCTAAATGTTGGACAACTCCCTCCTGCAGTTTCTAGTGATCCTTCAAGTCACTGTCTCTCTGTTAATTCCCATCGTACCTTTAACCATCTTCATCAAATACACAAGACAAGTTCTGTCTCATGTGACCGACATCCGGGTGGTTGTCTAATTTCTGGGTATCAGGAGCCATGCCGCCCTCATCTTCATTTCCCCCTCAGCACCTCATGTTTTGCACACAGTGGATGCTCCAACCAAGCCAAGGCAATCCAGTCCATCTGGGCCTTTAGATCCCCTGGTGAGATGGAAATATGTTCTTCCTTTATCACTCTTACTTAAAAGAATCTCTATTTTGTGTGTGGAAATAAACAAAGACCACCCAATGAGAACAAGCAAAGACTATTTCTTCGTGGCTTGCTATAGCAAGGGATTCAGCCACCATCACTTGCATTTTGGCAGAGACTCTAAGGCAGGCAGAGGGGTGGGAAAGCTTTCTAGCGGGAAAAAGGAAAGGGGTTGGTGCCCTGGTTGCAGGCTGTGGGTGTGGGAAAGCTGCCAGAGGGCTCGCGAGAACCAAGACATCCCATGTGTTTGGTTATGGTAAAAACTCAGCTTTCTCTGGTTGGTCCTAAAGGGGAAAGGGGGGCAAAAATTAGGGTGCCTCTCAGTTATAATCGAGTCCTGGCCGTTTGGAGCCAATTGTTAAAGGGGTTATTATTTGTTCCTGGACCAGTTAGTAGAGCTAGCAACTGACTTCCTGCCAGTCTGGCCTACAGTAGGCTGGCTTCTTGCGATGGTTACTGTAGATAGTGGGTTTGTTTCCTGGGCTTGTTGCTGCAACTTGTGGGTCAGAGTTCTATCTCTGTATATGGTTTGGCCATCGTACATTTGTATATCCAATTTTAATGTGTTTTTGCAAATTATACAAATAACTGTGTTTCATCTTAAATCTAAATATTGCATATGGTGCTCTTAGTTGCTTTTGAGATTTAATACCTTCAACAATAATAATAACCCCAACCTTTTATTAATTTAAATCTAATATTTAAGTATTTTTAAAAATTGATCTAAATGGAGGGAAAACAGGTCTTAAAGTCAGCATCATTTAGTGGAAATATTACTCACCTAGAGCCAGAATGCCTAACTTCACATTCTGGGTTCCCATGGCCTATTAGCTTTGGTGGCCTCAGGCAACTCACCTGCCCTGAGCCTCAGTTTCCCATTTTGTAAACTGAGGGGAATAAACCCTTCCAAACTCAAAGAGCTGCCCTGGGGATCAAAAATTGTATTTTATTAATGTATTGTTATTTATTATGATAGCTATATAATGCCATCAATGAAGATCTAACAAAGAAATCACATATCATTAATAGAAAGTTCTCCTCACACCCACCCACCCCCCTCCCAGGTGTGTTGTGTGATGTTGCTGGGGGATGGGGAGATGGGGGAGGGTAGGAGTGCCTGAGTAAACACAAAGGCCAAACCCATGAGGTGAATAGCTGAACAATCTACAGATCTTCCAGAACACACATCGCATGCCAACCTTTCCCTCTGAAACAACAGCATGATGGAAGGTTGCAATCTTGGTTTTTTGTTTTTTGCGGTACGCGGGCCTCTCACTGCTGCGGCCTCTCCCATTGCGGAGCACAGGCTCCGGACGCGCAGGCTCAGCGGCCATGACTCACGCGCCCAGCCGCTCTGCGGCACGTGGGATCCTCCCGGACCGGGGCACGAACCCGCGTCCCCCGCATCGGCAGGCGGACTCTCATCCACTGCGCCACCGGGGAAGCCAATCTTAGCCACATCTCAGGCCCAAATCCATCACTTACTGAACAAAGAAACAATGTACAAGCAAATTAACACACAAGACCCTACAATTATATTGTTTGTTAGTTGCAAAGATAAAAACATTGTAAACACCCCAAATTAACAGTTTTTCTTGTGGGAAAAAGTGGGGACTTTAGAAGGACAGATGGCTATGATTTTCTTCTTTATACTTATCAGTTGCCACATTTACTACAATGGGGTATGTCTTTTTATAATAATACCTCAAAATATTTTAAATATTAGAGATCTGGAATGGTAATACAATCAAGAATATGCAACCAGATGTTAGCTTTTTTGCATATAAAAATAAATGTCCGAAATTCAACTTTCAAATTTTCTCTAGAGATGCCAGTAATGTTTGCTAAGTTCTGACTCTGTGCTGGCGGTGTTTGAAGAGTTTTATATATGAATTATCTTAACAACTCCTCGCTGTCATTTCTCCATTGTACAGCTAAGGAAAGGGAGCCACAGAGAGGTAAAGACATTGCTCAAAATCACACAGCCAGGGCTTCCCTGGTGGCGCAGTGGTTGAGAGTCCGCCTGCCGATGCGGGGGACACGGGTTCGTGTCCCGGTCTGGGAGGATCCCACGTGCCGCGGAGCGGCTGGGCCCGTGAGCCGTGGCCGCTGGGCCTGTGCGTCCGGAGCCTGTGCTCCGCGGCGGGAGAGGCCACAACAGTGAGAGGCCCGCGTACCACAAAAAAAAAAAAAAAAAAAAAAAAAAAAAAAAAAAAAAATCACACAGCCAGTGGGATTCAAACCATGCCATCTGCCTCAAGCTATTGCTGTCAATCACTACACCCTACTGCCCCCCAGATCTCTGATTTAAAGGAATAGCTATGCTTTTCTGGGAGTGACTTTAACCATCTACCAAGCGGAGAACCACTGGCTCAGAGAGCCTTCGATTAAAAGACTCAGAAAGTAGTTTAAGCACACCCTGCCCTGGATCACATCATAAGCAGCTGGGTGCCTAGCCATTGAATTATTAGATCCTAAAATTTACAACTGGATTTATGGCTTATACACATTAGTCAGAATCCCCCCCCCCCCCAAATCTTTCAGTCAATCTATAGTAATGTCACTACCCTGCAGGTTTAGCAATCGTCCAAATAAGGCAAGATCAGGTAAACATCAGGACCGGCCTCCCAGCCTCCCGCAGCAAAGAGCCCAGAAACTCCTTCCAGAAAGAGGCCGCTCCCCGCTCAGGGCAGGTAGAAAGCCCCACCTACCCGCTCCCTATGAGACCTGCGTAGTCCAGAAAGACCTCATTAGGCCAGCCTGATGCCGGGCAGCCCCAAACTCCCTGACCCTTAAGCCCCACGTGACACGCAAGTCCTTGGTGATCACAGAAGCAGCGATTTCAAAACCCGAAGGCCTGCGAGACTGTGGCATAGCTCACCCTCCTCCTTTCCCGGAGACAAAAAGGGGAGGCCTCTCTAGGAGGAGTCTCTTCACTGGAAAAAGGAGGAAATCCTACTTCTCAACCTTGACAGGGAGGCATTTGCCCTAATACCCCAGCCGGCCCTTCCCATCACCCCCCGGGAGGGGGTTCCCATCCCCTCCCCCTCCCCTCCCCCCTCCCCCTCCCCTCCCCCCTCCCCCTCCCCTCCCCCTCCCTCTCCCCCTCCCCTCCCCCTCCCTCTCCCCCTCCCCTCCCCCTCCCTCTCCCCCCACCGCAAGGAGCGTGCGCAGATGAGCCCTCCGTGGAGAAGGGAGGGGCGAGGCGGCAGGGCTTCAGGTGAGCCGAGGAAGTGAAGGACCGCGGTTCCTCCCAGCTCCATTGCCCCAGGCAGAAAGTATCTTCTTGCTTTTCTTAAATATAAATGAGACCCTCCTCTCTCTACTTCTCCCACCCCCGCCCAAAGAAGGAGTGAAGGAAACCCGATCCTTGGTTCTGCCCAGAGGGACTGGGGATAGTGGCTTCGGCTTCTACGGTGGGACCGCCCCGGGGGAGGAAGGTGACTTGGAGGCCTCCCGGGGGTCCGCTTCCCGTGTTCCACACCTTTCTGACCCACTTCCGAGCTGGGTCGGGGCTGCCTGGCAGTTGCCATGGCGACTGGCTGAGGCCCTGAGCCTGTCCCTTCTGGACCGGGGAGGACGAGGCAGAGGGGAGGCGGCAAAGTGCAAACAGGGTTGTTTCTGTGTTTGTTTACAGACTGCTCCGATAAAAAGCAGGGACTTTCAACAAAATGAATTCAGGCTCATCTTCAGTGTGGAAATGTGTGGTGGTTTATTAAAATACTTGTGTTCTTGAGAATTGAACTAGTGTGTATATATATATATATATGCACATTTATAAACATACACTTCTAGGTATATCCATAGGTAGATATAAAAACACAGGCCTTGTAACTTCTTTTTTAAAATGGAGTTTTTATGGCATTTAGTGGGTAGGAATCAGACCCAGGTTTGAAATCCTAGCTCTGCTTGCTTCTGAAGCCAATTTACCCATCTGTAAAACGGAGGTAATAGTTCACTGCCCTTTTAGGGCTGTTGTGAGGTCTAAATAAGATGTTCATAGTGAGCTTAGCACGGGCCTAGCACCCTGTAAAACACCTAGTAAATATTAGCTATTATTATTCATAATTGTATTATTGTTACTCAGCACTTAGTAAATGTTAGCTATTCTTGTTGATAATTACACTGTGGTTACTCACACAGTAACCAAGCGCGTTCTGTCATCCATGGGTCTTTGAGGCAGGTCTGACTTCAGGCCGTCTTGGTCATTTTCAATTGTGTCTTCCCGGAGAGGATCAAACTGCCAAAGATGTTTCAGCCAGGTAATCGTGACAATCAGAAGTTAGTCTGTGAAAAACAGATTATGTTTAATGCTTATATCCATTAGCACTGATACACGTGAGGGTGGGAAGAGACCGAAGTTTCTAGAAAGATACAGACGAGTAGATTCTCACGTAAAAGGAACTCTTTTAACTGTTTGAGGTTATGTCTCTTATAAAAGTGACAACTGACAAGGAGGAAATAAACAGCTACACACACACACACACACACACACACACACACACACCTACACACCTACGTGAGGTAGGCGGTTTCATGGAAGGATACTGAGAATGCTGTAGTCCAGAAAGGAAGTAAATTCTTTTCCATCCAGGTCGTGGAATTATTCAGTAATTTAGCAGCAGCAGTGGGCGGACAGGTTCATGCAGTCAGACGGGGTGGAGCCAGGAGACATCAGGAAGTTGGGCCGGCTGGCGTTCGGGTTGGGCAGCAACTTGAGGGCACAGACGGTGCTCACCTGTGCCCGCCTGTGCTCCCCTCACCCCCTCTCATAGCAGTGCCCGGCACACAGTAAGCCCTCAATCAAAGAAGCTTGTGATCGTGGTGTTAGGTAGCATTGTGTAACAGAGTTGTACTTCATGCAACACTTGGGAAAGAAAAAAAAAAGGTGAAGTATATCAATTTCTCATTCTTTTTTTCTTCTAGCTCATATCTTGTTTTTTTTAATTCTCCTTAAATCAGATTCCATTTTCCAGGGGCTCTCTCAGTATGTCAGTTAAATAACTATGGCTTAGTGAGTGCTGGGTCCCTGGTCATATACTAGGGGTTATGAGGAAATGAGGGAAGAAAAAGTACAGACCCATTTGGGGCAAGTTTGACATTAATCCATGCTATTGAAAAAATTACCAAAACTATGATATCTGATGGCTACATGTTAGTGCCTCAACCTAGAATGGATATCCTTTCCGACTAGTGGATAGGAAGCTTGCTTCTATGTTTGATATTACCTGTCACCTTGCTCTGGTCAGTGGTGGTGGGAGATCCCATGGTACTAGGGGCTGCACCTTCTAGGCCTAAGGATGGATCAGTCTCTCTGAGCAAGGAGCAGGAGGGGAGGCTGCAGGCTGAGTGACACATCCACTCTTCCCAGAATCAGGCTCACCCTACCCAACCTGCAGGAGGTCGTAAGGATCAAATAAGACGGTGGGAATGAGAATGTTCTGGAAGCCCCAGATGCTGGAGAAATGTAATGTGTTAAGTTTAACTCACATTTTTAATTCACTGATCGTACAATATTTGATGCATACAGAAGAATACATAGTCATATGCGTCAGTGATGTAGCAAAGTCACACACAAATACCTGGGAACCTACTTCCCCAGATAAAGAAATGAATGAAGAAATAAAGAGAATCACCATGGACATCTGAGTGCAGACATCTCTGTCCACATCTCAAATCCGACTCTGTAGAATTTGGTTATAGAGAATAAAGAGTTACGGGGCCGGTGGGAAGGAATCTTAAGACTAAATACCTACTACCACGTTGCCTTTTAGAACGGCCGGCCTGGGCCCGCTCTCTCCAGCAGAGTGACTGATTCCTGCTGCTTCCTGGTCTGCTGTAAGTCACTTCTCTTCTTTGCTAATTTGCTGGGCAAAACAGCTGTCTCCTGGTGCCTTGACTTTGTATTTCCTTGATTATTTGTGAAGATAAGCACTTCCCCTAAGGCTCATTCTCCATCTACATTAGCTGTCATTAACTATTTAGATCACGTGTCTCCAGGACACCTTCAGAGATCCGTGCATGTCATTCTCTCTTTCTGAAACGCAAGACCTACCTGGGTCTTGTTTCTCTACCTGGGGAATAGTTCTTCGACTTTAATACCTTACCCAGATGTCACCTCCTGGGGACGCCTTTCCCGACTGCTTCAGGCTCCTTCTGACCACCCCTCTGGCTGTGCCTCTCGCCCTCCTTGCAGAGTCGTGCCTTGTGTTTCGGGGTCAGCCTCCCCAAGGGCCCCAGGGCCTTGACCCCTGCAGTCTAGCACAGAGCCTAGGCTCGGATTATTAAAAATTACTAAACGCTCCTGGCAAATTGGGGAAATACGGTAAAGTATGAAGAAGAAAATAAAGATGACCCCTAACCCCACCTCCCAGAGAGAGATGCCACTGCTGGCACCTGGTCCGCGTCCTCCCGGTCTTTTTGAATGGGTATGTATAATGTTTGTACCTAATCGAAGTCGTTTTATTTATCACTTGCCATTATCACTTAGCATTATGGGGTGACATGTCCAAACTTCTTCGAAAGTGTTTAAAAGACTGAAAAGTATGTCACCTTAAGGATATACCAAAATTATCTTGACTCAGTCAAGATTTGATAAAAGAATGAATGGGAATGGTTAATACAAGTTTGAAGCATGTAGGGGGCGTTACTTAAGGAAATTGTACTCCATTGTGTTACTAAGAAAATCCCATTTCAGGTGTCTTTTCTGGGTACCTCATTCCCCCCTGCTCTGGGATGACCCCCCAAAGCCCTTTCTCGTTGTTTAAGTTAAAACCAGAAAATCTGTGACCTGTTAAGGATTTGGGGGGATTTTCAGGTTCTGCGGCTTGAGGCTCTCCGTGGTTTTGTACCAACTTGATACTGAGCTCCTGGCACCATCCTCGTCGTCTTTGTAACAGGGACAGCGTCTTACAGGTTGGAGGACTCGGTGCCCCGACGTTCGAGGAACAGGAGCTGAGGCACATGAGAGCCTTCCTGGCGTGACACACCTCGTAGCGCCAGCGTGGGCGCAGCCGTGGCCGCAGACAGGCCGGGGACCCTGCCGGCCACGTGCGGGGGGCGCGTGGCCGCTCGGGGCTGGGCTCCACTCTGACTCTCCCGGGCACAGAAGCAGCGCTCTGTCCTCCCGCCGAGGCTCCTGCTTTGCCGGCAGAAGGATGGCTGTGAAGTGATCCATAGGAACTTTGAAGGCGTATTTGGCTTTAAAACCTCTATTGACTTTATGTCCCATAACCAGACCTTAACCGGATTCATACTGAAGATGAGCAAGCGGCGAAACAGACTCCATTTCTTTAGGACAAAATGGCAAATCAACAAATTAAGCTGAGGAAAGGGACTCTGTACTTCTCTCTCACCCTCAACCCCCGAACCTATGTCCTCGAATGATCATTATTCACACGAATTTGCTGTGCTTCCACAGCTTCTGTGATCTGACTCACACTTGGGACTCGTCACTCAACAACCAAGGTTTATTGAGTGTCTTCGCCGGGTGTTCTAGGCGATAAGGATTCACGGTTGGGCAAAAAAGGTAAAAAAATCTCTGCCTTCGTGGAGCCCACATCCTAACACGTGACCTCGTTCACCCTCGAGTCAGCCCCCGGGGAAGTCCCGGTGATCAGGAGGTTGGAATGGTGTCCCCAGGGTCCCCCAGTGCTACGTGTGGAGTCAAGATTTGCACCTGCATCTTCAGATTCCAGAGCCCCAGATTCCAGATTCCTGCCAGGCCACCGTACACTGCGGGGTCACGGCTGGTGTTCAGAAAGATGATCCCGAGTGACGGTCAAGAAACAACGCCATAGCCAATGACTTGCATTTATGATAGAGTTACGTGAGTCGATTTTTAGAAAGGATTTTGATTATAAAGATTAAAGACTAATGGTTTCAACCGTAGGAGTTAAACAATGGGTGAACCAGAAAATGTAGCACCTGGAGGACCCCAGGGCCAAGGCTTCCTGTGACCACAGCAAGAGCCGAGGTCATTAGTGGAGGCTGTGAGGAGGAGTTGCCTCTGTGGACTGTCACCCCCTGTCTACCCCCTGGTAGACTCAGCTGACTAGGCAAAGACCTTCGCCGTGCAAGGTCGGACTTTCCCAGGCTCCATGTTGGCTGGGAAAAGATGGGTAGGTAAGACCGCTAAGGTTTGGTAGAGAGAACAGGAGTACAATTGTCCCTCTGTTTCTGTTGGGGTTCCAGTACCCTCCAGCCCATGCCCACCCCGCAGATACCAAACTTCAAGGATGCTCAAGTTCCTTATATAACATGGCCTATTTGCATATAACCTACACACATCCTCCCGTATACTTTGAATCATCTCTAGATGACTTCTGATACCTAATACAATGTCAGTGCTGTGTCAAAAGTCGTTGGTATGTGGCAACTTCAAGTTTTGCTTTTTGGAGCTTTCTGGAATTTTTTTTTTGTTTTTTTCGAATGTTTTCCATCCATGGTTGGTTGAATCTACAGATGCAGAACCCAAGGGTACAGAGGGCCCACTGTAACTGCATTCTCCCACCAGGCTGTTAACATATCGTTTCACGTAAAAGTACCCTCTCTGCGTAAAGCACCAAATACAGGACCAGAGGGAGCTTTAAAGTACCGCCCCTTGATTTATAACACATATTTTACCAAACCACACCTAGGCTGAAAAGTATCGAGCCTTGCTGAAGACCTTATAAAAATATTCCAACTTGCTTATCCCATTTATCTGCACTAGCTCAGCTGAGGGGTGACTCCCTAGTTGATGGACCAACTTCCTATTTCCCTTTCCCTGACCTGCTAAGACCTTATAGGCTTAAAGCTAAGAGGAATTTACAGCGGATGGGCTCGGGCAACACGTGAGCTCCACAGGGGAGCTCCACTGCCAGGAACACTTGGCTGATGGAAGCGAAAGTCCCCGCGTTCGGTGCAAGCCTCTCTAGCAGCCCCGCTGGAGTCAGGGTCCAGCTACGCCCAAGGCACTCAGGCATCTTCCAGCGACCACTCCCCTCACCCCAGTACAGAAGCAGAACAAGAAAGCTCTCAACTAGGAAAAACTGCCAGGGCCCTGGAAGCAGGGACATTTGCCCACCTGTCTTACACGAGCAGTTTGCCAAGGACCGCCCTTGCAGATGGCAGTTGCCTCAAGTGTTAGGTGTTATCATAGGACGTACAAAGCTCCTGTCCCCCAAATGCGTCCTAACTCGGGCAACACGGGGTCTAAAATCCTACTGCTAACAAGCCATTGCCTAGGCTAAGCACATCGTTCTACCTTTTTTTTTTTAACATTAATGTTTATTTTTATTCTGTTTGAAAATACACGGCTTTTTTCTTTTTGTGCCTCTCCTCACAGCCCAGAGGCAACTGCTCTCCACTCTTAGCCTTTTCCCCACGTCTCTAAAGATGATGAGTGCACTGCGACTTTACTGTCCAGCTTAGACCTCTTGCTTTGCGGACGAGATCTAGCTCTCTGACATCCCCGAGGATAAGTGCTGTTAAGGCTGCTGCCTGGGCTTTTCCCATCCAGGAGGAGAGCCTTGGGAGGGGACAGAAGGAGTGACTCACAGAACACATGAGTCCACTAGGATTGAATCAAGAGATATGCAGCCGGAGGCAGCCGGAGGCCTGGCCGGTTCCTCTCTGGGCCCCTGGGGACCCGGCAGACCTGTTCCTCCATTCTTGGTCAGGCTGTGGCTCCTTGCTGTGGGGACTCTTGTCTGCCTGGAATACAAGATGTGCTTCTAGTGGGAGGCTCTTCCTTCTGTACTTTACCAACAACATTAGCAATGGAATCAAAAATCTCCCCGGCTCACCGGTTGAGCGCCCCGTACTGCTAAAATTCTTGCTTTTCGATCAGTGGAGATAAAATGAAACTCCTTCACGGTCAGGAAACACGCTCTGTTTCCTTATCTCTCTAATAATATTTCATGCTTTTCTGCTTTCTAAGCTGGAGGCATTTGCACGAGCTCTGAAGCCGGGTATCCTCAAAGCTCCCCGCAGGGAGCCCTCGGCCCACTTCCGCCCTCCCCAGGCAATGTTTGCTCCTCGCTGGACGCACACGCCTCCTGCTTTCCCTGCAGAGACAGAGCTTCTGGGCAGAAGGTCCTTTTCTCCAGTCTTATCTCTCCTTGCAATGCCCACTACTAGCACAGAGCTTGTTTTGCACATAGTAGGTTTGCATTCCTAGTGCCTCTCTACCATGGATGACCCAACCCTCCAGCAGGTGTCAGAGTTACCTCTTTCCTTTTTTTTTTTTTTTTTTCTTGTGGTACGCGGGCCTCTCACTGTTGTGGCCTCTCCCGTTGTGGAGCACAGGCTCCGGATGCGCAGGCTCAGCGGCCATGGCTCACGGGCCCAGCCGCTCCGCGGCACGTGGGATTTTCCCGGACCGGGGCACGAACCCGTGTCCCCTGCATCGGCAGGCGGATTCTCAACCACTGCGCCACCAGGGAAGCCCACCTCTTTCTTAAGACCAGGGAAAAGGAGTGAGTCTTCCCTGCGAGTTGGGCGCGGCGAAAGCCGACCCTCCCAAGTGGAGCTGTCCGCCTGTCTGTCCTCTCTCAGCGCCGCTGGGGCTCACGGACACGCTTGCACCACCTCTCAGATCGGCGCTGAGAGAAGTTCATTGTCTCGTGACCTTCCGTCTTGTCTCCGGGCCACACCTGCTATCCCCTCTCCAGGGTTCCCAATGGTTCCCCGGAACCCTCTCCATTTCCCCAAAACACCTCCCTCTTCACTTCCACAACTGACTCCCTTCTGCGACAAAGGGGACAGAGGGAAGAACCCTCCCCTCGTGCCTGCCCACCTGCAAAGTGACGGCTCTCTGCCCTTTTTCCATTGTCTCTGCTCCAGCCCGAGGCTCATTCCTCCTCACATATGCTGGATTCCTTGTCTTTCCGCCTCTGGAGGGCCATGTGTCATTCAAGCACTACGCCCACCCTCCCCTCCGGCTGCTCTGGGGCCTGGGCCTCCCGTGAGAAGGGGCTGATTTCCAGGCCTGGGGCAGGAGGTGCATGGGATGAGCTTGTGAGGACATCTTGTCACCCTAGAAAGCAAGGACACTATCAAAGGTACCCGGGTCATGTCAGAAGGACTCACTGGCCCATGCGATTCAACAAGGAGAATAACTGGAATGGATGCAAATGCAGCAACTGTGGCCCAGCCCACTAGTGTGGAGAGTCAAAAAGCAGAAGAAAGGAAAACTCATGGCTAACTTTTGAAGAATAGTGCAAAGCCAACTCATTATTTTGACAAGTGGCAAATAAAGGAATTCCACATGTATCCTGCCTTTCCTGTATGAATGGTGCTTCAGAGTTAACTAACTGATGAGGGGAAGTTTCTCTTTATAGAATAGGCTAGCAAAGAAAAAAGAAACAATGGAATTATGATGTCACCATTTCACAGCTATGAATTCTACTTCTAATAAACGTAGTGAACGTAGGCAAAAGGAACATCTAAATACGGCAGATGCCAGAAGCCTCACTGGCTTGAATCGACCCGAATCTGATCAGGCGTCGGGAGCTCCTTGCCGGTTTCAGGTTGTAAACAGGAAGTACCTAAAGAATATGTTCGACGGTATCATGACGATGGGATCAGCACGATGCAGAGTGTAGGAAACTCTGCAAGAAGAATGGCCTGGCCTCCGTGACAACAGCAAGAAATTGCTTAGGACAAAGAGGCAGGGGAATCTCCAGACGGAGAGACCTAGGAGACACATCAGACAACACACGTGTGGACTGTTTGGGTCCCCATCTGAAAATAAACTGACAGAGTGAGACCATGTACAGGGCACTCAGGGGAGTGAGAACACGGGCTGGGTATTTGACGCTATTGTGGAATTATTCTTGCTTGGGGAGCCTTGATGATAGTAGAGTGATTATGTTTAAAACTGTATCTTTTAGAGATACACACTGAAACTTTACAGGTGAAATATAAAGTCTGGGATTTTCTGCAAAATATCCTGAGGCAGGAAGTGGGTCAAGACAGAGAGGAAACAAAATTGGTGGTGCATTGATCATTGATGAAGCCAGGCGATGGGTAGATGCCTGGGGCTTCATTATAATGTTCTCTCAACTTCCGTCTACACTTGGAAATGTCCATGCACTTCCCTGGTGGTCCAGTGGGTAAGACCCCGCACTCCCAATGCAGGGGGCCTAGGTTCGATCCCTGGAGGGGGAACTAGATCCCACGTGCACGCCGCAACTAAGACCCAGCACAGCCTAAATAAAGAAAGAAATATTTTAAAGAAAGAGAGAGAGAGAAAGAAAGAAAAAGAAAACGTTCTTGCGTTTAAGAAATGTGTCGTCGTCCCCCCCACCCCCCGAGTCCTTCTCCAGTTTTGGGCCCTTCCCTTCTCCCCAGCGCAGCCAACCTTCCTGAAATGGTTTTCTGCTCTCCTTCCTCACCACCACCCAGGCCTCCGCCCACCCCACCCACGGCCCAGGAAGCTTCAGGGTGAGGCCAGTAGACAATGACTCCCTTGCAGCCTCCAGCTCCACGCCCACCCCCTCCCCACCAGCACACACTGCGTCAATGGGGCTCCCTTCGGGCTTTTCCTCTGCTCTATCCACAGCTTCCAGACCCTCCTCCCTGCCTGGCCCTTAGGTACGGGCACGCCTGGGGGCCCGGCCCTACTCTCCGGCCCGGGCAAGCTTTCTCCTCCCCTGCTGTCTGTACCAGGCCTCTGTCACCCACCTAGGATTCTTCCAGAGACTCCAGACTCACACATCCAACCCCAGTCAACAGCCCCACCGAGACACCCCACGGGAACCCAAAGCGCAACAAGTATAAATTCATTCCTTGCCCGCACCCTGCCCCCAGGTCTGTCTGTGCTTTGTCGCCTCTCCGCGAAGACGCCGCCGTCCAGCTATAGCTGCCCGAGCCTGACAGCTGGATGCTCTGGGGCCTCTGGGGCCTCCCTGAAGTCTGCGCCCCCAGACAACCATCCCCAGACGGCCGCGGGGGCCTCGCCCTCCCCCTCCCTCTCCCCGCTCCGCCCCCGCCCCCCCATACCAGCCTGCGGGCTTCCGTCCCCGCGGTGCTCCCGTGCGCTCGGCCAGCTCCTCGTATGCTGCCGAGATGCCACCTCCCGTGACCATCGAGTCTGGGTCAGGTGACCCTCTTTTGCACCCCCCGTGTCCCCTACTGCACTGTGTGACACAGTGTTGTGACGACGGCCGGTGACCTGTCGTGTGACCTCTCCACTAGCTGGGAGCTCTTGGCGGGGAAGGCCCACATCTGTCCTGGGCTGCACTGCGTCGGGGGGGGGCTCCGCCGGCCTCCGCCCACCTCCTCAGTCAGGGCAGTTGGAGGGCAAGAGGGGACGTGGGGCTGTGGACTCCCTGCTGCTCCTCTGCCAAAGCGCCGCCCTGGTCCAAGGGGTCCCTCTACAGCCTCAGCGCCCTGGGCCCCAGGAACGCCTCACTCCCCTGGCCCCTTCAGGCCTGGGACTGCCTTCTCCACCACCTGCTCAGACTTATTTAGCCTCCTAGCAGGTTAAATAATGTCCCCCTCCGGCCCCGCCCCACAAACTCATGTCCCTCCCGGAAGCTCTGAATTCACAGGACCTCACTTGGAAATAGGATCATTGCGGATACAGTCAGTTCCGCTGAAGTCCTCCCGGAGTAGGGTACAGCCTAAATCCAACATGACTGGTGACCTTACAAGAGGGGGGACACAGAGACACAGACACACGGAGAGGAGCTGATGTGAACACAGACAGGCCAGGTGACGACAGAGGCCTATTAGAGCGATGCACCTACAAGCTAAGAAACACCCAGGCTCGCCAGCGACACCGCAAGCCGAGAGAAGGGCACGGAACCCATTCTCCCCTGGAGGCTTCAGAGGGAGCACAGCCCCACCAGCATCTTGATCTAGACCTGTGGCCTCCAGACCTGTGAGACCATAAACGTCCATTGTCTTAAGCCCCTCAGTCTGAGGTCTTCTGTTAGGGCCGCCCCAGGAAATGAACCCAAGTCCCTTCCTCACGCTGGCATCAGTGACCGCCCGCTCTTGCCGCAAGCCTCTTGCTCCGTGGATTCTGCAAAGGCAAGGCCCCAGTTGACTGAGGCCTCAGTGCCTGGCGCGCCCTGGCCCCGGTAGGCACCCAAGACACATCTGTTGGATAAGAGTGAATGTGCCTCTCATTTGGTCTGTTCCTCTTGTTCTGAAATAAACATCACAATAAATTCAAAGCAAGCGTGGACGTCTCGAGTTAAAGCAGAGGCCCGGCCAGGCAGGTGGGTGGAGCGGGCAGCCCCAGGTCTGGGCACCCTGCACTCACCTCTCTGGAAGCCTGGCTGTGGGCTGTGGCAGCGGCAGCCTCGGTGCACACCGCCACCGGTCCCCACGCTGTGTCATGAGTTCAAAATGCTGCATATGAAAAGTTCAACTGGGTTGGAAATTCATTTATTCATTCACACAAGAAATGTCAATATTACAGGTAGAAAGAAAAGGAAGAGTATCCGATTCTTAAAAATAGTTTCAACTTTTGCGCGATTTGTGTGATTGTAAAAAAGACTTGAAAGTTATCATCCGCCTGCACCAAGAAAGTGTCTCCAGGGTGACATGCCAGCCGCGCCCCCGGCCTGAGCTTTGCGGGCAGCCATTTCGAGCGTAACACCTGATACGATCATCAAGGCAATCACACGTTTTCGTTTCAAAATGTGAACTGTTTTATTTGGAGGTTTCATACAAATGTACTACCTTCCCTAATCCATTTTTAGGTGTTTCTTACAATCATACAAAGGATTAATATAGAAGTTAATATTTTCTGAAAGATGACTATTTTAATCTTTGTAAAATTAATAGATGAAGATTTTCGGCAAATATTATCTAGACACCTCAGGTCCGTCTGGTTTTCCCCGGGGTGCCATTCAAACATCACCCTCTTCTGGGTGGGAAATGGTGTGGAACCGCGGAGCATACCCTGCGCTGAGTCCTTCCGCACCTGCTCCTGCAGTTGGCAAACGTGAATGAGACCTTCTGAGTCGGGCGGGGCCCCGAGAACCCCTCCAGTCCCAGGCTAGGGGCCAGGAGATAGATTTAGAAGTAACCAGTACCAGTTTGTTGTGCTAAGTCAGGAGCAAGAGGTATCTACAGTGCCCTGGGAAAGCAGTGAAGATGGCCTGAGAGAACAAACACTTGACCTGGGTCTCGAAGTTTGAGCTCACTAGGAAGAGCCGGGGTCTGGAGGGCTAAGGCAGAACTAGCCACTCAACGTGTGAGAAAGTGCTGGAAACTAAAAGAGCGGTCCTGAGCTTTGGTCGTGAAGTCAAGAGTGGGTTAGGCTCTTGTTTTCCAGCTGCTAAGGACTGAGGCTCTCTCCTGACCCCGAGGGGCATCTTGAAGGGTTCTCATCGGGAACGCCAGGCTCCCATCTGCTTTAGGAAGGCAATTGGAAGGGCTGGAGGAGTGGATTTGGGGAGGGAGAGCTTGCAGGCAGGGAGGCTGATGCACAAGCTCAGGGAGAGAGGAGGAGCCCGGAGCAGAGCCTGGGGTGGGTGCAGAGCGGGGTGATTCGGGGAGAGAGAGGTGTGCCAGGCTGGGCAGGCTCGAATCACCGTGAATGGAGAGTTAGGGAAGGGAGGAGGACTGTCTGAGAGAGGAGGTCTGCGGAAAGAGACCCCGCCAAGGGGAGGGAGAAATCAGGAGGCGCGGGCCCCCTCCCCTGCAGGATGAGGGACCAGCGGCCACCCTGCGGCTGAACCTCAGGGCGACAGTGAGGCTGGCTAGTCTCCTTCCTGCACTGAGAACGCTTCTCAAAGCCTACAGAAGCGAAGCATTCGACACCCAACTCAGCCAACAGGAAAGGATAGCAGGGTGTCCCCAAACACAGGCCTGGCAGAGGAGCTGGGTACCTGCCCGGAGGCTGTGCACACTCTCCTTCTCACCTCTTTGGGCAGTTACTGCCAGGCCTTGGACTGGTTTTATTTATTTGTTTATTAACATCTTCATTGGGGTGAAATTGCTTTACAATGGTGTGTTAGTTTCTGCTGTATAACAAAGTGAATCAGTTATACATATACACTTATCACCATTTCTCCTCCCTCTTGCGTCTCCCTCCCTCCCACCCTCCCTATCCCACCCCTCTAGGTGGTCACAGAGCACCGAGCTGATCTCCCTGTGCTGTGCGGCTGCTTCCCACTAGCTGTCTATGTTACATTTGGTAGTGTACATATGTCCCTGCCACTCTCTCACTTCGTCCCGGCTTACCCTTCCCTCTCCCCGTGTCCTCAAGTCCATTGCCTACGTCAGCGTCTTTATTCCTGCTTGGATTGGTTTTAACTTGAAGCATTGTTTTAACCAGGGGGAGACTTCTTCCTGCAATTTCTTCAGCAAAACATGCCTTCTGCCTCACTGGGCCCTTCCAGGGAGGTGCTTTCCTGGGAGCTGGGCACCTGGGCTGGATTTAGATGCCATGTGTCTACCGCGGGTGCTTTGCAGGTACCCCAGGAAAATAATCGGGCTTGTGGGGGGCGGTGCCCAAGGTCACTTTTTGGCGAGGAGTGAGCGTGGGATTCGCGGAACACTGTTCCTGGGTGAGGTGGGAAGCCTGTTACGGCACCGGGGAGGGTTCGGGTGACTGAGACCCAGTGAGGTTCTCCAGCACAGCCACGTGAGGGGCGTGTCACACACACACACACAGGTGTGATCAAAGATGGTTCACCACAGCCGATCGTGGGCCCCATTTTCACCTAATACGAGGCTAGTCTCATGAGTCTGACCCCTCCGAGGAGGTAATAAGAATAATGTCCAGGAGATCAAGGCTGGCCCCCTTCGGCTCCGCTGCTGTCGGGGAGGACTTACCTTGAGGACAAAGGGTCCTTGGGGAGCTCCTCTTTGGTCACTTTCGAACTCCAGCCCGGGCGCCCGCAGGCAGGTGCAAGGAGCGGGGACCGCGGGGAGGACTCCTGAGCGGCGGTGGCCCGGGGTCTCCTCGTGGGGGCGCCCCGCACGGCCTCCCCGGGGCTGGCTGGGCCCCCGGGTGCGCTCCGGGGCCGCGGAAGGACCGGGGAGGGCATGGGTCGGGGGGGAGGGGCCGAGCCGCCGCCGCCGCCGCCGCCACCGCCCGGCCGGGCGCCCCGCGGCCTCAGGAAAGTGAAAGGGCCGCCGGGGCCTCCGCGCGCCGCCCCAGGAAGTCGCGAGCAGGAAGCGCCGGCGGCGGCCGGGCTGGGCGGCGGGGCGCGGGCCGGGGGCGCCGGTGAGACGCGGGGACCGGGACGGGGCCGGGAGGGTGGGAGCGGGCGGCGCGGGGACCCCCTCTCCACCGCCCGCGCCGGCCGGGCCGCGGGACTCGGGGCGCAGCGGCCGAGCGACACCTGCCAGCGCGGGCGACGGGCGGGGAGGCCGGGGGTCCCCGCGCCGTGCGCGCGCCTTTGTGCTCGTCCGGGGCGGAGGCGTGCGGCGGGCCCCGGGACCGGGCGGCCCTCGCGGCGGCCGGGGGCGGGGCTGGAGGAGCGGCCGGGCGGCCCCGGCCCCGGCGAGCGGAGCCGGGGGAGCCGGTGCCGGGCCGGCAGCCGCCCACCGGAGCGCCGGGCGGGGGCGAGCCCGGCCGTCCTCCGGGCCTTCTCCCCGGCCCGCGCGGCCGCGGCGACAGCCCAGCCCGGGGCTCCAGAGGGGAGCCCCGCGCGGGTGGGCGGCGCGGCGGGACGTGGGTGTGCCCGCCAGTCCTCCTCCGGGACGGGCCGCCGGGGAGGAGCCGACGTCAAAGCCCGCGGGAGGCGCGGGAGGCTCGGAGTGCCGGCTCCCTGGGCCTTCGGGTTGTTCGTCTGAGCAGCTGGTTCCCGGAGCCGGTGAGCCTCCTGGAGGGATTTTACTGGACCCAAAGCCCCAGAAAGTCACCCGGCCTCGGGGCCCCAACCGTCAGGCTCTTTTTTCCAATTCCCCCCAGCCGCCGGCCCTCCCAGCCTCTGCAGCCACGCTGCTGATTCTGGGGACCTGGCGACCTAGGACTGCGACCAGGATCCTGGAAGGCCCCTCTGCACACCGCCAGGTTTGAATTTCTCTGGGTGGAATTCCAAAGCCCGCCTTTCCTTTAGTCTCCCTGAGCTTTCTGCCTGGAAAGTGCCCACCTGCCCTTGAATCTGAATTGTGTGAGGATGTTCGAGTTGGTAACTAGATTAGATCTCCCCCTCCCCCCATGGCTCCTTCTTTAATGTCTTTTAAGGTCAACCTTGAGAACCCAGGGCTCTAGACCTCCAGTGTCTCACCATGTGGTTTTGGAACGGCATTTGCAGGTTCTGTGTTGTACCCGCCACCTTGAGGTTCTGTTTGTTGGTGGAAGAAAGTGATACAGGTAGAGGATTCCTTTTTGTATTTAAGCCCAGGAAAGAAATACTGGCTATTGTCATTCATTTTTAATATTGCTTACAGCCTTTAAAGCACAGACCATATAAAGTGTTTTCTCTGAAAAGGAAGTTGTTGTCTTTCTCTCTTTCTCCTACAAGAAAAATATCTGAAAACTTGTTTGAGGGACATGCATTCCCCCCACCCCCTGCATTTGCCTTTAAATAAGATCTACTTTTAAAAAGCTTGCCTTTAAGTAGATTCTTTAAGATGCGCCTGGGGCTGCTTTGATTACTACTGACCACAGCGCTTCAGTTGTGGGAAGACCCTTTCAGTGTTAGGCGAGTACGCGGAACTGTTCCCCCGGTAGTGCGTGTGGGGGCGGGGCTCCAGGATGCGTATTGCCCTCAGGTCGTCCCATTTTATGGTTATGTAGTTTATAGGCCAGGTTGGGCACTTCCGGACATGGGTGTAAAAATGTGCATTTTAGAGAGTAAGAGAGATGCTCTAACGGGGTGTTTCTGAAGCTGCTGTCTTTGACAGTAGAATGAAACTGGGTATTCTGACACTTTTCCCTACTGGAGTGCTGAGTTCCAAGGGTGCCTATTAAGAGCCATTTTTTCTAAAGTACGTTTTCCCTTTTTATGTGCTTGGATTATGTGCCAAAAACGGGGCTTAAACCAAGTGATCTGCTCCAGTTCTGCCGCCGTCTCTTTGGAGGAGACCTGCCCGGAGGAAGCAGCTTGGAGGGAGGAGGGGACTGAGGGAAACTGGACCAACCTGAATTTGCCCCACAGCGTCCAGCCAACCCGGACCAGCCTCCGGGCCTCTTCCTCGACAAGGCAGTGGGGCTCACAGGAGAGCATGGAATTTGTCACCGATGACCTTGGAGGTCTTGACCAGGCTCTCGCTGGAATGATTTTCAGTGGGCACCGTCCAGGCTTTGGAGGAAGGGGCCTTATTAAATCGAGCTCTTAATGTCCTACGTGTAAGATCTCTATGTTTACACATCTTAATTGCACTTACGGTGAACACGTATAGCCCTTGAGTTCACCCATTTTACAGAGGTAAGAACCATGGTTTTAAAAGGAAATCAAGATTTTTTTTTTTTTCCTGCTGACTTTTCCAATGTCTTCTGGATTTTTTTTTTTAACATTACAGGTTTTACCAGAATTGAATTGAGGTTTATTGATTAGTTGATGTAATAGATGGCAATAAAGTATTTCCAGATGAGCTGTAGGTACCTAGAGAAGCAGCGTCTGGAGGAGGAAACTTGACTCTGACCCTCCATTTCCAGGTGCTGTAAAACTTAGACCAAATCCTTTACTCTAAAGGAATCACTTAAAGATTGTTTCTCAACGTATACTCAGGCCCAAACAGGAGCCCACTCATTTTGAGCAGAATTTTAGTAAAACGGTTTTTTAAAATCTAGAGATTTGAGCAAAAACATTGTGAAGCACTTGTGCAGCTTGGTTCAGTGCATCTTTTTCTTTTTTTTTTTTGCGGTACGCGGGCTTCTCACTGTTGTGGCCTCTCCCTTTGCGGAGCACAGGCTCCGGACGCGCAGGCGCAGCGGCCATGGCTCACGGGCCCCGCCGCTCCGCGGCATGTGGGATCCTCCCGGACCGGGGCACGAACCCGTGTCCCCTACATCTGCAGGCGGATTCTCAACCACTGCGCCACCAGGGAAGCCCTCAGTGCATCTCTTGACCGCTTGCTCTGTGCTGGGTTCTGAACCAGGGGGGTGGGGACCAGGGGGCTGCCTGCAGCCCTGGGCCTTCCTCCCCTGATATCTACTGAGAACGATACCAGCTGCTGTTGACTGAGCATCTCCTCCACACCGGGCTCTGTGCTGAGGGCTGTCCGTGGATCACTCGTTTCATCTTTATAACAGTCCTAAGTAGGTGCCATCACCCCTGTTTTTGAGCTGGGGAAGGTGAGGGCGCAGAAGGTTTGCGGCATATGCCTGGGGTTACCCAGCCCAGGGTCAGCTGTCGGGGCAGGTGGCTCTCTCGTGGGGTGAAGAGCTGAGGCTGTGACATAGTTAGGGCCCCCGGTGGGGTGTGGGTGCAGGCCGAGTGGCCGGGCTGGCTGTCTGTCCGGAGCGAAGGTGCAGCTCCCCTGGCTGGAGCAGAGGGGCCTCAGTGCCTCACTGAGAGGAGATGGGGGGAGTGGGGAGGGTGTGAAAGCTTGGCAAGGTGCATTTTGAAAACTCACTCTGGAGGGAGAGCGGGAATGAACACGGGGAACCTCTTTTAATCGGGAAGACACAGGCGCTGAGGAATAATTTAGGTCTTCTAAACCGGAACTATTTGCTATTACTTATCTGTTCTCTCAAGGAGTTGTTTAAAGACACTGAATACATTTCAGCTTTAAATCGAGATTAATGTTTAGTCAAAAGTAGCTTTCTTTGGGCTTCCCTGGCGGCGCAGTGGTTGAGAGTCCGCCTGCCGATGCAGGGGACGCGGGTTCGTGCCCCGGTCCGGGAAGATCCCACGTGCCGCACGGGCCCGTGAGCCGTGGCCGCTGCGCCTGCGCGTCCGGAGCCTGTGCTCCGCAACGGGAGGGGCCACAACAGTGAGAGGCCCGCGTACCGCAAAAAAAAAAAAAAAAAAAAAAAAATCAAGAGGGCCTCCCTGGTGGCGCAGCGGTTGAGAGTCCGCCTGCCGATGCAGGGGACACGGGTTCGTGCCCCGGTCCGGGAAGATCCCACGTGCCGCAGAGCGGCTGGGCCCGTGAGCCGTGGCTGCTGAGCCTGCGCGTCCGGAGCCTGTGCTCGGCGACAGGAGAGGCCACAATGGTGAGAGGCCCGCGTACCAGGAAAAAAAAAAAAAAAAAAAAAAGCAGCTTTCTTTAAAAACGTTACATAACCTGTGGCTTTTCGATAAGTATCAAGGTAGAACAGTGCATGCTCCTCCTTCACGCACTGTGTCCTGCGGGATTTAATGCACGGGTCCCAAAGACTCCTTGTCACCGAACATAGGAGAAAAACTGAAGAATAGCACAAGTCTTGAGGTTGGCTTTGGGACAGGAGACCAGGCCTCCCTGTGCCTTCCTTCCCTTCTGGCTCTGCCTTCAGCCCTGACTGCAGAATGGGGCCATTTTCCAAGGCCTCTGAGGTGACCACAGGTGTGAGAAATGAGGTGGCACAGACGAGCTGAAGTTCATTCCCACGGCATGACGTGCATTTAGTCTCCATTGCAAAGCCACAGTCAGATGATGGGCTTCAGGACCTGCCACCTTGTCCAGGCCTATGTTCCTCTCTGTTACTGTGGCTCAGACGTAGCCCCGGACACAGCTTGGGGGCATGGAGCGCGGCCAGTTCCCTGGCGCTCTGGTGATAGAGCACCTGGTGCGACCAGTGGGCACATCCGGGTCTCCTGTGAATATGAATGTTAGCTCTGCACAGTATTGTGATTGAGAGTGAACGGCTCGATCTCGGGAGGGCTTCCAGATAAAGAGGAGTTCAGTGGTTCTTTCTTTTTTTCCACTGTCCATCTGTTTATTATTTGTTTTTTTTTAACATCTTTATTGGAGTATAAGTGCTTTACAATGGTGTGTTAGTTTCTGCTTTATAACAAAGTGAACCAGTTATACATATACATATATCCCCATATCTCTTCCCTCTTGAGTCTCCCTCCTTCCCACCCTCCCTATCCCACCCCTCTAGGTCGTCACAAAGCACGGAGCTGATCTCCCTGTGCTGTGCGGCTGCTTCCCACTTGCTATCTACCCTACGTTTGGTAGTGTATATATGTCCATGCCACTCTCTCACTCTGTCACAGCTTACCCTCCCCCCTCCCCATATCCTCAAGTCCATGCTCTAGTAGGTCTGTGTCTTTATTCCCATCTGACCCCTAGGTACTTCATGACCATTTTTTTTTCTTAGATTCCATATATATGTGTTAGTATATGGTATTTGTTTTTCTCTTTCTGACTTACTTCACTCTGTATGACAGACTCTAGGTCCATCCACCTCACTACAAATAACTCAATTTCGTTTATTTTTATGGCTGAGTAATATTCCTTTGTATATATGTGCCACATCTTCTTTCTCCATTCATCTGTTGATGGACACTTAGGTTGCTTCCACGTCCTGGCTATTGTAAATAGAGCTGTAAGGAACACTGTGGTACATGACTCTTTTTGAATTATGGTTTTCTCAGGGGTATATGCCCAGTAGTGGGATTGCTGGGTCTTATGATAGTTCTATTTGTAGTTTTTTAAGGAACCTCCATACTGTTCTCCATAGTGGCTATATCAATCTACATTCCCACCAACAGTGCAAGAGTGTTCCCTTTTCTCCACACCCTCTCCAGCATTTATTGCTTCTAGATTTTTTGATTATGGCCATTCTGACCAGTGTGAGATGATATCTCATTGTAGTTTTGATTTGCATTTCTCTAATGATTAATGATGTTGAGCATTCTTTCATGTGTTTGTTGGCAATCTGTATATCTTCTTTGGAGAAATGTCTATTTAGGTCTTCTGCCCATTTTTGGATTGGGTTGTTTGTTTTTTTGTTATTGAGCTGAATGAGCTGCTTGTAAATTTTGGAGATTAATCCTTTGTCAGTTGCTTCATTTGCAAATATTTTCTCCCATTCTGACGGCTGTCTTTTGGTCTTGTTTGTGGTTTCCTTTGCTGTGCAAAAGCTTTTAAATTTCATTAGGTCCCATTTGTTTATTTTTGTTTTTATTTCCATTTCTCTAGGAGATGGGCCAAAAAGGATCTCGCTGTGATTTATGTCACAGAGCGTTCTGCCTATGTTTTCCTCTAAGAGTTTGATAGTGTCTGGCCTTACATTTAGGTCTTTAATCCATTTTGAGTTTATTTTTTTGTATGGTGTTAGGGAGTGTTCTAATTTCATACTTTTACATGTACCTGTCCAGTTTTCCCAGCAGCACTTATTGAAGAGGCTGTCTTTTCTTCACTGTATATTCTGGCCTCCTTTATCAAAGATAAGGTGACCATATTTGTGTGGGTTTATCTCGGGCTTTCTATCCTGTTCCATTGATCTATATTTCTGTTTTTGTGCCAGTACCATCCTGTCTTGATTACTGTAGCTTTGTAGTATAGTCTGAAGTCAGGGAGCCTGATTCTTCCAGCTCCATTTTTCTTTCTCAAGATTGCTTTGGCTATTCGGGGTCTTTTGTGTTTCCATACAAATTGTGAAATTTTTTGTTCTAGTTCTGTGAAAAATACCGGTGGTAGGTTGATAGGGATTGCATTGAAACTGTAGATTGCTTTGGGTAGTAGAGTCATTTTCACAATGTTGATTCTTCCAATCCAAGAACATGGTATATCTCTCCATCTATTTGTATCATCTTTAATTTCTTTCATCAGTGTCTTATAATTTTCTGCATACAGGTCTTTTGTCTCCTTAGGTAGGTTTATTCCTAGATATTTTATTCTTTTTGTTGCAGTGGTAAGTGAGAGTGCTTTCTTAATTTCACTTTCAGATTTTTCATCATTAGTGTATAAGACTGCTAGAGATATCTGTGCATTAATTTTGTATCCTGCTACTTTACCAAATTCATTGATTAGCTCTAGTAGTTTTCTGGTAGCATCTTTAGGATTCTCTATGTATAGTGTCATTTCATCTGCAAACAGTGACAGATTTACTTCTTCTTTTCCGATTTGGATTCCTTTTATTTCTTTTTCTTCTCTGATTGCTGTGGCTGGAACTTCCAAAACTGGAATAAGAGTGGTGAGAGTGGGCAACCTTGTCTTGTTCCTGATCTTAGTGGAAATGGTTTCAGTTTTTCACCATTGAGGACGATGCGGGCTGTGGGTTTGTCATATATGGCCTTTACTATGTTGTAGAAAGTTCCCTCTATGCCTACTTTCTGCAGGGTTTTTTATCATAAATGGGTGTTGAATTTTGTCGAAAGCCTTCTCTGCATCTATTGAGATGATCATATGGTTTTTCTCCTTCAGTTTGTTGATATGGTGTATCACGTTGATTGATTTGCGTATATTGAAGAATCCTTGCATTCCTGGAATAAACCCCACTTGATCATGGTGTATGATCCTTTTAACGTGCTGTTGGATTCTGTGTGCTAGTATTTTGTTGAGGATTTTTGCATCTATGTTCATCAGTGATATTGGCCTGTAGTTTTCTTTCTTTGTGACGTCTCTGTCTGGTTTTGGTATCAGGGTGATGGTGGCTTCGTAGAATGAGTTTAGGAGTGTTCCTCCCTCTGCTATATTTTGGAAGAGTTTGAGAAGGATAGGTGTTAGCTCGTCTCTAATCAGTGGTTCTTTCTTACACATCGTGTGAAGTTCATTTCAGTGACCCTTGAACAAGCTGCGCCCCACCCCACCCCACGACAGATGCTCTACCCCTACCTGGTGGCTCTCGTGGTGGGAGTGCCCTGTTGCAGGGAAGTCCAGCTCTGCTGTGGGCTGGGTGACCACACCACGTGAGGTTACTTCTGCCAGGGCCTCCGACGGTGCCACTGTCAGAACACTTGACCTTTCCACCCCTCCTTCTCCTTGTAGAGAGCCCGAGCCTCTGCTGGAAGGAAGAGGGGAGGCGAGACGCCACAGGACACCCCTGCATGCTTCCCAGGATTAAGAACCTGTTTATGAAGCAGCTTATTTCGTGACCGAAGCTCCGCGGTCAGTGAGACGTCAATGGCCCGACTTCCCCCTGGCATTCGCTTCATCGTCTCGTTCTCCAGGGATCAGTGGTAAGTCCTTGGGCACATGGTGCCTCCGTGCAGCCAGGGCCCCCTGCCCCCAGTTTCATGATAAAACGCACGTGGCCGAGCAGCCTCTCCGTAGCTATTGAATGGTTTGTTGGTGGCGGAAGCGGCGACCAGGAACACGGCCTAGCTGTCCGTCGTTGGTTCTGGCAGTGACAGACAGACCGAAAACCTTTGAGGTTTTCAGTGGTTTCTGGTCCACTGAAGATAGTCCCGGTCGCCACCCACAGAAAGATGACCACTGACTACTGGCTGGATATTGAAATGGCTGTGGGTGAAATAGGTATATTACCTCTGGGCTTAGTGAGTGGCCTCGCTGGGTCAGGACTTTCAGAGAGAAAATGAAATCTGAACAAGTTAGATGCAGATCGCTTTCCGTTCTGAGAGCGCCTGGTGTGCTCTGAGAATCTTTCTCACAGGAGGTTCGTGAGCTCCACACTCCTTGGAGCAGGCGGGCGGTGAGGGCGGAGTGCAGAGCTGGGCTGTCTCGTCTCTAACCTACACTCTCAGCGGGTTTTCTCCCCTGCTGATCTCTGCTGGGAAGAAAGAATTGTTCCTCTACCCTCTTCGGTTGAATGATTGGGGGCATGTGCATTAAACTGACAAAAAACCAGATTCACAGGAGAAAAGGAAGATTTAACCACGTATGTGTGGGAGTTCACAGAAAAACGTGACTCCGGGGGGCCTTAGAATTTGGGGATTGTATACCATCTTAATAGGGGAAGAGGAGCAAGAGAAGGGCACTTTTGGGAAAACAGGTAACTTTTTGGAAAGGTAAATGTGCCCTCAGGAGACTAGCTGGGAGCTAGGATACCGTTGTGACGGTGTCTGTTTAGGTGTGATGTGGGCACCTACCGTTTCTGGTATTAAGACGCAGTCTCTGCTGGCTGCTCCCAGGGGAGGATTTATGACAGCTGACTTCTTTCTCAGAGGCTCTGCTTTTAGGCAGGTAAGAGCTTGCAGGACTCACGTGCCTTCTGCTGAAAATAACGTTGACGCTGCAGCAGCGTGTTCTGAATCCCTTCGGCTCCGTCTCACCGGGGCACTCTTGGCCTCCGCACCTTTTGCAGCTTCTCAGGCCCCGGCTGGTGGGTGGAGCGCCCACAGGGTCTCAGGTGTGACTTCAGACATCTGGCTCTTTCCACAGCAGTTCGCTTGTCCACCCATTCCCGTCTACTGCTAATCTAGCCACAAGTGGTTCCCTTTTATTTAGTGGGTGTTTATCTTTCCCTTGTTTTGAAACTTTATTTTGATACAATTTCATACTCACAGAAGAAAATGAGAATGTTACCAGGAGCTCCTGTAGAACTCTTATAATCACAAATTCTTATTTTTTTTTTTTTTTAAGGTTGAGACCTACAGAGATAGAACAGTGCTTCTCACACTTTAGCGTGGGTGGGAATCACCTGGAACTTGTTAAAATGCGGATGCTGACTCCATAGGTCCGGGTGGTGCCTGAGAGCCTGCACTTCCCAGGTGATGCGGCGCTTTGCGTCCATAGGCCACACTGTGAGTTGCGAGGAGATAGCGTATTTGTCTTCATTTCTATTCCATCTCTACCTCAAACTTGCTCTTTGACCTTGAAAGGTTATTTAACCTTTCTAGATCTCAGCTCCCTTCGCTGTAAAAGAAGAGAATTAGCTTTTCTTCTAATATTCCTGCGAAGGACATTTCTTATGTTTTCCTACCCAGCATGCATTGCCTCTTCCTAACAGCACTTTGATTTCCTTCGGGGAATTGACTTCCCTCCTTTGTGTGCAGGTGTGACAGGTAGGTGAGTCTCAGGATTTTCCATCCCGTTACGGCAGCCCCGTGACCTTCCGCCATAGCCCAGGTCCAGCAGGAGGCAGGAGAGGACCTAAGGTGGGCTACGGGCCTCTCTCTCCTGGGACTTTCCGTCTTGAATTGAGTGAACCTAGGGCAGGGGAAACGGTGAGTCGCCTCGGGTCCAGCCGTGGGGGGCCAGGTTCAACTGGCAGACAGATTCTTTACATTTGTCCTCATTTGCTTCTCCCCCTACCTTCTCCCGTCGTGTGATGTGTGTGTATGTAGTGGGTGTGGGTGTGTGTTGTGTATGTATGGGCCGTGTGTGTGTGTGTGTGTGTGTGTGTGTGTGTGTAAAATGCCCTCTCTCTGCCCGCTGAGGGGCCCTGGGAACAGTAACACCCCGGCAGCAGCGAGCACACCCGGTGCTGGATCTCAGTTTCTCTGTAACGTTTTCCACTGAAGGAGCCAGTCAGACATCCTGGGAGGCTGGGTCAGCGCTGGGCAGGGAAAGTGGGATGAGCCTGGAATATCTTGTGCCGAAAACTAAGGAAGTGCTTAAAAATGAAAGGGCGCCCGATCTGGGATGAGATTTTAAATAAACGATACCAGTAATGGATTATAGCCCATTGAATAAAACACGAATCCAGTGAGTCCATTCTGCTATAACTAAATAATGCATAAATGGGAGGAAGGAAAGCTCTTTCCCGCAGTAGAATGCCAGCCACTAAGTAGAGCAGGAGTGTCCAAGCTGGAGCATCGCCATCTGAAACCGTCAGGGATGCTCGGCTTAGGCAAAGGATTGTCAATGGACACACACGACGGGGGGAAGGTTGGAGGAACAGGGTATCTATGTAACCTCAAGGTATGTAGCCACAAAGTCCTTACTGACTACTGGAGGGAAAGACTGTAGCTTCTCTGAGGGGCTGCCAGGCAGAAAAGCCCCTGAACCAAGCGGTCAGTGATAGCGTTAACTGACATCGTGGCCCTCCTTTGGGGTGCTCTGGAGAGACTCATATCACAGTATATGCCTCGTTTCCTTGTTCCCAAATTAGGGATGTCTTCTTACTAATTTCTGTGCCACGTGATACTGTTCAGTAAGTCTCGTCTAAAGAATTTTTTACTTCTCATTTGCACGTGACCGAGATAAATAACACTCAGATAAGGAAACGATATTCTCCCCTGAGTCTCTGAATTGTCTGGGAATGCCTGTGGCCTTCTAGAACATTTCTGAGGAAGCTTTGAAGGTGCCTTGCTAGGATAGTCCTTTTTTGCTAGAAACTTGGCGTTAACCCGAATGCTATTCTTGTAGTATTGGTGGACACAGAGAATGCTATCTATTGTTACAGAAAGTAAGTGGAACACTGATGAAGTAAAGGTTTAAATAATTCATTTTTAATTGTATTTGCTTAATATTCATAAGCCTAAATGTAACACAAAGCAGAAATTAAAGTATCGGATTATATTCGTTTCCTGGCGCTGCTATAACAGGTCCACAGACTGGGTGGCTTAAAAGAACAGAAATTAATTTTCTCACGGTTCCGGAAGGCAGACGTCTGAGCTCAAGGTGTCGGTAGTGCCGCACTCCCGCAGAAGGAGCGAGGGAAGCGCGCTTCCTTGCCTCTTCCCGTTCCTGGCGGCTGCTGGCTGTCCTAGTGTTCCCTGTCCTGTTCTACCTGCATCGCCACGTGGCCTTCCTCCCTGTCTCTCTCTGTGTCTCCCCATGGCCTTTTATAAGGACACGGAGCTGGATTTAGGATCTTAGTGGATTTTAGGCCATACGTGAATTAAGTATGACCTCAACGTAGCTAATTACATCTGCAAGACCCGATTTCCAAATGAGGCCACATTCTGAGATTCATGGTGGACATCAATTGGGGGGGGGGGACAGTATTCAACCCACTACAAGATGGATAAAAGGAAACAAATATTTTCCAAAGTCCTTGCTTCACAAGTGAGAAAGGAAGAAGGTGGCCGAGGGTCGAATTACAAAATGGGAAAGGACTTCTGGAGGATTGTTTAATCCCCATAACCCAGGATAATCCCGCAGAAGTAAAAAGCTCGCCCACACTCTCCAGGACGGGGGTATTGCCACGGCCACTAGGAGGGCACCAGCCCCACAGTGGTTTAAAAGTGACCGGTGGGGGGCTTCCCTGGTGGCGCAGCGGTTGAGAGTCCGCCTGCCGATGCAGGGGACACGGGTTCGTGCCCCGGTCCGGGAGGATCCCATGTGCCGCGGAGCGGCTGGGCCCGTGAGCCGTGGCCGCTGAGCCTGCGCGTCCGGAGCCTGTGCTCCCCAACGGGAGAGGCCGCAGCAGCGAGAGGCCCGCGTACCGCAAAAAAAAAAAAAAAAAAAAAAAAAAAGTGACCAGTGGGGCTGTGTTTAGGCCTTCCAGAAGTGGAAAACTCAGCCTCTGGCTGCTGGGTCTTCCCCTGTCCTCAAATCCTACGTAACGAGGTGAGGAAAGAGAGAGGCAGCATCTGAAAGCAGAGGGAGTGGAGTTGGCCTGATACTGGCGAAATGAAAGATTGGGTTCCGCTTTAGGAGACATACGTTCTGTGTCTAGGAAACTCCCGGTCTGCAGGGCAGGCTGACCCTTTGCCCTGATTCTGCAGAGCAGGTTCCCTCCGAGAACGCTGCTCACTGACAGGCCGGTACTCTTCCCAAAGGGGCTGATCGACCAAGGTGGTTCACCTCCACCCAAAACTGAACCGAAAACGTCTGGACGCATTCGCCACTCCGGAGCCCTCGGCGTTCTCGGGGCTCCCACGGCTGTGCTCCAGCGTGGCGTCCCGCGGCACGGGGCGGTCGTGGGAACTACTTCCGCCCCTGCAGGCTCTGGGCAGGTGAGCGTCACATGCAAGACCGCCCGCTAGGGGAGAAGGCAGGGGCCCAGGAATGGCTGCTGGGTTCCAACAACCTGGACAGCTTGACAGCCTAGGAATGAATATGCAGGTGTGTTAGGGCCCCAGGGGTCTTCAGACCTGATCGAGGCATATGGACGACGAGCTCGTTATTTCGGGGTTTATTTATTCTATTTAATAAATATGTTAAATGCACTTAATAAAACTAGAATACTTATAAGTGGAATGTTCTGGGTAGAGAGTGGAGACCGTGAACCCGAGGCCCATTTTCTTTTTTAATTAATTTATTTTATTTTTGGCTGCGTTGGGTCTTCGTTGCTGCGCGCGGGCTTTCTCTAGTTGCGGCGAGCGGGGGCTACTCTTCGTTGCGGTGCGCGGGCTTCTCGTTGCGGTGGCTTCTCTTGTTGCGGAGCGTGGGCTCTAGGCACGCAGGCTTCAGTGGTTGTGGCACGAGGGCTCAGTAGTTGTGGCTCGCGGGCTCTAGAGCACAGGCTCAGTAGTTGTGGCGCACGGGCTCAGTTGCTCCGCCACATGTGGGATCTTCCCGGACCAGGGCTCGAACCCGTGTCCCTGCATTGGCAGGTGGATTCTTAACCACTGCGCCACCAGGGGAGCCCCCCAAGGCCCATTTAAGTAGACCTGCTCTTTCCAAATCCTTGTGAGCTGGGTGATGATGAAATTCAGAGTCTCCTGGCCGACGGCACACCCGTAAGCTGGTTGTATGTAGCATCCTTGAGGACTCCAAGTCCTTCTCTCAGACTCTGGTTTGGGAGGGGCTGGAGGCAACTGGGACTGAGAATATTTTCTTACTCCTTGTGGAGATGGGAAAGGGGAGCGCTGTACCCAGACGGGGCCGGTCGGGGTCCCCCGCAGTCCACACTAGCCCTAGCAAGCGGGCATCAGGCAGCCAATGAGTCTAGCTGTGGGCTGGAAATTCGGGTGTGGGAAGTTCCAGTGGCCTAGAACCTTCATAAGCTGGTGCAGAGGAGCAGGGCGTGGGATACGGAGAGCTTCCAGCAAGGAACTGAGACACCTCCACCCCCTACCAAACGGATGGCTTTCAGAAACACAAGGACAAAGGCCTGGACGTTTGTCACAGGTCCGCTGCACTTGCACGGTCTGTGCTCTTACGACCGATGACACACTCACTCGGTCGTAGTTTCACTTTTTTCCTACCTGCTCATTGGCAGGAGCTCGAAGAGCAAAGAGTCCTATAGGAGAACCATCAGCAAATGTTTCCTTGAGAAGTCGGCGTGGTGTGCCCTCGCTAAGCGCAGCTGTTCCAGAGGTTGAAGGTTTGAGTCCCACGGTGCTGCCGAGCCTTTTTTCCCCACCCGAAATGTGACCTTTTGTTAACAAGCTGGAAGTATTTATTGGACTCCTGCCTTTGCTGCTGGCCAGGGAGGCAGACCCCCTCAGGGGTCTTTGTGTCAGTCCAGAAAGCTACCCTTGAGAAGTAAATCACAACGTTGGAAATGTGGGTGGGAGACAGGAGGAAGGTCCCCTCCTCATCGAGGGCCTTGAATGAGACGCCTCCCCGGGGGCCGCGGCCCCCCTGCAGCCCCTCTCTGTCCTGTCGCCCCCGCCTCCGCCTTGGGTCATTACGGGCTTAAGCCCGCACTCGGTTGGAAGGTCACTGGCCTTTCCAGACCAGAACAGGACGCGGGTTCTTCGGGGTTAGGGGCCGGGCTTCAGGACGCAGAGGGCCCGCCTGCCCACGGGGTGCCCCCGTCACCATCTCTTGCCCAAAGGACTTTTTCCTCCTGACCCGAAGGGCCGCTTTTCTATAGGGTGCTTCAAACATTCAGAACCACATTTAGACCTGAGTGAACTTCCATCATCTTGCTAAAGCATCTTCTTGTCTGTAGTCTCCATACACCTCAGCACTTCCTCTCGAACTGCTTTCCTCATAAACCAAGAACGGCAGCAGGGCTTTGGGCCAATAGTTTTTATGTCATTGGCCTTATTCCAGCGTCACTGGGTTGCTCTCACTGAGGCCGGTGAAATAGTTACATTTCTGCCTTGCTTGTGTCCTTCTAAAAAGTAAAAAATAAATATGATCTTAAACGCCCAGGGTAGCAGGCTTATAAGTCACTTGCAGTTAATTTTGTTACAAACTAAATCATCATTCCCCTTTGTCTGCTTTGTAAAGCTACGTGTACATCTGTGTCCCAGGTTTCTCTTTGATTAGTTCTTCTCATGATGGTTTAAATAGTTTCAATGAACAACGTAAAAGTGGCACATTTTAAAAATATTGTAGGGGTGTTATAAACAGGATTGATCTTTGATGTAGGACCGAGTAAAAAACATACAGCGTGAGGATATTTAAGAATACCGTTGTAATGGATTCTTAATGCACGTTTTTTTTTCATTGAAGTATGGTTGATTTACAGCGTTGTGTTTAATTTCTGCTGTACAGCAAAGTGATACATGTATATGTTTGTTGTACATATATATGTTCGTTTTCATGTTCTTTTCCATTATGGATTATCACAGGATATTGAATATAGTTCCCTGTGCTCTACAGTAGGCCCTTGTTGTTTATGCATTCTCTATGTAATAGTTTGCATCTACTAATCCCAAACTCCCAATCCATCCTTCCCCTCAGCTTCCCTCCCCCTTGGCAACCACAAGTCTGTTCTCTATGTCTGTGAGCCTCTTTCTGTTTTGTAAATAAGCTCATTTGTATCATTTTTTTTAGAGTCCACATATAAGCGATATCATATGATATTTGTCTTTGTCTGACTGACTTCACTTAGTATGATGATCTCTAGGCCCATCCATGTTGCTGCAAATGGCATTATTACATTCTTTTTGATGGCTGAGTAATATTCCATTGCATATATGTACCACATCTGCTTTATCCATTCATCTGTCGATGGACATTTAGGCTGTTTCCATGTCCTGGCTATGGTAACTAGTGCCGCAGTGAACAAACGTAAGGTGCATGTATCTTTTCGAATTATGGTTTTGTCTGGGTGTATCTGCCCAGCAGTGGGATTGCTGGGTCCTACGGCATTTTATAATATTTTATGTCACATCCCTGCCACTGTTTTGTGTTTCAGGTACAGAGCCTTCATTTTTATTTTGACATTTTTGCTGTATGCAAGTTTTCACTTATCTCGAAAGCCTATCAGCATAGTTAAGGTAAGAAATCATTAAAAGCACTCGATTTCATTTCCTGCCTGTAATCTCTGTAAGGAACTAGTAAGCCGGCTGGGGGGAAGGGGAGTTCGGGGAAGAGCAGTAAGACAAATGGAGAAAATGGATTGTTGAGAAGCAAGGTATTTTGCTGCTTTGGTTTTTAGTTTCTCTTTTCTGAAATTAATAGCTTTAAAATGGTTTTAGGATTTATAATTTCCGAGGTAGTATACTTTCGGTTATATCCGTTGACTGTTCCAGAATTCTAAAGCTCAATTAAATATCTATTCTGTCTCGTGTGAACTTTCCCTCCGAATATGTGCAGAGTCTAAAAATGTTCCCCCAAATGCTTCTGCGGTCATTAGGCTTTGATCCTAAGTCTGGCAGGGGTGGTGTTTCTCCATTATTCTTAGAACACTGAGTTTCTGTGTGAGTGATGGGTGGGCAGGAAGTTATTAAGCAGGCATTTGACTCCACTCGGGGAAGAGAAGATTAAAGGAGCCGATCCTACGTAATAGCCGGTTGTTGTAACCTGGGAAAAAGCAGAGCAGTTGTCTTACCCTCACTGGTGTGACATCATTTTGCCTGCAGACTGTCAATTGAATGGCGGCTGAGCCTTTGTCATACATAGAAGGGACAAGGAAATCGCCCGGGGCCAAAGGCAGCTCATTTACCGCCCGACTGCCCCTCCCTCACTTTCTCCTCCTTGGCCGGGTTGCGGCTCCAGGACTGTAATCCCATTGACCTTTGTAGTACTGCTTCTCTGCTTCCCGGGTCGGAGGCAGGAGGGGCCGACTGCCGGACAGCTGTCGTCTCGGGCTCCCGGCCGGTGGCAGAGGCAGTGCCGAGGCTGCTGCTTCTCTGGACGGTTCTGTGTTCCCGGGTCTCCAGCAACTCCCAGTGGACGTGAAACATCATCGTCTACTCCAAGGACCCTGAAATTCCTCCTTGACCCCTAGTAAGCAGGAATTACCCTGGCCCCTCAACTCGCTTGTAAAATTCTCCCTTTTTTTTTTTGCGGTACGCGGGCCTCTCGCTGTTGTGGCCTCTCCCGTTGCGGAGCACAGGCTCCGGACGCGCAGGCTCAGCGGCCATGGCTCATGGGCCCAGCCGCTCCGCGGTACGTGGGATCCTCCCGGACCGGGGCACGAACCCGCGTCCCCTGCATCGGCAGGCGGACTCTCAGCCACTGTGCCACCGGGGAAGCTGGCCCCTTTTGTGATGTACGAAATTTGAATAACGATGGCAATCTTTGCAGAGCCTTTATAATGCAGTTTTCAAAAAACAGAAAAGGATGTGGGACAGGAGAGGTTGGGCCTTCGTCCACTTGGCCAGTGTCTCTAATATCCGCACCAAGGACCAACCCGCCCCCGTCAACTTAAACACTACTAATTCCTGCCTTCCCGGTTAGGGAAATACACATAGGGCTCAAGAAAAAGGCAAGTTATGCGAAGGGAAGAGACCGTTGAAGGGACCTTAGAGAGTGTCCAGAACTGAAGGAGCCAGCAGGGTCGGGAGCCTCCCGGAGGCTCCGGTGGATCCTGGGGCCCAAGGGAGGCTTTCCGGGGGCGTCGCGGTGCGGCAGCAGCCTGACAGGCGCGGGGCCCGTGCGGGGACCGGGGCGGCATGCTGAGGGGGGCTGTGGCCACTGGAGGGGCCCCTTGTGGTGGTCACGAGGGTCCCCATTTAGCCAGGAAGGGATGCGGCCTCCCCGTCGGGGGCTGGGGGCTTGGTGATGAGGGGCCCGGCTCTTAGTTAAGTTTTCGTCGGTCACGGTGACTGCCACTGGCTGAGCCGCGCGCCGGACGAGGTGCAGGCCTCCCTTTACTGAATGTCGTCGTCACCGCAGTCCTGTGAGTGTCCTTTTGAGGAAACTGAGACTGGGGAGCCTCATTCCTCTGTGCAGGCCAGGGCCCCCTCAGGTGAATTCCACGGGGTGGGGCTGACTCCAGGGTCCCTGCCCTTAGCCTCCCTGCCACAGGGTCTCTAGGGCAGGGGTGGGAAGCTGGGTACAGTCACAGCATCACACCCAGATTTCCTTCGACACGCAGATTGTCTGACCTGGCACCTTAGACGGGCCTGGATGTGGACCGGCTACCGCAGAACCCCGGGGCTTCTTTGCCTCTGAGATAGATAAGACGTCACACCGCATGGGATAACTTACTCTGTAACGCCTTACAGGGCTTTCACGTGCTCTATGTAGCTCATCGTATGTATAAAACTAGAAGTAGTGACGGTGCTGTTGACCCAAGGAACGGTCTGAATTACCTATAACCTATATTTATTAGCACATAATGAGCAAAACAAAATTAAAATATATTGGCGTACCTGGAATTGATCACCAGGGGTGATGAATCGTGAAATGATTCTTATCCTTCAATGTCACTTCCAGTGACGTGACATGTGATGGTGGCGCGAGGCTACTCTGTTTAGACTTAGTTTAACCACTGAGGAAACCTTTCATTTTTCTCTGATTTTAGTATATAGCAGAAAAGGAAAAATAAGTGATAGTGATGAAAACAGGGCTGGCAGGAGCTGGCTGGAGCTAGCGCTGCTCCAGCGCTAGCCCTGCCTCTTAACTGGAGGCCGACGGACAGGTGGGGCCTGCACGCTGCCCGAGGGACACTCTGGGGGGCTCTTCCCTGGCCCCCCACCCCCGGGCTGGGCCAGAACAAAAGCCTGAAAGCGGAGGGTTCTCGGGGAGAGCCTGAGCTGCAGGGGATCCTAGGTCCCCGAGGGGAGCCGTCACACTGACCGGTCTGAGTGTGAATGTCCAGCCCTCTCTGCACACACGGGACCCAGGAAGAGGAAGCCGTGAAATCCTCAGCGGCGGACAGAAGACAAAGCCTGAACGGCTGGAAGTGCGTACCTTGGCTTTGGGTGGGAAACTTGCTATCTGGAAAGTTCTACTGTTCCCAGTATTCGTATTTAAATAGGACACAAGTCCAGTGAAAATCTCAGCAATGTCTTTTTTAACGGAATAAAATAATCTTAGAGTTTATGTGAAAAGAATGACCAAGAAAAGTGTGGAAAAGGGAACATTTTTTTAAGCCACTATAATCAAATTATTATGGTATTGCATGAGGATAGACAAAGAGGTCAGTAGAAAAGTATAGAAAATACTGCGGAAACATACAGTAGAATGGCTGACAGAGGTGATGGGAAAAGTGTAGTTCATCTCATAAATGGTGTTGACACAACTGCAGATTCATCTGGAAGAAATAAAGTTGAACCCCTATCTTATAAAGAATAGATGGATGGGCTCCCCTAGTGGCGCAGTGGTTGAGAGTCCGCCTGCCGATGCAGGGGACACGGGTTCGTGCCCCGGTCCGGGAAGATCCCACGTGCCGCGGAGCGGCTGGGCCCGTGAGCCGTGGCCACCGCGCCTGCGCGTCCGGAGCCTGTGCTCCGCAACGGGAGAGGCCACGGCAGTGAGAGGCCCGCGTACCGCAAAAAAAAAAAAAAAAAAAAAAAAAAAGAATAGATGGATGGATTAAAGATTTAAATGTAAAAAATAAATAAAAATCCAAGAACAAGATGATGTCTATCTTAGGGGTATGAAGTTGGTAAATCCAAAGGAATGACAGACGGAGGGGGTGAAGAGGCAGTTCACAGACAAGGGCTATACCACTTTATACCTACAAAGTGGCAAAACACCTAAAAGAGTAATAGCCCCCGTTGCTGGCAGTGATGGCCAGAGAAGACTTTCAGGTACGGGTGATAGAGACGTGAAGTGTCAGGGCCTTTTGGAAAGCATCTGGGTAACACCTGTTGAAATTAAAAATGCTTGTCCTTCAGTCCTGCTTTTGGGAATCTTGTCCATAAAAATGAAAGCGCCAGCACTTAGGAGTATTTGCATAAGCATCTTTTTTGTAGCATTGTCTGCAATTTTTTTTTTAAAGGAAACAAAAAAAAAAAACCCTGGCTATTATGTGAACTTCATCAGCAGCTGAAAATTTGAATAAATTATGGCACACCCATATTCTGATATGTGCAACTACTTAAAAGAATTAATCAGAGCCAAACCAGTTGACTCAGAAAGATTCCCAGCAGGTATTTTTGAGTAAGAAGAGTCAAGGTGGACATAGGTCCATGTAGAATGATCCCATTAAAAAAAAACAGACAGTGACCCAAAAGCTTCCCTGTGTATTCCTGTACACCTTTGTGAGTGGGTGTACCTTTGCATATGCAGGTGTGTGTCTGGTCCGTTTTCGTGGGGGTCCTGTGAACTGACCACCTCCGGGTGCTATTGAAAATGGGGCCCAGGTTGTCTCTTCTTCCTGTTTTGAGCACTGTCTCATCCACTCTTGCTGCTGTAACAAAATACCGTAGACTGGGTGGCTGTAGACAGCAGACGTTTGTTGCTCACAGATCTGAAGGCTGGACATCCCAGATCAGGGTGGGTGCCAGCACGGTCAGTTTCTGGTGAGGGCCCTCTTCCAGCTTGCAGACGGCCGCTTCCTTGTAGCTTCACTTGGTGGAAGGTTGAGGAGCTCTCGGGGGTCCGTTTAAAAGAGCATTAATCCCATTCATGAGGGCTCCACCCTCATGACCTAATCACCTGCTAAAGGCCCTGCCTCCTGATACCGTCACTTCAGGGGTTAGGTTTCAACATATGAACTTGGTGGGAACACCCGCATTCAGAGCAGAGCACCAGACCTTTCATCTCTCTTCTAGGACTTCTTTTGCATAATGCTCTGGAGAGTTCTTTTAACCCAGAGCTTTATATAACAGGAGTCTAAAGGACCAGTTAAAATAAATGGACCCACACAACCTAATGAACCCTAGAAAATTTCCTAAACATATACACTCTGTATAGATCACGTACACAACCACATGGACACACGCGTGCTCGTACGTGCGCACCCACTGGACTCCGTGTGTCGTTAGAGGCGAGGTGAAGCTGACACAAGCCCTCTCCTCCTGATGAGGCCCGAACCCCCAGCTCTCAGCCTCCTGCCCCCTCTCCCTGTCACCTCTCGGCATCTTCTGGACCCCCGGCCCATCCCCACCGGCCTGTCTCCTCCGTTACAGGCAACGAGCAGCTCGCTGTAGCCTTGGCCAGAGAACCGAAGAGCCTGTGTTTGGGGAATGAATGAGCGAATAAAGAGTTTCTCAGGGTGAAGCTGCTCAGGTTCAGAGTTCAGCGCGTAGAGTCTTCATTAATGTACATCTATATAGAAACGTTGGCGCCTAAGTGACGGCACGGGCCGCTGTGTGTGGAGCTTACGGGGAACATGTCTGCTGCAGCTGCCGCTGCCCGGTGCTGGGGGCGGAGGGTGCTAGAGAGGGGATCTGTAGGTGGGAGGTAAGTGCCCACCCCCGTGTCCCCGCCCCCACCCCCCACGTGGTGCTTCGTGACGTCATGGCTGTTTTCTGCATCCTTCCATCATGTCCACACCTGTCTTCTCACTCCCCCCACCCCCCCACCCCCCACCTTCCCATCACGCTGGCGTCTTGCAGTTTATTGTGTCGTTGCCGTTGCTTTGTGTGTTACACAGACATTTTTAAACACTTAGGAGCCCCATGTGCACCTGGAATGTTCCATTCTGCTCTTCCCCCCGTGGCGTTTCACAACCGAATTCCTAGGCTGCCGCGTTGTCTTTTGATTGATCGATTTTTAATCACTGCCTGGTGTGTTTTGATCGATTTTATGTGTCATCTGTTGAAAGGCACATGTGTAAGGAATTTGCAAAGGAGACTGCTTTTATGAAAGCAAAAGACTAGCTCCCCACCCCCGAAATGATTTTATAACGTGGTAAGAATCAGTTCACCTGGTGAGTTTTTTTTCTGACAAACTAAGTTTATCTTAGTTTCATTAATCCTTAATTTTCCTGCAGACACCAGGTTTGGGGAATAAAACTCATTGAAAAGTTAAAATATGGCAGTCTTATTAAAAGCTAACATGTGGCCATTTAAATATCCTCAGAACTCTGTATGCTCAAGTAACGTTAAGTCTTCTATGGCTTTCGCTTCAGCTTCTCAGCAGAGCGGCCTGGAGACTGCATTTCTCATGTGAAGGAGGAAGGGCTGGGGAGAGAAGGGAGCTGAATGAGACGAGGGCCAGCTGGAGGCCCTGGGGTGCCCCTGTGTGGGCGGAGCCCAAACACACAGCTGCGGGTCGCTGAGCCTTTCTGAGGGCTCGGGACCCGGAGGGGAGCTCTCTGCACACCCCCACGTGCTCATCTTCACAGCAGCGCGGACGGGCCGGGCCGCGCTGTGCTGGCTTCTTAAGGGACCGTGGGGAGTCCCCGTGAGTCGGCCGAGGCTGGAAACCGGGACAGCAGCACCGGGGGCCCGGCTCAGAGCCCGTGTTCCCGAGCGGCACCTCTCATCCCGGGACAAACCAAAACAGAAAACCTCTTCCGCCTGTTTATGAGACGAAAAGGGATGCTTTCTAATCCTTTATATCCCCCGTGGATGGTGAAGGAGGATGGGGACCTCCCAGTGGGAGCCGCGCCTATAACGGCCCTCTTCCCGGGCTTCCGTGAAAGGCGTGGGTTAGGAACCCCACGCCAGCCCCGCTCGAGGGCCCCCCTCAGCCCATGGGGGTCCTTGCGTCCTCCCTGTGGCTCCCTTATTGAAAGGTGACTAGAGAGCACCAGTGGCGCCTCCGGGCCCGGCTGGCTTCCAAGAGAAGCAGCGGAGAAAGGTAGGCGGACACAGCTGACTTCTGAAGGCGAAGAGGAGAAGGAAACGAGCACATCAGGCGGGTGGGGAAGTGCTGGAAACCCAGCTTTGTGCAGAAAGGCAGGGCTCCCCCGCGTGCCCGTCCAAAGTCACAGCCACGTCCACAGTTTCCCGGGCGGGCAGGGAGGGGGCTCCGAGGGCCCCAGGATGACAGCGCCCGGCCTCCCCCTCTGCGGAGTGTGAGCTCGGCTGAGGAAAGCTATTTGCAGAGTGTTACTTTGAGTTTGGAAAGCGGAACCTTGTGTTTGAATGACAGCAGAGCAGCCCGGCGCTGATGACAAAGTCACGTGACCGCCAGGCCAGGTCTCGGGGGGCGTGTGTGTCCGCGTAAAATCAGGTGTCCCGCCGCGGCTGGCCGCAGCCCTAGCAAGGCGGCCTTTTAAAGGAGATCAGCCTCTTTAGTGACCCCCTCCTGAAGAGGCGGGGTACCCACGAAGCGAAGGTGGTGGGCAGGCCTCCTGGCTGCCCCCCACCTGGTGGACTGGGCTGCAGCTCCCTGCCCGCTGCCCCGTGTCTTGGCCCCTGGGTAGCTGCTCCTTCCGGAGCCAGCCTTCCTCACAGCCCCCCCAGGCCCAGCCTCTCTCAGGTCGCAGCTCGCTAAAGGACGCCCCTTCAGGACCTCTGCTCCCCCCCAGGGCCACCTCCTTGACCTTGAGGACGCCTCCTTTCTGCCCTCGCTCACACCGGATGGATCGGTTCATCTGAGCCCCGTGTAGCGGAAACCCCAGAAAGCGCCCAGCAGGGGAGAAGTGGGGGCCGGGGGCCACCTGGGAGGGGACACGTGGGACCCGCAGGTGGCACCGCAGGCGCATGGGGTCCTGTCCGCTGCCCCTTGTGTTTTAAGGAACAAGTCACCTGTTGCTCAGGTCCCCATAACGGGACGGCCCCGGCTGCCCTGCGGCACTTTTCTGGAAGTGTGGATGCCGCCTTAAGGAGGACCTGCAGCTAGTTTTAGGCGGGGGGTTGACATGTGATTTGCACATAGTAAAGTGCACAGACCTGCGGTGCCTAGCCTGGCAAATACGTACATGCTCACGCAGGAAATCATCACCTGGGTTACGGTCTGGCCCCCGTCCCTGCTGCCCTTCTCTAGGTGACCACCACTCTCACCTGCGTTTCTTTCCCTCCTCCTGAGCTTTGTAAACAGAGCCGCCTCCCATTTGTGCTCCTTTGTGTCAGGCTTTTCTTGCTTCGAGATTCATCCTCGTCCTTGTGTAGACCTGTAACTTGTGGTCGGTGATAGAAACCCAGCAAGATGAACCCATTCTTCCGTTCTGGGCAGGTGGTCCCGCACGCTGCCCGGCTGCTCTGAGCCGTCGTCTCTGGGTGGCCCGGTACAGGCTGTGTCGGCTGTGTCTGTGCTCAGGAGGGGACGGCCGCTAGGGAGCTCGAGAAACCGTCCCCACTGGCAGGCACTCTGTGGGTCCCCTAGAGGTGCCGTGTTCCCCTAGAACGCAGTCACCCTAGGACAGCTGTAGGGAGAGGGGCGGCCGAGCCCCACCTGAGTGCGTGCTCTCTCTCTGGCTTCTGTCCTCCGCATGGACGTCCCAGGGTGAGCTGCACAGCTACTGCACGGCTTCATATGAGGGGGAGGTCGGATTCAACAGCCGGAGCCAGAAAGCCGGGGACACCCCCGCTCACCAGCTCCCCGACAACGGGACCGACTGCGGCTGGGCCCCATTTGGTGAGTTCTCCGTCCGTCCCCCTGCTTTCGTCCCGTGGCTGAAGCCGGCCATATCCCTGCAGGCCTCCTCCCCAGGGGGCGGTCCCCCGAGCCGGCTGGCTGGTCTCCGCAGCAGTGGCTATGCTGTCAGACGCAGCTGTGCCTCCAGGCGCAAACTAACCTCTCCTCCCAGCAAGCCAGCCTCGCACCTTCAGCTGCTGCACGTTTCCCGCGCCCGTGTGCAGAGGTGTCGCTCAGCGGTCAGATCTGCTGAAGGTCATCTGCAGGTTGCATTTGCCCACGCTGGAAGTTAGGACTTACAGAGCATAAGCTGTGGGTGGAAAGAAGAGAGCCATCTCAGAGCTGTGGTGTGGGGCTGGCTTGGGGGGCCCGAACCAAAGCCAGTGTGACGTGTGAAACAGGACAGAACCCACAAGCTCACCGCCAGCGATGGGGATTTGACCTGATGGGAGTAGAATGTTTATGTAGCGATTATGGGAAACGCGGTGACTTGATCTGCAGTTGCCGTATTGTCTGTGTTCCCTTCTGAGGACACCGCCCAGACGTAGAGAGCAGAGGTCTCGTATGTCGCTGTACCTCTCCCAGACATAAACTGGTGTTTCGTGAAAAGCAACCAATACTCTCCTTTTCCTGTTGCTTTTCGCCCCATATAGATCAGGGCAACTACCAGCAGCTTCTCGGCGCCCTGGACTACTCCTTCCTGTGTGCGTACGCCGTCGGCATGTACCTGAGGTAGGTCTGGCTAAGGCTGCGAGACCCAGGTGGTCCGCTGGGTGCCGAGCGCGGCTCGGGTGCGCCGAAGACGCGGCCCCGCCCGCCGGTGGCTGGCCCCCCGGTCTCTCCTCAGAGACAAGGATGGGGTGGAAGCCACAGCACACGGCCCGGGTGCCCTGCTGATCGGCCAGACTGTCCTCGGACGGCTTTCCCGGCCCCGGGGTTGGATGCACCGTGAGCCCTGCCGGGACCCGGTCACTCAGGAGCAGGGCGCTGGCAGCTCCCCACCCGGTGAGCACGGCAGAGCATCCTCTTCTCTGGTTTCAGGGACCGCCATCTCTTTCCTAACCCCGCCTGGCATCCGAGCAGTTCACACAGCGGGTGCTTGGCGTGTCCACCTGGATGCCCCGCCAGGCCGGAACAGAGCTCCCCCCTGAGTGCCAGAGGGCCGTCCTGCCTGGCGGTGGGAGGTGTGGACCCCAGAGGCATGTTGCTGGGATTTGATCCCGGCTTGACTGCTTGCTTGGGTGCCTTTGGACGAGTTACCGCACCTCCTTGGGCCTCAGTTTCCCCTTTGCAAAATGGGGGAAACAGTAGTTCTTAACTCATAGGAGTGTGGTCAGGTTTAAATGAGTTAATACATGCAGAATGCTCAGAACAGGGCCTGGCCCGTGCTGTGTTCCCAGTGTCTGTTACATACCATCATTACCCCATTCTCGATCCAGTTCTGAATTGGCCTAGGGAGGTGGTAAATATTAGTGGGTAATAACAGGACATGCAGTTGGCCAGTTAAGAACTGACACAATAGTGTCAGTCCGGCCAAGTTTAACAAAAAAAGACAAAATAAAACTTATAGGGACTAAGGCCTTTAGTCCAAAGAAGGCTTTGTTCAGAGACACAGAGTTTTCAGAGCTTTGGGAATCTCTGGAATCCCTCTAAATGTTTACCTTCTTCCCTGACATCCACCCAGACTGTGTTATCACCGAGACCTGGACCCCCACCCCAGCTCAGGACCGTCTGGGTGTCTGGAACCCAGACACTGGGTACCATCTGCTGATGGAGTGGCTGTAACCCCTTTGTTGAACTTGCACATCTGCAGAGAGCTGCAGGGCTTGTCTGAGTGCGGAATGAATAATACGGATGCCGCACAGAACAGGAGCCCAGCTGCGGAGAAGGACGGTGTCAGCCTCAGGCGCTCAGGGCGTGGGCTGCGAACGGGTGTCAGCCATATTCCATCCTGTGGTCAAATATTTATGTTCTAAAAACCGCAGTTTTACCGGACAGCAATAATCAATAATATGAAAAGACCCCAAGGTTGGAGTGTGTTTTTCTCAGTTACTAGAAAACACTGGTTAAATGTGGTTCTCAGCTGGGAGTGATTTTGTCTCCTAGGAAACGTTTTATCGATATCTGGAGACAGTTTTGGTCGTCTCAGCTGGAGAAGGGGGTGCTACTGGCATCTAGTGGGTAGAGACCGGGAGTGCTGCTAAGTGTGCTATAGGACACGAGACAGCCCCTCGCCACAGAGAATTACCCGGCCCGGGCTTCCCCGGTGGCGCAGCGGTTGAGAGTCCGCCTGCCGATGCGGGGGACGCGGGTTCGTGCCCCGGTCCGGGAGGATCCCACGTGCCGCGGAGCGGCTGGGCCCGTGAGCCGTGGCCGCTGAGCCTGCGCGTCCAGAGCCTGTGCTCCGCGACGGGAGAGGCCGCAGCAGTGAGAGGCCCGCATACCACACACACACACACACACAAAAAGAAAAAGAATTACCCGGCCCAACATGCCAGGGGTGCTAAGGCTAAGAAACCTGGTTTGAATCAAGTGGTTTTATTATTTGCTTATTTACTGGCAAAGATCATTCTTCATGCAACTCGCCAGCGAAGGTTCTTAGTAAATTATTTTATTTTATTATGAAATAATATTATTTATTTCATAATAACCTAATGTGAAATCCACAGTGGACTCGTGACGGGAATGCTTCCTTGCCTGCTTCCTTGCCTGGCTTCTTAGTGACGTCATGACTCGTCATTGCTCGCGAGGTGGATGGCGTTAGTGTAGCAGGTAACTCAGACGTGGTGGCACCTTCGTTAACCCAGGTCGTTGCTGGCAGGGCCAGGCACGTGTGGCGTGGCCTTTATTACCTGTAGGAGCCTGATACGATGTGGAGAGCTGTCCATTCCGTTCGGCCTTTTCTTTAAAACTTTCAAATAGAGACCAAATCGAGTCCCAAGTATTGACTAACAAGACCAGAGGACGTCGGTAAGCCCCGGCCAATGGCACTAGCCTGCAGGAGGCCCGTCCGACTCTGGCACTTACTCCGTGACCTTGGGCAGGTCAGCCGGCTCTGGGGCATGTTCCCTCTTTTCTGAAGTGAGCAAGATGAAGTAGATAATTCCTTTAGCTCGCGAATGCTCTCGAGTTTGTATGTGATCAGTTGCTACTCAGCTTAAACTTTGACCTGAATGCTGTTTACAATGTTAAATTACTTCCTCGGCTTCAGCGTTTAATAGGTCACTGGCGCGATACTAGGTTGATCTTTTGTTTCTTTGGTAAGTTCTGAAGGAAGATCGGTCAGGGGCATTTGTTCTTGAGGTGAAAGACCAGACTTTTGGAGCTCGTTCCCAGAGTACAGCTCACGGGCAGGCAGGCGTCATCCTTCATCACGTTTCATGTTTATCTGACTCCTAGAAAACGAGACCCACAGAGTGTATGTAAAGATTGCAAAAGGCTCACAGTCCTTTGTGATTGTTCTCCAGCTCTTCATTCACTTAATAAGTCACAGCGTCAAGCTGTTCCATAGTGACATGTCCCACAAGGCAGTGAAGGACGTATTTCATACGGCATTGGGTAGTGACGTGTGATGGTGGTAAAGGCCTGTTGAATGTATGTCCCAGGATGAAGCTGGAGATTTTCACTGTCCCCGGCAGCACCGGAGCTGTTTGACTGAGCACGCACTTCCTGCCGGGCACTTAACCGAATTTATCTCGTCTGAGCACCCAGGCAGCTCTAGGAAGCAGTTCTCCAGAGCGATTAGCTCTTGACGGCGTCACGTTGCTGTTCGAAGGGAGCATGGAGGCTTTGCCCCACGTTTCAGACTTTGCCGTAAAGAAAAGGCTCTGTCTTTAAAGCACATCACAGCGCTTGTGGCCACAGGGTCGTTGGCAAGAGCGCCTCTGGCCTGCTTAATGCCAGCCCGAGGGCCGAGAGACGTGCTCCAGTCACAGGTGAGCCCTTTCCATATTTGTCTGCAGTTCGACAGTTGAAATCTTAAAATACTCTGTACATTCACTGGCTGTTGTTTATATGAAACAGGGTTAGCTGGCAGGACAAGTGTTTGGTTTTGTTTTTTTTTAATTGGCAGGTATCATATACGTCAGAGTGTTTCATTTTATTATTTGACAGTGACTTCTTTTTGGTTTTTTGTTTGTTTGTTTTTTGCGGTACGCGGGCCTCTCACTGCCGTGGCCTCTCCCGTTGCGGAGCACAGGCTCCGGACGCGCAGGCTCAGCGGCCACGGCTCACGGGCCCAGCCGCTCCGCGGCACGTGGGATCTTCCCGGACCGGGGCACAAACCCGTGTCCCCCGCATCGGCAGGCGGACTCTCGACCCCTGCGCCACCAGGGAAGCCCCTGACAGTGATTTTTGTTAGAAATAGAAAGTCTTAAAAGGTGTTGCCAGTTTCTGGTTAATAAATGCTCCGTTGAAAAATAATTGTGATTAAAATTTACTGGAAATTGGAGAGCTTTCAAGTTCTAAAAGCTCAGAGAACAGCATGAAGGCATCCAGAAAGAAATCGCTGGGTCATTTACATTATGGGTGTGTTTGTTTTCTCATATTTGTCTTTCTTTTTTCTCCCTCCTCAGTGGCATAATAGGGGAACGCCTGCCAATTAGGTATTACCTAACTTTCGGAATGGTGGCCAGTGGCGCTTTTACTGCCCTGTTTGGGGTGGGGTATTTCTACAACATCCACAGTTTTGGATTCTACGTGGTGACCCAGGTAAGGTCTGGGCCACGGCTCACCAGGTATGGGATTTCCATGATGAGCCAGACGGGGTGTTAACGTCACGGGTCCCAGGCTCTGCCAAGAGAGAACATGGCAGGTGGTGGGGGTGGGTGCAGAACTGTGTCCTGGCTGAGGTCAGGGTCGGCGCTGGCACATCCAGCCCTTTTTCTCTCCTCTGCTCTGAAATTCCAGTAGCCGTGAAGGGTTCCTTAGTTTCAGGAGTTGCCGCCTAAAGAATCCTATTTGTCGGTACCCCAGCAGGGGGATTGAAGCATGAAGCCCTTCTGGGCCCTTCTGCCTTAGTTTGGGTGCATTTGAGACGTTCTGTCTGTGTCAGCCTTGACCGCTCTGGGGTTGGGGGGATGAGGGGCGTGGTGAGGGGAGGAGGTTGAGGGGACTTGGGGATTGGGGGCAGTCGGGCAGGGCTGGGGGCAGTCAGTGGGGGGGCGGGGAGGCGAGGGCCTAAGGGTGCCGCGGGGGCGTGGGGGCCAGGCGAGCATGCGGCGCGGCCCTGCCAGCGGGCCCAGTGCTTCCCGGAACTCTCGGCTCTGCGCCTCCCCACAGCCCTGTGGATGATATTGGCCAGAAACGGAAAATGACTGGAAACAATAGATGCTCAGCTTCTGAGGCTCTCCAGACACAGCCCAGGGAGATGCCGCGAGGTCATCAGGGCAAGTCGTACGTCATTTGCTTTTAAAATTTTCACCATAGGGACTTCCCTGGTGGCGCAGTGGTTCAGAATCCGCCTGCCAATGCAGGGGACACGGGTTCGAGTCCTGGTCCGGGAAGATCCCACGTGCCTCGGAGCAACTAAGCCCGTGCGCCACAAATACTGGGCCTGCGCTCTAGAGCCCGTGAGCCACAACTACCGAGCCCACGAGCCACAACTACTGAAGCCCGCGTGCTTAGAGCCCATGCTCCGCAACAAGAGAAGCCACCGCAACGAGAAGCCCTCAGCACCGCAATGAAGAGTAGCCCCCGCTCGCCACACTAGAGAAAGATTGTGTGCACAGCATCAAAGTCCCAACACAGCCATAAATAAATAAATAAATTTATGTTAAAAATAACAAATTTTCACCATAGGACTTGAAAGACTTTGGCTGTTTTAATTACCAAAGCGATGCACACTTTATGGTGATACAGAAAATCAGAGAGAAGGAAAAACCTATCTCCCAGAGTCCCAGCACGTTCCTGGAGGGAAGGCTGAGCCCGGCTGGCCCTGAGGCTGGACCAGCGCCTCCCAGTCGGCCTCTGGAGGCCTGTCCTTCCCGGCGGCAGTTGGAGGAGGCTGCCCCTGAGGCCCTGAGACGAAAGCAGAGCCAGCTGCGGATACACTTCCTAAATCCCTTCTTCAAACAAAAGCTCAGGGTGCGCTCTTCTGCTCCCTTTGGCGGGGCAACGGTACCTCCTTCACGATGTAAGAAGGGAAAACGTGCAATTTACAAGCCACCCTTATGGTATCATCACAGTTCTGTAAAAAGGAGAGGGTTCATCTCTCTTCATGAAGTTTGAGCTTGGAAAGAGAGTGGACAGCTTGGCCCGAAGCTGTTACCAGTAGTTCATCTCCGAGCAAGAATTTCCTTTTCTTTTTTTTTCTCTGCTTACTGTAAAATTTTCACAATAGGCACGTACGACTCTCGTGGTAAGAGATATACGTATATTGTTAAGATACCCGTGTGGGTGTCGAGGCTCATATCGAATCGGATTCTGCCCCGTCCTTTTGTGAGAGTCCCCGCTGGGCGCCCAAACCCCTGAGGCCGGGCTCCCGGGTGTGGGTGTCCCCCCTCAGCGGTCTCTTCCTTTGCCCTCTGTCACAGATCGTCAACGGACTGGTGCAGACCACCGGCTGGCCCAGCGTCGTGACCTGCCTCGGCAACTGGTTTGGAAAAGGGAGGTGAGGAAGGCAGCCCTGCTTCCAGCAGCGTTCGTTTTCAGAAGGTTCTGATGAAAACCGGGCCGCTTTATGTTGAGTTTTTCTTTAGATTCATTACAGAAAAAAACGCGTCAGTCGACTGTATGAAATGAGATGACTGAAACCTCTGGGTCTTGAGGGTCTGAAATTCAGGCGGGCCTCTGTCCCAGGAGATGCCCCCCCCCCCCGCCCCGTTGTGGGCAGGGTGGGGTCTGGGTCATCTAGGCAGCCAGCCAGCCAGCAGCCCGGGCCTCACCTGGCCTCCTGGGAACCCGGGAGAAATGCGGTCAGGGCCTTGCCCCAGGCCTTTCGAAGCAGCAGCTACAGTTTCAGAGCCCTGAAAGGCGCGGGGAAGTGTAACCTGTCCAGGTCACCCAGGGCCTGGTAGCAGAGCTGTACCCAGCCTCTGGTGACCTCAGTGCGGTCAGATTCCATCGTAACGTCTGTGTGACAGGCAGCACAGCCGGGCCCACGGTTAGGAAGTGGTCGAAGATTCTGGGCTAAGATGGGGAAACTAAAACAGGAAACTCACCCATCCAGTCTTCTGTAGCCCCGTTCATCTGGCAGGTTCTTCAGCGTGAACTTTGGTTAATGGGATATTTCATCAAACGATTGTTTTTAGATTGCAAAGGCACACATTTAAATTGGGGGCCTTCCAAGAATTATAGGAAAAGGCCTCTTTCTTCTTTTAATCATAGAATGAATAAGCTCAGAGAGATGTAATTATGCAGCCGGAGGTAAGTGAAGATGCTGTCCTTTTGCGAACACCCCTGGTCCCACGCCTTTTGCAGGGGTGGTGTGTCGCACTGCCTATTTATTTCTGCACCAGCTCCGAACGCCATGCAGGCACTCTTGTAACCACACGCACTGATCCATGGCAGCCCTGACACATCATTTGCCACCTTGTGTTTTGCTGTGTTGCAGGCGAGGTTTGATCATGGGGGTCTGGAATTCCCACACGTCTGTGGGCAACATTCTGGGGTCCTTGATCGCTGGCTACTGGGTGTCCACATGCTGGGGCCTGTCCTTCGTTGTGCCTGGGGCCATCGTGGCAGCCATGGGGATGGTGTGCTTTCTCTTTCTCATTGAACGTAAGTACCGGTGGGTGGGGACCTCTCCCCGGGAGAGCTCTGCGCTGGGGCGAGTTTAGGAGAAGAGGCTCTGCTGCTGCTTCGCCCCAGGCAGGGATGGGGGTCTGTCCAGCTCTCCCTTGCCAGGAAGACTTCCTTCTTAGGCATAGGCTTCCCTGATGAGCCGTCGCTCTCCTGGTCTTGCTGGATTTTCTGCTGTTTCCTGATTTCTGGAGTTACCAGTGTTGAAACTCCTCCCGCCCTGTCCTCTGGCCCCGCGGCGTTGGGCATGCGTGGTCCTCTGCCACGTTGCTCACCGCCCAGCCACGTGGCTGCAGCTACTCACGCCAATCTCGCCGCCACAGACTGAAATGTGCCTCACCAGCTCGCTTGCCTTCTGATAAGATACATCCTTGACAATGTTTTAAAACCATGACATGACTTAAGATCATACACCTTAATTAGGTAGTGTTGTACCAGAAAATCCAAGCCTTTGTTCCATCCTAGACTCAATCCCAGACTTTTGTTTTAATTGAATTTTAAATTAATTTTTCCAATAGAGATGGGCAGGACAAGCATTCCTAACAATTGCACTAATGATAGAGAAGCAGGCGCTGCTTTAGCTGTTACATGTCAGGGTGCTCTAATCGCACGAGCTATTCTGATGAGTTACGTTTCGCGTTTGCCTCTTGGATTTGGCTTCAAGCAAAATAAAATCATGTGGTACTAGGTAGCTCTCCCACTGTCGGCTCCCAGGTAGGGACGCTCGGGAGCCACATGACTTCATCCCTGGTGAGCCGTGACTGTAGCTTCAGCTTTGCATTCCGAGTTGCCGGTTTTATCATCCGAAAGGTTAAGGCACTGTGAGGGTTTCTCACTTCTTTTTTCTTGTTGCTAATGCTAACCTTTTCATTTTTTTAAATAACCGCCATTTAGTGGAGCACACGTGCGCCTCTCAGGCCAGCGTTGTCCCGTCAGGGAAGAAGGAAGCCGAGGTTAGATGAGGAATCAGACGCCCCCCTCCCCTGGGTGTGAGGGCGCGGGGGTGCTCAGCTCCCATCTTCACCGTTTTCTCCAGGGGCCCAGTAAGCTTTTAGCAACATCTCGAAATGGCCCAAACAGGTGAATTGTTAAACAGATGGGGGCGCGGGGGTGGGGGGAGGGTGGGTATCGTGACTTCCTTGCCGACGTGCCATTCGCTTGTGTGTCACCGGAGTTCCGGGAAGGATCATCGTGTCTCCTGGACTCTCCAGGGGCGACGTGCTTCCTCTATGTTAGTGCAGGGACACCCGCCCCCCCCCCCCCGCCCACCACCACCACCACCACCACCACCGTGTGCCTTCGGCCCGAGGTCCAGAGTCCACGGTGGCTTTTATTCTCTTCCTCAACTGATAAAGGGGCGGAGTGACGGGAACGGAGGGCGTGGCGGTGGACGGGAGCCTGTTTGCCGGCCTGGCCAGGGCTCTCAGCGCGAACACCATTCGGCTCGGTCATCCCGGGCGGGGCAGGATTTCCAAGAAGGCAGAAGCCCCGGTTTGGTCTTTTATAATAAAATGAGAGCACCCTCCCCACCGAGCCGCTGCTCCTGCAGCTTCTGAGGGGGCGGGCGAGGCTGGGGGGCTCTCCTGGAGCTGCTTTCCCACCGCTGGCCATCCTCTCACGCCCCCTCTCCTGTTTCCATGGTGACTGGCCTGGGGGCTCTGCCTCCCTCCCCTCCGGCCCCGCCCCGGCCCCCTCTGGGATGAAGTGCACTCGCTCAGGTCCCCCGGGCCCATAAGGTGTTCCTGGGAGGTGGACTGGGCCTGACTCAGGGCACAGATGAGCACGCGTGCCCCCTCCTCGGCCTGTGGGGAGGCGGCCTCAGCGGGCGCTGAGGACGGACGGGGGCCGGGGGGGCGCGGGCCGCGGGGAGGGCGCCGTGGGCTGAAGTCGGGCCACAGAGGCCGTTCTCCGCTCCTCTGTCCGCCCATCACATTCCTGTGGGCCGGGCTGGTTCTTTTTACCTGGAGTCTCAGCCTCTAGCCGTTATGTGTTCAAGGCAGACATGTTCGGGGCTGTGCGAGATCGTCCGTTGAGTGCCGTGTCCCCGTTCCGCATGAGGCCGCCCAAGGTTTCCCCTCGCCGGCCCTCCTTTCCTGCCCGCACGCCTGCCCCCTCCTCCCGCTCTCCCCGTGGCTGGGCCAGGGCTCCTGGGGTCCCGCGAGCATCGCTCAGTCACCTGGGGGGGTCCTTGCTCTCCGCCTTGGGCCGTCACCTCTCCCCGGGGTGGCCGGCTTTGTCAGCCCCGCCTCGGCTGCTCCTTCTGTCCTGGCCCGGCCTCCGCCCAGGTCACCACCGGGGCCCAGCTTGCGCGGCCTGCGGCACCTTCTGGACCTGGCGTTTCTCCACCTTCCCGCCGAACGTCTTCCTCTTGGGCTCAGGCTCTGGAGACCCTGCTCTGCGCACGTGACTTTGACAGCACGCCGGCCGACCGCGCGTCTGACGCTTCCCTTTGGGGGCAGCTCCTGCAGCCGGCCTCACGGGACGAGGCATCTCTGTGGCCCCCTAACCCTCCCACGCCGGAACCCGGCACCCAGGGCCCCGTGTCCACGAGTGTCTCAGCGAACGGAGAGCAGCCGGTTCGCCGGCTCGGACACCCTTACTCCTCCTCCTCGCTCGGCCCGAGCCAGGCCCCTGTGAACAAGCCCCAGGAGCGCCCCTTCTCGTGACCAGCAGCGAGGGACCAGCTCACCCCGTTCCTCCTTCCTGCCGGGGCTGGGCCCAAGGGACAGGGCACCCCATCCACAGGCCCCTCCGGGGCCGCCCGGGAAGCTGCCCTCAGACGTGTCCCAGCCGAGGGTCACTGGTACTAATGTCCTGCGGGGTGAAAGCCCAGGAAAAGCCATGTCCTGGGGACCAGCCACACCCCATCGTGACTGACCCTGGGGCTCACTGCGCATCCCCACGGCCATCGGGACCACCAGGGCTCTCCGGGCCCCCCCCCCCCCCCCCCCCGCAGAGGGCAGCGGGGAGGAGCCTCCAGCCCGGGAGCACACGTGGTCCAGGGGCCCCTCCGCGGCGGCGCCCTCGGTCTCTCGCGGGAGGGAACGCCGCTGTGGGGAGTTTAAAGCCCTGTGGCTCGGTTTGTGTTTCAAGGCAGTTAAACCGTCTCACGAAAAATTATAAAAAAGACCCGGGTTCTGGGTGATGGGGAAGGAGCAAAGCCGTTAAAAGGCGGCTGTCTAGGTTCTCAAGAAGTGGGGTTTGCGTGTCGGCGCTGATCGTGGCCCTAAGCCCGGCTCTCATGCCCGGGTCACACCAGCGTGATTTTAAAGTACGAAGATGAAAAAAGCCTAGCTTCTGGTTTTGTTCGCTTCCACGCGTCCTTCCCTCTGTCGACAAGAGGTTAAGCAGTGGATCTAAGAAAAAAATGGGAAATTTTATTCGAGCCAAACGTGAGGATTCTAACCCGGGAAGAGCATCTCAGAAAGCTCGGAGGACTGTTCTGCCCATTAGATGTCAAGACACAGTTCGGTCAGTTTTTTGAGACAGAGGGATTATTGACAGTTTACATAACCCAGGTCTAAGAGGCATCGTGGTGGGTCATGTGACCCCTTACCAGACCAGGAAGGAATGTTATCGTTAAGGAGTTGCCCTGTGGGTGCTGGGGGGGTGTCGCTCCCGTCGGCTGAGCCCGTGTTCCCGCTCACGGGGGAGCTTTGGTCGGTTCCTAACACAGATACATGATGCACGGTGCGGGGGAGAGGACGCCAAAGGGCAGAGAATCGTTTTTCTTGTCTTGCCGTTCGACATGAATTTTATTTCGCACCTCCTTGCGTGTAGGTAAAAGGCATTTTGTTCTATCTCAGGGTAGATGTTCTGTGCCCGCTAGTTTTACTTCTAGTGAATTCCGTAACATTAAACGACTCATCCGAAATGTTACTCAGAGCCCCGCTACTCTGATCTACTGGGCGTGTTTTTCTAGTTCCTTCTGACACTTAGCCTTGAAATGTGTCTTCCATGGCTTGTCACCGTAGTGCACTTACACTCTGCTTATGTTTATTTGTAAGCTATTCTCCATATTGCAAAGCAGGCTTCATGTTCGTGATGACTTGCGTTTGTCGGTGCTGGTTTCGTACTCTCCCGGCTCCAGCACGTGGGGATCAGGCAGTCACGGGGCCCGAGCGAGGGAAGGGGCACGTGTGGGTTCTTGCGGGGGCGGCCGAGCTACGCCCTCACCCCACCAGACATGCTGCCTCGTGCGTTGTCTTTTTTCTGAAGTTGTTGCTAATTTAGCAAAAGTATCAGAGGGTGCCTTGTTTGGGTTTACTTTCTTGTGTCAGAGGAAACACCCAGCCCTGGTTCACACTGTTGCGTGTTTGGTGTTTCAGATCCGAAGGACATCGCCTGTTCCTCCTCCCTGGTCGTGGTAAGCGCATATGCCCCCTGCTTCTCGTGTCTTCGGTGTGGTGTGCCGTCTGCCAGGTGTCTGAGGACTGTCCTGTCAGTGGGTAACAAAAGTATGGACGCGGGTCCTGCCGGCAGTTTTAGAAAAAGATGAATCACAATGGTAACAGCCGAAACCAGACGAGAAGCCTGGTGTGGTCCGGCTTAGGGACCCAGAGAGCGGCCAGGAGCTGGGGACCGGCCGGGCCTCACAAGGAGCGGGGCCATCACACCTTCCCTGGGAGGGTGTCGTGGTGTGACCACAGGATGACCCAAAGCTGAGCTGGCTGACGTCCCTTGACATGGGCGTCCACAGCTGGCAGGTGGCCCGTTAGGACCGCCCAGCGCCAGGACCACGTTCCCTGGGTCGTTGTCGCCGCTCACCGCCACCCCTGTCCCGACCTGCTCACGTCCAGCTGGTGAGCGGCCCTGCGGTCTGCGCGGCCCCGGAAGGGCGCTTGCCCCGCCGGCGTCCACTGAGGTCTCTGCCTACCCCCAGGTAACAGTAACTCTGGGAGCTGCCCAGGCCAGCTCCCGTCCCCTGGCCTCGGGGCCTTGCTCCTGCAGCCCCCTCCCCTGGCCTCCGGCTTGCCCTGTCTCCTCTGTCACTCCCAGCAGGGGTGTCACCCTCGCACCCGGTTTCCTGCTTACCTTAGAGTAGATCCCCCCTGACTTCCCTCGCCCGGCTCCCCTCCTGTCCTCCGGGCTCCAGCGCTCTGCCAGGGCCACCTGCCAGCATGGTCTGGCCGCATGTGGTCAGCACTCTGGCCTCACCCCTGACCTGTCAGCGGCGTGTGATGTGCTTGTCTCCTCCCTCCATGAGACGCTCCCTTTGGGGGCTTGTAACACGCTCTCCTGCTCCTCTGGTAACATGCAGAACGCTTTGCTGGCCCTGCCCTGCCAGGCCCCCAAACGTGGGAGCCCCCCGGCCGGGTCCTTGGCCCCTTCTCTCCTCGTTCCTGCTCTCACCATAGGAGATCCTGCGCGGGCCTGGGGCGTTCAGCATATCCTCACAGCACCTCTGTGTGCGTTGATGTGGAGTCCCCACGGAGCTGGGGCTCCTCTTCCTCTTTCTTCCTCTCAGGGGTCGGTCAGAGGGAGAGATTGGACTGAGTTCTGGGGGCGTTTCATCAGCTTCTGCCACAGCCCCATAGTTCTCTTTCCCACAGGAGCTCTACGCACTTCCTGTAGGGCCCCGGAGAGACCGGTGTCACAGGGCCTTCTCGAGGGGCCCCAGAGCCTGGGTAACTGAGGGCAAGCTTGGCTGGTTCTCTATCTGCTCTGTCCTTTTGCACCTCCCTCTTATCATAAGCAGAGCTTCTGTGCAAAGCCGGATGCACTTGCAAGACATTTCACAGGTGCTGACTTCTAAGTAGAGCCGTGTCCTGGGAATTTCCCATCTGAAGGTGTTATTTTCAGCATCAAGTTCTTATCTTTTCCAGTTCTTTAAAGTTTTCGTTATGGCAGTTTTAAAACACGTAAAAAGGTAAAAAGAATAGTATCATGAACCCGCATGTACCCATCACCCCGCCAGTCTTATTTCATCAGTACCCCTTCTAATACTCCCTCCTTCTCCTCATGATTTATTTTGTAAGCAAATACCAATCATCATATTATTTTGTCTCTGACTATTTCACTATATGTTTCTAAACTCTAAGGACTCTTTTATTAAAAACAAACAAGCAAACAACAAAATAACATTACTATACCATTAGCACACTTAAAGACCAACAGTAAAGAATAGAAAAAAGAAACAGAGATAATCAATTAAGCCTGACGACTGAAAAAACACACAACCTAAAAGTTGTGAGTCATGTTTATTCAGGGACCTTACTGAGGACTGTAGCCCAGGAGACAGCCTCTCAGTAGCTTTGAGGAACTGTTCCAAAGAGGTAAGGTAGGAGCCAGGATATATAGGAGCTTTTGCTGAAAAAGAAAAAAAAAGCCATGTAGTCAAACATCGAAAGATTACTGTTAATCACAAAAAACAGACATCTCAAGTTAATGATTTTATTGCTTGTCTCTGTGGGGAGATGCAGGGGTCTGGGCTCATGGAAATTACTCCTTCGATAGGCATCTTAACTATCTAGGGCCAGTGTCCTGTTTCTCTCCTTCCTGAATTCCCCTCAGGGCACACATTTGGGAGGGGCTGAGGTGGGGACTGCAGTGGCTGATAGCTTGGTGACAGCAGCATTCTTTGTTCACTGAAACGGCAGACAACATTTTTTGTCCACAAGCCAAACTTTGTTCTTCGAAAAGATAAACAAAATTGACAATCCTTTAGACTGACCAAGGAAAAAATGATTCAAATTACCAAAATCTGGAATGAGAGAGGGGACGTTACTACCAACTTCATAGAAAGAGAAAGAATTATAAAGGAAAGGAATACTATGAACAAGTGTATGGTAACAAGTTAGATAACTTAGAATAAATGGAAAGATTCCTAGAAAGATATAAGCTACCAAAACTGACTCGAGAGATACGAAATCTGAATACACCTCTAACAAGGAAAGAAACTGAATTAATTTTAAAATGGACTATAAAGAAAATCCCAGGACTAGATGGCTTCATTGGTGAATTCTATCAGACATTTAAAGAAAAATTAGCACCGACTATTCACAAGCTCTTCCAAAAAATAAGAGAACACTCCCCATTCACTCTCTGAGGTATTATCCTGATAATGTAAGGAGACATCACAAGAAAGCTGTAGACCAAGCTCTCTTATGAATGTACGTGCAAAACTCAACAAAATACGAATCCAGCAACATATAAAAAGGATTAAATATCATGATCAAATGGGATTTATTCCAGGAATATACAGTTGGTTTTACATCTGAAGATCAATTAATGTAATACTCCACATGAATAGAATACAGGACAAAAACCATAGGGTCATTTCAATAGAAGCAGAAAAAGCATTCGACAAAATCCAACACCCCTTCATAATGAAACACTCAACAAACTAGGAATAGAAAGGCACTGCCTCAACCAGATAAAGAATATCCATAAAAAGCCACAGCTAACGTCATACTTATTGGTGAAAGCTTGGATGCTTTCCCCGTAACATCAGGAACAAGACAAAGATACCTGCTCTCACCATTTCTATTAAACGTTGTACAGGAGGTTCTAGCCAGAGCATTTAGGCAAGAAAGTGAAATAAAAGACATGCAGATTGGACAAGAAGAAGTAAAAGTGCCTCTATTTGCGGATGACATCATCTTGTATATAGAAAATCCCAAGGAAACCACCAAAAACCTATTCGAGCTAATTTAAAAGTTAGCAAGGTTGCAGGATACAAGATCAGTATGTAAAAATCAATTATATTTCTATACATTAGCCATGAACAATCCAAAAATGAAAATTAAAAAACTTCGTTAACAGCAGCATCAAAAGGAATAAAAAACTCAGGAATAAATTTAACCAAGGAAGTACAAGACTGATACATTGCAAACTACAAAACATTGTTGAAAGCAGTTAAAGAAGACCTAGATAAATGAACAGACACCCTATGTTCACTGACAGGAAGATTTAATACTGTCAAGATGGCAGTATTGCCCAAAATTGATCTACGGATTCAGTGTAATCTATTAAAACCCCAGCTGGCTTCTTGGCAGAAATTGACAAGCCAATCCCTGATTTCATATGAAAATTTAAGGAATCCAGAGTAGCCAAAAGAATCCTGAAAATGAACAGTGTTGGATGCACATTTACCAATTTCAAAACTTATTACAAAGCTGCAGTATTCAAGACTCTGTATTACTATCATAAGAGTAGACATACAGATCAATGGAATAGAACTGAATTCAGAAATTAAACCCTCATACTTATGGTCAATTGTTTTTTGACAAGGCGCTAGGACCATTCAGTGGGGAAAGGATAATCTTTTTAACACATGGTGCTGGGACAGCTGGGTATCCACAGGCAAAGAGTGAATTTGGAACTGTTTGTCACGGCATACACAACATTTCAATGCATCAAAGACCTAAATGTGAGAGCTAAAACTATAGGACTCCTAGAAGAAAATGTAGGAGGACATCTTCATGACCTTGGATTAAGCAAAGCCTTCTTAGATATGACACCAAAAGCACAAGGGGTGGAAGGAAAAATAGATAAATTGGACTTCACTGAATTTAAAACTTTTATGCTTCAAAGGGTACCATCAAGAAAGTGAAAATATAGCCCAAAGAATGGGAGACAGTATGTGCAAGTCATATATCTGATGAAAGACTTGTATCTAGAATACATAAAGAACACTTGGAACTCGATAATAAAAAGACAAGCTAGTTTAAAAAGGGGCAAAGGATCTGAAGAGACATTTTGCCAGAGAAGATAAATAAATGGCCAGTAAGCACATGAAAAAGTGTTTAATATCATTGGCCATCAGGGAAATGTAATCAAAATCACAATGGGATACCACTTCAGACCCACTAATATGGCTAGAATCGAAAAGACAGATAATAAGAAACTGGGACCCTCATACGCTGCTGGTGAGGATGTTAAAATGGTGCGACCACTTTGGAAAACAGTCTGGCAATTCCTCAAAAGGTTAAGCATAGAGTCACCATATGACCCAGCAATTTACACACACACACACACACACACACACACACACACACACACACACACACACACACACACACACACACGTGGCCCCAGTGGTCGAGCTCTGTCTTGTCTGGCAAGCCATGCTCTCCTATATGGAGGGTGTTTTCTTCCTTCTGAATCAATCTGCTGTTGTAGGAAGGGACTTTGTTTTTCACTGGTTAGAGGAAAAGTCACTTAGAAATGTCAAAGCCGTTAAGGAAAGTTAAGTTGCCTTAATCAGCAGTTTTACGCTTCTTTATTCCTCGGTCTTGGATTACCCTTCCGGAAAGGATTTTATTTTCACCCTCTGTTATCTGAGGGTTTGGAGCCTTGAGATTAAACTGATTAAGCCTTTGTTTTGTTTTAATCATTTGTCTTAATAGCATTTTTGTGAAGATATTTAGTGTCCTTCCTTCACTGAGTTTAGGTGTAATTTCTGTCCATGGATTCGGTAATTGCTCTAATAAAATTTTTTTCTCCCAGCATCCAAAAGGCTACGAGAACGGCACGCACAGATTTCGGCTGCAGAAGCAAGTGCTAACCGAGGAGAGGAACAAACCTCTGGTGAGTTGCACACGAGGCGACGTGGCAGGAAGGCAGAGTCCTGCCCCAGCGACATCTGTCACAGACATCCAGGGTCTTGTATTTCTTCAGCTTGCCTTTGTTAGTTTGCAAATCAAATTTGTAAGCGATTCGTTCATCCGACAGCTGTCTGCAGCGTTCAAGGTTGCAGCATCTGTGCCATGGCCATCAGTCCCGGTGTCCTGTGGAGCTCACATCCTGGGGCGGGACGAGAGTGGGGTAGAGAGGAAACCAGCAGACAGAGCCACCCAGAGAGGACTGAGCAGGCACTCCTTCAGGCCTGGTCTTGGGAGCTCCCCTGAGCTGGTGGCTTTGCGTGGAGCTGCCAAGGGGGTGGGGACTGAGTCTTGCACACACCTGGCCCAAGGGGGTGTCAGGTGGAGAGAGCATAGGGTGGACTGGGACTAAGGGGGGACCCGAAGGCAACACAGAAAGTCGGCTTCCAGCCCTCTGCCTCTTCACCGCACCTCCGTTGTACAGAAGAGGAAGTTGAGGCACGGAGATGCTCAGTTCCCTGCCTGGCCCGCTTCACAAGTGGGGAGGCCAGGATGCAGTCCAGGGCTCTTCCCCAGCGCCGGCCTCACCCTCCCCTCTCCTTTCAAGATGCAGTCAGCCTCCGTATCCACAGATGCAACCCGCCCACCGAGGGCTGAGCGTACTAAGCCATTGTCCGTAAGGGACCTGGGCATCTGCAGACTTTGGTCCCCGTGGGGGATCCCTGGGACCGGTCCCCTACAGATCCGGGTACCAAGGGATGACTTGTCCTTCCAAGAGGTTCCTCGCATCGCTTCTGCCTAGCTGACCACACGGAGCCGCAAGGGCATATTCTAGGTTTGGTTTTAATTCTTGAAAGAATGAGATATTCTCTTTTCTTTTTAAATCAGTTAGCTTCAAGGATAAATGCACTAAACAGGCTTCTTACTTTTTTTTTCTTTATTGCCCAAGGAAGTTATGTCTGGTGGTTGAAATAATGGAAAGAGGGAAAAAATGGTGCCTCATACATCTTGGTTCTTAGATCTTAGTGAAGTTGAAATGCTTTAAAATCTCTACTCGCTTCTGAGTTTACATCAGAAGCAGGTGTCTTAGATTGGGCTGCTGTAACAGAAATACCCTGGACTGGGTGGCCTAAACGGTAAACATTTATTTCTCGCATTTCAAACATTTGTTTCTGGAGGCTGGGGAGTCCCAGATCAAGGCACCAGCAGGTCTGAGGTCTGGTGAGAGCCTTCCTCCTGATGCTCAGCAGCCGCCGCCTCTGTGCATCCCCAGGTGGCCGAGCAGGGAGAGAAGCGAGTTCTCTGCTGTCTCTTCCTCTAAGCGTATTAATCCCATCCCGCGGGCTCCACCCACATGGCCTCATTACCTCCCGAAGACCCCACCTCCTGATACCATCATATTAGAGATGGGGGTTCAACAGACGGATTTTGGGGGAACGCAAATATCAGTGCATAGCACCAGGTCTTAATCAATGTCCAAATGGCTGTAATTCCTCTCCGCTTGTTACTGAAGACTTACCTTTTCCTTGAGCCAAGAGCCAGGCCCTGTGTTCTAATGTAGTTACTGACCAGTAAAGCTAGCTCTGTCTTCTGAGCATAACTTCCCTCTTCCTTTTTTCTGCTCCTTCTATTAAGGTCTATTTACTAACATGTCACCAAAGAGACAGTTACATATTTAGAGGCCCCCGTAGGTCCTGTTTCAGGCCCGGCCGCACCACAGGCTGACTTTGATGTGGACATGACCGGGCAGCTGTTGGCCGCACTGGATGCGTTTCCCCTTTCAGCTGGCCCCCGCGCGCTAACCAGGCTTTGTTTGGTCCCCGCCCTTCCGTAGCGTGGAGAGCTCACGTGCTGGAGGTGGCTCTTGGGTCAGCAGGCAGGATGTCCCACACATTTGGCAAGACACACTGGTGTCACCTTTCCCAGAGTGACCTGGCTCAGGTCCGTGGGCTCGGATTGGAGCCTTACCCAGGACCCTGATCACGACCGCTTTTCAGCTGGGCCTGCTCAATTCCCTTCTATGCCAGGCATGGTTCTTAGACTTCGTGGGGAAACACATAAAGAAGGGGGTGGGCAAGGAAGAGAAAGTGAACAAAGACAAAGAGGCCCCGGGGTCTCTTGCCGAGCGGCGGACCTGCGTCTAGCCGTCGTGGGTGTTTATCATGTCGTCTTGGGGATGTCGACCTCTGTCGTCTTTGTAGTCACATGTCCTTCATGTCATCCTTGGCTTCTCTGAGGGTCTTTCTTTATTTTTTTTCTTTTTAAATTCTTTCCAGTTTGTGTTCTTATTTTTTATTTTTATTTATTTTTGTTTATCTTTTTTAAAAATTTATTTTCATTGACATAGAGTTGAATTACAACGTCGTGTTAGTTTCTGCTGCGCAGCGAAGTGACTCAGTTATACATACATGTATATTCTTTTTCATATTCTTTTCCATGATGGTTTGTCACAGGATATTGACTAGAGTTCCCCGTGCTCTACAGGAGGACCTTGTTGTTGATCCATTCTCTATATACCAGTTGCCTCCTGCTATAACCCCAACCTCCCAATCCAACCCTCTCCCACCCCTCTGAGGGCCTTTCTGATTGGCTGTGGCTCAGCGGCTGCTTAAAGGCCGCTGAGTGGGTGTTTTGATGCTGAAGGTTTCTCCACCCAGCATGCCAGCGCAACTCCGTCTGAGGCCAGCACGCGGTGAGGCAGGGCTAAGCTGTCATTCGTGCAACCTCCCCGTCTGCATTTGCTCTCATCACACGGAGCCCTTTCACTCTGTGCATATGTATAAACCTCAGAGGAGGGTCCCCAGCTGAATAAGCCCCCAGCCCACTGAGGGCTCCCCATCCCAGCAGATCCCCTGGGGGCTCCAGGCACACCGCTTCCCCTGCCCTGTCCTCCCAGCAGGTCTCTGTTGGCTCCAAGGGAGAAGCAGCCTTGCTCTCCTGATTTGCTTTGGAGAACCCGCCATGACCTCACGCATCCCTCTGTCTCCTCCAGACACTGCAAAAGACTGGACTTGGGTGTCTGGGACGGCCCCCCACTCCCCAGACTGTGCATAAAGGACGAGCAGGTGTGGGCAGGAGGCCCATCCTCAATGAAGACAGAGCCTTCCCTGCCTGCCTGAGGGGCTGCTCGTGGCTTAGAGGAGAGGGGCTGGACCAAGGCTTTAAACCAGCCCAGTTTACAGAACAAGGAAGGGCCGGGTGCTGACCCGGGGCTGTGACCTGGTGGGTTTCTGTGCTGGACCTGCAATTACTACTGTCCTGGCTGAGCAGAGTCTTTTCACTTTCTTTTCTCTCTTTATCTGGCTGCATTTCGTGGTCCACCCGTCAGACAGCTTATTGAGAAAATGTCTGTCCTGTGGTTCTCAGCCTTGACTACACATCGGGCTCTCCTGGCTCCTGCCCCCGAGACTGCTGTATTCGGTCTGGGGTGCAGCCTGGCACCGGGGTCTCTCAGAGCCCCCAGGAGATGCCAGGGTTGAGAACTAAAGATTTCGTCTCCTACACTGGACAGCCGGTGTAATTCACGAGAGAAGACTTTATTTCCGAACTCAAATCATAATTCTCTGTTTTCCTAAACCTTTGCGGAATCGTCGTCAGGAGGCTGTTCTGCTTCCACACGGGCGTTTGTCATCTGCATCCTGAAACGTCAGAGCACGTGGTTACCTGCGACCATGTTCACCAAAGGCCGCTTCTCCATGCCTGAGTCATGGTGGGCGCTGGGCTTCTCGGTGATGCAGCCCTTGCTGCCCGAGAGGTGAGGCACTCAGTGCTCAGTGCCCATAGGGCTGCAGTTGCTGTAGCCTGCCAGCCCGTTTCCCAATTTCTGTCTTTCACCGGAAGAGAATTCTAATACCAAGAGTGGGATGCCGCAATGCGTTGTCATTTTTTTAAAATTTAACTGCATTTTGTGTGTGTGTGTGTGGTATGCGGGCCTCTCACCGCTGTGGCCTCTCCCGTTGCGGAGCACAGGCTCCGGACGCGCAGGCTCAGCGGCCACGGCTCACAGGCCCAGCCGCTCCGCGGCACGTGGGATCCTCCCGGACCGGGGCACGAACCCGTGTCCCCTGCATCGGCAGGCGGACTCTCAACCACTGCGCCACCAGGGAAGCGCTAACTGCATTTTTTAATCTAACTCGCATAGATTATAGTGAGATAAGTACAATAAAACCTATTTAGTTTTGTGGTAAGTCCAATATACATAGAAACATTTCTTTTTCCATCCTTGACCTATATAGTGCCCTCATGAAGGACACTTTTAGATCATCCTTGCTCTGACTTGATATCCCCCCCCAGAGTCGAGGACCACTGTTCTTTTTTTTTTTTTTTTTTTTGCCGTATGCGGGCCTCTCACCGTTGTGGCCTCTCCCGTTGGGAAGCACAGGCTCCGGATGCGCAGGCTCAGCGGCCATGGCTCACGGGCCCAGCCGCTCCGCGGCATGTGGGATCTTCCCGGACCGGGGCTCGAACCCGCGTCCCCTGCATCGGCAGGCGGATTCTCAACCACTGCGCCACCAGGGAAGCCCTGTTTTTTGTTTTAATGAAGATAAACTTTGTCCTTTAGGGATGTCCGGAATCAGAATTTATGAAATAGTGGAATTGGTTTATGAATTTTTAAATAATATTGTTTTCGATCACGTATGTCCTTTGTGAACTCCTTAAAAAACACAGGATCATGGAAAGAATTTATCAACATTTCATACAAATTACATGTAATTCTACTATTCGGTGATAACCATTGTCGGTTTAGAATTTAGCTTCTTTTTTCCTATAAACAGATCCTTTAGCCACCTACTTACATAGGTACATATTTAAACATTCTTTGAGATCATAATGAAAAGGCGCTTTTGAATGATGTCGTTACTTGATGTTATTGTAAGCACCTTCCCGTGTCATCAGATCTCACAAACTTTTTTTTTTCACAACTGCAAGATATTTATATGGATGTACTTTAGCAATTTTCCTCAGTGATGGTGTGACATTGTTTATCATATAAGTATTTTTCCACTTCCCAAATTATTTTTCACAGAGTCCTAGAATTGTTGGGTCAAAGGATAGGGTTTTGTGTGTTTTTAGTTAGTATTTCCCCAAAGCACATGAATGTTAATGGTCATAAAGCCATGACCACAGGATGTTACGCACGGCGTTCCCCAAGACCCTTAGTGGAGCAGCTTACCACACCTCAACCAAATAGACTACCCGGTGACACCTTCTCTTTTCTTTTCTTTTACCTTTTCAACGGGGTCTCTGTCTCCAGGACCCAGAGATGCAGTGCTTACTGCTGTCGGATGGAAAGCGCTCCGGCCAACAGAACCACGTGGTCATTCTCCCGGCAGACGGCGGGGGCGGCGGCGCGGCCATCAGCTTCGTAGGGGCCTTGAAAATTCCCGTGAGTACACGTGCCCAGGAGAGTTTCAAAAGGGGGCATTTATGCTTACTATGAACGGAAACTGGCCTGTTGATAATCAAGCTTAAAAAGAGAAATCCGTGATTCTCCGGATCACGTAATCCATAAATTAGAAATCCATAGCATGAACCAGAAGTTGCAGACAGGTCAGCTCAGGAATGAATGAGGCTGCAGGGTTGTGTTAGCCTCTTAATAGTTATAAAATATATTATATATGGATATTATGTATGTGAAATTCATGGGCTCCCTCAGCAGAGCATCTGGGGAGCTATGCAGAAGATTTTGAGCAGCTGTGTTCTTCTAACGGGGAGCCGCGGAGGGTGACGAAGGCAGAGCCAAGGACAGAGGCAGGACGAGAGGAGAGAGCACACCCTGCCCCTGGGGCCCGGGATGGGCGACCCCGTGGGCCACACTCAGGAACACCCGGGCTCCTGCCCTTGGGTCCTATGCAGGGGAACAGGCGTGGGTCTCATGCAGCAAGACCGCTTCCCTCACGCCGGCCCCCGGGACCGTAGCGATCGTGTGGGAGCTGGAAACTAAACAGTGCACCCAGAGCCTTAGAATCATGGCCCGGAAATGAAAGAACCCAGAACTTTGGCTTTAGAACAGAAACTTCTGCCAGCACCCAGATGAAACCGGGCTGTGGAGGACCCTGTTGCCGGTCTCCTGCCAGAAGAGGATGCTGAGGACCAGGCCTGGACTCCTGGGGTCACTAAAAAAGATCTCTGTGGCCTGGCCAGAGGACAGGCTGGTTCTAAATTAAAAAGTTACGCTTTAGATGTTGCTATAAATAAAACAAGTAACTTTTCTGTTGTACCTCATTGCGTAGCCACCTCAGATACTTTTGCTAAGAAGTAGGGTGCACAATCCATAGGAGTGGGGGGGTGGAGAGGACAGGCTTCAGAGCCCTGGCCTGGCCTGGCCTGACCTGGCCCTGCTGCAGGTGAGCTGGGTGTGCCTGACAAGGGAGTTCACCACTCTGGCCTCCACTTCCTCACTGTAATGCAGGCTCAGGACCTAAATTACTACTTAATGCTCTTCTGAGGATCAAATGAGATCCTTAACTACACAGTAAGCGCAGGGCCAGGCACATGGTAAGCATGCAGTACGTCACCCACACACACCCTCATACTGGGTGTGACTGTGAAAACATAACTTGCTTAACTTCAAGGGCACCGACATGAATTGCATATTGTGTGCTTTGCCTAGTTTTGAGGGGTGTTCGTAACCATGCAGTATAACCTGGGAGGAGCAGGGGAGGGGGTCAGTACCTTAGTGTTATCCGATTTCTCACTCAAATTTCCCAAGTGATATCTGGACTTACTGTCTCACAAGGGCCACCTCTTTCTAAACGCAGACATAGGATGGAACACAAACAAGCATTTCACAGTAGCCGTGAGACTCCAAACCTCGGTATCCTCATCAAGGTCTACGTTTCCCTGTTGGGCGTTACCAAACTCAGGCCCTGCTTCTCGCCCTCGAAAGTCAGTACCCGAGAGGCAAGTGTTGGTTAGAAAGGAGAGTCGCTTTGATCAGAAAAGCTGACAACCCAGGGAGAAGGCGGACTCATGTCCCCAAAACCAACTCCAGAGATTCCGCTCGGCCATGAAAGTTTTTAAAGAGAAAAGGAGAAGAAACCTCAGTTAGTCGTTGAGGTAAGGGGTCAGAGTTGTCACCATCCCCCAGAGTGGGCAGGCTTGTTGACTTCTTGTGATCTTTCTTTAGATGCTGTCTTGTTCACACAGTTTGTTCGCAGGCTTACTGACGGGGAAGCTAAGGAAGAGAGCTGGTCATCCATTGATATTAATTACTTATTCTTCATTTTTACTTCTTTGATCTAGGAAAGAGCCAACAGGTTAGGCAAGGTATTGTGTAATCAAAAGATCTGACAGGTGTGCTTAGGCCAGAGACGCGTAGACCATGGGGGTGCCTGGTTTAAGGTTAGTTACAGTACAGCTCTGCTAAAGTGACGAGAGAAAGGGCATCTCCTGCAGAGAGCTCTTTCCTTCCAAAAGCTGCTGACAGGACCCCCTTGTCAGAACGTCATCCCATTTCTATGGGTTCACGGGGGAAGGTCCGTCTTCTATAACTTCTTCATGCTGACTTAGGATGCCATATTCTCAGAGTGGGAGAAGTTGACGTGGGGCACCTCTTTGCTGGAGATTTTAGTTGCCTGCTTCTGTGCACGGGCGGAACAAGCGACAGTTACTGGGCTGGCCAAAAAGTTCGTTCAGGTTTGTCCATAACGTCTTACGGAAAGACCCAGATGAATTTTTTGGTCAACCCAATATTCTGACGCCCACAGAGACAGAGATTATTATGTGCAGTAGTGTGAATCCCGTTCTCTTGAGGCCAGTTCTCAGAACTGTGCTGACCGTAGATCCAGGACTGCTGAAGATGAAGCAGCTTTGTCATGGCTGCAGTCTGGTCAGCATGAAGTCAGCGTTTTCCTCTGGCGGCAGTTACAGTATCTGCAAAGCAACTCAGGAATGTGCATCAGATACTGAAAGATTCTGTGACTCTGTTATCCTAGTTATTAGCTGCTCGAGCCTACTCCCTTGTGACTCAGGGAGGCCTGGGAGACTTCAGCTTCTCTACAGACAAGAGGCAGGGGCATGGAGGGGCCTTTGTACTTGGAGGGGGAGGGGGCGTTGCGGGGTTCTGCCTGGTTCCATGGGTGTTTCTCCAACACCCACTAGTTTGCTTAGTCCCAGGCAGGTGGAGGTAGCCTGTGTATCTTACAGAATAGTCGGAATTGTTTGTGCTGTGGGTTTCCAGATCTCTATCCTTTGCAGTGATTTCAGTTTTAGGGGAAAAAGAAACAGCCAATAAATACTCAGTAACTAGATGACTCTGCACAACATCTGTGCCCTTTGAGAACCCCTTTAATAGCTAAGTTTCAGAGAGATGTGGTGTGAGAATTAAACCAGTAATATTTTTTTAATTGACTCTGATCTGATGCAATGACATTGAATTTCAACCCTAAAAGGTAAGAGACCATATCGGTCAGTTCTCCAGTTACCTCACGTCCTCCACAGCGATACAGTATCCGTGCATCTGGAGGTGCTAGAACCAGACCCAAGATGTGGGCTGTTTTTACGAGAATGAAGTGCTGTGTAATTCTATTGCACATTTCAGCAAACCTGCTGAGTCCACTTTCGGGGTGAACCCCGGCTCTCTCTCTCTTTCAGGGCGTGATAGAGTTCTCTCTGTGTCTACTGTTTGCCAAGTTGGTCAGCTATACTTTCCTCTTCTGGCTTCCACTGTACATCACAAATGTAGGTGAGTACCTGTTGCTGGCATCACAGCTGGGAAGTTCTGTGCAGGGTCTGTGATCGGGACTCCCTTTTATCCACTGGTGTCTAGAGTCTTGGAAAGGAAAGGGATGCCTGATGCTTTTGAATCAAACAACATGATTAGTAGAAATGTACAGACAAAAAGAATTCAGACAGCAACGTTTTATTGCCATAATGGTAACCTGCATGGGGTTTAGAGGGTTGACACGGTATATCCCAGCTGTGGCTACAGATTCCGCGGGCTTCTTCCTATCTGGGGCAGCCTGCTTTTAAATGTAGGCTGCGTCGGACTTTGGGTCACAGCACCTGGTGAGCAGGGACAGAGGCCTGAGGGATCTGAGATAATAAAGGCTGCATAACTGGCCTGGAAACTGCTTCTTGGAGATGAGCTCTAATTCTAGGGAGCAGACAGTTTGTCTCGCATTTCCAGAGTCCCGCAGGGGCTGAAGCTGGCGATTCCGACAGAGCAGCCTCGCCCCGTAGTAACGCCCACTCCCTGGCCCATGCGTGACCGCGTGGGAACATGCGCAGGGACCAGCAGCTCCTCCGGGGAGAGGTCCTGTGCAGGGGCTGCAGCCGCGGCTAAATGGGGACAGGGATGGTCAAGGAGGGCCCCGAGCTCTGGGCCCCGGGGTCAGGGACTGCGAGGCTAAAGCACAGAAGCCGGGGTCCCCGGGAGGAGCGGGCTCTATAGCAAACGTGAAAAGAGGAGACATTTGGGACACGGGGGCTCCAGAATACAGACCAGGAATTCCTGGCAAGTGTCGTAGGACCAGCGGAGGCGGGTGTGAGCCCGAGGCCGGAGGGCTGGGTTTCTCGGGGATGGAGGTTGTGGAGGCGGTGAGGGGACCACCCTGTGTTGTTAGCAGGGACCCGGTCAAGGCGGGGCTTCGGAGCTTCCTTCCCGGGCTAGCGACCTCCTGGGGTGACGAGTGTTACCGCAGGCAAGGCGCCCGCAGTGTAGACACGTGGGCCCTTGATAGGCCGGCCCTGCACCTTCCTCCCCAGCGGTCTCCTGTGACTGCGAAGGGCTCACATCATGAGTTAGCGGCACTTAGCATCTGAGGGACTGTTTGAAAAGAGCAGAGTTCCCGGGAGGTGCCATTCGGGCCTCTGGGAAGGGCGGGACCTGATTCACAGTCCAGAGGCTCCCAAACCTCCAGGCGCTGGCCAGCCGGAATCCAGCGTAAAGCTCAGGCCTTGTGCTGAGTCCAGCGACGGGTCCTGAGCTGAGCGTGAGGGCACCTCGGTCTCCGGAGGAGGAGGAGAAGGTTCCACCCCGCCGCCTCCACCGGCCTGAAAGCTGGAGGTCGTATGGTCCGCGTCCAGGGCGCTCTTGCGGGCCACTCCCTTCCTCAGGTGGTGCCCCACAGGCCCTGCCTCGCCTTCGGGCCGTGTCTGACTCCACGGCCGCCCCGAGGGGGGCCCAGGGCGAAGGCGGGGTGATGCTTAGACTGAGCCAGGGGAGTCCTCAGGTCTTGGTTAGGAGTGTTTGGTTTCCGTCCTGTGTGTCTGCCCACAGAGTGGACTCTTCTTCTTCCTTCTCCTCTGATAATTACTACCTTGACACTAATCTGATAATGGATCTAATAACTGCTGCTTGGTTTAAATCGTGCCTCTGAAACAAAAGAATGTTGTGTGAGGCCCGCTCGCTGCTGCGACTTGCTTGCGGTGACGCTCTGCTGTCACGTTCATAGATCACCTTGATGTGAAGAAGGCCGGCGAGCTCTCCACCTTGTTTGATGTGGGCGGGATCTTCGGTGAGTTCATTTTTGTTCCACTTGGACTAAAACCTTCACCAGCGCAGCGCTTGCACGCCCGTGGCCCGCCCGCCCTTTGAGTGGACGTCCAACTGGGAGGCCCCTGAGCCGGGCCTCTGAGGGCGGGTCCCTCCCCGTCCTGAGCCGCGAGCTGCTGCTCCCTGGGGACCAGGGCGCACCTCACATGGGCCACGGACGGGCGGTGTTAGGACCCTCGCAGGCAAAGGGGCTTTGAGGCCGGCCCGAAAGCCGACCCCTAGACCTAGGTGCCCTCGGGTCACGGGTGGGCAGCGCTGAGGCAGCTTCCTGCTCACGGGCTGTGGAAACGGGTCTAGAGAGGAGCTCGTTCTCTTCTTGCTGCTGCTGCAGCGCGGGTCCTGCTTCGTCTCCACGGGGTCCTGCCCTGGCCACACACACCCCTCAGGGTCCTCCCTCTCCCTTGCAGGTGGGATCCTGGCAGGTGTGATCTCCGATCGACTGGAGAAGAGGGCCTCCACCTGCGGCCTGATGCTGCTGCTTGCAGCCCCGACGGTGAGACCAGCCCCCAACCTCATCAGGGCCCCTGCGCCTCTGGAGACAGCTTCTCTGTTTTCCCCCCAGCACACATGCCAGCTGACCGGGGCCCCCTCCTCTCAGGGCTCTGGTTTCTGGGAACTGGCATCACCTCAACCCCAATCAGTGCCCCCCACCCCCTCTCACTCTCCCCCTCCCCCATGCACACTGCTCGCTGCACACTGCACACTGCTTGCTGCACACTGCTCCTTGCACGCTGCACACTGCTCGCTGCACACTGCACACTGCTCGCTGCACACTGCTCCCTGCACACTGCTCCCTGCACACTGCTCCCTGCATGCTGCACAGTCTCCCTGCACACTGCACACTCTCCCTTCTCACTGCACACTGCACACTCCCCCCTGCACTTTGCACACTGCTCACCGCCCCCCTGCACTCTGCACACTGCTCCCTGCACACTGCACAGTCTCCCTGCACACTGCTCACTGCACGCTGCACACTGCTCACTGCATGCTGCACAGTCTCCCTGCACACTGCACACTCTCCCTGCTCACTGCACACTCTCCCTGCTCACTGCACACTGCACACTCCCCCCTGCACTTTGCACACTGCTCACTGCCCCCCTGCACTCTGCACACTGCTCCCTGCACGCTGCACAGTCTCCCTGCACACTGCTCACTGCACGCTGCACACTGCTCACTGCACACTGCACACTCTCCCTGCTCACTGCACACTCTCCCTGCTCACTGCACACTCCCCCCTGCACTTTGCACACTGCTCCCTGCACACTGCACACGTGCAGCAACGCTGCTTCTCACTCATCCCTGGCTTCACGTGTGCCGTGTGGACTGTTCCCTTTGGCACACCCTTCCCCCTTTCCCTCCCCCTCCCCCAGCAGGCTCCTGCTCATTTTTAGGGTCCCTGCTGCAGCTGCCCTACCCGCCTCCCCAGGCAGCGTCAACCCTCCCGTCATAATACAGGTTCCACTGCTTTTCCAGCGTTTAGTGGTGCGTGACCTTGGGCGGGTGACTTTCCCTCTGAGCCTCAGTTTCCTCATCTGAAAAATGAGGATGACAGTAGCACCACCTCACGGTGTGAACGTGAGGATCAAGGGGAACATCGTTACACCATCACTGTTTTCACAAACAACAACATCACACATAGTATTATTACTTGTCAACCTGCACTGTAATTATTTGCCCATCTGCCACTCCACTGGGCTGTGACCGTCCCTAGAACAAAGCCCAGTCTTCAGTCGTCCTGGGGCCTTGGACACTGCCCAGCACAGACACTCAAAGAACCTTGACTCAGAAGTGCTGAGTGTGGCCTCCTCGCCACCCAGGCCCTGGTGTTCGGGACAGACAGCCTGGGAGGGGACATGGAGCTCGGGAAGCTGCCCCAAACCCAGGCAGGCCCCTCCCCTGGGAGCTCAGAGTGGGGACACCCCCCTGGGCTCCCAGCTCACAGGGTGATCAGACCCTGTGTGTCTGAGACAAGCCTGGGGACAGTTTGCCAAGCACTCTGGATGCCTGTCTTTGGGTAACCTGCCAGGGTGGCATGCCCTGCCTTCCTTTCTAGGGGTTTCCACCATCTGGTTGGCTGCCTGAGAATCACTTTTCAGAAATATAGATTCCAGGGCTTCCCTGGTGGCGCAGTGGTTGAGAGTCCGCCTGCCGATGCAGGGGACGCGAGTTCGTGCCCCGGTCCGGGAGGATCCCACGTGCCGCGGAGCAGCTGGGCCCGTGAGCCATGGCCGCTGGGCCTGCGCATCCGGAGCCTGCGCTCCACGACGAGAGAGGCCACAACACTGAGAGGCCCGCGTAACGCAAAGAGAAAAAAAAAAAAAAGAAATATAGATTACTGGGTAATCTCTCAGCTAGTCGTAGTAAACCTTTGTCTTTCTTTGGTTTTGACACTGTTCACAGCTCTACGTATTCTCTGCCATCAGCAAAATGGGTCTAGAAGCCACCATCGGTGAGTCTATGAGGCCTTTCTTTTCTTTCACACACATTTTTTTTTTTTTGTCCACACAGCCTTGTGAAATGAAATTTAAAAATCAGCAAAGAAGCATGCAGTTTGTGCAGTGTGGCTAAAATTGTCCCCGTGTCCGTCTTTGGGGGATGGGGGGACAGATGGGAGAGGCCCATAGAGACTCCTGCTCCCGGACCTGAGGCCTCAGGTTTAAGGGCCAGCGTGGGAGGGTGCAGGCCCCTGGGCTGGGGCGGTGAGAAGCTCGGTGCCCAGTGCAGGAGGCGCTCGGAGAAGCCGCATGTGCCCCAGAAGGCAGCAGGCGGGGCCGCGGAGACCTGCGTCCGCAGCATCACCAGCCCAGGGGCACCGTCCCCTCTTAGCTGCTCTGTCAGCTCCATTCTGGGCACACTTGCTATTTTTAACTTCCTGCAAGGAGCGCTGTCAAATTATGGCTCTGACGCTGAGTAACTACTTCTTCTGTTGTCACACGGCAGCGGTGGGGATTGGCAGGGATCCCATTAAAAGTTATCCAAGGGCAGGTTCCTGGTTCAAGGACACCATGGAGTCTCCTGGGACCCCTCGGCCCAGAAGCTTCCGCACAGAGTAGTGTGAACCAGAGGATGGTCTGGGAAAGTGAGCCAGGGGAGAGGTTATGAGCTCGGTGGTCCCGCCCATGCGGAGCTGGGCTGTGCAGCTGTGGGTGCCGAGAGGAGACCCTGTCTGCTGCAGACGAGGCTGTGGGTGGCGGTGGCATCCGGGCGCTCACCCGCGTCACATCTGTGGTCCCGTCTGTGGTCCCGTCCGTGCCCGGACGCCGGGGCTGTCAGTTCCTCTTGGCTTTTGACAACAGCTGCTGCCCATCGGGTTTGAGCAGGCGGGGACCGGGTCCTCCGAGCAGAGCTTGGATCTTTGGGCAAGTGTGATTGGACTTAGCGACGTCTCAGGGCAAGCTTGACGGAAGATGTTTGTTACGCTTGCCCCAGCAGCGGCCACTCCCCGCGCGGCCTGCGTCCCGACCCGCTGTGGTGCCGGGATGCCCGCCGAGGGAGTAGCCAAGAGGGTGGGGGCTGCCCGCAGGGCCCTGCTCTGCTGGCTGACACCCCCCACCCCGGTTTCTGCCCCCGCAGCCATGCTACTCCTCAGCGGGGCCCTGGTCAGCGGGCCGTATGCACTGATCACGACCGCCGTCTCCGCCGACCTGGTGAGTGCGGGCAGCTCAGCGCAGAGCCGGGGCCAGATGCTGCCCGGGGCGGCCGCCCCTTCCGTCGTGACGCGGTGGTCTCTGTTAGTAAAACGGTCTGTTTCTACAAGCGCTCTTTTGCAGATGCTCAGTAAGGAGGCCAAGAGTCTTCTGAAGCAGATAAGGGGACATGGCGGTCCCGTGCCATAAACAAGTGGGCTGAGGTGGTCTGAGGCCCGAGGTCCGAAGCCAGCATCTGGCTCTCTCCTCTGAGTTGCCCTGGCAGCCCCGGAGGCTGGTGGCCGTGTGCCCCAAAGCCCCCGCCATGGGGGCCTCGGCGGAGTCCAGCCCACCCCGGGTGCCCCCTCTGTGCCCAGCCCCCTGCTGGTCTTGGGGACTTCAGGGACAAGCCCGGTGGGGTCCTGGCCCTGGGAGGACATACTCCAGGTAGGAGGCCAACATGGTAAAGAAATGGTTCAGGGTGTGCAGGGTGGTGAATGCCACGGCAGGGCCACCCGGGGCCTTGGAATCCACGGGGGCTCCTGACCAGTTCTCCCTGGAGGGGAGGCTTCTTACAGGTGACATTTGCCCCTCGACCTTAGGGGCCCTGAGAGAGCAGGGCTGTCTCATCCGCCTGATAGGAAAGACAGGCATATCGAGCAGTGGCCACGTGCGGACATCTGAAGGACACACTGCACTGAAATACAAAATCCCCTGTTAGAAGGTAGTTTCCATAAATAAACGGGAGAGGAGAGGCAAGTGTCCCGCACAGAAGGGCTCATGCAGGTCCTCTGCGCTGGGGGAGGGAGAACACCTCCCCTTTCCCAAGGGTCCGCTGTGCCCACGGGTGTCCTCCCACAGAGGGCAGCGTGGGGAGGGGGAAATAGAGCAACTTCTCAGGGGCGAAACCTGACAGCCCCACCTCCACCAGGGGTCACCGCCGGCACCAGCAGGGACGCGTCACATTGATGCGCGGGTGCCGGGTAAGAGGCGATGAGCGCGGCCCTTCACCTCCGCGGCCCCCCTCCCAGAACCCACACCCCATGCAATCACGAGAAACAAGCAGAGTCCCGGAAATAAAGTCTGAGAAGCTGTCACAGCCCAGAGGAGCCCCAGGAGACACAACGGCTAAATGTTATCCGGTGTCCTGGGTGAGATCCTGGGACAGAGAGAGATTAAATTAGACACTGGGTCAAAACGCAGGGGGTCTGGACACAGTGTAGATGTTCGTGAGTCCTGCCTCGGTAGTGGGTCATTCGTGGTAAACACAGCCTAAAGGTGTAAGATGTTAACCGGGGAAAGTGGGAGCACCCGAGCGCCCTTGAACTTTACTGCCGGCTCCGGTGGCCCCCTCTCCACTTCGGCGTCTCTCAGGTCCGTTCTGCATCAGACCCAGAGCCCGCCAGCCTGCAGCTCTCACTCTCCTGTTTAGAAACCCCAGCAAGCCCATGCCTCTGCGGTCCCCACGCCTGCTCCCGTGTCCCCTTCTCTTAGGGCCGCGGGCAGTGCGCGTGCCTGGCCCTCGGCCCTCCTAGAGCCGCCGGCCAGCCCTCGTGCACTGTCTTCAGCGTCCCAAGCTCCTTTCTCCCGGGCAGAAGCAGAAGTCCTGTCCCGACAGGTCAGCAGAACAGGAAGGAGGCGTGCGAGGGGCGCTTAGCTCTCGCCCGTCCCCGCGAGGGCTCTGGCCCGGCGTCGCGCCGACAGACAGCTCCTCAGACTGCCTCTACGAAGCGTGTCCAAGCTCCTGTCTGTGTGAGCACAAGACAGTTCTGGAAGGGTGTGCTCCAGCCCCGCGGCGCGTTTGCCCTCGTGGAGTTAGAGGGCGGAGGAGGGACTTGCACAGATTCCACAAAACGTGGACTCTGGGGCATGAGCTCTTCGTGTGTGTGCTTTATTTTATACTATAGATGTATGTATACACACACAAGCACTTGTATTTTACAAGCTTTGGTTTATTTGTATAGCTGTAGGCTTCTGGGCACTATTTTTCCAGCTTTACTTTTTCCTTTTATTGTCCTCAGTTTGTGATTTTTTTGCCCCCAAACCTAGATGTGTGCTTTTTTTTTTTTTTTTTTTTTTTTTTTTTTTTTTTTTTGCGGTACGCGGGCCTCTCACTGTTGTGGCCTCTCCCGTTGCGGAGCACAGGCTCCGGACGCGCAGGCCCAGCGGCCACGGCTCACGGGCCCAGCCGCTCCGCGGCACGTGGGATCTTCCCGGACCGGGGCACGAACCTGCGTCCCCCGCATCGGCAGGCGGACTCTCAACCACTGCGCCACCAGGGAAGCCCTAGATGTGTGCTTTTTGAAGACCAGAGGTCCTGTTGGTTTTTCGTTTAGGACTCGTGCCCCCTCCGCTGGTTTCTTGGGTCCTGCCCTCTTACCCGTCCCCGGGCATTTGCCACTAATCACATACTGCAGCGACGTCTCACCCACGGCACACAAAGCCCCAGGCAGACACGTGGACGCGGGCGTTAGCACCGGCACAGCACAGGGACCGGACGAACACCATTCATCTTGTCATTTTCCACGCTGGCCGATACGGCGCCTCGGCGATCGTGCCGAGGAAAGATCTGTTTATTGAAGAGAGTTCTAAGAACTTTTTCAAACTAGAATATATTTGGACAGGTATTTCTGATGAGTTCTTACTATTCAAAGCACTTGAAACTTTGCATCTTTTTCCAAGGTGAGTTTGGGATGGAACAGAACTTAAATTTTCTGATGGAAATACCCCGCGTTTCGCTTTGCAAAGTGATTTGGGTGAATTGTCATATAGGAGGTGTAGGTTTATTTCGGCCTCTGCTGTTGCCGGGACGTGTTTCCCATTTGTGTTTCCCTCTCTTCTAGGGGACTCATAAGAGTCTGAAGGGAAACTCCCACGCCCTGGCCACCGTGACCGCCATCATTGACGGAACTGGGTCTGTAGGTACGTGGACGCTTTTAGCCCATCATTGTGGCCCTAGGGGAGACACGTCACCACATCCTAGTGAACAGGCGCCCAGGATTCCGGTTGCCTTGGTGATATCAGGATCAGCTGGCCTTCTTAAAGTGTGAGCAGATCAAAAGCACATGCAAACCCAGAGCAAACAGGTGGCTGGCGCTGCCTGTCCTCTTTGGTCGGATGGTTCCAGAGGAGACCTGCGCACGTGGCTGGCAAAACAAGGTTTCCTCGGTCTGAGAGGAGGTGGACCCAGGTCTCCCTCCAAAAGCCGGTGGTGGGCAGACGATGGCCCGCGGGCCGCTGGGCCCCTGACCGTTTATCACAGTTGTTTCAAGGGAGATAGAATCTTATTCCAATATAAATGACAGGTGAACTGGTGGGTGCCACAGCACACAAGACTCTGAGTGTCACCAGCCCCGTTAAGGATCTTGGAGAGAATGCAGTAGCGTATTCTGGAGGGAAAAAGGAGCAAAATAAGCAACTCACCGCTCTGAGCTGGGCGGAGGGGAGCTGCTAAACAGCAAGCCTGTCCTGATCCATGAGTGAGAAGGCTGACAGCAACGTCCTTGAGCTTTGTTGAGCCTCTTGGGAGGAGCACACAGACCGGGACCCCTCCTGCCAAGACCCCAGAGCTGCCTGCCCCGGACTCCCGCGTCGGCGAGGGCGCCTTTCTGGAGACACGGGGACTGAAGCTGGGAGGTGGGCTGGAGTGGCCCCCACGGCTGCTGCGGAGGATCTCGGTTGCATCCTGATGTGTCACCTACTGCCCCAGGCCCCTGAAGTAGGGGGACAATGAGAGAGAGGGCAGGCCAGGTGGGGAGGGGCCCTGGGGGGGTCTGGAACACCCTTGTAGCAGTAAACCAAGCGCTTGCCGGACAAAAGCGGCTCTGTAAGCACAGTTCCACCCAATACTGGCCTCTCCGTGGGCCCTCCTCGGCCCACCCTGTCTGGGGCGTGTGGACCGCTCCCTGCCCAGGCTCGGGGCCTCTCCCCGCTGGCCCGCCCTCCTCTGGAGCACCGTCCGCCCGTCCGCTCTGTACTGTCCTCTCTCCCTGCCCCTGAATGGAAGCCCCAGGAGGACAGGAGTTTGTTTCGTTCTCGGTTGTACTCTGAGCCCCGAGACGGTGCCTGGGATGCAGCAGGCACTCAGTAAGTGGGTGAGGAAGGAGTTGCCCGGTGGCCGTAAGACGGGCGATCGCAGGTGGGCCGGGCGGGGTCTCGCAGCCAGGCTGTCGGGTTCGAGGATGGGGGGCCGGGTGGCAGAGGCCTCAGCCCGCACGGCTCCCTGGGACGGGGCCTCCCCGGTCCCTGCTTGCGCTGCACTCTGTGGTAGTGCTCACCGCTCTGATGTTCTCGGTGAGACCGTCCCCTCGGGGGCACCTCTTGGGAACCGGGGCACAGGTCTGGGGTGAGGGAGGCAGGACAGGGGGCCGTGCCGTGTGACGGGTGTCCGCGGCCTGCCAGCACCCCCCCCCCCCGGGCTCTCACGGCCCCTGAGAAGTTTCCCACAGCCTGGAAGGTGTGCCGTCGGGAGACTCCTGGGCTGAGCACGGCTCTGAGGGGCTGCGTGACCCGCCCGGCAGCATCCTCTCTGCCTTCTGTCCACAGAGGCCTCTGTCTGAGTCAGTCCAGCGCACGCTGTGACCCCCTTTTCTGAAAGCAAATTGGGAGCTTGGCCGGCAGCCCTGATTGCATTTTAAAGCAGAAGATGGGGGGTTAAAAAGAAGAAAATTATGAAGTAGCCTAAAGAACACATTTCTCTTGATCTCCTTCTCAAAACAAGAGGGAAGCAGAAGTCGTTGGCCCACAGGGT